>NC_088407.1:36782404-37401154 GCF_034236695.1 Oncorhynchus nerka
TAGGTTACTTTCTAAATGTAATCCGTTACACTTACTAATTACCTGTCCAAATTTGGATTACCCAAGCTCAGTAACATAATCTGATTACGTTCAGTTACTTTTAAATTACTTTCCCTTTAAGAGGCATTAGAAGAAGACAAAAATGTATGTTACCAATTGAACGACATCTATTGCAGGATAAATCAATGTTAAAGTTTACATAGCTGGCCATACATGGATGTTCAATTTTACTTTATGGGTTGGTTTTGTAGGCTTCTTCTAACCCATCGCCTTCTACTACATATACTAATACAATTTAGTTATAAGTTATATATTTACATTGAAAACCACCATCAGAATTCCAGTCATGCCAATAAATGTTATACCCCTTGATCTTCAAGAATAGGACTTGGAAATATGGAAGTATAGATTAGCCAAATTGTTTGACCTGAGCATAACCCCAAAACGGAGGATTGATGAGCCAGCCCTACTCTGTTGTTTATGATTTTGTTGTCATGGAGGACTGATTGGGCTCATTGATTAGAGTTGAAAAATAAATTCTGCGCTATTGGAATGGCATGCTTTGAGTACTACTGAAAAGTGCTATTTACATGTGAAAAATTAATGCCATATGCTGCATTTACTATAGGCCTATTGTCACTGTTGGTGACACTTTGGTATCTTGATAATATGCAGCTGTGTAAAGGGCAAATCCACAGATGAAACAATAACCAAACGGCCGCCCCGCCTCTGTTTTGGTAAAAAGCTGAGGGATGGACCCGGAGAAATGTAACCACTCTCAGATTAATAGACAGTGCTGTTGATGCAAAATGATTGTTGTAACCATGTTATGAGGCTATACAGTGTTTGTTTACATTTACAATGTTTACAAACATTGGAGTAAAACAAGCTTGTCTTTGGGTTCTGATGGAGTGTGACAGTTGAACTAAACTCATGAGGCATTGATAAATGATATTCTTCAAGAGTCAATGGATATATATATATATATATATATAAATAAATAAATATATAATAATAATATAATAATAAATAAATATATAATAATAATAAAATAAATTGTAAGTCCAAAAATGGATGTAGCAACTACAGACTGGCCATTTTAAGTCTATCAAAAGTATGTGAGTTTGAGCATGTGTCCATTAGGCCTATGGATTTTTTAAATATATCAGCATGAATTAGATTGAGCAATAAAAGCCCCACTTTTATTCCCTAGGCTGGGATCCCCACTATGCAGCTGTTGCAAGAGCGCATTTTTCATTGGCTGTCCACTGGTTTCAAAAACATTGATCGATAGGCAGCTTAAATTTATTGAATACAACCATTGTTAGGTACAATTACACATTTAGATTAGTGAACAGCCATCCACAACAACCACAATTCACAAGGCGCAAATAGCTAAATGAGAGAGCATCACTTTCAAAGAGTATACTCTCAGATCTCCACAAATGCAAAAAGAGCTAGGGGTCGATTTGGTATTGAGCCTTTAATAGTCGCTGGCTGTGTTCGAGAGCCTGAAAATGACTGATGTACAAATCACCCTCATGATAATTTTTTACTTATCATTATTTGTAGATCAGTCAATCAGTCACAATTTACCCATGATACATTGCAGTTTTGATCCTCTCAAACACGGCCATTATTTATGATAATGGCATGTAGACAGGACAAACAAGTCTTCTTCAGATTCTCGATTTTTATATTTAGAGTAACAATCAAATACAACTAAATACTGTTCAACTATGTAGACTATGCATCTGGTATATTAGCATAGAGTGGATATCTTCAAATTCCTTGGTGTCCACATCAACAACAAACTAGAATGGTCCAAACACACCAAGACAGTCATGAAGAGGGCACGACAAAGCCTATCCCCCCCCCCAGGAAACTAAAAAGATTTGGCATGGGTCCTGAGATCCTCAAAAGGTTCTACAGCTGCAACATCGAGAGCATCCTGACCGGTGGCATCACTGCCTGGTATGGCAATTGCTCGGCCTCCGACCGCAAGGCACTTCAGAGGGTAGTGAGGTCTGCACAACGCATCACCGGGGGCAAACTACCTGCCCTCCAGGACACCTACACCACCCGATGTTACAGGAAGGCCATAAAGATCATCAAGGACATCAACCACCCGAACCACTGCCTGTTCACCCCGCTATCATCCAGAAGGCGAGGTCAGTACAGGTGCATCAAAGCTGGGACCGAGAGACTGAAAAACAGCTTCTATCTCAAGGCCATCAGACTGTTAAACAGCCACCACTAACATTGAGTGGCTGCTGCCAACACACTGTCATTGACACTGACCCAACTCCAGCCACTTTAATAATGGGAATTGATGGGAAATTATGTAAATATATCACTAGCCACTTTAAACAATGCTACCTTATATAATGTTACTTACCCTACATTATTCATCTCATATGCATACGTATATACTGTACTCTACATCATCGACTGCATCCTTATGTAATACATGTATCACTAGCCACTTTAACTATGCCACTTTGTTTACTTTGTCTACATACTCATCTCATATGTATATACTGTACTCGATACCATCTACTGTATGCTGCTCTGTACCATCACTCATTCATATATCCTTATGTACATATTCTTTATCCCCTTACACTGTGTATAAGACAGTAGTTTTGGAATTGTTAGTTAGATTACTTGTTGGTTATCACTGCATTGTCGGAACTAGAAGCACAAGCATTTCGCTACACTCGCATTAACATCTGCTAACCATGTGTATGTGACAAATAAAATTTGATTTGATTTGATTTAGGGTAGTGCGTAAGGCCCAGTATATCACTGGGGCAAAGCTGCCTGCCATCCAGGAACTCTACACCAGGCGGTGTCAGAGGAAGGCCCTGAAAATTGTCAAAGACCCCAGCCACCCCAGACTGTTCTCTCTACTATCGCATGGCAAGTGGTACCGGAGTGCCAAGTCAAGGACAAAAACGCTTCAGTCAGTCTTTACCCCCAAGCCATAATAGACTCCTGAACAGGTAACCAAATGTTTACCCGGACTATCTGCATTGTGTGCCCCCCAACCCCTCTTCTACGCTGCTGCTACTCTCTGTTCATCATATATGCATAGTCACTTTAACCATATCCACATGTACATACTACCTCAATAAGCCTGACTAACCATTGTCTGTATATAGCCTTGCTACTCTTATTTTCAAATGTCTTTTTGCTGTTGTTTTATTTCTTTACTGACCTACACACACACACACACACACACACATTTTTCTCCGCACGATTGGTTAGAGCCTGTAAGTAAGCATTTCACTGTAAGGTCTACACCTGTTGTACCTCAGCCAAATACATTTAAACTCAGTTTTTCACAATGCCTGACATTTAAAATCTCAAATCAATCGACTGGTCCAGACAGACATGAAGGTGATGGCGGTGAGGTAGCACCTGTCACTGCAGAATGTCTTTGAACAAACAATCATGAGACAGGCCAAGAAAATGTCAGACCCCTCCCATGTACTTCACTCAGTGTTTCAGCTTCTCCCCACAGGCAGTGTAAGCTGAATAGATATAAGAACCCCCCCCCTTACAGTCAAACTCCTAAACAGCCGTATGTATGGGGATTTTATTTGCAATGTGATATACACTGAGTGTAAAACAACATTAAGAACACTTTCCTAATATTGAGTTGCACCCCCTTCAGAACAGCCTCAATTCATTGGGGCATGGACTGTACAAGGTGTCGAAAGAATTCCACAGGGATGCTGACCCATATTGACTCCAATGCTTCCCACAGTTTGTATTTGTATTTATTAGGGATCCCGATTAGCTGCTGCCAATGTACGTGTGTATGCTAGCGCTTATGCGTGTGTCTGTACCTTTTGTGTGTCTGTTCCATAAGGTGTATATTTTTATCTGTTTTTTACGTCTCTTTCTACTGCTTGCATCAATTACCTGATGTGGAATAGAGTTCCATGTAGTCATGCCTCTATGTAGTACTGTGCACCTCCCATTGTCTGTTCTGGACTTGGGGATTGTGAAGAGACCTGTGATGGCATGTCTTGCATGGGTGTCCGAGCTGTGTGCTAGTAGTTTAAACGGCAGCTCGGTGCATTCAGCTTGTCAACACTTCTTACAAAAACAACATGACAAAGTCAATCTCTCCTTCACTTTTAGCCATGAGAGATTGACATGCATATCATTACTGTTAGCTCCCTGTGTACTTTTAAGGGCCTGCCGTGCTGCCCTGTTCGGAGCCAATTGTCATTTTCCTAACTCCGTCTTTGTGGCACCTGACCACACGACTGAACAGTAGTCCAGGTGCAACAAAACTAGGGCCTGTAGGACATTTCTTGTTAAGAAGGTAGAGCAGGAAGACTCATGTGAAGGCCACATTACAGAGGAGGAGCTTATTGATGCAATTAAAGCCTTTAAGTCTGGGAAAACTCCAGGGCTGGATGGTGTACCAAACTTTTTTTGATATACTCAGAGGACCATTATTAGCATGTTTTAACCACTCCTATATAAATGGTAGATTATCAGATACTCACCAAGAAGGCCTGACTTCATTATTACTGAAACGGGATCCAAGTGGTAAATATACATCTATTTTATTTAACCTTTTATATAACTAGGCACGTCAGTTAAGAACAAATTCTTATTTACAATGACGATCCAGTCCATTTAAAAATCTGTTTTGCGATGCAAAATTTCTAGCAAAATGCATTGTGCATAGAATTAAAAAGATATTGTCGGATATTGTTCACCCTAATCAGACAGGTTTTTTACATGAACAATTGATTAGAGATAATATAAGACAAGCACTGGAAACAATATAACACCATGACGAATCTGGTAAACCAGGCCTGGTATTCATAGCTGACTTTGAAGAGCCTTTTGATAAAGTTTGACTGGAGCTTATATAGAAATGCCTAGAATATTTCAATTTGAGAATCTCTTATACAATTGTCAGGACCCGGTTACGAACCCGGGTCTCCGGAGTGAGAAACAGTCACTTAACCAACTGAGCCACGAATAGTCGGCAGAACCCAGAAGATGAGGCAGACACAGCAGTACTTGAGACAGTTTATTTAATGTAGTAAAAAGTGAAGTCCTTCAGGAACACATGTAACTCCACAACCTCAAAAGGAATTCCACAAGAACAAAGGTAATCCTCCAAGACAAAAAAGGTAAATCCACAAGGTGGTAGGTATAGCACAAAAAGCCTCAAAAGATACTCAAAAAATGAATAAACAAGTACAAAAAAACAGAATTCCACAAGAGCATCCACCGGGATCACCAAGAGTTAACAGAATACTAGGGCTGGGTGCTAACATACAAACACAGAGCAAAGGACTGAGGAAAACAAAGGGTTTAAATACAATCAGGGGAAACGAGGCACAGGTGCAAATAATAATGGGGATCAAGGGAAAACAAAAGGTCAAAAGGCACAATGGGGGCATCTAGTGACCAAAAACCGGAACAACCCTGGCCAAATCCTGACAACAATGGGTTAAAGTTATGTATAGTAACCCTAGGTGTAAAATAGTAAATAATGGCTACTTCTCACAGTTTTAAACTGTCAAGAGGAATAAAACAAGATTGTCCACTAACTGCATTTCTATTTATTGGACATACATACTCTGTATACATATCCCAATATAAATTTTAAAAATCGTCTGAAAATAAATCATATTTTTGCTACCACGGAAAGGAAAATACCTGTCTATTTCTGGAAAAATCACCCTTAATAACTCTTTAGTCATAGCCCAGTTTACCTATTTGCTTATGGTCTTGCCTACACCTAGCGACCTGTTTTATAAATTATTTGAGTAAAAAATCTTCCAATCTATTTGGAATGGCAAGCCAGACAAGGGCCTATTTATATAATGAATTCAGAGGGCAGAAATTAAATATGAACGCATTAGACTAAAGGCGTCAGTCAAACAAAAGTTACACTTAAATCCGAAATGGTTCTCTAGCTAATTAGTAAGAATGTCTCACCCCATGTTCGAGAATGACCCTTTTCCCTTTATTCAGATTAAAACCTCTCACTTTCGGTTATTTAAAAAATGAAATCCTCTCCAAAATATTGCTATTTTTAAAACGACCCATAGAAAGTTGGTTACAATTTCAGTTTAATCCACCAGAAAAGACAGAACAAATAATACAACAAATATTGTCGTTAAACTCAAATATACCAATTGATAAAACATTATTTTTCGATAAAAATGTATAATATTTGTAAATTATATCATAAATAGGATTGGTGGAGTTGTCACAGATGCAGCTAACAAAAATATATGGAAATGTCTGCTCTATCCAAAATTACAACCAACTAATTTCAGCATTACCGCAAAAATGGAAGAGGCAAGTGGAAGGGGGAAAAAGTAAGGAAATTGTCTATCGGCCCTGCATTAAAGACTAAAATTGTGATTAAAAAAAGTATACCAGTTTCATTTAAGGGCCAAAAATGTACAGCTGTGCCATATAGATTGCAGAATTGCTGGGAAGAGATTTTTGATGTATCAATTCCATGGCAAATGGTTTATGAACTGATACGCAAAACACCGGATTCAAAACTTACAATTTTTCAATTTATATTATTATACAAAATTCTTGCAACCAATAGAATGTTATATATGGGGGACACAAACTTCCCAACTCTGCAGATTTTGCTGCGACGAGAACAAGTCATTAGATCATTTATTTTGGTACTGTCCATATGTAGCTTGTTTTTGGTCACAGGTCCAGGAATGGCTGAAGAATTGCAACATTTACCTGGAGCTAACACTGCAGATAGCATTACTGGGGGATTTGAAAAGTCATTGTCAATCGATCAATAATATAAAGTTTTAGATTTTTATTGAATTTAATTTACAATATGTAGAAACTATGAAAATAGAAAGGTTCAAAACGTTTGTGAGACATCACAGCACAGTTGAAAAATATATGGCAAATAGAAATCCAATATGGATGGTGTTAAGAAATAGATGTGAGGGGTTGAATGACGCTGAAGGGTGAGACTAATAACAACAAAATAATGTAAAATATACTGTGTCTGTAAATAGATTCAGAACTTTTGTGAAACAGCACAGTTAAAAATAGATGGCAAATAGAAATCAAACTGGATGGACATCAGATATTGTTACGTTTGTTGTTGGAATGAGTAGACCAAGGCACAGCGTGGAAAGTGTTCATGATTATTCATACTGAACTCTGACAAAACAACAAAATACAAAACCGAACGTAAAGTTCTGCAGGGCTAGACAGCAACTATGCAAAAACAAGATCCCACAATCTAAGGTGGGAAAAAGGGCTGCCTAAGTATGATCCCCAATCAGAGACAGCTGCCTCTGATTGGGAACCATACTAGGTCAACAAAGAAATATAAACATAGATTTGCCCACCCAAGTCACACCCTGACCTAACCAAATAGAGAATAAAAAAGGCTCTCTAAGGTCAGGGCGTGACAGATATAGTTGGGAGAGGTTGAGGGTAGAGGAATGACAGGACTAAAAACAAAATCTAACTATTGAAAACTAGATTGTGTCCGTAAAATGTATATATTATGTATTAGCTGGAAGTAGAAGCCTAAGTGTTGTTCATAAGTTTACACCAATTTAGGGGAGGGGTGGTCGGTCGGGTTAGTGGAAAATAATAAAGGATTTTTTTTTTAAGTGTGTGTGTACATGTCCTCAACTGGCAGCTTCATTAAATAGTACCCGCAAAACACCAGTCTCAACGCCAACAGTGAAGAGGCGACTCCGGGATGCTGGCCAGTTGAAGTAATAGAATACCAAAGTCCGTTCGGATATTCAAATGACCATGCCCATTCCTTTTTCATTATTTCCTAAAGGGGGCCTGAAAGCATGTCGCAGTTGTAGTGCTGATTGCAATTTGGGTATAGCATACAGAGACATTCCACTTTTCTTGCAAATCATACTGTTGAGCCTTTTCATTTGATAGTTCAGTAATATGTGCATTTCTATTTCTCTCCACAGGTATAAATGGCACGTCAGTGGTGACCCAGTCTCCTCCTAGTGTGACAGTCACTGAGGGGGACATGGTTCACATCCAATGCTGCTGGAATCTAAACATGACGAAAGAGAAAGTTCATTGGCTGAAAGAGAGCACACAAATAGAAGAAGATTCCAGCTATAATGGTATAATAGTCCATAACAGACAAAGCTTGATTGGAGTATCGAAACAGACTGCAGCTTGCAATTGCTCAAATACGATCATCTCAAACATCACTAGAAAGGATTCAGGCACATACATTTGTAAAGTAACGATAGAGATACCACAGGTTTTCAGTCAGTTGGGAATGGGACCCATCTGACAGTGACATCAAAAATGACACAAACAATGTTGAGTACCAATCTGAGACACTTAAAATTCCTACACTGTAAACAACTTTAAAATGTACTTATTTTTTTTGGGGGGGGGGGGGGGGCCTTCCTCTGACATCACCTGGTATAGAGGTCCTGGATGGCAGGGATGTCGACCTCAGTGATGTACTGGGCCGTACTCACCCCTCTCTGCAGCGCATTGCGATCGGGTGCCTTGCAGTTAGCGTACTAAGTGGTGATGCAGCCAGTCAATATGCTCTCAATGGTGCAGCTGTAGAACTTTTTGAGGATTTGAGGGCCCATGACACATCTTTTCAACCTCCTGAGGGGGAAGAGGCACTGTGCCCTCTTCACAACTGTGTGGGTGTGTGTGGACCATGTTAATTCCTTAGTGTTGTGGACACTGAGGAACAAAGCTTTCGACCCGCTCCACTATAGCCCCATCGATGTGGATGGAGCCGTGCTCGCCCTTTTGTTTCCTGTAGTTCACGATCAGCTCCTTTATCTTGCTGACATTGAGGGAGAGGTTGTTGTCCTGGCACCACACCGTCAAGTCCCTGACCTCCTCCCTATAGTTTGCTTCATCATTGTCGCAAACTTGATGATAGTGTTGAAGTCGTGCACGACCACGCAGTTGTGGGTGAACAGGGAGTACAGGAAGGGACTAAGCACACACCCCTGAGAGGCCCCTGTGTTGGTGGTCAGAGTGGCGGATGTGTTGTTTCCTACCCTCACCGCCTGGGGGTGGCCCATCAGGAAGTCCAGGATCCAATTGCAGAGGGAGTTGTTCAGTCTAAGGGTCCTGAGCTTGGTGATGAACTGGAGGTATCTATGGTGTTGAATTTTGAGGTATAGTCAATGAACAGCATTGTTACATTATCTTTTTTTCCCGTAAAAGTATTCCTTTTGTCCAGGTGGTCATACTTCGAGAAATATGATCATACCTAGTGACAATATTGGCACTATTTCATATAACTGACGACATATCATTTTCTTCTAAATGTCCACTAAGCGACCAAGGACACCATTCGAATGTGTGCAGAGTCACAACTTCAGTTTTAAGCATGAAGGGATTTCATCCATCTGTGACCGAGAGAAAGTGGTCTCGTTTAAATTCCCTGAAATTACACTACATGACCAAAAGTACGTGGACACCTGCTCGTCGAACATCTCATTCCAAAATCATGGTCATTAATATGGAGTTGGTCCCTCCATTGCTGCAATAGCAGCCTCCACTCTTCTGGGAAGGCTCTCCACTAGAAGTTGGAACATTGCTGCTAGGACTTGCTTCCATTCAGCAACAAAAGCATTAGTGGGTTTGTGCACTGATGTTGGGCATTTAGGCCTGGCTCGCAATTGGCATTCCAATTCCATCCTAAAGGTGTTCGATGGGGTTGAGGTCAGGGTTCTGTGCAGGCCAGTCAAGTTCTCCCACACTGAATTTGACAAACCATTACTGTATGGCCCTCGCTTTGTGCACGGGGCTATTGTCAACACTACTCCAGAGAAGACGTTTCCACTGCTCCAGAATCCAACCATTTCGCGGCTGAGACGTTGTTGCTCCTAGACACTTCCACTTCACAATAACAACACTTACAGTTGACTGGGGCAGCTCAAGCAAAGCAGATATTTGATGAAATTACTTGTTGGAAAGGTGGCGTGCTGTGACAGTGCCATGTTGAAAGTCACTAAGCTCTTCAGTAAGTCTATTCTACTGCAAATGTTTGTATATGGAGACTGCATGGCTGTGTGCTCGATTTTATGCACCTGTTAGTAACGGGTGTGGTAGAAATAGGTGAATTCACTAATTTGAAGGGTTGTCCACATACTCCGTCGTTCGAAGGAAAAGCAAATCGATTCATTTTCTGGGTAGGCTATGGAAATTTGGGGTTTGAAACCTGACAGAGAGTGGCAGCGGAGAGCAGACAGATGGTGCTTTCTGGCTATAAGGCACGGGACTCTGCAACGTTCACAGAGCGCTTTATACACCAAAATGTAAGTGGAACCGGCCCAGAACCGCCCATATAGGGGACTTAACATATTGCAATAGTTTTTTTAAACAATGTCTCTCTGTACAGATACAAAAGTCTCATCGTCAGAGCTGCCTCCGCCGCTGTCTACCATTGTTCCTCTTCTTCCTCTACTATTCCTCACCGCCCTCATCTGCCTGAACAGAGTGCGGAAAAGACACCAAGGTCAGACACCCATTCCAATATTATACTTATTTTACATCTTTACATACATAAGACATAGTACACTCATGTGATTGTGAAAGAATTGGTAGCTTGTCAAATAACCTTTAAAAATGTGTACTTTCATAGAATAGAACTTCCATCTGAGGACGTAGAGTACATTTTAATTTCCAGAGAGCACCTATTGGGCAACCTCTTCTCTTAGAAGCGATTTAAAAGTTAACTTGCAACAGTCAGTAGTTTTGTTAACCACATTCGTTTTGAGCCCATTTCGCAACAGATCGGAGATACAGTATATTCTGGGGTGTTTCACCTTGTTATCATGGAAGACGGTGAGTTCACATCCTGTTTTTTTGGTGGTGCCTCAGAGGGACCAGCCAGGGTGATCCACACGGACCCCCACCATGAGGATGAGGAGCTGAAGATGGAGGAGCAGAAGATGGAGGAGCTCGGAGAGACAGCCGAACCAGAGCTTCATCTCCTCCAGAGGTTTCACCCAATGTGCGAATCTCATACTCAGTATACACCACACCACCTACTGCTACGATACACCCACACACTCTTAGAAAATAGTTGCTATGTAGGATCTAAAAGGTTCCTTTGGCTGTCCCCATAGGGGAACCCTTTTTTGTTTCCTGGTAGAACCCTTTTTGAGTTCCATGTAAAACCCTATGGATACAGCCAAAGAACCCTTTTGAAACCCTTTTTTCTAAGAGTCCACCGTACTCACAGGTAAATATTCCTGTCTTGATTTGGTGAAGTTCTTCAGGCCATAGGTATGGTGATCTCACATTAGAGATGAGAGTTTCTGAAGTCTATGGTATTCTATGTGCATTGCTGATTCTCCCTCTCTTTCTCTCTCCCACCCTCAATCTCTCAGTGTCAAGTCCAGGTGTATGAATCACTTGACTACTTGGCTATGCCAAACCAAGGCAGCGGATAAGGACCTGCTCTGTTCATTACGTCAGATTTTTCGTTGTTGCTCATTTTGTTTGAGTACATTTTTCTATCAAATGTTCTGTGTCAATATATTTTCTGTATGTACATTTAGAATGAATTTGTATTTGATTCCAGTATGTAATGACTGATGCTATGGCATTTCTTCTATAAATCCTTGTTACTGTAAAACCGTGGTCACCAACCAGTCGACTGCGATCGTCTGGTCGATCTTCAAGGCATTCCTAGTCTTTCGCCAAACATTTGTGTAGCAAAGCGAACAATAAAGCCTTGCGCAAAAAATATATATATTCGCCTTGCTCTTGCGCCGTTGGCAGTAGGTGCACTTGATTCAGCTGCCGAGTGCGCTGGGTTCGGGAAAACCATTTCAACTGAGAGCTAAATCAAGTGTGCCTACTGCTGCTGGCCAATCGGATAGCTCAAATCACCTTGCCAACAGCTTCCACTACCCCACTGCAAAGTTTGAAACTGGGATTCTGGGATTGATTTGCACTTTTCGCACCAAAGTAAGTTCATCTCTGGGAGTTCATCTCTCCTTCCTGAGCGGCATGATGGCTGCGTGGTCCCATGGTGTTTATACTTGCATACAATTGTTTGTACAGATGAATGTGGTAACCTCAGGCATTTGGAAATTGCTCAGAAGTATGAACCAGTCTTGTGGAGGTCTACAATTATTTTTCTGAGGACTCGGCTGATTTCTTTCGATTTTTCCATGATGTCAAGCAAAGAGGCACTGAGTTTGAAGCTAGGCCTTGAAATACATCCACTTGTACACCCCCAATTGACTCAAATGATGTCAATTAGCGTATCAGAAGCTTCTAAAGCCATGACATCATTTTCTGACATTTTCCAAGCTGTTTAATGGCACAGTCAACTTAGCGTATGTAAACTTCTGACCCACTGGAATTGTGATACAGTGAAATAAAAGAGGAAGAAAGAGGAGGTGGGGAGAGAGGTGTAGAAGACAGAAAGGGAAAGAGGTAAGAGGAGCAGAGAAGACAACATATGATTAATGAATTAAAGTGCTTCACTAATATTCTCTCAGTTCATCACAATTACATTGTGTCTCTAGCGGTGTCTCCTAACCAGACTTGGGCTCCCATTTGGCCCAAAGGTTATCTTAAGAGCGGGTGCGGAGGCGATGACGGACTGGCTTCCTCTCTCACATCAAATCATACCTGCAGACGAGAGACAGATGGATAGAGAGAGAGCATGATTAAGCTTAGTTTAAAACAAATCTAATACGGTCAGCCATCAATCATCAGGAGGTGAAATGCAAATCTGACCTTGGATCCTTAACTCTGGGACTACTTCGTCTCTATCTGTATTTCAATGTAAAGCATCTCTTTAGTAATACTTCCTGTTGAACCGACCAAGTGACCTCTCACCTATGATCATGCTGTGCCCTCTGTGTCTGCCAGTTCAGATACGGGAGGGGTTTACCAACACAGCTGATAAAAACTAGAGGATATAGGGAGAAGGGTGAGAGGGATGAAGTGAAGGAGATAAAACAAGGTAGTTAAAGAGACTGTGTTCAACAGGAATCTGTGTGTGTGTGTGTGTAGTCTCACCTGGTGTCCACACTAAGTGGCTACAGAGTACTTTATGCTGAAAAACAAACACGTGAGGACAAACAATAGAAGATCATTTCATTAGACTTTTACATTACCAGATCATTGTGAATTACTAAAGTATAATATCCTTTATAACAAATCATGATAACATTGGGTAGATTGATACATGTGCGTGTGTGGCATGTGACAACAGGAGGATCATATCAAGGATAGCGTCACAAATGAATAAATAAATACCGCTTGAAGCTTGATGATGACTTGATCATTTGAATCAGATGTTTAGTGCTAAAGGCAAATACGAAAATGTGCACCCCTTTGAGGACCAGGACTGAGAACCACTGCTCTTCATTGGGACCTCTTCATCTGTAGACAGGCTTTCACAGCTCTCTGTATCTGAGGACAGAAAACCTCACAAGAAACAGACTTCATTAAACTCAAATTAGACAGCACTGAATAGGATGTTCTCTGTTCTCACTTCTAAGGACTGGAACTACACAAAGAACCTGCTCTAGCCAGAATAGCCTACTCTCTCACTTGGACAGCTGGGCCTGCTATCCTTTCACCCTCCTCCATGGCTGTTAGCTACCTAAACATGTATTTTACAGTGTTAAATATATCAAGATAGCTAGCTAATATGAAGTTAGGTAGCTGGTCAAATGTAATTAACTTAGCTAGCTATCTATACAGTATGTAAACTAGCTAGCTACGCTGGCAGCTCATTTGAGTTCATTTGCATAGGCTAACCATTTTGCGATTAATGTTATTTACCATCTTCTTGCTTTTAATGAATAAACAGGCATCAGGGTAAAAAAATATATACTACAATTTCAATGCCTCCTCCCCCACATTGTTACTTACCTTACAGATCACAAAGTCAGCCAATTTCCACTCTATTCATATGCAAATACATTTGATTCATACACCGGGTTGTCTGGCTGGTATGTTTTCATTTTAAACAGGATTTCCCTTATCGACACTGAAATAATATTAGTCCTCTATTATGATTTTTTTTAAACTCATAGCTCATTAGTACACCCTTGTGGTTGAATATATATATATATTGTATGACTTATAATACAACAATGTTGAACTAACAAATAGCATCAAGGGATACATTACAATTTACAATAATGAACACCTAATGAAACAGCTGTGAAAACTTATCTGGCAGTATTTTAGATTTAAATACATAAACGTTTATATTTTTTTAGTACACGTGTGTCAATTTACTTTCCGATTTTTTGTGCACTCACATGGCAATCAGACTGAAATATTGAATTCTGGTGTGTGGAATAGAGAGGAGGTGGGTATTGTGTGGATGGAAGGTTCTGCCTGTCACTTGTTTTCATCAGGCGGTCAGTCTTGGAAGGTGGACTCGAAGAGGGAAACTGCAAAGTCCAGGCGCTGCTGCCCTTTTTGTTCTGAGTGTTTGCAGTGCTAGTGCTGTTAGTTATTCTGTGTGTCTCACATTGTGTGCCCAGTATGATAGTTTTCTTGCTCTTTCTTAGCAGATAATGACAACATGACAACAACAGTAGCTGATGTAATGACAATTTGGAAGGTGGTTGGTAATGGACATCAGGTGGATCCATGTCTGGGTGTTGGGCAGAACCCCGAGGTCCTGGAGAACAGGAGCAGAGGAAAGGGAAAACGGTAGGAGACAGACGTAAACAAGCAAACACACGGGTTAAAGGATTATCAGGTATGTAAAAATACAGTTATTGAATGATTTCATTTAAATGTTTGATTAGACATGCAATAATGTTAATAGCAGACAGAAAAGAAAGGATTTACATGTCTAATTGTTTATGTCGGTGTGGTTGAAAAGTGAGGTAAGGGATGGTCCCTGGAAAAGATAGAGAGAAGAGTTGTGAGAGAAACTCCGGGGGTGGTGTCATGACCACTGGAGCCATACACATTAACAGTACCTACCTGGATGTAGTTGAGGACATGGTGGACTGTATGTTCTTCGGGGTTAGGTTTTTCTTAGCACTATGTGTTCTCTCCCAGGTGCTTGCAAGAGCACAGATGACAGAGCGGCAGGATTCCAGTTTAGGTTGTTTAATGACGCTGAGCAGTAATGGCACAGCACAGTGCGTGGCTTGACAATTGTGTTAACTAAGAGTTTGTGTGGTTCTGAAAAGGAGGAAATGAAATGAAATAGTAAACAGCAGGTATAGGCTTAATACAATGACCAATGACATAAGGTGTAAATAATATGGCTACAATTGGTTCTGCTGCACAGGGCAATACAACCTAGCAACGTGGCTGTGACTTCACTAATGAATGATCAGAGGAGTGCAACTGCACAGCACCACTGAGCAGCCCCATCATCCTCACACAGCTGCATGAACTTGAATGTGTAATGCATCCACAAGACTCATTGCTAACAAAATACCCACAAAATCAGTATATTGTATACATCCATATAACCACAGGGCATATAAGCCTGCAATGAATCATAGCATTTCTGTTTAAAATGTTGTGACCAGACCAGACTCCTATCAGCCTAAAACTGTGCACATACACTGATGCCATCTAGCGGCCAAAATCGACATTGCACCTGGGCCGGCATAATACATTATACAGCCTTTCTCTTGCATTTAAAAGATGGTACAAAACAAAATACAACAAAACACATGTTTTTACCATGTGTATAATATTCTCCTACATTCATTTAATATTTCCACAAACTTCAAAGTGTTTCCTTTCAAATGGTATCAAGAATATGCATATCCTTGCGTAAGTCATTTTAGTCAAAAACTGAAAAAAGGGGCAGTCTCTTAATAAATCGATAAAGGACAGTATTGTGCAGCCGTCTTCATCGACTTGGCCAAGACTTTGGACTCTGTCAATCACCGCATTCTTATCGGCAGACTCAATAGCCTTGGCTTCTCAAATGACTGCCTCGCCTGGTCACCAACTACTTCTCAGATAGAGATCAGTGTGTCAAATCAGAGGGCCTGTTGTCCGGACCTCTGGCAGTCTATGGAGGTGTCACAGGGTTCAATTCTCGGGCCGACTCTTTTCTCTGTATATATCAATGATGTCACTCTTGCTGCTGGTGATTCTCTGATCCACCTCTACGCAGACGACACAATTCTGTATACATCTGGCCCTTCTTTGGACACTGTGCTAACAAACCTCCAAACGAGCTTCAACGCCATACAACACTCTTTCCATAGCCTCCAAATGCTTTTAAATGATAGTAAAACTAAGTGCATGCTCTTCAACCGATTGCTGCCCGCACCCTCCCGCCCAACTAGTACTCTGGACGGTTCTGACCAAACATACCCTCATAAAACTGACTATCCTACCGATCCTTGACTTCGGCTACTCTCTACTCTACTCAGCAAACTGGATGTAGTCTATCACAGTGCCATCCGTTTTATCACCAAAGCCCCATATACTACCCACCACTGCGACCTGTATGCTCTTGCTTGCTGGCCCTCACTACATATTCGTCGCCAAACCCACTGGCTCCAGGTCATCTATAAGTCTTTGCTAAGTAAAGCCCCGCCTTAGCTCAGCTCACTGGTCACCATAGCAACACCCACCCATAGCACGCATTCCAGCAGGTATATTGCACTGGTCATCCCCAAAGCCAACACTTACTTTGGCCGCCTTTCCTTCCAGTTCTCTGCTGTCAATGACTGAAACAAATTGCAAAAATCTCTGAAGCTGGAGTCTTATATCTCCCTCTCTAACTTTAAGCATCAGCTGTCAGAGCAGCTTACCGATCACCGTACACAGCCAATCTGTAAATAGCACTCCCGACTACCTCATCCCCATATTATTACTTACCCTTTTGTTCCCCAGTATCTCTACTTGCACATCATCATCTGCAAATCTATCACTCCGGGACTAATGCTAAATTGTAATTATTTTCGCCTCTAGGATCTATTTATTGCCGACCTCCCTACATTTGCACACACTGTACATATATTTTTCTATTTTTCTTTTCTTTTGTGTTATTGATTGTACGTCTGTTTATGTGTAACTCTGTGTTTTTGTCGCACTGCTTTGCTTTATCTTGTCCAGGTTTGTCACGCTGCTTTGCTTTATCTTGGCCAGATCGCAGTTGTAAATGAGAACTTGTTCTCAACTGGCCTACCTGGTTAAATAAAGGTGAAATAAAAAATACAATTTAAAAAACTCTTAAATCTGTGATAATTAAAAAGTAGGGAGGGAAGGTTGCATGTGTTTTTAAACATGGCCTTGAACAGTACTAATTGCCATGCTTGGCATTCAGGCCAAAGATTTCAATATTGGTTTCATCAGACCAGAGAATCTTGTTTCTCATGGTCTGAGAGTCTTTAGGTGCCTTTTGGCAAACTCCAAGTGGGCTGTCATGTGCCTGTTACTGAAGAGTGGCTTCCATCTGGCCACTGTACCACAAATGCCTGATTGGTGGAGTGCTGCAGAGATGGTTGTCCTTCTGGAACATTCTCCCATCTCCACAGAGGAACTCTAGAGCTCTGTCAGAGTGACCATCGGGTTCTTGGTCACCTCCCTGACCATGGTCCTTCTCCCCTGATTGCTCAGTTTGGCGGCTAGTTCTTGATGGTTCCAAACTTCTTACATTTAAGAATGGAGGTCACTGTGGTCTTGGGGACCTTCAATGCTGCAGAAATGTTTTGATACCCTTCCCCAGATCTGTGACTCGACGCAATCCTGTCTCTGAGCTCTATGGACAACTACAACATCCGCAGAGTACGACCCTGCCTCACACAGGAAGCAGCGCAGGTCCTAATCCAGGCACTTGTCATCTCCCGTCTGGATTACTGCAACTCGCTGTTGGCTGGGCTCCCTGCCTGTGCCATTAAACCCCTACAACTCATCCAGAACGCCGCAGCCCGTCTGGTGTTCAACCTTCCCAAGTTCTCTCACGTCACCCCGCTCCTCCGCTCTCTCCACTGGCTTCCAGTTGAAGCTCGCATCCGCTACAAGACCATGGTGCTTGCCTACGGAGCTGTGAGGGGAACGGCACCTCAGTACCTCCAGGCTCTGATCAGGCCCTACACCCAAACAAGGGCACTGCGTTCATCCACCTCTGGCCTGCTCGCCTCCCTACCACTGAGGAAGTACAGTTCCCGTGCAGCCCAGTCAAAACTGTTCGCTGCTCTGGCCCCCCAATGGTGGAACAAACTCCCTCACGACGCCAGGACAGCGGAGTCAATCACCACCTTCCGGAGACACCTGAAACCCCACCTCTTTCAGGAATACCTAGGATAGGATAAAGTAATCCTTCTCACCCCCCTTAAAAGATTTAGATGCACTATTGTAAAGTGGCTGTTCCACTGGATGTCTTAAGGTGAACGCACCAATTTGTAAGTCGCTCTGGATAAGAGCGTCTGCTAAATGACTTAAATGTAAATGTTAAATGTATGGACAATTTCTTCAACCTCATGACTTGGTTTTTGATTTGACAGGCACTGTCACGTGTGGGAGGTTATATAGAAAGGTGTGTGGACACCAAGGAACTTGAAGCTCTCAACCTGCTCCACTACAACCCCGTCGATGAGAATGGGGGCATGCTCGGTCCTCCTTTTCCTGTAGTCCACAATCATCTCCTTTGTCTTGATCACGTTGAGGGAGAGGTTGTTGTCCTGGCACCACACTGTCACGTCTCTGACCTCCTCCCTTCATTTGTATTTATTTATTTTTATTTAACCTTTATTTAACTAGGCAAGTCAGTTAAGAACAAACTCTTATTTACAATGAAAATTACTGTAAAACAGTTAAATCCCTGTGGATTGATGAGAAATTGAAAAATTATTTGGTTGAAAGGGATGAGGCAAAAGGAATGGCAAATAAGTCTGGCTGCACAACCAAATGGCAAACATACTGCAAATTGAGAAATCATGTGATTAAACTGAATAAAAAGAAGATGAAACTACACTATGAAGCAAAGATAAATGACATAAACATTTTTATTAAAAGCTTTGGATCACCTTAAATGAAATTTTGGGCAAAAAAGCAAACTCGGCTCCATTTTTCATTTCAAAACCCGACTGATATTGCCAACTACTTTAATGATTTTGTTCATTGGCAGGATTAGCAAATTTAGGCATGACATGCCAGCATAAAATGCAGACACTACACAACCAAGTTTAACTGATCAAATTATGAAAAACAAGCATTGTAATTTTGAATTCCGAAAAGTGAGTGTGGAAGAAGTGAACAAATTATTGATGTCAGTCAACAATGATAAGCCATCGAGTCTGACAACTTGAATGGAAAATTATTTAGGATAATATCGGACAATATTGCCACTCCTATTTGCCATATCTTCAATCTCAGCCTACAAGAAAGTGTGTGCCCTCAGGCCTGGAGGGAAGCAAAAATACAGTTGAAGTCGGAAGTTTATGTACACTTAGGTTGGAGTCATTAAAACTTGTTTTTCAACCGCTCCACAAATTACTTGTTAACAAACTATAGTTTTGGCAAGTCAGTTAGGACATCTACTTTGTGCATGACACAAGTCATGTTTCCAACAATTGTTTACAGAAAGATTATTTCACTTACAAATTCACTGTATCACAATTCCAGTGGGTCAGAAGTATACATACACTAAGTTGACTGTGCCTTTGGCACGGCTGGCTTCCTCCACTCACATTCCACATCCTTGCAGCAGATATAGTGAACCGCCAAAATAGGCTGCATGGCTACACTTATGAGCTCCGCAGAGGTATTCGCATGTAGAGAGAATCTCCTGGACACCTATAGAGACCTGCCAACAGGGAGGATGTTAAGTGACACATGCCTTTCAATGCATGACTTTGAACACCTTGAAATGCAT
Source organism: Oncorhynchus nerka (assembly GCF_034236695.1). Classification (NCBI taxonomy): domain Eukaryota; kingdom Metazoa; phylum Chordata; class Actinopteri; order Salmoniformes; family Salmonidae; genus Oncorhynchus; species Oncorhynchus nerka. Next base: position 36,802,257 of record NC_088407.1, read on the forward strand.
TTGTTGTAAGAAATGTGCTGTATAAATAAAGTTTGATTTTATTGATGACATTACAGCTGTGAAATTTTTAATAAACACATTTTCACATGAAGACAAGTGCAGTTTTTCCATACATTTTTCATTGATAACTTGGGATTTTATCACTTAACATATCAATCATATAGTGGGAAGGATTCTATAAATAAATATTGTGTGAATGCATGTATGTCACGGTTTTCATATGGTGAAGGAGAGTCGGACCAAACTGCAGCGTGTCGATTGCGATCCATGTTTATTTAAACAAACGTAAACACGACTAAACAAGAACACTACAAAACAATAAACGAAACGAAAACCGAAAACAGCCTATACTTGTGTCAACTAACATCAAACAAGGACATCAAGACAATCACCCACAATACAACCAAAGAATATGGCTGCCTAAATATGGTTCCCAATCAGAGACAACGATAAACACCTGCCTCTGATTTAGAACCACTTCAGACAGCCATAGACTTTCCTAGAACACCCCACTAAGCTACAATCCCACTAAACTACACACCACATACAAAAACCAATGTGGCCTGACCAAATACATGAAGAAAAACACAAAATACTTCGACCAGGGCGTGACAATGTACCACTACGAATAAATAAATACTGTGCTTTTGAAGATTTGTCTTTGGTCATGCAATTACAATACTGGCTGGATGTCTAAACAAAGTCAATTCTGAATGTCAATATATTTATTTTTCAATTCTAGAACTGAGTTATCACTCATTAGATTATATAATTGATTAAGTGGCTCTTTCCTTGTAGAATGTTGACAGCTGTATAGAACACATTGTATTGTTAAGATGCTCAAACTTAACTTAATAGCTACACTCACCAACACAGGATAAACTTTTTTGGGGGGCCCTGACCAAACTGCTAAGTTGCCCCTCGCTATAGATGCACTTCTCCACATCGCCAGACCTGTAGTGGCCTTCTCCACTTGTAATGCTCTTATGCTGATCCTTCAAAAATGCCATAAGGTCTGAAAGAGACAACAAAATCGGCATACTGTACAAACAATTATCTACGCTAAGTAATACAAAATAATTATTGATCTACTGCTCTGTTAACTAGATCGTTAAAGTGTGGTCAGTGGCTAGTTAAGACGGATGAAGTTAAACACTAATCAATTTATTTCCATACAGCATCACTTGAGTGGGTTGAGTCACTGACGTGATATTCCTGTTCGGGTTTGTGCCTCCCCTTGGGTTGTGCCGTGGTGGAGATCTTTGTGGGCTATACTCGGGCCTTGTCTCAGGATGGTAAGTTGGTGGTTGAAGATATACCTCTAGTGGTGTGGGGGCTGTGCTTTGGCAAAGTGGATGGGGTTATATCCTGCCTGTTTGGCCCTGTCCGGGGGTAATGTCGGACAGGGCCACTGTGTCTCCCGACCCCTCCTGTCTCAGCCGCCAGTATTTATGCTGCAGTAGATTATGTGTCGGGGGGCTAGGGTCAGTCTGTTATGTCTGGAGTATTTCTCCTGTCTTATCCGGTGTCTTGCGTGAATTTAAGTATGCTCTATCTAATTTTCTTTCTTTTTTTCTCTCTCTCAGAGGACCTGAACCCTAGGACCATGCCTCAGGACTACCTGGCCTGACGACTCCTTGCTGTCCCCAGTCCACCTGACCGTGCTGCTGCTCCAGTTTCAACTGTTCTGCCTGCGGCTAGGGAACCCTGATCTGTTCACCGGACGTGCTACCTGTCCCAGACCTGCTGTTTTCAACTCTCTAGAGACAGCAAGAGTGGTAGAGTTACTCTGAGTGATCGGCTATGAAAAGCTAGCTGCCATTTACTCCTGAGGTTCTGACCTGTTGCAACCTCAACAACCACTGTGATTATTATTATTTGACCCTGCTGGTCATCTATGAACATCTTGGCCATGTTCTGTTATAATCTCCACCCAGCACAGCCAGAAGAGCACTGGCCACCCCTCATAGTCTGGTTCCTCTCTAGGCTTCTTCCTAGGTTCTTGCCTTTCTAGGGTGTTTTTCCTAGTCTCTGTGTTTCTACACCTGCATTGCTTGCTGTTTGGTGTTTTAGGCTGGGTCTCTGTACAGCACTTTGAGACATCAGCTTATGTAAGACGGGCTTTATAAATACATATCATTGATTGATCATGGATTGGGCACAGGTCTCTGTTCAATCTGCTAGTGATGACGTGCAGGAGCAGCCTGCAGAAATTTGTAGTCTTGCTGAGGTCTTCTCTGTTTTTCGAATTTTGAGAGTAAATTGTGGCGAATATATTGATATAACTCACCTTGTCCAAGAGAGAATTACAAAATGTCAAGCAAAGGTAAGCTTACACCAAACTAAACACATTCTTAATTTGAAGTGTTTGTAAAATTCACTATGTGAAAAATGTATGGTGTGTTTGACCACTAAGCTTTTTGGGTATTATGACATGGGGGACTATAGAGCTGGCCAGCTTGTAGACCTAAAACCCAGAGATAGTTTAACACTGGTTCATTCAGCCATTCATACGGGAAAAATGAATGGGGAAAGAATAGGCTTTTGGAATAAACCCGGAATACAAAGTATGAGGTTAACACAGGCTTGGGAGATCTTATAAATGTTGTTCTATGAGATAATAGCAGTCAGTTAACATGATCTTTATGAATTATGAAGCATTTAGGGGATTTATGTGTTTTTTGTTATTACATACATTTTTCAAAATTCACAAAAAGTGATGTTAGCTGATGAAGTGTATCTCATAGAACAAAACATAGAAGATCTCCTAAGCCTGTGTTTACCACAAATCTTATTTTTGGCTATTATCCAAAAACCCTACAAAAATGCCATTCAGAGATATAACGCGGTCATGGTTCCAGAGACATAACCGGATATAAAATCCAATATGGCTGCCAACGCAATGCCAAATATGGACATGGGTGTATGCTCTACACTTATTGATCCTAACGATTTGTTTAAGTTTTTTTTTTTTGCATGTAGCTTGCGACACAGCCATCAAGACATCTGCCGAGTTCACATGCTAGTCGGAACTAAGAAAATCAGAAATGTTCCAGTTTTCTAGTTCCTGGATAAGATCAATGGATCATCAGGAATGGGTAGGTACAGACGGACGGACGGACACATACATACATGCATACAAACAAATCTGTATGCGATGCATACGAGTTCTATTCACAAAACAATCAGCTGGTGATTGTTTAGCTAACGCTAGCTAGCTAGATGGGTGATGCATATTTAGGGTGTTTAACAGGGCAAAGTGATTTTATGTTATATTTACCTGCACTTATACCTAGCTACCTGTAACTGTTATTTCAGAGATAACAGTGTCTTGAAGAGTCAAAATCAGAGCTCCAGTAAGCTTGTCTAGCAAAAAAAACTAACAGTGTGTACACATACCAATTTAAAAAAACAACAGACCACAACACAGCATTTCCTTAATCCCACCTAGTCTATTAGAGGTCAAGATAGAGCTAGCAGCATATTGCTTACACCTATCCAATACTTCCAGATCTACGCAAGTTTCCATGGGCTGCAGGTTTATTTGTGTTTCAGAGATTATTTCCAATGGACCAAGACCCTGGGCTCCGAGTCCAGGCCCAGATCAGCACTGCATTTATGTGGTCTAATGGCCAACACAACAATAACAAGAGACTATCTGTGCTATTAAGTATAGTAAGCCTGCCTATACTAGGATTAGTAGGTATCAGACTTTCCTGACTTGTCACGGCATATTGGTCACCAACCCTGTTCCTGGAGACCCCTCGGTGTGCAGGCTTCTGTCCCAGCTAACACTATTAGGACTAATACACTGGAGCGTTTTTAAGTGTTGGACTTGACCACACTTCTTACCCACTGGCTCCACACATGGTTGAATAGTGTCTACTGTCCTGTTGCAGGTTGGTTTGCTATATAATTACTCATATACGAGCAGGTATGCTTATGCCAGCAGCATACCACCCTGCACACCACTGCTGGCTTGCTTCTGAAACTAAACAGGGTTGGTCCTGGTCAGTTCTTGGATGGGAGACCAGATGCTGCTGGAAGTGGTGTTGGAGGGCCAGTAGGCACTCTTTCCTCTGGTCTGAAAAAATATCCCAGTGATTGGGGACACTGCCCTGTGTAGGGTGCCGTCTTTCGGATGGGACGTTAAACGGGTGTCCTGACTCTCTGAGGTCATTAAAGATCCCATGGCACTTATCGTAAGAGTAGGGGTGTTAACCCTGGTGTCCTGGCTAAATTCCCAATCTGGCTCTCAAACCATCACGGTCACCTAATAATCCCCAGTTAACAATTGGCTCATTCATCCCCCTCCTCTCCCATGTAACTATTCCCCAGGTTGTTGCTGCAAATGAGAACGTGTTCTCAGTCATCTTACCTGGTAAAATAACAGATAAATAGCTATGGGAAAAGAAGACACTGATGCTGATGAAGACTGCCCATTGAAGATGCTGAATCCCAGTTGCGGTGTGTTTGTGTGAGTGAATGCTAAATGTGTGCCTGTGTGACTGGGTGGGATGGATGCTTACTTTATTCTGTGAATAACATCGAAAGCACTTAGACCAATGGTCCACTTGTCTTGGAGTGCATTGAATGTGATACAAATGATGTCCACAAGGTGTCCCTCTTTGCTCAGACAGTGACATAGGTTGTTTTATGTGCTCTGTAGGCCTATAATCTGCCTAGGTGTATTGCTTTCAAAGAAAACCAATATGTGTTTTATTCTTCGGGGCATATTTAAGCAATAAGGTATGAGGAGGTGTGGTATATGGCTTATATACCACAGATGTTCTTATGCATGACGTAACGCGAAGTGCCTGGATACAGCCCTTAGCCGTGGTATATTGGCAATATACCACAATCCTCTGAGGTGCCTTATTGCTTTTATAAACTGGCTACCATTAGAGCAGTGAAAATACATTTTTTGTCATATATGGTCTGATATACCATGGCTGTCAGCCAATCAGCATTCAGTGCTCAAATCACCCAGTTTATAATTTTCAATACATTTGTATTGATACATGTTCACGTCACCTGCACTATGTCTTAGGGACAGAGGCACTGGCTTAAGAACTAACAAAAAAAACGAATGATGAAGTGAAACTTGGGCCAAGCACAAACTAGACAAAAGTGCAGTTCGAAGAAAGCACTGTAACTACGGCAACAGGAATGCGCCCACACTTGAACACCTGCAGATCTCAACCCTCGGCCCACATCAAACTCCCACACACTCCACCATGCCAGAGTAGAAGGCTCATTTTGTAGAATGGGCCAATGTTGCTTCATGACTGAAAGTTGTGTGAGAATGAGATCGGTGGGAAATATTTCAGATCTCATGCACAAAAGCATCATGGCCTATGTGAACTTGTGACGTTTCACTGACCGTAACTTTCCAATTCGAATCCAGGAGGGATGAAACTCCCTGCAGAATATTTTAGAAATGAAATGAGAGAGAAAGAAAGGGAGTCTAGAAAACGTATGGGATTTGATTACCTCCATACAATTCTAAGTTATAGGCAGTCCAGTCCACACTAAAATGTAGCCTACAGTATGTCTACAATTTTCAGCTGTGCCTGCTGCCAACAAAAACCCACTGCCAAGGCCAATAACACTCACCCTCCCTGTCAACCCCAATCAACAAACCCCATTGTTTATGAGATGTTGTTATTGTTGGTCACCTTTCAGAAAAAAAAGAACTTGAGAGCCCAGTGATTGCAGCCCCTTCCAAAAGAGAAAGGATGAAAAAAGAAAAGAAAGGGAAAAATGAAAAGCAGAAATTCTTCTCATTCCCTGCTGGTGTTTTCCAGATTCCTCCAACGGCTTCTCCTTGACCGTGTGAGTGAAATAAGGCGACCCGTGGGGAAATCGGAGAGAGTGCGGCGAGAGGAAGAGAACCACATTCTTGTGGGGACGCATCACTCCCCCCCGGGGCACACCAAACAGAAAGACACATAATACCGCGTCCTAGGCTTTGTAGGCTAGACATAGTGATGGGGGAAAGAATCGATACAGTAACATTTTGGGGTATTATTTTTGTATCGTTTTGACAATATCAGTATATTATCTTTGCCCTAGTTGGCTGTACCAGCACCAATATGTTTGGACAATGGAATCACAGTAAAATCACAGTATTGAATCGTTTGAATCAGAATGCGTATCTTATCGGCACCTAAGTATCGTGATATCATATCATGAGGTCCCTAGCAATTCAAACGTTTCTCACTTTTAGGCCACCTACATCTGACAGTTGTAGAATAAGCCTATGCATCATGTACTGGCCTATATCATCCTCCTAGTGTGTCCTGTCTTCTTTATATGGTCTCTGTCCCATTCAGTGGACTATGTAGACGGGCACCCTTCAACATACAGCCTTCTGAATAGAGGTCACGACCCCACCACAACCTACAACAGCCACACATGGTCTCTCTGCAACAGTTTGATCACCAAGCAATCAATCCATCACACAAATCAACCCACACCCATTGATTTATTTTCCGAACGCGGCGGTGACAATTCAATTTGAGTTGTTGTTAGCTGTTTCAAGTCATTGGTAATTGTGCACCGGTAAATGTTTCCCCTCTAATTGCAATGGGAACCAGGGTTGACAGACAGACAAGCTGGAGGGATTCAGTAACAGCAGGAGTTATTTTAGGTTTAGGAGGGGGGGGGGATGGAATGGAATATAGTATACTACTTAGTTTCTAATGGGGAATTTGTCATGCATGGAAATTAACTGAGGTAGCTAAATTAGTGGATACAAGGGAATTTAGAAGAAACAAACAACTGTAAATAGTTCCAAAAGTCAATAATGAAAGCCAGAGCAAGCTTTGAACCATGTTGCTTGTTTTGAGTGTGAAGTTTTTAAATCAAATTGGGATGACTTTTACAGCTCTACTGTCTGTGGACACGTTGTTGTCACTGTGTGAGATCTTCAGGATTAAAAAGGGACACATGTATCCATGTGTCCGTTATTGTGAGGACAATTGTGGTGACAATGTCTATGTGTCACAGAACACAGAGCACGTACGCACTCGTGCGTACACAAACACACACACTATCAATTAACCATGGTCTACAGCTGAATTCCTGTTCTCCAGCCCCTTCTTGCCCTCAAAAACAATGTACTGTAGCACTGGGCCACATTCTTGGGTTACCAGGCCTCAACTCTGTGGAAACAGATAACGTAAGTATTTAGCAATGTCTGGAAAAAGCACATCCCAGCAGGCAGTCTCACAGGCCAAGTGACAGACAGTGTGGTCTGGGGTGAGCTAACAGCTAGCTAACATTACTCCATCTCATTGCCCAGAGAGAAAGAGAGAGAGAAAAGGATCTTGGAACACACAGTAACGCACACACAGAAACACAAACACGCACGCAAAAACACCACACACACACACACGCACGTTTTCTGTTTCTCGTGGGTTTTCATCAGAGCCCTGTGGATGACAACAGAAACTCAAAACTAAACAATAATGTTGGACTTACTGGAAGGCCATCATGGTCGTTGTGTGTGTGTGTGGTTGTGTTGAACAATGTTCAAAAATGTTTGGCGCCGAACTGCAATACATAATTATGGTCAGTGTTGGGTTCCAGCTCTCCACTGCTCAGTTGTGGAGGTATTGCTGCAATGATTGTGGAGATCTGTATTCTGTTTATTTCAGCAAAGCTTTAATTGAAGCAGTGTGCATGGGCAGACAATATGAAATGTGAATGACGTATTCATGGTTTCTCCCTTTTCTTATTGGTTTTGTTTGTGTGTGTTTTGAGGTCTATTTGAAATGATTAGACACGTGTACAAAGGTACTGAGGTCTGTGGAAACATGGTGCAGTGTGTACGTCTGGTGTGCGTGTGCAGCATGTGTGTGTGTGCCTGCCTGCGTGTGTGCACCTGTGTGAGTGTGTACGTTTCTCTGTGTCTGAGCACAATAAAAGGTGCCTTTTCACTTTCTCCAAGTCCCAACAGCTGACCTCTTCAGTGCTGACCAGTCTGTCCCATTAGCATGCTCAGTGTGTCCTCCGCACAATAACAACAACCCCGCACACACAAGAACCCTTTCTCTCTTTCAGCCTGATTACAAAAACAGACAAATTTGAGGTGCAGCGAGAGCGGCAAGACTCCGCAACCCCTTAATCGTGTAAAACGGCTTCTCGGTTTATGTACTGTATGACCTTCGCAATTCTATGGAATTCTATGGGTTAAGCTCAGAGAAACTCAGAGGGGTCCTTGAAGGAAGATGATGGCACGTTTAAGGCTAAATTGTGTAGGCTTAAGTGGGATGTGCTGAGTTCCTAGGCTCTCCACTCAGTTGGTGAATGAGGGATGTGAAGAGGGAGACGTAGAGGGACATTAGGGGTCTTGAACGCTGCCCAGCGTCTTGAAATGTGTCAAATGTATACCATTTGGCCTCGGTGAAATTCAGCACAACCTATTGAAGCTTTGTTTGCAGATGATGTGTATTTACCTAACTCTTTCCCACATCTCCACAGAATATTACCGCTTTACAAATGGCTAAGTCTGAAGTTTTCTGCATGAATATATTCTCAGTCAGAACATAGCAGATTGAAGTAGTCCAATCCCTTGTCCTACATGCACACCGTTACAGTACTGATGTATCAGGCTGTGCGCGGCTTGGCTGTCAATCAAACTGCTTTGCACTGTTCCATTTTAACACAGTTCCATTAGAACTTTTATATCCAACATACATTTAGCAGCATGGGGGACTGTTGACTTGGGCCCCTCGGTACCATGGGCCAGAGCTGTAGGCAGTCATGCCATTCCTGGACATTCTTGGATGCTCGCAAAAAAAGGAAAGAAAAAGAGTTGTGATTTACTAGGAGCATTAAGACATGACACTTTCATTTGTGAAAATAATTCCACAACGTATCAAAGCGATAGCCCACATTACACACTGTGGAAAGCTCTTTAAAAGCAGCTTTATATGCATTCAGCTGATTTTTATTCATATTTCCTGGCAAGGGCGTTTTTTTCCTAGGTCGCAGGAACTAAATATAAAAATAAACAAGGAAAGCCTCCAGACGACCCTTAAAAAGCCGTATTTCAGCGAGTTCCACACTAAAGCCACAATAATGTTGTGCGTGGATTTGACAACAACACATTAGTTAATGCAGCAGGGGATAAATGGGGGTGAAATTATCTGCATCAATGGTGCTTTTGGATGATATGTTACGGAAGACTTTGTTGAAATTGGACTGAACCAGTTGTCAGTGATTCATGGTGCATCGGTCTCTTTCTTTTCAAGGTTCTATGTCCAACAACGTATCCTATTATTAGTGGTGAGCACAGATTATTGGCTAATTTAATAACTCAAACTACGCTTTCTTTACATACCACTGACAGAATATAATGAAACGAGCGGATGTTTAATATTGACGGTGAATCATCTGTCGAAGCCACCACCGTGCCTGCACCACAGACACATGCACATATACACACGCACTGACACATGCAGACGCTCGGACGCACACACACAGACACGCGCACGTGCGAATGCACACACTTTTTCTGTTTCCCGTGGGTTTTCATTAGAGCCCTGTGGATGACAACAGAATATATGACTTGGCTTGAAGCAAGGATTCTGGGAAAGTAATGGAATTTTGGAACTGTTGACGGAACACAGGCTGTCCGCTCTTGGCCTCCCTGGCCCGATGAGGAATCCTTCTTCTTATTATGCATACTGGCCGAGCGGCCACAGTGAGCGGTGAAGGATCTAACTCTGACAGCAGCCACAGCAGTGGGTTTAGTAGGCTTTCCAGACCAGAAGGATCTGACCCAGCAAAATGACACGTTTACATTCAGCAACTGTTTTAAAACAGCTTCGGATGTCATCTAGCAGCATTGTTTGATCAGGCTTTTGTGACCAATTATGTCGAAGAGCCAGGGTAGCTCAGTCGGTAGAGCAACAGACTTCGAAGCCATGATATACTGTATGAAATCTCAATAAGAGTGGCCATTGCTAACTTCATTCTCATAGCATCATTATACCTTTCTATGGAAGCATTCAGAAAGCGTGAAGCCATACCATATACAGTATACTATACTGGTCCTATAACAGAAAAGGACAAATCCTCACTGAATGGAAAGGAAATATCCCACCTGAACTTTCAAGCCGTCTTCCTTCGAGGCTCTGAACCTGAGTGGTCTGTGGTCTGTGCTCTCTCTCTCTCTCCCTCTCCCTCCCTCTCCCTCCTGCCCTCCTCCCCTGCTGCTCCATTCAGAGAAAGAAACACTAACCACATGTTTCTGTGTGGAATCCCAGACGGGCACGGGACCAGACCAGAAGTAGAGCTCTCTGCTTCTCTCTGCCCCCTGGCATGGCTGAGATTGCCCTGTAATTACAGGGTGACAGGGGGGTTAACGGTGGATGTTGGATGGGGCCCATTGTTTGGGGAATGATGGCGTGGGGGGATAGCAGGAAGGAGAGCGGGGTATGATGTCATCGCTGGTTTGGTTTGGAACGCGGCCGCCTGCCTGTGGTGGCGGTGATACGTATTGCCTTTGGGCTCGCTGGGGCTGTGTGTGTGCGTGCGTGCGTGCGTGTGTGAGTGTGCATGCGCGCACACATTGATAGAAGATATCATAAAGAAATGGAGGGATGGCGAACAGGAGCAGTGTGTGCGTGTGCATTTGCTCGTGCACGTGTGCGCGTGTGGGTATGAATGGTTGTGTGGTTGGAAAAACCATGCACTGTTTTAAATCCCATTTACCCTTTGTTTGAATGTTTTCACATGGATGGATGCAGAATGAATCATTTGGACAGAGGCTGAGGTACAAGATAGGGTGGTTTTCATTGGAAGAGAGGAGAGGGTAAACTGCATCCAAAATAAAAATATATATATTTTTTTTAAAGGGTTAGAAGGAAAAGGACCTTGTGTTTGTGGCTTGTGGAGACCTTCTGTATGCATAATGTTTTCTTGCCCGCTCCATACATCTGGAATGTATGTTTGAATGACATGGTAAATACTGTGGAGGTCTACTGCGGAATGACTGTTTAAAAATACATTTAAAAAAAACTTTTGACCAAAAAAAAGCATAAGATTCTATGCAATGTCACACACCTCCTGTTGATCTACAGTGGATAATTCACTATTTCGATTTGGTAAATAATGTTTGCATAACCAATATATAGTATCGATGCATATTTTACGTGTACTGTATGTAATCCATATGTGTGTATAGGTTAACATGTCCTACTACATGATTACATTGTCATGTCCATTCTATTTAAGATACCCCGTCACCTGATCTAGTGAGAAATGGGGACTTGGTATGCATTGATAAATGTAATCCACATATTTATTGCAACATTTATTATTGTTGCCTCCAATAATATTTGGATGAGACTGTGCTGAATCGAGAGTGGAGCTAGAATAACAGAGATTAAGAGCGCTGGCGTAATGGCGGTGCGTTTTTGAGGAGAGAGCCTTCGCCCAAGTAAACTCGTCGGAGCGCTGAGGAATGACTCTCTGGACCGTCGCAGTGTAACCCGAATGCTGTTTTGGGAATAGCCAGAGGAAAAAGGAGCTCTGTTTTCCAAACTCTTTATCTCCTATGATACGTTAGTGTGATCTGTGGCGGGGCGGCGATGGGTCCTGACAGAGAGAGGGGGGGGGGGGGGAACAGAGGGAGAGAGAGACAGGGAAGAAGAGAGAAAGAAAGGGAGAGGGGGGAGCGGACGTAGGACTTACAAGAACAGATAAGTCAGGAAAACAAGATGTGGAAAACCCTATACCTCTCTCTGAAACAGGCTTGCGCATTCTCTTTCACTCCTGCTCTCCCTTTCTGTATTTTTTCTCGCTCTCTCTGCCTCTCTCTTGCTTTCTCTCTGTCTGTGTATGTGTCTCTCTCTCTTTCTCTGTGTACCCGGGCGCCGAAGACGTGGATGTCGATTTAAGGCAGCCCCCCCGCACCTCTCTGATTCAGAGGGGTTGGGTTTAAATACGGAGACACATTTCAGTGGAATACATTCAGTTGGATAACTGACTAGGTATCCCCCTTTCCCTTTCCCTTTGTGTCCCTGTCTCTCTCTTTCTTTTGGTTGAAAAGTGTCTATTGCTACCTCTCTCTTTCACCCTCAATTCCACCCCCCTCCATCTCTCTTCCTCCCTCCTTTTTCCTGACCGTAGCATAGAAAGGATAGGCCAAGGGGGTAACTGAAGCCAGTGCTACACGAGAACAGAAGGGTACACTTTACACTTGTGCTGTTGAGGAAATGCCAATTACCTTGTTGAAGGTACACACAGCTCTTTGCCAAACATTCATTAAAATTCTACCCCCCCCGCACTCTCTCTCATTCTCTCTCTCGCTCTCTCTGTGCTTTCGTTTCTCTCCCCTTTTCAGTATCCTCTGTGTCGGTTTATCTCTTTCTTCATCACTCTCTTCCTATTGTCAATCTCCCTTCTCCCTCTGTGTTTCTTTGGCAATTTCAGTTCTCTCCTGTCTCTCTATCCTCCTTTTCTCTTAACCTTCGATCGGACACCACTCACTGCTCTGTCTCTGTCTCCCTCTCCCTGTCAATATCCAGGTTTATCAAGGCAGTGGTGGCCTGGTGTGCCCACTCGGTGGGCAGCAGCAGTACGGTGCAGGCATTGCCCGGGGCTGTGTGGTGGTTGGGGCTCTGGGTGACTGGCAGTATGCCCAGACACTCCTCCTGTGGCTTCCTGCACTTTCCTGCCTGCCTGGCAGTTTGGCCTCGAGTCCAGATTGACTGCCCCAGTGTGTGTGTGTGTGTGTGTGTGTGTGTGTGTGTGTTCGCGCGCGTGTGTGTGCATATGTGCGTGCGCGGCTGCTCGTGTGTGTGTGGGTGTGCGCGCATGCATGGGTGTGCGATCATGTGTTCATGCGTGTGTGGCTGTAAGTGTGAGTCTGCATGCATGTCTTCTCCTGTCTGTATGACACATACACAACACGATGGGGTCAGGCAGCCATGGGTCTGCTCCACAGTTTATGTGTGTATGCTGCAATTTGGGATGCTTGCTATAGAGTAACCTGGTTAAACACTAGGGTTTCCACTCTGCTACCCAATAAGGCTAAACAGGAGCCAGCTCGGGAACTGGGCTTTAAACTTCATTAAGTGGAACCAGGCTAAAATAGAAGGAGAATGGAGAAAGTCAGTGTTTTATCAGTGTTCTGGCACATTTTGGATGGTCATGTCACTTTTTCCATGTTATGGTTAACTGGCCTTTGCCCCCCCTCCTCTCCTCTCCCCTCTCTCTCCCCCTCCCTCTTTTGTAAGGCACATTTATCTTCCTCTCCCCTCTCTCTCTTTCGAGAAACTTGAGTCCTTTATCTCTCTCCCAACCTTTCCTTTCCACTCTTTCTATCTTGACCAACTTCCCCACAAACAATCACAGAGATAGCCAGCGGAGAGAAGAAAGGAGCTTGTCACACAAATCCATTCCACAAATGATGTGGATGAGCTTGTTAACTAACCTCAGAGGGGCATAGGCTGTTCCCTGACACTTGGATGCCATGAAGTCACTGTGGTTTGGACCAATGAGGTCACCCGTTGCTAGAACATCCATGACATCACCCTATTGGCCCATCACTCATCTTACCCAATCACACTCAAGAGTCAGACGCTAACCCGCAGAGAAGGAAGAAGACGGTCCAAAAATGAAACCAAATGAAATGAGGGAAAGAGGAGGAGAGACTGGAATATTTTTTTTCTTTAAAGGTAATCGTTTTTCTTTAAATGGATAAAGAGGAGAAGACTGAGAGATTTGTACTAGAGAGGACAGGCAGTTATGGCAGAGGTGTAGTTTCTCCTCAAACCCAAACCAGACACTCGGAGGTGCCTCTGTAAATTGTTCTAGGATACTAAGCAAAGACAAGTTCATTGTTAGCTTTTGTGGTTGGAGATTAAACGGTAACATTTTTCCACCCGGCCTCGTTGAAATTTGTGTGATATTTGTAGTCGGTGTTTTGTTTCTTGTCTCACAGAGTTTTCCAGATGCACATAAAGCTTATTTCTCTCTAATTTGGTGCACAAACTTGTTTACATACCTGTTAGTGAACATGTATTCTTTGCTAAAATAATCCATCCACCAGACAGGTATGGCATATCAAGAAGCAGATTAAACAGCATGGTGCACCTTGTGCTGGGGACAATAAAAGTCCAAATAAAAATGTGCACAGATGTCTCAAGTTTTGAAGGAGCATACAATTTGCATTCTAACTGAAGGAATGTCACCCAGAGCTGTTGCTAATTAATGTTCATTTCTCTACCATAAACCGGCTCCAACATCATTTTAGAGATTTTGGCAGTACGTCCAACCAGCCCAGGACCTCCACATCTGGCTTCTTCACCTGCGGGATCATCTGAGACCAGCCACCCGACAGCTGATGAAACTGAGGAGTATTTCTGTCTGTAATAAAGCCCTTTTGTGGGGAAAAACGAACTCTGATTGGCTGGACCTGGTTCCCCAGTGGGTGGGCCTATGCCCTCCCAGGCCCACCCAAGGCTGCTCCCCGGCCCAGTCATGTGAAATCCATAGATTAGGGCCTAAGGAATTGAGATAAATGTACTAATTTCCTTATATGAACTGTAACTCAATAGAATTGTTGAAATTGTTCCATGTTGCGTTTATATATATATATATATATATATATATATATATCAGTATATATCAATATAATAATAGTTAGTGTCAAAATCACTCTCAAAATCACTCTCAACAAAATCCCTCTCCATTGATTACTAGAGACTAAAACCGCCTCGTCTCGGCTGTTAGACGTGAGCTGGATTTAAGAGGTTAATGTCTGGGACCATTGTTACTTTATTATGTCAACATTCATTGAATCAGGTGGAACGCAAAGCTCCAGGAAAGAGACTGAATGGAATCTGTAATGTATATGTGTACAGTATATTAATGGTGGTCTTTACACAGGGAGAAGGATGCTCATTGCTCACGTCAATAATGGCGGTCTGGAAGGTTTTGGAGAGGGCTAGATATCTCCCTCTAGGGACTGGTTCGTGACTACGGGACAGAGGGGGGTCCGATTTGTTTGTTTTGCCCTCCAGACGTGATGGAGAGCAGATTATAGGGATTTAAAAAGGGCTTAAACCCCAGCCTATCAACCCGCCCCATTAAATAAACAAATAAACAATTCAAAACATTGATGAAATATCTGACATTAGACATAACATTTGGAGTGCTCACTCTTTGTCGCTAATCTCTATTATTATTATTCCAATAAAACAAAGATGGAGGGAAAAAAATTATGTTTTGAAGAATGGAAGAAGAGAGGAAAAGAGGAAATCCACAATACCCTTGGGCAAATGTTGACACACACTACGTGACCAAAAGTATGTGGACACCAGCTCATCGAACTTCTCATTCCAAATTCATGGGCGTTAATATGGAGTTGGTCCCCCCTTTGCTGCTATAACAGCCTCCACTCTTCTGGGAAGGCTTTTCACTAGATGTAGGAACATTGCTGCTATAACAGCCTCCACTCTTCTGGGAAGGCTTTCCACTAGATGTTAGAACATTGCTGCTATAACAGCCTCCACTCTTCTGGGAAGGCTTTCCACTAGATGTTAGAACATTGCTGCTATAACAGCCTCCACTCTTCTGGGAAGGCTCTCCACTAGATGTTAGAACATTGCTGCTATAACAGCCTCCACTCTTCTGGGAAGGCTTTCCACTAGATGTTAGAACATTGCTGCTATAACAGCCTCCACTCTTCTGGGAAGGCTTTCCACTAGATGTAGGAACATTGCTGCTATAACAGCCTCCACTCTTCTGGGAAGGGAGAACATTGCTGCTATAACAGCCTCCACTCTTCTGTGAAGGCTTTCCACTAAATGTTGGAACATTGCTGCTATAACAGCCTCCACTCCTCTGAGAAGGCTTTCCACTAGATGTTGGAACATTGCTGCTATAACAGCCTCCACTCTTCTGGGAAGGCTTTCCACTAAATGTTGGAACATTGCTGCTATAACAGCCTCCACTCTTCTGGGAAGGCTTTCCACTAGATGTTAGAACATTTCTACGGGAACTTGCTTCCATTCAGCCACAAGAGTGTTAGTGAGGCCATGCTCTGATAGCTCACATTCGGTGTTCCAATTCATCCCAAAGGTGTTCGATGGG
Organism: Oncorhynchus nerka; assembly: GCF_034236695.1. NCBI lineage: Eukaryota > Metazoa > Chordata > Actinopteri > Salmoniformes > Salmonidae > Oncorhynchus > Oncorhynchus nerka. The sequence goes on from NC_088407.1 coordinate 36,818,370, forward strand.
ATTGAGGTCAGTGCTCTGTGCTGGCCGGTCAAGTTCTTCCACACTAATCTCGACAAACCCTTTATGTATGGACTATGTATGGACCTTGCTTTGTGCACGGGGGAATTGTCTTGGCGCAAAGTTGGAAGCATAGAATCATCTAGAATATGCTTTAGCATTACGATATCCCTTCACTGGAACTAAGGGGCCTAGCCCGAACCATGAAAAGCAGCCAGATTCATCCGTCGAAATGCCAGATGATGAAGCAGGATTCATTACTCCAGAGAACACATTTCCACTGTTCCAGAGTCCAATGGCGGTGAGCTTTACACCACTCCAGCTGATGCTTGGCATTGCGCATGGTGATCTTAAGCTTGTGTGCAGCTACTCTTCCATGGAAACCCATTTCATGAAGCTCCAGACGAATAGTTATTGTGCTGATGTTGCTTTCCGGGGCAGTTTGGAACTTGATAGTGAGTGTTGCAACCAAGGACAGACGATTTTTACACGTTACGCACTTCAGCACTCGGCCGTCCCGTTCTGTGCACTTATGTGGCCTACCACTTCGCGCCTGAGACATTGTTGCTCGTAGACGTTTCCATTTCACAATAAAGCATGCATAGTTGACCGGGGCAGCTCTAGCAGGGCAGATATTGGCAAACTGACTTCTTGAAAAAGTGGCATCCTATGATGGTGCCACATTGAAAGTCCCTATCTCTTCAGTAAGGCCATTCTACTGCCAATGGCTGAAATAGCCAAATACACAAATTTGAATGTACTTACATATTTTTGTTTACTTACATACTTTTGTATATATAGTGTAGATAGCTCTCCTAAGGACGTCTGATCTTCTCTTTGTTTTAGCTAAGGCTTTAATCCAAACCTTGTGTCCCCCCCTCCAAACTACGATTAAAGATCCCAAATCTTTAGCTGCAAGCTGCTCTCACGCAACTCCTTACTTAAAAGGGCCTTATTTGTTTTCGAGATCTAATATTTAAATCTTTTAACTATTAATTAATATTGGTTTGCCAACTGTCTTAGAAGTCCATGGAAGAAGAATATATTTAAATCTTTGGCCATAAATGCATTGTTTTGAAATGGGTGAAAATGTACCATAATTTAATGAGAAAGAGAGCTAAACAAATGTAGAAGAGAGGCATCCCTCTCTGTCTGCTCCTTCCTTCCTTTTCTTCCTTTTTTTTCTTTTCACAAAAAAGCTCTCAAACAGCACCACCCTGCCACGGTTAGAGAAAGAGGGGGGGCAGGACGAAACAAAACAAACGTCCGAACGAACAGACAAACGAACATCAAGCTCAAATTCAACCATGCGAGTGAGCCTGACGTAAAAAAAAAAACGTATTTTGTAATGTATATTAACTCTGAGAGGCCCTTGTCACCTGACAGACCATTGTTCTGTGTGGGCCCAGTCCTCGCCTCAGGAGCAGGTTGCCTGCATTGTTTATGGAGATTGGGCTTGGGGTCCGGCCGGGTGTCTGCCAGGCGGGGGTTAAAAAGGGGGGAGACAATGGGAGGGAGGGGGAGTGCGACGCCGACCCCAACAAACGCCGTGACCCTGAGCAGATGGCTGGGCAGGGGCTCTGCTGAGCCAGAATTAATAGCGTGTGCCATGTCACAATGTCTGAGACGGGCTGCCTAAAAACCAAACTGCCCCCCCCCTTTCTCTCTGCCGCCTCCTCTCTCTCTGTCCCCTCAAGTCCCTCACTACCCCTACACTTCCACTCCCCCTCCCTCTGCTCTCTCTCTCCCTCTCTATTCCCCACCTCTCTGCCACATTCTGCTGTCTCTTCTATTCCTCTCCGTCTCCTTCCCTTTCAATCTTTACTCTCTCCTCCCCCTCCCTCCCTTCTGCTCCTCCTCCCTCTGCCTTGTCCTTCTCCTTTTCTCTTGTCCTCCTCCTCCCTCCTCCCCACTCTCCCCAACAGCTGGAACTACAGTCTCCGTGAGCCACCCCATGGAGTACTCCTTCATTGGCAACTTCACTCTTTTTACAAACACTCCTTCGCTGTCTCTCTCATCCATTCATTCATTCCCACCCATACTCATTTATCTTGCTCTCAATAGCTCAAATAGACACTCATTCACAGGTTTGCTCATTCAGAAGGGTCTTTATCGGCAGACAAATAAGGCACCTGTGTTTCAAAAGCTCTCCCGCTGAATGACTTTCTATTCCGTTTCCTCACTGGCTCTCTAGCTATCTAGCCCTCTAGCTCACTCATTCGCTCACTCACTCCTCTCTCCTTCTCGCTCTTCCTCCCTCCTCACCCACTCATTCCCCTATATCTCTCTACCCATAACAAACACTCTTCACTACTTTACATTCCCTCCCCCTACTGTAGCTCCTACAGCTCATCAAATTACAGTCCCTGCTATCTAGTCTGGGGCGTGGATCCTCCAACAAACATTTCCGGGGCCTCTCCAGAATCCGTGGGGTGGCTGGCAGGAATGGGACAGGAGGTCAGAGGGATGTCTGACCCCGCGACAGGCCCCCTCTCCTAATCACCAGGCCACTTCCTGTCTCTCTGGGGGCCCCGGTTGTCCGCCAGAGAGATGGAGAGCCAGGGGGTCAGGGCCTTGGTGCAGCTCACTTGGCAGGCTCATACTGTGTGCGTGTGTGTGTGTGTAGCAGAGATGTAGGCGTAAGGAATCAAGGGTCGGGGTTTGACAAAAGTTCATTTGGCTAAGACTTTGTCCCCCTCACCCATAAAAAAAATGCTTCTGCTGACAAAGTAATGCTACCCATCCAAACGTTATCTCCAACACAATAGCATTTAGCAAGCAACAAAATATGCAATCCCCCCCCCCCCCCCCCCATCATTGACATTCTGGAGACCTGGAACGTCAAGGAAAGACTTTTGCTTTATTTTGGTTCCTCCAAACCATTTTTGCTTTTTTCTTACAAGGTTTTATGAGTTTCAAAGTGTTGGCTTTGTCCATGGGTTGCATTGGGATTTTGTCATTTGTGGAACTGCTCCAAAAATGTTTTAGTTTTTTTCTCATGCTAATTCTTAACAGAAATGTTGTTGAAATGTTAGTTGTTGCTATGGTGTCTGACACTTTGTTTATACCATGTACCAAGCTACATCCTGTGGACTAAATGCTACAGGGCTCAAGCTAAGTGACTGAACCAACTTTGTCTCAGTAGCTCATTGTAGAATAAACGGCACTAACCCAAACTGAACCAGTTGTTTGAGCTTAGTTGACTGGATATGAATATCCCATGAGAATTTACACAAAGTGGAGAGATTTACTTTTGTTGGAAAACCTTCACTGTTATGACATTTTTTTCCTTTTTCCTCCTTGATCTCGTGTCTGGTTTAGATTTGAGCAAGGATCCTGTACAAGCCCTCGCTACAATGAAAAACCTCCCAAAACATTGGACCGGGTCCTCATTGAACACAATACTGCATCTCAAGATTTGATAGATAATATTTCCACCACATCCTGACAACAAACAAAAATCATTTGTGTCGAGGTTTGGAGAAATAAGGCTGCCTATAATCAAAAGGGGAATCAAATAAATCTTGATTGTTGGCATATGCATCACAAAGGGTCAAAAGATCTCATTAAAGATTTACCCAAACACAATGTGGAAGTATGTATTGACTCATGGTTTCCAAGTACCCTGAAGACAGGAAAATGGCTGTCACTTACAGTAAATGTATATCTGCAGTAACAGTCCAATAAGGATACTGCCCATTCACATCACTTACTGAGTCACCATTACCATAGCATGAATGTAGTTGCTAACACAAATCAACATAGTGTTCCGAATTCCATTTTGTATATTTTACATCATACCAGCGGACCAAACCTGTCTGACTTTCTACCAATCTTGTCCGACGTTATTAGCTAGTTCAGGGAAACTGCAGTAAGGCGAATAGACAGCTCACAAAGCTTATTGCAGATGCCTTCAAAGCATTCACAGTCTGTACATTACATACGTTGAAAAAGCAATCAAAAAAAAAAAAATGTCGAAAAGAGAACATTTGTGTCACAATACCTTCTTCTGAGTATAAACTGATCAAAGAATCCACCCTTAGGTTTGGCTCTTATTGTTCCTCAAGTTATCTTTGATATGGACTTCTCATACAGACTGTGGCGGCAGCAGTGAGTCCTCTCCGATTGTAATTCATGATATTCCCCTGTTCGGAATCGCTGTGTCATTGGTCTAATTAATGTTTCATTATCCCACGATCACCGTGAAAATCAACTTGCATTCTTATCTCACTGTGACTAAGTAGTTGTTGTTTATGGTAGGCTAAAGAAAGACAGGGGCTGCATACCAACTCACTGGGCACAGACGTCAGTTCAATGTCTATGCCACGTTGGTTCAATGTAATTTAATTGAAATGATGTGGAAACAATGTTGCTTCAACCAGTGTGTGCCCAGTGGGTACTGGCACCGTATTCCCTATATAGTGAACTTTTTTTTTTTTTACCAGGGCCCATCAAAAGTAGTGCACTATATATGGAATAGGGGGACATTTGGGATTCAGCCAGGGTTGCATCCTCCCATTTTCCCCTTCAATGTCATTCATTCTTAGAGAATCTAATCTGGAAAGGAGAGGTCAATTTGTCCCAGAGGGGGAAAACAAACATGATGTGGTCTCTGGCAAAAAAAAATTGATTTATGTCAAATGCGCATCTGCTTTAATTGTGAATGGCTGATATTATGAGACGCGTCATCATTTTCTTATAGCTATTTTGGTGGCCTACTACAGAGTCTGGTCTTAGAAGATTGGACAACCTCTTTACGGAATATAGAAAGTTCTCAAACATCACAGCCTTGCCATTTACTGGTGTAATATGGCTATGCCAGAGAACCAGTTCATGGTACAGTAGCCTCATTCTAGTATTTAAAAATGTGAACCAAAATCAATTAAAGTTCCTTCACTGTAATTGCAAAATACAATAAGTTTTAGTTTAAGCAACAAAAAAATAATTCATAGTCTTTTTTAAGGATTTAACATATTCCAAGAGAAAGTCTCTTGTTTTCATGATATAATGCATGATACATACTGTATTTCAGAACTCGTGAACAACTGAACTGTTTTTCTTAATCAGACGAAGCAGCGGCCCAAGGCAAGGACTGAACTCTAAAAGATGCTGTGGCAGTCACAGCACACAGAGCCAGAGAGACCCACACTCATAGACTTTTTATTCAACTGTTTCCCTCATATGAAATGAGTTTACAATCTGCCATGTACAACTTTCACTGCTCCACCAGGGTGATTCGAAAATAATTGTGCTCGCAGGTTCAATATCTAGGACTTGGACTTGGTGATTTTTGATGTTTTGTTAATAGTGTAATTATAATTTCCGATGCGGGTAAGAATAAAAATATATATATTTATGGTCCGTGTGATTTTTCTGTTACATAACTAAGCAATTGTTTATGAGACACATGCCAGAATGTTATTATATCTACTCCATCAAAAGCTTGATTTCTTATCAAGTTTTAGATTGCCTAAACAATAAAACCTCATTAAAGCCATAATGAAGGCAATAAATTCTCACATTGTGACCGAGACATAGAAAGGCATTTCTGGTTTCACTTTAACATTATGTATGTAACCATATCAAGTAACTTACTTTTACATACATGTCATGACTGTATAGATAATACATGGTGTAAACTGAATAACAGTTAGCCCACTGTTCCCAGGCCATCATTGAAAATAAGAATGTGTTCTTAAATTGCCTGGTTAAATAAAGGTAAAAAAAAAAAAAAATATGAACCGTCAAGATTTGTAAAGAGACAAAAACGCCAACATTACTTTATCTCTTTATCAAAAGCTTGTAAAAAAAAAATAGCTCGTAAAAATCTGCGTTGGTAACAGGCACACACAATCAGAATTCCCTTGGCACTATACAGCATGTACGAACTTATCACACCGTCCTTTTGGCACCAAAACAGAAATGCTCTGATCAAGGCTTTGGGACCAATCACAGACAGTCATGTGATGAGGGAGCTTTGAGTGGAGGGCAAAAGAGAAAAGGAGGGCCATCAAGCCTTTTGAAGCCCAGCGCTAGCCTCTCCCCCTGGACTCCATATCCCGTCCACGTCCCCTCCATTTGTCATGCTCTCTGGCTTGTGCCCCTTCCTAGGAATCCTCGGACAGGCTGCCATGAAGGGCCGCAAAGTCTCCTCATGGCCGGAACTCAACCTCGCACCCACCCACCAGCCCTTGTCTTGTGATGCACTGTGACTTTGATTCATCAAGAGGATCTGCTATTACTGATTGTGATCTTATCGATGCCGCGGCTTGAAAGAGGAGAGAAGGAGAGAAGCACATGCTGGGTTAGAGGGCAAATTACATTTTTTATGCCTGTTTTGTGTCCATCTGAAAGTCTGTCAGAAATCTTCCCCTCCTTCTCTCTTTCTCTGTATGATTCTCTATCTGACTGTCTGTCCAGCTGTTTCAGGAGGTTTCAACACAACATATTCCACACAAATCCCTGGGATGTTAGCTGAGATGCACTCCAAGAATCTGCTGAATAACCTAGTCCACTTCTACTTGTTTGATCGTCTTGTTTCTTTCCTCACACTCAGTCTCCCAAAGCTCAAACCACAGATAAAATACTCTCTCATAATGATTCATCATGTCTTAGAACAAAACATAATTTCCCCTCATTAATGTGGCTATTTCAGCTTGGCAATCCAAATTATTTCGAGATGATTCCACTCTGCTAACATTCTCCTCAGTGCTCCCTTCAAACGATCCAGTCCTGTCTTTGAGTGACAAATATATAAACATATCAAAGTGATATGAGCTGACAAACCCGTTATGCAGTAGTTCATAATCACATGTCACAGCCCATCTTGTTGTGATCACAACATGACAAATTCCGGTCTGGTCGGGAGCAAGACGGAGGTTGGCGAACATACCCCAATCTGTCTCTTGGCAGTAGACGCTCAGGCAGTCAAGTGAGGCGATTTCTAGATGAGGCGCTCATGACTTAGTCCTAATTGCTTGAATTGGTGGCTTACGTTCCCTTTATTAAGCTCGAGAGAAGGTCCCTGTCCATTGAAAATGATAATTTTATACCTGACGAGAGCGAGAGAGACAGAGGGACGAAGAAAGACAGAGAGAGATTGTGTCGACAGAGAAAGTCTGCTAAATGATTGACGTCGCTTGATTTAAAATCAAATATGCTGATTTGCTTTGTTAGCGTTTCATTTGAATTTTTATCACATTGCTTCGGTTGTGAGCTCACACAGATGCATTTTCCAAAGCTCTCGGAATGATGATGTGGATGTCGAAATGCAACGGACAGAGACATGAGGATTACAAGGTAGGCCCTGAAAGGAAACATTAAATCATGTCTGAAAGTATTCATAAGAATACGAATACAGTGAGAGGTTAGAGGTCAACTTGTTAAACAAAAGTGAACATGTCAACAAGCATCGATAGCAATAGCTTGATTCCATCACTTTTTTTCTATCTCTCTCTCTCTCGCTCTCTTTTTTTCTCTCCCTCGTAACGTACTTGCACTTGTGTATTTTTTTTTTACTGTGTTCAGCTGTAAAGCATTCTGGGAAACATTACGCTTCCTATATTCAATGCTGGACTAGCTGGAGGTCCTCGGATGATCATTAAAATAAAGAAAGAACGGAAAAACTGATGGGGGGGCTGGTCCTCGTCTCTGTGTCTTCATAGTGTGGGCGTTGAGCCAGTCACACTCATGCTAAATCTCAGCTGCCTCAATTCTATCTCTTTATCTCTCTCTCTATTTTCCTCACACTCTGACTCCCTGGTCTTACTTGCTCTCTCTTTCTCGTTTCCACTCTCTCCCTATCTCTCTGACACCCCCCTCTTTCTCACTCTCTCTTGCCCTCCTTCACTGACTCCCCTTTCGTTCTATCTTCCTCTCTCACTATCTCTCTCTCCTCCCCCTCTCTCTCTAGCAGACCTGCAAAGGGCCAATAAAAATGATTTACGCTGCCGAAGGATATGAACGTGTGGATTCATATGGTGTGCGCTAGGATAGATAGCATCTGGTGCATTATAGAGAAGTAGGTATATGGATTAAGGTTGTGGGATCACGTCCCCGCTGTGAGCCGGTTGAGATAAATCGTAGCCAGAGTTATTTAGTCAGTGTATCAAGGTGTCTGACACCAATGATGTTGTCACATAGAATTTTAGTTAAAAAACAAACAAACACAGTATCTGTATACCAGTTGAGGCTGCTGAGGGGAGGACGGCTCATGATAATGGCTAGAACGGAGTAAATGGAATGGCATCAAACACGTGGAAACCATGTGTTTGATGTATATGGTACCATTCCACTCCAGTCATTACCACGAGCCCCAATTAAGGTGCCACCAACCTCCTGTGCTGTATACAGATACAAAATGTTCACCTAAAACAAATTCCATGTGAAAACAATAAAAGCAACACACACAGGGGCAAGGCAGGCTGTTGTCAGCCCCACCTATTAAGCATCCTTCAGTCTTTGAAGTTGAATTTAAGTACAAAAAGACCTAACCTTGGAGAGGACAAAAAGCCCGAAGACATTCAAACAGCACAACTGGTGTAGAGACCTACATGAAGGTGTTTATGGCCCCATTAGATATGCAGGAATGTGCTGACATTTTTGGGAAACTCTGTAACAACCTCTTTTTAGTGCTTTAGAGATGCTCACAAACATGACAAAAACCCACTCCTACATGTCAGAGAGAGAGAGCGAGACAGAGAGAGAGAGCGAGACAGAGAGAGAGAGAGAGAGACAGAGAGCGAGAGCATAGCCTTGCTATTGAGAAAGGCCGCCGTAGGCAGAAATGGCTCTCAAGAGAAGACAGGCTATGTGCTCACTGCCCACAAAATGAGGTGGAAACTGAGCTGCACTTCCTAACCTCCTGCCCAATGTATGACCATATTAGAGAGACATATTTCCCTCAGATTACACAGATCCACAAAGAATATCAAAATTGGATTTGTTTTCAAAAACTCCCATATCTACTGGGTGAAATTCCACAGTGTGCCATCACAGCAGCAAGATTTGTGACCTGTTGCCACAAGAAAAGGGCAACCAGTGAAGAACAAACACCATTGTAAATACAACCCATATTTATGTTTATTTACAGTGCCTTGTGAAAGTATTCGGCCCCCTTGAACTTTGCGAACTTTTGCCACATTTCAGGCTTCAAACATAAAGATATAAAACTGTATTTTTTTGTGAAGAATCAACAACAAGTGGGACACAATCATGAAGTAGAACGATATTTATTGGATATTTCAAACTTTTTTAACAAATCAAAAACTGAAACATTGGGCGTGCAAACTTATTCAGCCCCTTTACTTTCAGTGCAGCAAACTCTCTCCAGAAGTTCAGTGAGGATCTCTGAATGATCCAATGTTGACCTAAATGACTAATGATGATAAATAAAATCCACCTGTGTGTAATCAAGTCTCCGTATAAATGCACCTGCACTGTGATAGTCTCAGAGGTCCGTTAAAAGCGCAGAGAGCATCATGAAGAACAAGGAACACACCAGGCAGGTCCGAGATACTGTTGTGAAGAAGTTTAAAGCCGGATTTGGATACAAAAAGATTTCCCAAGCTTTAAACATCCCAAGGAGCACTGTGCAAGCGATGATATTGAAATGGAAGGAGTATCAGACCACTGCAAATCTACCAAGACCTGGCCGTCCCTCTAAACTTTCAGCTCATACAAGGAGAAGACTGATCAGAGATGCAGCCAAGAGGCCCATGATCACTCTGGATGAACTGCAGAGATCTACAGCTGAGGTGGGAGACTCTGTCCATAGGACAACAATCAGTCGTATATTGCACAAATCTGGCCTTTATGGAAGAGTGGCAAGAAGAAAGCCATTTCTTAAAGATATCCATAAAAAGTGTCGTTTAAAGTTTGCCACAAGCCACCTGGGAGACACACCAAACATGTGGAAGAAGGTGCTCTGGTCAGATGAAACCAAAATTGAACTTTTTGGCAACAATGCAAAACGTTATGTTTGGCGTAAAAGCAACACAGCTCATCACCCTGAACACACCATCCCCACTGTCAAACATGGTGGTGGCAGCATCATGGTTTGGGCCTGCTTTTCTTCAGCAGGGACAGGGAAGATGGTTAAAATTGATGGGAAGATGGATGGAGCCAAATACAGGACCATTCTGGAAGAAAACCTGATGGAGTCTGCAAAAGACCTGAGACTGGGACGGAAATTTGTATTCCATCAAGACAATGATCCAAAACATAAAGCAAAATCTACAATGGAATGGTTCAAAAATAAACATATCCAGGTGTTAGAATGGCCAAGTCAAAGTCCAGACCTGAATCCAATCGAGAATCTGTGGAAAGAACTGAAAACTGCTGTTCACAAATGCTCTCCATCCAACCTCACTGAGCTCGAGCTGTTTTGCAAGGAGGAATGGGAAAAATTTTCAGTCTCTCGATGTGCAAAACTGATAGAGACATACCCCAAGTGACTTACAGCTGTAATCGCAGCAAAAGGTGGCGCTACAAAGTATTAACTTAAGGGGGCTGAATAATTTTGCACGTCCAATTTTTCAGTTTTTGATTTGTTAAAAAAGTTTGAAATATCCAATAAATGTCGTTCCACTTCATGATTGTGTCCCACTTGTTGTTGATTCTTCACAAAAAAATACAGTTTTATATCTTTATGTTTGAAGCCTGAAATGTGGCAAAAGGTCGCAAAGTTCAAGGGGGCCGAATACTTTCGCAAGGCACTGTATTTTATCTTGTGTCCTTTAACCATTTGTACATTGTTAAAACACTGTATATATATATGACATTTGTAATGTCTTTATTGTTTTGAAACTTCTGTATGTGTAATGTTTACTGTTAATTGTTATTGTTTATTTCACTTTATATATTCACTTTATATATTATCTACCTCACTTGCTTTGGCAATGTTAACACATGTTTCCCATGCCAATAAAGCCCTTGAATTGAATTGAATTGAATTGAGAGACAGAGACAGAGAGAGAGACACAGAGAGAGAGATTAGAGAGAGAGAGAGAGAGAGAGAGAGAGAGAGAGAGAGAGAGAGCCCAGAGCACCAGGACAGCAACACAATTAGAGCTAACCAAATAATGAGAAAACAAAATGAGGTGGAAACTGAGCTAACCTCCTGCCAAATGTATGACCATATGAGACATAGTTCCCTCAGATTACACAGACCCACAAAGAATTGGAAAACAAATCCAATTTTGATAAATTCCCACAACTATTAGGTGAAATATCACAGTGTGCCATCTCTGTAAATACAACCCTTATTTATGTTTATTTATTTTCTCTTTGTACTTCAACTATTTGCACCTTGTTAAAACACTGTACATAGCCATAATATAACATTTGAAATGTCTATATTCTTTTGCAACTTTTGTGAGAAATGTTCACTGTTTATTTATGATTGTTTATTTCACATTTGTTGCTTTAAGCAATATAGACATACATTATGCCTCCCATTCTGAGAGAGAGAGAGAGAGAGAGAGAGAGAGAGAGAGCAAGAGAGAGCAAGAGAGCGAGAGAGAGAATGCCCTCACAAGCTCATCTCATTTCAGAGTTTGATAGATAATAGCCTCCTCTCTTGTGCTTTTTAAGCCAGACCCAGATCTACTGTATTGGGGCAGCCTGGTCTCATAGGCTAAATGTAACATAGTAAATGTAAATTCAGGACAAATAAGTATGATATGTTACGTTTGGTATGGTTATATAAGGAGGATGGTTACTTAAGGCAAAAAGTAGAGTGGTTGGTACCCAAAATCACTAATTTCTACAAATTACTGTGTTAAATAACACTAATATGTGAGAACCACATTTTTTTGTCGTTATAATAAGGTTGGAAGCAATATGGGAAAATCGTTGTGGAAAACTGTTGCAGCTCAAGTCACCAACAAAACCCACAACCGAATGCTCTTTTATGGGCTGGATGGCTAGCTAGCTAACTAGCAAACGTAGCTACACACAATAATAACAAAACCAATATCAGCATGTGAATTAGCTAGTTAGCTGTAAAATTGCCTAAAACAACTACAGTATCAATTTAGTAGTCTACAATCTCACCATGTTCAACCTGCAGATCTATGTGCCTCGCAGAGTGGATTCTGACATTCGCAACGGCACCATACAAGGCACCCTGGACTGAAAAGCCAGACAAATAGCAGAAATGTGCTAGACCCTCTGTTAAATTACACATTTCTCGAGGTAGGAACATTGCAAAAATATGATGAATGGCTAATTCGAGAGAAGGCAACCTTTGGCGTTGTGACATTGGTCAGTATTGAAATCTGACATGTGTGACAGACGTTTTCGCAACCTATTAACTTCCAGTGTAGTGAGAGCGGCTTTATGGCAATGCTACGTAATACCGGCCGAATCTCTGCCTGCTTGAATGGCAATAGCTCAGATACACATGGAAACATGAAACTACCACCAGAATCAATAGAACATCGATCAGAGAAGCACAAAAACAATAATGGGTGAATCTTTACTTTAACAACTGATTTATTACACAGGTGCGACCCGTCATTCAGGGCAAGTGGGCAGAGCATATTTTAGCAAAAATAATAATAATTTAAAAAAATATGTACATTATAATATTTTTGGAGGGAGCTTGCCTGTTTTGCATGTTATTTTGGCATTAATACGTGTCACATATCAGTTTACAAACAGTGTAAAACAATATATAATTTAGTTAATAAAGCTGCATACGCACATTGTTTTCTTGAGTAAGGCAGCTCCAAAATGCTGGTGTTTCAGGATAGCGCAATGCTTTCTGTGGTGGTGGGGCGAGCCAGCAGAAAATAAGAGCATTGCACCGTGATTGGCTCAGTGTTCTGTCACTCATGGGGACAGTACGTCATCGCCAAGTTTATGTCCTTAATGATGGTAGACAGCCAAAATTCCAGCCCTTTAGAATTTGATCGGTTTTGATAGTCAGTTTTACGAGGGTATGTTTGGCAACATGGGTGAAGGAGTTGGAGGACATGGAAGGAGAGTTGTATGGCAAGTGCGCATCCAAGAAAGCTCAATGTCATTGGCCACAGCTAAAAAAACATCAAATTACATTAGATTCATTTATTTCACCTTTATTTCCCAGGTAGGCTAGTTGAGAACAAGTTCTCATTTACAACTGTGACCTGGCCAAGATAAAGCAAAGCAGTGCGACACAAACAACAAGACAGATTTACACAATGAATAAACAAACATACCGTCAATAATACAATAGAAAAAGTATATATACAGTGTGTGCAAATCAAGTAAGATTAGGGAGGTAAGGCAATAAATAGGCCATAGTGGCGAAATAATTACAATGTAGCAATTAAACACTGGAGTGATAAGATGTGCCGAAGATGAGTGTGCAAGTAGAGATAATGGGGTGCAAAGGAGCAAAATAAATAACAGTATGGGGATGAGATAGTTGGATGGGCTGTTTACAGATGGGTTCTGTACAGGTGCAGTGATCTGTGAGCTGCTCTGACAGCTGGTGCTTGAAGCTAGTGAGGGAGATATGAGTTTCCAGCTTCAGCGATTTTTGAAGTTCGTTCCAGTCATTGACAGCAGAGAACTGGAAGGAAAGGTGGCCAAAACAAGAATTGGCTTTGGGTGTGACCAGTGAAATATACCTTCTGGAGCGCGTGCTACGGGTGGGTGCTGCTATGGTGACCAGTGAGCTGAGATAAGTTGGGGCTTTACCTAGTAAAGACTTATAGATGACCTGGAGCCAGTGGGTTTGGCGACGAATATGAAGCGAGGGCCAGCCAACGAGAGCATACAGGTCGCAGTGGTGGGTAGTATATGAGGCTTTGGTGACAAAACGGGTGGCACTGTGATACACTGCATCCAATTTGCTGAGTAGAGTGTTGGAGGCTATTTTGTAAATGACATCGCCGAAGTCAAGGATCGGTTTTGATAGTCAGTTTTACGAGGGTATGTTTGGCAACATGGGTGAAGGATGCATTGTTGCGAAATAGGAAGCCGATTCTAGATGTAATTTTGAATTGGAGATGCTTAACGTGAGTCTGGAAGGAGAGTTTACAGTCTAACCAGGCACCTAGGTATTTGTAGTTGTCCACATATTCTAAGTCAGAACCGTCCAGAGTAGTGATGCTGGACGGGCGGGCAGGTGTTTGCAGCAATCGGTTGAAGAGCATGCATTTAGTTTTACTTGCATTTAAGAGCAGTTGGAGGACATGGAAGGAGAGTTGTATGGCATTGAAGCTCGGTTGGAGGTTAGTTAACACAGTGTCGAAAGAAGGGCCAGAAGTATACAGAATGGTGTCGTCTGCGTAGAGGTGGATCAGAGAGTCACCAGCAGCAAGAGCGACATCATTGATGTATACAGAGAAAAGAGTCGGCCCGAGAATTGAACCCTGTGACACCCCCATAGACTGCCAGAGGTCCGGACAACAGGCCCTCTGATTTGACACACTGATCTCTATCTGAGAAGTAGTTGGTGACCAGGCGAGGCAGTCATTCGAGAAACCAAGGCTGTTGAGTCTGCCGATAAGAATGTGGTGATGGCCTTGGACAGGTCGATGAATACTGCTACACAGTATTGTCTCTTATCGATGGCGGTTATGATATAATTTAGGGCATTGAGCGTGGCTGAGGTGCACCAATGACCAGCTCGGAAACCAGATTGCATAGCGGAGAAGGTACGGTGGTATTCAAAATGGTCGGTGATCTGTTTGTTAACTTGGCTTTTGAAGACCTTAGAAAGGCAGGGTAGGATAGTCTGTAGCAGTTTGGGTCTAGAGTGTCTCCCCCTTTGAAGAGGGCGATGACCGCAGAAGCTTTCCAATCCTTGGGGATCTCATACGACACGAAAGAGAGGTTGAACAGGCTAGGAATAGGGGTTGCAACAATTTTGGCGGATAATTTTAGGAAGAGAGGGTCCAGATTGTTGAGCCCGGCTGATTTGTAGGGGTCCAGATTTTGCAGCTCTTTCAGAACATCAGCTATCTGGATTTGGGTGAAGGAGAAATGGGGGAGGCTTGTGCAAGTTGCTGTGGGGTGTGCAGGGCTGTTGACCGGGGTAGGGGTAGCCAGGTGGAAAGCATGGCCAGCAGTAGAAAAATGCTTATTCAAATTCTCATTATCGTGGATTTATCGGTGGTGACAGTGTTTCCTATCCTCATTGCAGTGGGCAGCTGGGAGGAAGTGCTATTTTTCTCCATGGACTTTACAGTGTCCCAAGACATTTTGGAGTTTGTGCTACAGGATGCAAATTTCTGTTTGAAAAAGTTAGTCTTTGCTTTCCTAACTGCCTGTGTATATCGGTTCCTAACTTCCCTGAAAAGTTGCATATCGCGGGGGCTATTCGATGCTAATGCAGTACGCCACAGGATGTTTTTGTGCTGGTCAAGGGCAGTCAGGTCTGGAGTGAACCAAGGGCTGTATCTGTTCCTGGCTCTACATTTTTTAATGGGACCTGCTTATTTAAGATGGTGAGGAAAGCACTTTCAAAGAAGAACCAAGCATCCTCTACTGACGGAATGAGATCAATATCCTTCCAGGATACCCGTGCCAGGTCGATTAGAAAGGCTTGCTCGCTATAGTGTTTCAGGGAGCGTTTGACTGTCATGTTATGTCTTGTCCCTGTGCTTTCTCTTCTCTTCGTTTCCCCCTGCTGGTCGTATTAGGTTACTATCTCTCTCTCTCTCTATCGTTCCGTTCCTGCTCCCAGCTGTTCCCCATTCTCCTAACGACCTCGTTTACTCTCTCACACCTGTCTCCTCTTTTGCCCTCTGATTAAGTCTCTATTTCTCTCTCTGTTTCTGCTTCTGTCCTTGTCGGATTCTTGTTTGCTTTGCCCTTGTCCCGTCCTGTCGTAATCTGCCTCTTCATCAGATGCTGCGTGTGAGCAGGTGTCTCTGTCCTCTACGGCCCGCGCCTACCCGGAGGGACCAGCAGTCTGTTGCCGCTAGCCCTGCTATTCTCTTCTACTACTAGAAGGGGGACTCTCCTGTAAAGATAGAGGATTTATGTTTTCCCTGTTTGGACATCTCCTGTAAAGATTGAGGATTTATGTTTTCCCTGTTTGGACATTAAAAGACTCTGTTTCTGTTAAATCGCTTTTGGGTCCTCACTCACCTTCATGACAGAAGAATCCGACCAAGAATGGACCCAGCGACTTCGGATCCTCTCTACTCAGCCGTCGAGATCCAGGGAGCGATGCTAGGCAGACACGAGCAGGAATTGTCTGCTGCTCGACATGCCGTTGAGACCCTGGCCGCCCAAGTCTCCGACCTCTCGAAACATTTTCACAATCTCCGCCTCGATCCACCGGCTACTTCCAGGGCTTCCGAGTCTCCGGAGCCCAGAATTAATAACCCACCGTGTTACTCTGGGGAGCCCACTGAATGCCGCTCGTTCCTCACCCAGTGTGATATTGTGTTCTCTCTCCAGCCCAACACGTACTCCAGGGTACAGCTCGTATCGCCACGTCATATCTCTCCTTACTGGACGGGCTCGTGAGTGGGGCACGGCAATCTGGGAGGCAAGGGCTGAGTGTACTAACCAGTATCAGAACTTTAAGGAGGAGCTGATACGGGTTTTTGATCGTTCAGTTTTTGGGAAAGAAGCTTCCAGGGCCCTGTCTTCACTATGTCAAGGTAATCGATCCATAACGGACTACTCTATAGAGTTTCGCACTCTTGCTGCCTCCAGTGACTGGAACGAGCCGGCGTTGCTCGCTCGTTTTCTGGAGGGTCTCCACGCGGAGGTAAAGGATGAGATTCTCTCCCGGGAGGTTCCTTCCAGCGTGGATTCTTGGATTGAACTCGCTATTCGTATAGAACGACGGGTAGATCTTCGTCACCGAGCTCGTGGAAGAGAGCTCGCGTTATCCGTTTCCCCCCTCTCCGCATCACTACCATCTTCCTCCACTGGCTCAGGTGCTGAGCCCATGCAGCTGGGGGGTATTCGCATCTCGACTAAGGAGAGGGAACGGAGAATCACCAACCGCCTCTGTCTCTATTGCGGTTCCGCTGGTCATTTTGTCATTTCATGTCCAGTAAAAGCCAGAGCTCATCAGTAAGCGGAGGGCTACTGGTGAGCGCTACTACTCAGGTCTCTCCTTCAAGATCCTGTACTACCTTGTCGGTCCATCTACGCTGGACCGGTTCGGCAGCTTCCTGCAGTGCCTTGATAGACTCTGGGGCGGAGGGCTGTTTTATGGACGAAGCCTGGGCTCGGGAACATGACATTCCTCTCAGACAGTTAGGGAGCCCACGGCCATGTTCGCCTTGGATGGTAGTCCTCTCCCCAGGATTCAGCGTGAAACGCTACCTTTAACCCTCACTGTCTCTGGTAATCATAGCGAAACCATTTCTTTTTTGATTTTTCGTTCACCTTTTACACCTGTTGTTTTGGGCCATCCCTGGCTAGTGTGTCATAATCCTTCTATTAATTGGTCTAGTAATTCTATCCTCTCCTGGAACGTCTCTTGTCATGTGAAATGTTTAATGTCTGCTATCCCTCCTGTTTCTTCTGCCCCCTCTTCACAGGAGGAGCCTGGTGATTTGACAGGGGTGCCGGAGGAATATCATGATCTGCGCACGGTCTTCAGTCGGTCCAGGGCCACCTCCCTTCCTCCTCACCGGTCGTATGATTGTAGTATAGATCTCCTTCCGGGTACCACTCCACCCCGGGGTAGACTATACTCTCTGTCGGCTCCCGAACGTAAGGCTCTCGAAGATTATTTGTCTGTAGCTCTCGACGCCGGTACCGTAGTCCCTTCCTCCTCTCCCGCCGGAGCGGGGGTTTTTTTTGTTAAGAAAGAGGACGGGGACCCTGCGCCCTGCGTGGATTATCGAGGCTGAATGACATAACGGTTAAGAATCGTTATCCGCTTCCCCTTATGTCTTCAGCCTTCGAGATCCTGCAGGGAGCCAGGTTTTTCACTAAGTTGGACCTTCGTAACGCTTACCATCTCGTGCGCATCAGGGAGGGGGACGAGTGGAAAACGGCGTTTAACACTCCGTTAGGGCACTTTGAATACCGGGTTCTGCCGTTCGGTCTCGCTAACGCTCCAGCTGTCTTTCAGGCATTAGTGAATGATGTACTGAGAGACATGCTGAACATCTTTGTTTTCGTTTACCTTGACGATATCCTGATTTTTTCACCGTCACTCCAGATTCATGTTCAGCACGTTCGACGTGTCCTCCAGCGCCTTTTAGAGAATTGTCTTTATGTGAAGGCTGAGAAGTGCGCTTTTCATGTCTCCTCCGTCACATTTCTCGGTTCTGTTATTTCTGCTGAAGGCATTCAGATGGATTCCGCTAAGGTCCAAGCTGTCAGTGATTGGCCCGTCCCTAAGTCACGTGTCGAGCTGCAGCGCTTTCTCGGGTTTCGCGAATTTCTATCGTCGTTTCATTCGTAATTTCGGTCAGGTGGCAGCTCCTCTCACAGCCCTTACTTCTGTCAAGACGTGCTTTAAGTGGTCCGTTTCCGCCCAGGGAGCTTTTGATCTCCTCAAGAAGCGTTTTACATCCGCTCCTATCCTTGTTACACCTGACGTCTCTAGACAGTTCATTGTCGAGGTTGACGCGTCAGAGGTGGGCGTGGGAGCCATTCTGTCCCAGCGCTCCCATTCTGACGATAAGGTCCATCCTTGCGCGTATTTTTCTCATCGCCTGTCGCCGTCGGAACGTAACTATGATGTGGGAAACCGCGAACTGCTCGCCATCCGCTTAGCCCTAGGCGAATGGCGACAGTGGTTGGAGGGGGCGGCCGTTCCTTTTGTCGTTTGGACTGACCATAAGAACCTTGAGTACATCCGTTCTGCCAAACGACTTAATGCGCGTCAGGCTCGTTGGGCGCTGTTTTTCGCTCGTTTCGAGTTCGTTATTTCTTATCGTCCGGGCTCAAAGAACACCAAGCCTGATGCTTTGTCCCGTCTCTTCAGTTCTTCAGTAGCCTCCACCGACCCCGAGGGGATTCTCCCTGAGGGGCGTGTTGTCGGGTTGACTGTCTGGGGAATTGAGAGGCAGGTAAAGCAAGCACTCACTCACACTCCGTCGCCGCGCGCTTGTCCTAGGAACCTTCTTTTCGTTCACGTTCCTACTCGTCTGGCCGTTCTTCAGTGGGCTCACTCTGCCAAGTTAGCCGGCCATCCCGGTGTTCGGGGTACACTTGCTTCTATTCACCAGCGTTTCTGGTGGCCCACTCAGGAGCGTGACACGCGTCGTTTCGTGGCTGCTTGTTCGGACTGCGCGCAGACTAAGTCCGGTAACTCTCCTCCTGCCGGCCGTCTCAGACCGCTTTCCATTCCCTCTCGACCGTGGTCTCACATCGCCTTAGACTTTATTACCGGTCTTCCTTCGTCAGCGGGGAAGACTGTTATTCTAACGGTTGTCGATAGGTTCTCTAAGGCGGCTCATTTTATTCCCCTCGCTAAGCTTCCTTCTGCTAAAGAGACGGCACAAATCATCATTGAGAATGTTTTCAGAATTCATGGCCTTCCGTCAGACGCCGTTTCGGACAGGGGTCCGCAATTCACGTCTCAATTTTGGAGGGAGTTTTGCCGTTTGATTGGGGCTTCCGTCAGTCTCTCTTCCGGTTTTCACCCCCAGTCTAACGGTCAAGCAGAACGGGCCAATCAGACGATTGGTCGCATCTTACGCAGTCTTTCCTTTCGAAACCCTGCGTCTTGGGCAGAACAGCTCCCCTGGGCAGAATACGCTCACAACTCGCTTCCTTCGTCTGCGACCGGGCTATCTCCTTTTCAGAGTAGCCTCGGGTACCAGCCTCCTCTGTTCTCCCACGCTGAGGTCTGTCCAACGCTGGTCAGACCAAGCTGACTCCACACTCCAAGACTGCTTCCATCACGTGGACTGGGACATGTTTCGTATTGCGTCAGATGGAAATATTGACGAATACGCTGATTCGGTGTGCGAGTTCATCAGAACGTGCGTCGAAGATGTCGTTCCCATAGCAATGATAAAAACATTCCCAAACCAGAAACCGTGGATTGATGGCAGCATTCGCGTGAAACTGAAAGCGCGAACCACTGCTTTTAATCAGGGCAAGGTGTCTGGTAATATGTCCGAATATAAACAATGCAGCTATTCCCTCCGCAAGGCTATTAAACAAGCTAAGCGTCAGTACAGAGACAAAGTGGAATCTCAATTCAATGGCTCAGACACAAGAGGCATGTGGCAGGGTCTACAGTCAATCACGGACTACAAGAAGAAACCCAGCTCAGTCACGGACCAGGATGTCTTGCTCCCAGGCAGACTAAATAACTTTTTTGCCCGCTTTGAGGACAATACAGTGCCACTGACACGGCCTGCAACGAAAACATGCGGTCTCTCCTTCACTGCAGCCGAGGTGAGTAAGACATTTAAACGTGTTAACCCTCGCAAGGCTGCAGGCCCAGACGGCATCCCCAGCCGCGCCCTCAGAGCATGCGCAGCCCAGCTGGCCGGTGTGTTTACGGACATATTCAATCAATCCCTATACCAGTCTGCTGTTCCCACATGCTTCAAGAGGGCCACCATTGTTCCTGTTCCCAAGAAAGCTAAGGTAACTGAGCTAAACGACTACCGCCCCGTAGCACTCACTTCCGTCATCATGAAGTGCTTTGAGAGACTAGTCAAGGACCATATCACCTCCACCCTACCTGACACCCTAGACCCACTCCAATTTGCTTACCGCCCAAATAGGTCCACAGACGATGCAATCTCAACCACACTGCACACTGCCCTAACCCACCTGGACAAGAGGAATACCTATGTGAGAATGCTGTTCATCGACTACAGCTCGGCATTCAACACCATAGTACCCTCCAAGCTCGTCATCAAGCTCGAGACCCTGGGTCTCGACCCCGCCCTGTGCAACTGGGTACTGGACTTCCTGACGGGCCGCCCCAGGTGGTGAGGGTAGGCAACAACATCTCCTCCCCGCTGATCCTCAACACGGGGCCCCACAAGGGTGCGTTCTGAGCCCTCTCCTGTACTCCCTGTTCACCCACGACTGCGTGGCCATGCACGCCTCCAACTCAATCATCAAGTTTGCGGACGACACAACAGTGGTAGGCTTGATTACCAACAACGACGAGACGGCCTACAGGGAGGAGGTGAGGGCCCTCGGAGTGTGGTGTCAGGAAAATAACCTCACACTCAACGTCAACAAAACTAAGGAGATGATTGTGGACTTCAGGAAACAGCAGAGGGAACACCCCCTATCCACATCGATGGATCAGTAGTGGAGAGGGTAGCAAGTTTTAAGTTCCTCGGCATACACATCACAGACAAACTGAATTGGTCCACTCACACTGACAGCGTCGTGAAGAAGGCGCAGCAGCGCCTCTTCAACCTCAGGAGGCTGAAGAAATTTGGCTTGTCACCAAAAGCACTCACAAACTTCTACAGATGCACAATCGAGAGCATCCTGGCGGGCTGTATCACTGCCTGGTACGGCAACTGCTCCGCCCTCAACCGTAAGGCTCTCCAGAGGGTAGTGAGGTCTGCACAACGCATCACCGGGGGCAAACTACCTGCCCTCCAGGACACCTACACCACCCGATGTTACAGGAAGGCCATAAAGATCATCAAGGACATCAACCACCCGAACCACTGCCTGTTCACCCCGCTATCATCCAGAAGGCGAGGTCAGTACAGGTGCATCAAAGCTGGGACCGAGAGACTGAAAAACAGCTTCTATCTCAAGGCCATCAGACTGTTAAACAGCCACCACTAACATTGAGTGGCTGCTGCCAACACACTGTCATTGACACTGACCCAACTCCAGCCACTTTAATAATGGGAATTGATGGGAAATTATGTAAATATATCACTAGCCACTTTAAACAATGCTACCTTATATAATGTTACTTACCCTACATTATTCATCTCATATGCATACGTATATACTGTACTCTAGATCATCGACTGCATTCTTATGTCACTAGCCACTTTAACTATGCCACTTTGTTTACTTTGTCTACATACTCATCTCATATGTATATACTGTACTCGATACCATCTACTGTATGCTGCTCTGTACCATCACTCATTCATATATCCTTATGTACATATTCCTTATCCCCTTACACTGTGTATAAGACAGTAGTTTTGGAATTGTTAGTTAGATTACTTGTTGGTTATCACTGCATTGTCGGAACTAGAAGCACAAGCATTTCGCTACACTCGCATTAACATCTGCTAACCATGTGTATGTGACAAATACAATTTGATTTGATTTGATTTGATTTCTCGTCCCAGCTCGCCGAGTCCAGCGTCCCCTCCGCTCAGGCTTTTGTCCAACGTTGTGAGCGCACCTGGAAGAGGGTCAGGTCTGCACTTTGCCGTTATAGGGCGCAGACTGTGAGAGCCGCTAATAAGCGTAGGACTAAGAGTCCTAGGTATTGTCGCGGTCAGAGAGTATGGCTCTCCACTCGTAACCTTCCCCTTATGACAGCTTCTCGCAAGTTGACCCCGCGGTTCATTGGTCCGTTCCGTATTTCTCAGGTCGTTAATCCTGTCGCTGTGCGACTTCTTCTTCCGCGACATCTTCGTCGCGTCCACCCGGTCTTCCATGTCTCCTGTGTCAAGCCTTTTCTTCGCGCCCCCGTTCGTCTTCCCCCCCCCCCCCCGTCCTTGTCGAGGGCGCCCCTATCTACAGGGTCCGGAAGATTATGGACATGCGTCCTCGGGGCCGTGGTCATCAGTACCTAGTGGATTGGGAGGGTTACGGTCCTGAGGAAAGGAGTTGGGTTCCATCTCGGGACGTGCTGGACCGTTCGCTGATCGATGATTTCCTCCGTTGCCGCCAGGTTTCCTCCTCGAGTGCGCCAGGAGGCGCTCGGTGAGTGGGGGGGTACTGTCATGTTATGTCTTGTCCCTGTGCTTTCTCTTCTCTTCGTTTCCCCCTGCTGGTCGTATTAGGTTACTATCTCTCTCTCTCTCTATCGTTCCGTTCCTGCTCCCAGCTGTTCCCCATTCTCCTAACGACCTCGTTTACTCTCTCACACCTGTCTCCTCTTTTGCCCTCTGATTAAGTCTCTATTTCTCTCTCTGTTTCTGCTTCTGTCCTTGTCGGATTCTTGTTTGCTTTGCCCTTGTCCCGTCCTGTCGTAATCTGCCTCTTCATCAGATGCTGCGTGTGAGCAGGTGTCTCTGTCCTCTACGGCCCGCGCCTACCCGGAGGGACCAGCAGTCTGTTGCCGCTAGCCCTGCTATTCTCTTCTACTACTAGAAGGGGGACTCTCCTGTAAAGATAGAGGATTTATGTTTTCCCTGTTTGGACATCTCCTGTAAAGATTGAGGATTTATGTTTTCCCTGTTTGGACATTAAAAGACTCTGTTTCTGTTCAATCGCTTTTGGGTCCTCACTCACCTTCATGACATTGACAGTGATGAGGGGTAGTCGTTTGACCGCAGACCCATTACGGACACAGGCAATGAAGCAGTGATTGCTGAGATCCTGGTTAAAGACAGCAGAGGTGTATTTGGAGGGCAAGTTGGTTAGGATGATATCTTTGAGGGTGCCCGTGTTGATGGATTTGGGGTTGTACCTGGTAGGTTCATTGAAAAATTTGTGTGAGATTGAGGGCATCAAGCTTAGATTGTAGGATGGCCGGGGTGTTAAGCAAGTCCCAGTTTAGGGCACCTAACAGCATGAGCTTTGAAGATAGATGGGGGGCAATCAATTCACATATGGTGTCCAGGGCACAGATGGGGGCAGAAGGTGGTCTATAGCAAGCGGCAACCTTGTGCCGTGGTGTCGCGGTGATCTTCGTGGGCTATACTCGGCCGTTTCTCAGGATGGTAAGTAGGTGGTTGAAAAAATCCCTCTACTGGTGTTGGGGCTGTGCTTAAGGCAAAGTTTGGCCCTGTCCGGGGATATTGTCGGACGGGGCCACAGTGTCTCCTGACCCCTCCTGTCTCAGCCTCCATTATTTATGCTGCAGTAGTTTATGTGTCGGGGGGCTAGGGTCAGTCTGTTATATCTGGAGTACTTCTCCTGTCTTATCCGGTGTTCTGTGTGAATTTAAGTATGCTAGCTCTAATTCTCTCTTTCTTTCTTTCTCTCGGAGGACCTGAGCCCTAGGACCATGCCTCAGGACCACCTGGCCTGATGACTCCTTGCTGTCCCCAGTCCACCTGGCCGTGCTGCTGCTCCAGTTTCAACTGTTCTGCCTGCGGCTATGGAACTCTGACCTGTTCACCGGACGTGCTACCTGTCCCAGACCTGCTGTTTTCAACTCTCTAGAGACAGCAGGAGAGGTAGAGATACTCTGAGTGATCGGCTATAAAAAGCCAACTGACATTTACTCCTGAGATGCTGACCTGTTGCACCCTCGACAACCACTGTGATTATTATTATTTGACCCTGCTGGTCATCTATGAACAATTGAACATCTTGGCCATGTTCTGTTTTTATCTCCACCCGGCACAGCCAGAAAAGGACTGGCCACCCCTCATAGCCTTGTTCCTCTCTAGGTTTCTTCCTAGGTTCTGGCCTTTCTAGGGAGTTGTTCCTAGCCACTGTGCTTCTACACCTGCATTGCTTGCTGTTTGGGGTTTTAGTCTGGGTTTCTGTACAGCACTTTGTGACATCAGCTGATGTAAGAAGGGCTTTATAAATACATTTGATTGATTGTAATGAAGTGAAATAAGGAAGAGAAAGTATAGATAAAACGTATCGGTGCTCATCGGCCATTGGACATAAAGATTACAACAAGTTGGAAATCGGAAATTCAACAATGAGTCGTTTGGAAGGAATCAGTGGCAACTGCAAGCATTGCAAAGTAACCACTAACATTAGCCTGCTATTCAATGGAGTGGATGAGTCTTTTTTTCTCTGAGTTCCCACCATAAATCCAGAGAATGCCAGACTTTGATGACAAAATTTGCCCACAAAGGACCGCCGCGCCACTTTCACAAAGAGAGTTCAAGAATACCCTAGCTAAGAAAGTAATACTAAGTGTATGTTGTGTAGTAAACTGTTAGTAGCCCATGTGCCTCACCCTAATAATTTGGTCTATTTTCACCAACGCTGTATTTGTACAGCTTTGACAGTGCTACTGATAGTAGTGGTGGCGCTTGTCTTGCACGTGCAAATTCAGCACACACAACATTCTATAATAGAATTGTGTTATTTGACTTGTTAAATGAAAAGCTTTTTTAACGCATCAAATAGTGTTATATGAAGTGTATATTTTTTTGACACACAAAGACCCTAACGGCATTCAATGTGCCTCACCCTTTCACCTCATAATTTTGCCTACTGTTCTAACTTGGTGGTGCACATGTAGCCTATAACCTGTTTTAGAGAAATTCAATTATTGAAGATTGTAAGAGCTTTCATTGTCTGTTTATATTCCCCCTTTATTTATCCTATGGTTCTGACGTGGTGTACAGGGAGAACACTGTAAGAACAGCCCATGTTCTGAATTCTGTCGCTGTACATTTCAAAAGTGCTGAACAAATAGTTATTTTCAGTTGAAGTCGGAAGTTTACATACACTTAGGTTGGAGTCATTAAAACTTGTTTTTCAACCACTCCACAAATGTCTTGTAAACTATTATTTTGGCAAGTCGGTTAGGACATCTACTTTGTGCATGAAAGTAATTTTTCCAACAATTGTTTACAGACAGATTATTTAACTTATAATTCACTGTATCACAATTCCTGTGGGTCAGAAGTTTACATACACTAAGTTGACTGTGCCTTTAAACAGCTTGGAAAAGTCCAGAAAATTATGTCATGGATTTAGAAGCTTCTGATAGGCTAATTGACATAATTTGAGTCAATTGAAGGTGTACCTATGAATGTATTTCAAGGCCTACTTTCAAACTAGGTGCCTCTTTGCTTGACATCATGGGAAAAAAAATCAAAAGAAATCAAAAGTCTGATTCATCCTTGGGAGCAATTTACAAACGCCTGAAGGTGCCACGTTCATCTGTACAAACAATTGTACGCAAGTATAAACACCATGGCAGCCGTCATACCGCTCAGGAAGGAGATGTGTTCTGTCTCTTCGAGATGGATGTAGTTTGGTGCAAAAAGTGCAAATCAATGCCAGAACAACAGCAAAGGACCTTGTGAAGATGCTGGAGGAAAGCGGTACAAACGTATCTATATCCACAGTAAAACAAGTCCGATATCGACATAACCTGAAAGGCCGCTCAGCAAGGAAGAAGCCACTGCTCCAAAACCGCCATTAAAAAATGCCAGACTACGGATTGCAACTGCTGTCGTGGCAGAATCAGAATTATTTAGGTAACCTTTATAAATAAAATGTTTTATTTATTTTATTTCATGCTTATGTGAGATGTCATTAGAATGTCTATTTTTGGATAATACTGTTGGCCGGTTGCAGTTATCTGTTCTCTGTCAGGGTTCAGTTACTTGGGCCGCAGAGAGGGGAGAGGTCAAGCTTGTCTTCATATGTAAACATATCTTTTAAACCATGTGAATGGATCGATTGAGGTGGAACCAATTATCTCTTGGCTCCACAATGTCTGTGTGCCAGTCACTGTGTCTCCGTGAGCTTGTCCAGAATGGGAGTGTCTAAAATGACAATTGATATATATCCTAATGTCTTGGTACTATGTTGTACCAAGAACGAGAAGTAGAACCTCGTTTTAGGAGAGCAAACTGAACGATAATTTATAGCTAATGCTGTCTGGCTATGGAATACTCTTCTCTCAAGTAAAGTCTTCCTTTGTAATGTTCCTAAGATCTGTTATTTGTCATGTGAGTTGAGATGGGTGTGTCTTGGCTATAAATGATACTAAGAACTGTTTTGTAAGGACTCTCAAATAATTAATTTATATACACTGAATTGATCTGAGAGTCACAGGGTTGTGATGGAGCTCATATAATTAAAGATGGACTTTATGATAACTCTGACTTGTGTGTGGTTTGCTCTCATGATTTGGTAAATACAGGAAATTTCCACTACACTGCACATGGGGACAAAGATCATACTTTTTTCTGGTCTGATGAAACAAAAATCGAACTGTTTGGCCATAATGACCATCATTATTTATTGTTGGTTAAAGGGGGAGGCTTGCAAGCCGACTAACACCATCCCAACCGTGAAGCATGGGCTGGCAGCATCATGTTGTGGGGGTGCTTTGCTGCAGGAGGGACTGGTGCACTTCACAAAATAGATGGCATCATGAGGCAGGAAAATTGTGGATATATTGAAGCAACATCTCAAGACATCAGTTAGGAAGTTAAAGCTTGGTTGCAAATGGGTCTTCCAAATGGACAATGACCCCAAGCATACTTCCAAAGTTGTGGCAAAATGCCTTAAGGGCCACAAAGTCAAGGTATAGGAGTGGCCATCACAAAGCCCTGACCTCAACCCTATTGAACAGTTGTGGGCAGAAATGAAAAAGTGTGTGCGAGCAAGGAGGCCTACAAACCTGACTCAGTTACACCAGCTTTGTCAGGAGGAATGGGCTACCTGAAACGTTCGACCCAAGTTAAACAATTTAAAGGCAATGCTATCAAATACTAATTGAGTGCATGTAAACTTCTGACCCACTGGGAATGTGATAAAAGAAATAAAAGCTGAAATAATTCTCTCTACTATTCTGACATTTCACATTCTTAAAATAAAGTGGTGACCTAACTGACCTAAGACAGGGCATTTTTTACAAGGATTAAATATCAGTAATTGTGAAACTGAGTTTAAATGTATTTGGCTATGGTGTATGTAAACTTCCGACTTCAACTGTATCGTGGCTTGCTCACTAATGTCTTAATCGAAATTACAGATTGCCTCTTACCTGCTTGTTGTCCCCTTATGACATAGTTTTGTACATCTCAATTATCAGTAGAAACCACATTTGTTTAAGCAAGTCAGCAATATCAGCTGTGTTTTTTTAAAGGCAGTAAATGAGGCTGAATGTACTGTTTCAATGCCAGACAAGGCTCTGCTGAAAGCCAGGTGTAGCAGTGGTTGGGCGTTGGGACGACTGTTGGAACAGATTTATGTAGGTCCTAACAGTTTGTGGGCACCGTTTGTCACCGTTATAGTATAATTAATGTATTGTTTAGTGTTGTGTAGTGGCTTTGCTGGCATGCATCCCATATTTTTGTTGTTGCCCCACCAAGATTTACATGCTAAAATCGCCACTGATTACACTGTCATTTGACCATGACATCTGATCTTTAAGACCTATTTTAGTGGCATATAGTACCTTACCTAACCTTGCTTTAGAGAAAGGAATCTCTGCACAGCCAGACTATGCACAGACAGTTTTGTCTGAAATCTTTCAGCTGGTTGAAATGAATGTTTCAGACATCCAAGAGACACAGAGACTCAATACATTCGAAATAATCTTGTGTGGGCCTGGGAAAATGCAGGCTTCCTCACAACATTGTGCAGAATTCCGTGCCAAACTATGTTCAGATCAGTGCTGTAATTTATCACCCGGTAAACACATGGGAATACTATTTCAGCCCATAAAATAAGCAACTCTACTCCGCGCACATCTCGCGATAGGACGATGCTCCCTCCATGCTTGTCTATGGTGAGAGTTTTCCTGGTATCGCGTGATGTTTAAAGTTTCCCACGCCTGTTGTTGTGGCGTCTGCCCTTTTCTCTCACTCTCTCTAGTAACCTGCCGCCTCCCCCTCTTTTCTGTACTCCTCTCCCGCCCCGTTTCTCTCCGTCTCCCTAGTCCCTACATCGCCAGTCTGCTTCTGTTGTCTCGGCGGATTGTTGGTCTGGGGAGAAAGGATATCGCGAGTGTTGGAGTTTTGGTGAGAGTTTGTGGAAGATGGCGCCTGTTGTGACAGGGTAAGTCTGAGATTCAGGGCTGGTGGTTGTAGCTATTGGAGTTAAAGTGAATTTAAGTTTTTTTGAAAGATAATTGGTCGCTTCTGTTCGAGCATATATAGCCGAGCAAATGTGGATGTTTGTGGCCATTTGTTTTCAGTCTGGGAAAGCATTTTCTTTGTCTGAAAGTATTGTGTGTTTTCCTTTGACTACTTCACTGTACTGACTGTTGCTGCACTGCCGTGCAGTATTCTGGGGGTCGAGCTAGCTCGCTACTGCTAGCTTTCAGAGGTCCTTTTTCAACACCAGACAACGATACGAGTACAATCAGTATGGGCTGGGAAAAAATTAAACGGTCGTTTTTTTTTGTCTATGTTTAGGTCATATTATTCTTATTCAACTATATATCCCACGATATGTATGTGTTCGCCTTATAACCATGTTGCAATGTAATCTACAGTTCCACAGTATGAAACACGTTGTGGCTTCGCCTTTGTCAAGCAAGGCATCGTTCGATTGTTCGACTCGTCTCTGTGGTGTTAGCTGGCTAACGTTGACTGACTGGACATTTCTCGCTCGATTGTTGGTTAATACACTTGCAGACGTCTGAGAACTGTAAGCATATGTTTTGCCATGCGTAAATGTACTCATATAAAGTGGTGTTGACGAAACAGCCCCGAGCTTCTCCGTCCGTGTTGCAGACACATTATACTAAGGACATGTAATTGATCTAATTCTACCTGCTATAACCCTCTAAAAACGAACTCAAAGTTATAAAAAAAAAGCATGACGTTGTGAGGATTTGTATACATGTCATTTTTGCTCTATTTTATGTCTAAGCGTCAGATAGCCGGCGCGAGCCACTGAAATCCAAAACGCTACAAAAATATACGTGAAATGAGATACCTCTGTCCAAGGGTGATAAACTACTTGATGAAATAGAGATGGTTTAGCAAGTTACTGTTGATAATTCACTACGTTGAAGCTACTCACATTAATGAAAGGCAATCCTAAAAAAGGCAGCCAACTAATCTGTTTAAATACCCTTTATTTTGCTGCTGGAGGCAACGAGCTAAATTATCCCTCAGACTTTCTATCTTCCTAAATATTCGTCAGTTCCATGGGCTTAGCCCAATTTCTTTGATTGTAGCTAATTGTGCAATTGGGAGATAAGAGACGTGTGGTAATTATTTGAAGAAGAGAAATATAGGCTAAATGAAGCCCATTTCATTTATCTGTCACTAGACTTTAGAATTGCCTGGGAAGTAGTAACGTCATCAAAGCTTGCCTAATGTCTACTATTCTAGAGCCACATTTTCCAAGTTTTCAATGCTCTTATGATGCAGTAAGTAGTATTGTTACTTTTATGTATTGTAAACTAGTAGCAGCATAGCATTTGCATTATCTATCCGGTCTATGGACATTTCTCCAATTCCCAAAACAGTCCTATAATTTCGATGGTGTGCGTGCACATTAGCCAAACACGCGTTTTTTTGGGGGTAATCTGGAGTCAGTAGTCCCCACAGATAGCTCAGTGGGGGACAGACATTAGCTGGGCTTTTTGGAGGAGAAGTGCGTGTGGAGGGAGGGTGGGTGTCGAGGGTAGGTAATGTGTGTGCTCATTTGGGGCTTTCCAGCAGACCTGAGCTGATATCTGTTTGGAGAGCGAGAGAGAGGGCAGGTGGGTCGGGTCTGGGTGGCTGGCCACCTGTCCAGATGATATCTACCCGAGCTGTGTGCTTTTTCTTCTGCCAGGATAGAGGGAGGAGGGGGAGTGAGACTAGCGGTTTAAACAGAATTAGAGTGCCATAAGGGATCTTTATTAGCATGTGGCCGGGCACGACCGCGTCAATGGCTGGAGGCTACGGAGGGAGAGAGATACAGAGAGAGGGAGCCCACATCCCAGCCGGCCTGTCCACAGCCCAGTGCCCCCACAACCCCACTCAGGGTCAGGTCTGACAGCCATGGCCCCCTCTGAGAGTTGGCTGGGAGTTGTGGTTGAGGCAGGGTGCACTGGTGCAGAGCTGAGAGGGCAGTACTCTGAACTCGGTAGTAGGGCACACCGTAGCATAACGTTTTGCAATGGGAAAGAAAAATCTGTGTTCCTATAGGACAAATTCAAGCAGTGTCTGTCTGAGTTAGTGAGCAATTATAAATGTGTAAAACATGAGCACATTCTAGAGGTTTGCTGAAAATGCTTGATAAGATTGACCGTCTGTCTCTGGCTTAAGTATGTTAAGATGGTTTGTATGTCTGAGCTCTTTCTTGCCCTTTCAGCTTAGTTTAGCCTAAATAGTGTCATGTGGCATTTTACGTGATCTCTTGTTTTTGTAAGAGAAATAGTGGAGCATTTAGTCAATGGATGTCTCTTCAGTGCAAAAACAAATCCCAAGGAAAAGGACCATAGCTTTGTCTAACATAATAAATATAAAAAACAGCAGGAATTCATATTTGAGCTGTGTCACAGAGCAGTGATAAGACTAGCCAACCTGCAGCCTACCATATCTCCTCAACACAGCTCTCTGAATGTTAGAAAAACAGGAATGAGATAGTGTTGCTGTATAATCTTTCTTTCCCCCTCAGAAAGTGTGCCTGATACCAGTGAGCCTAGCAGCCCTAGCTGAAAGAAAACTACTGTTCACGGGTAGACAATCTGGACATCACCTGGGATGATAAAAGCATGAATCACTTATTTCAACACAATGCTGCCTCTACATGGCCCCTGGGTAAAGCTATTGGATATAACTTTATCTTGGACAGGTCGCAATTGTAAATGAGAACTTGTTCTCAACTTGCCTACCTGGTTAAATAAAGGTAAAATAAATAAATAAAAGAAAAATAACAAAAAAAAAGAAAACAAAATGTTATGCCCTCCCACTTTTACCCAAAGGTGTACAGCGGGACGACTCAGTCGAGGCAGAGCCGGGCCTCTTTTCGTCCGTGTAATTACACCATTAAGTCTGCCTGTGAGGGACAGGGGCGTGTGAGCCACTGTGTGTGTGTACCCTTGAGCACTTAACCATAATTGCGCCTGTAAGTTGCTCTGGATAAGAGTGTCTTCCAAATGCACGTACATTTACATTTTAGTCATTTGGTGTGTGTGAGTTCCCTGGAAACAGGAGTGTGTCAGGGCCAGGGCGATACTCATTAGTATCGTGGCAAGGAAACAAAACATGAAGCGGATTTAACTTCTTTAGGAAAACAGCCTTAATGTTGGAAACAAACATGTTTTTAGTGCTGCATGATTAACCGAAATGTTGGTTATTTTTTAACCGACATCGGTTCAATTATTTGAAGTGCATTTTGTTCGTTTTTCTTCTTCTGTGAATGCAGTTTCGGTAGAGATAAATTAGATCAAACCTGAACTGTGTGATGTCGTAGGGAGTTGTAGTTTCCAACGGGTGCAGAAAATGTGTTAATGAACTACAATGACCATAATCCATTTTGCACCTGTTTAAACTTGTGTGGAGCAAATGCGGAGACTGAGAGATGAGAGAATGCATGATCGAGAGGGATAGAAAGCAGTTGCTTCGCGAGCCTGAAAATACATGAGCTAAGTGATTGATGGTTGATATTCAGCAGTTGTAAAAGTATGCCTTTTTTTACTTTTGAAGAACTACTAAAATTGTGATTTTGTCAAGACAACATAGGCAGCAGCACTATAGAGATGAGCTGATGGCTTAGAATGAAATAGTCATCAAATAAAACATATTTTTTTAAGTAATGTGAATAAATGATAAGCTGTAATGGGCACACACTACCATCATTAGACTTGATTTTATTCTGTGTTACAGCGTTCAACCTGCGTAGTGCATTTAATGTATAAAAACGTATCTAAGATTTTTTATTTATTTTTTATTTAACTGAAACCAAATCGACCTCAAAATTGTATTAGTCACATGCGCTGAATACAACAGGTGTAGTAGACCTTACAGTGAAATGCTTTTTTACGAGCCCCTAACCGACAGTGCAGTTTTGCTCAGCACTATTATGTTATCATTCAACCCAGAGTCAACAGGCATTTATTTTCCAAGCTATAGCACACAATATTTTACATACAGCAGGTTTTTAAAGGACCAAATAGTTTGGTCTGCTTCGAATTTTCATTTTTGCCATGATACCGATACCACAATATTTTTTCCATCACAGCCCTAGAGTTTGTGTTTTCTGTGTGTAGAGGGGAAGCGGTCCCCAGGGTCCTCTTCTCCCTTCCCCCATTATGAGAGAGAGAGGAGCAGATGTGGAAGCAGTGACCTTTTTGGTGGCAGAGGGCTGGGGTAGAGTTAAAAGGGTCTGCCGATTTCATTCCCCCCCGACACACACACACACACACACACTCCCCGCCTCACCTCCTCCTTGTACCTGAGCCAGGGCATTGACAAATAGGTTAATGAGGGAGGAGATACAAGCTCGTAAAACCCAGATCTGTGTGTCACCTCAGGACCTGAGAGCTATTGTGTTACTGAAGAGATGTGCCCCACATTCAGACACAGTAAAACATCTTCAAAGTTGGGGTAAGATTATTGAATATGGAAGCCAATGTAGAACGTGCAGTTTGCTTCACTTGTAGGGTTCACGCCGTCAAAGTTGATTGGTTGATTTGAAAAGGGGCTGTGACTTAATTTCAGTGCGATGTTCCCTGAAGCCTATTTGCCACCATAGACCAGTCAGGTTGTACTCAACTTGTTGGATGGCGTTGTGACATGCTTCCCTACTATGCTACCTATTTAAAAAAAAATCTTTATCTGACTGTCTCAACCTCTCTCCCGCTCTCAACCTCGCTCTCTGAACTACAGCGGATGAAAAGGCAATTTTATTTTGTAATTTGGCTTGGCACTCCCCAGACTTGGTCCTCCGCCACATGCTAGTGGAAGAGGAAAGCCACGGAATATCACAATTTTACATAAGGGGTTTTCTTTATTGGTCATGTATTTTAATAAACTTTTCTAGTTGGCGGTGCATTTCCTAATTCCCAAAAGCCTGAGGGGGCCAGAGTTACAATGTTATTCCCTCACCGTCACCAGGCAATGATTGGATTCTTTATACGAAAGAGCCCCGTCTCTAAACCCAAGTGAGAACGCATTATTTGCTTCATGAGCTTGGAATGTATTCCAAATAACCTTTCACTTTATCTCTCGGGCTAAAACGTGTTATTATTGTTTCAAGAAGGATGAGAGAAGAATTCTTGATGCAAATAAGCCAGTGTGGTTTTGAAAACACCATCACATCGAAGCCCAAGTTCCCGGTGTTGTTGTTGGCCTTGGCATTCAACTTTTCTTCTGGATCAGAGATTAGGTGGTGAGCGTGGCAGGGGACGTGGTAATGGGCACGGCGGCCCGTCACCACGGCTGAATTTTAGAGACATTTTAAGAGGCCCCCCATCTGGGTGGTGTAGAGACATTTAAAAAAAATATTTAAGCAAAGTTTTAAATCAAAATTCCTGCAATTCTACACATTTTGCCATTTCCTGCGATACTACATATTCTGCCATGGAGTTGAGAGAACATTTTGCCGTTTTAAAGTACATTTCCTGCAATTCTATGCTTTTTTTTTTGACATCGCTAATGCTGTGCTCTTTTGCTCAAACATAATAACAAAGTCAATACTGCTAAATTCATTGGGTCCATCTTGCGAACATAAGCAACCATTTATATTTAAACAGGTTCTCCGGCACAAAATGCGTGTCAGCCAACTTCCACATGCCAGAACTCTAAATTGTAGTTTGTCCCATCAGATAACATGGCATACGTTAGCCCCATGCTAACCTCAACAGGTGACACTGATTATATTCTGGCACATTCTTCCACAGCCTATCAAATATCTTAGACTATATATCCACCAACCATTGGCATTTCTAATGTTAGATAACATTTTCATGTTTTTGCATATATGACAATCTATTTTTTTGTTGATCTGTTTTACACACATCCATATGCTTTTATAGAAAAAAAATAAGAACTTCTAGTTTATCGTACGTCATAAAAAATTAAAATAAATGGATTTGTCAAACAGCAGTCAGGTAGGCTATCATCGCTTCAAGGTGGCACACACTGCTGAAGCGGTTGACTCGAAATTGATGGTGCACTTTAACAGTGGGTTCGAGCCCCCCTCGCATCAAGCTTTTTTGTTGAGAAAAAAACTGTTCATTGCCTGTCCTTGATACTTGATTCAAAACGCATGTCACGAAGTGGATGATTATAATAATGCATAGCCTATTAAACGTTGTAAGCCTGCATGTAAGTGTAGGCCTACATAAGAACATACTAATAGAGTACCACAGTATGAGTCATTAATATCCATAAAACCTAGCGGTCAAAAAGGGAAATTCATTTTTAATGGTTAATCCAAACCTCATTCCAGGGTAAGCCTACACAAAACACAGCCCTTATTTTAAAATCGAAACACAGCCCGTATCTTAAAATCCCCTATGGGAGAAATTAATGGTGGAAAAACGATTGGAACCATTTCCCTGTTTGACCGCTAGGTTTTATGGGTATTATGACACCCACCGTGGAGCTCTGTGACAGCCAAGTGTCTTCCTATAATAAGACTGTCAATTCCAGTCCTCCATACTTGCAATTAAACTTCTTTAAAATAACTGCAATACTGTCATCTGTAGGGTGATAACAAGAGTGCAAACTATAATCCTACTCTACACTTTAATGCTCGTCCTCCTCAAGTAAAATAAAGGGAAAAGGGGATACCTTGTCAGTTGTACAACTGAATGCCTTCAACTGAAATGTGTCTTCCGCATTTAACCCAATCCCTCTGAATCAGAGAGGTGTGGGGGCTGCCTTAATCGACATCCAAGTCATCGGTGAACAGTGGAAATAACACGCATGACTAAACAGATGGTTATAAAAAAATCTAACTCTGTAGGCCTATGTTTATGTGTACACGTCTATGTAATATAGCCTATGCAATCTGATTAATAGGCAATAGCAGTGAGTTTTGTTTGCAAGGCTGAAGAAAGTGGTAACTCCTTATTCATTTCATTCATAATCTTCATTTTCAAGATGTTGGCTGAAGGCGTCCCTTTTCAACACACTAACACAATACATGTAATTTCACTTTTCAAAGGGGGGACTCTTGAGATTCGAACCCTTGCCACAATCTGCGACAATTATGTGCCACTAGGCATTTGCACAGAGCGCAATTTGACCAGTCAGTGAAATACATGTAATTGGCTGATATGCATTTTGTGTAGGAGAACCTGTTTTTAAATTTAAATGGTTGCTTATGTTCGCAAGTATGGACCAACTGTCTAGCTTTTATTTTGGTGATATGTTAGTTCTCAAAGATGATATTATAAAAAGATAAGTACAGTTGAAGTCGGAAGTTTACATACACTTAGGTTGGAGTCATTAAACTCGTTTTTCAACCACTCCACAAGTTTCTTGTTAACAAACTATAATTTTTGCAAGTCGATTACTACATATACTTTGTGCATGACACAAGTCATTTTCCAACAATTGTTTACAGACAGATTATTTATCTTATTATTCACTGTATCACAATTCCAGTGGGTCAAAAGTTTACATACATTAAGTTGACTGGCTTTAAACAGCTTGGAAAATTGCAGAAAAGTATGTCATGGCTTTAGAAGCTTCCGATAGGCTAATTGACATCATTTGAGTCAATTAAAGGTGTACCTGTGGATGTATTTAAAGGCCTACCTTCAAACTCAGTACCTCTTTGCTTGACATCAAAAGAAATCAGCCAAGACCTCAGAAAAAAAATTATAGACCTCCACAAGTCTGGTTCATCCTTGGGAGCAATTTCCAAACGCCTGAAGGTACCAAGTTCATCTGTACGCAAGTATAAACACCATGAGACCACGCAGCCGTCATACCGCTCAGGAAGGAGACGTTTCTGTCTCCTAGAGATGAACGTACTTTGGTGCAAAAAGTGCAAAACAATCCCAGAATAACAGCAAAGGAGGATGAGACAGAAGAATTGTGAAGATGCTGGAGGAAACGGGTACAAACGTATCTATATCCACAGTAAAACAAGTCCTATATCGACATAACCTGAAAGGCCGCTCAGCAAGGAAGAAAACCGCCAAAACCGCAATAAAAAAAGCCAGACTACGGTTTGCAACTGCACATGGGGACAAAGATCGTACTTTTGGAGAAATGTCCTCTGGTCTGATGAAACGAAAATAGAACTGTTTGGCCATAATGACCATCGCTATGTTTTGGAGGAAAAAGGGGGATGTTTGCAAGCCGAAGAACACCATCTCAACCGTGAAGCACAAGGGTGGAAGCATCATGTTGTGGGGGTGCTTTGGTGAAGGAGGGACCTAGTGCACTTCACAAAATAGATGGTGTCATGAGGAGGGAAATTTATGTGGATATATTGAAGAAACATCTCAAGACATCAGTCAGGAAGTTAAAGCTTGGCCGCGATGGGTCTTCCAAATGGACAATGACCCCCAAGCATGCTTCCAAAGTTGTGGCAAAATGGCTTGAGGACAACAAAGTCAAGGTATTGGAGTGGCCATCACAAAGCCCTGACCTCAATCCTATAGGAAATGTGTGGGCAGAACTGAAAAAGCGTGTGTGAGCAAGGAGGCCTACAAACCTGACTCAGTTACACCAGCTCTGTCAGGAGGAATGGGCCAAAATTCTTATTGTGGGAATCTTGTGGAAGGCTACATGAAACGTTTGCCCCAGGTTAACCAATTTAAAGGCAATGCTACTAAATACTAATTGAGTGTATGTAAACTTCTGCCACTGGGAATGTGATGAAAGAAATAAAAACTGAAAGAAATCAGTCTCTACTATTATTCTGACATTTCACGTTTTTAAAATAGTGGTGATCCTAACTGACCTAAGACAGGGAATTTTTACGAGGATTAAATGTCCGGAATTGTGAAAAACTGAGTTTAAATGTACTTGGCTAAGGTGTATGTAAACTTCCGACTTCAACTGTAGGTCAATGATCTTTTCTTCATACTTTTTTTTGTCTGGTTTTAGTCGTTTTTAAGTTTACACTGAACACATTTTTACAACCCCAAAAATGGCCTGCCAAGGATTTCAATGGCAGACAAATCCCTTGCATTGATAATCTACTCTCCAAGAGCGAGGGAAAGGGAGAGCACAGAAAGTACTGTTTTGCAGTGCCCTCTCTCTCTCCTCTTAGCCTAGAGAGTTTCCTCCACCCTCCCCTCCTGGTCCTGTTGCTGTTGGTAGCAATTACAGCATTGCCAAGGGAACCAGACGTGTTTCTACCGGCGTCAGCGTTTTCCGACCCACCGTCACGTTTCAGGATGTTTCATTCAGAAAACACGTAGTGATCCCCTGTCTGTCTGCATGCTTGGTTTAATTTAACCTCTTCTCCAACCATCCCAGAATCATGCCATGTTTTGCAATCTTTTACAGCACATACCGAGAGAGAAACCGGGTTGAATTCAACGTGAATGATAGACTTTTTTTTGCTCTTTGCTCCAGTGTGTTTCTTGTGAAAAGAGTGGGGGCAGGAATCCCCTGGATGAGAAAAGTGGATTTGTTTTTTGGACAAATATTATTTTAATAGGGGGAAAATAGTTCTGCCATGTGCTGGTTTATGAGACATTAATAATTGCTTGAAGCTACCAAGAGACCCTAGCAGGAGAGTGTCTGTTTAGAAAGAAATGCTTCGTTCTCTGATGCTTTTGGCCCCGGATAAAAGGCTTCTTGTTTTTGTTTGTATGTGTTCTTTTTGGACCTCAATGGATTTTAGATTGTGATTGATAGTTTACTCACCACCAGTTTGTCAAAAGTCTGCGTCTTCTCGGACTGGTGTTTTTGAATCTGAAGAGAAGGCATATTTTAGCCTTTGGGAGTTGGTTTCCTTTCCTAGGTGTTAGAGTTCACATTAGGGTTGGTTGGGATAGGAGTGTTGTATGGGGCGGCAGGGTAGCCTAGTGGTTAGAGCGTTGGACTAGTAACCGAAAGGTTGCAAATTCGAATCCCCGAGCTGACAAGGTACAAATCTGTCGTTCTGCCCCTGAACAGGCAGTTAACCCACTGTTCCTATGCCGTCATTGAAAATAAGAATCTGTTCTTAACTGACTTGCCTAGTAAAATAAAGGTAAAAAAAAATAAAAAATACCAGCCTGCATCCCACTGCTGGTTTGCCTCTGAAGCTAAGCAGGGTTGGTCATGGTCGGTCCCTCGATGGGAGACCAGATGCTGCTAGAATTGGTTTTGGATCGCCAGTAGGAGGCACTCTTTCCTCTGGTCTAATTATATATTTTTTGAACGCCCCAGGGCAGTGAATGGGACAATTTCCCTGTGTAGGGTGACGTCTTTCGGATGGGAAGTTAAACGGGTTTCCTGACTCTGTGGTCACTAAAAAGGGGGAAAGCCCCATCACCGTCATCATCCCCAACTGCCATGCTCGCCCATCTGAAGAACAAGGAGTGGCAATTGGCAAGAAACCACCTCCTAGTGACAGATGAACCATATCAGAGACACATTGGTATAGCCTACACCATGCCATCATTATACAAACCATGATATGATGCTAGTACTGCCACAAAATTAGCAAGACAATTTTGATGTCTGCAACACAACCGTGGCTAGGAGGAGATTGAGAACCTGCTACTACAGCCATCTAGTTAAATATTCTCTTTCACTAGTCCTGCTTTTTACATTCACTGCTCCCTCTGTCACCCCTTTCTGTCTGAGAAGCTAATATTAGACTGTGGCATCATGGCGAGTGGCAAGGGCCAAGGGCGTGTGTGTGTGTGTGAGAGAGAGAGAGAGGTGGAGAGCGAGTGAGAGAGGTGGAGAGCGAGTGATGAGAGAGGTGGAGAGCGAGTGAGAGAGGTGGAGAGCGAGTGAGAGAGGTGGAGAGCGAGCGAGTGAGAGAGGTGGAGAGCGAGCGAGAGAGAGAGGTGGAGAGCGAGCGAGAGAGAGAGGTGGAGAGCGAGCGAGAGAGAGAGGTGGAGAGCGAGCGAGAGAGAGAGGTGGAGAGCGAGCGAGAGAGAGAGGTGGAGAGCGAGCGAGAGAGAGAGGTGGAGAGCGAGCGAGAGAGAGAGGTGGAGAGCGAGCGAGAGAGAGAGGTGGAGAGCGAGCGAGAGCGAGAGGTGGAGAGCGAGCGAGAGCGAGAGAGAGAGGTGGAGAGCGAGAGAGAGGTGGAGAGCAAGCGAGAGAGAGAGGTGGAGAGCGAGCGAGAGAGAGAGAGGTAGCGAGCGAGAGAGAGAGAGGTAGCGAGCGAGAGAGAGAGGTGGAGAGGTAGCGAGCGAGAGAGAGAGGTGGCGAGCGAGAGAGAGAGGTGGCGAGCGAGAGAGAGAGAGAGAGGTGGAGAGCGAGCGAGAGAGAGAGGTAGCGAGCGAGAGGTGGAGAGGTAGCGAGCGAGAGAGAGAGGTGGAGAGGTAGCGAGCGAGAGAGAGAGAGAGAGAGAGAGGTGGAGAGCGAGTAGAGAGAGGAGAGAGAGAGAGCGAGTGAGAGAGGTGGAGAGCGAGTGAGAGAGGTGGAGAGCGAGTGAGAGAGGTGGAGAGCGAGCGAGAGGTGGAGAGCGAGCGAGGTGAGCGAGAGAGCGAGAGAGGTGAGAGAGAGCGAGGAGAGAGAGAGGTGGAGAGCGAGTAGAGAGGTGGAGCGAGTGAGAGAGGTGGAGAGCGAGTGAGAGAGGTGGAGAGCGAGTGAGAGAGGTGGCGAGCGAGTGAGAGAGAGAGAGAGGTGAGAGCGAGCGAGAGAGGTGAGAGAGAGCAGAGACTTGATAAAGGGGAACTGGGTGGCAAGAACGAAACCTTATTATTTTTCCTCCTACCATGACAATAACAACAATGAAACCAGACAGTGGGCCGGAGGTGACAAACTCAGTGCCAAGCGCCGCATCGCTAACATACACACAGCAGCCTGCAGATAAACACACATGTGGGCTAAAGGTTGCTAAGGTTTCTCATAATTTCTGACTTCTCTCTCTTGTACTTCTGTTTCTGTCACACAGACACACACACAGACTTGTACAGCTAACCTCGTGGGGGAACAGAATGCAGTGCCATTCAAAATCCTATTTTTCCTATCCCCAAACCTTTACTTTAACCCTAACCTTAACCCAAGAACCTAACCCTTACTCTTAATGTAATTCTAACCTTAACCATAAACCCCCTAGAAATAGCATTTGACCTCGCGGGGACTAATAAAATGTCCCCAGTTGGTAAAATGTTTGTTTAATATTCTTGTGGGGACTTCTGGTCATACTCATTCTAGGGGTTTTGATGATAGCTTTGTACACTCTTGGCATTCTCTCAACCAGCTTCATGAGGTAGTGCCCTGGAATTCATTTAAATTAACAGGTGTGTCTTTTTAAAAGTTCATTTGTGGAATTTCTTTCCTTCTTATTGTGTTTTAGCCAATCAGTTGTGTTGTGACAAGGTAGTGGTGCTACACAGAAGATGGCCCTATTTGGTAGAATACCAAGTCCATATTATGGCAAGAACAGCTCAAATAAGCAAAGAGACTTTGGCTTCTGGGTTAAGCGGGCAGTGTGGCTTGGCTGGGTCGTGTTTCGTGGGGACGCACGGCTCTCGACCTTCTCCTCTCCCGAGTCCTTACGGGAGTTGCAGTGACGGGGCAAGACTGTAACTACCAATTGGATACCATGAAATTGGGGAGAAAAAGGGGTAAAAAAAATTAATCTATTTTGATTTATATATATATATATTTATATATATATATTTATTTATATATATATATATATATATTTATATATTTATTTATATATTTATTTATATATATTTATTTATATATTTATTTATATATATTTATTTATATATATATATATTTATATATTGATCACCGCAATCAGAGAGGTGCTTGGGGGCTGCCTTAATCAACATCCACGTCTATGGCGCCCGGTAACCTTCCGGTTACTGCCCAACGCTCTAACCACTAGGCACCTGCCGCCCACTGTAAACATTATTAAAGTGACCAGTGTTCCATTATTAAAGTGACTTGTGATTCCATGTCTATGTACATAGGGCAGCAGCCTCTAAGGTGCAGGGTTGTGTAACCAGATGGTAGCCGGCTAGTGACTAAGTTCAATGGTGCATCTGTACAAATTTGTGACGGTCTCCTGAAGTTGAAGAGACGCTGTTGCGCATTCTTCACCACAATGTCTGAGTGGGTGGACTATTTCAGATTGGCAGTGATGTGTACGCCGATGTGGATTGGGGCGTGCTCCCTCTGCTGTCTCCTGAAGTAAGTCCACGATCAGCAGTGGTTAGTTGAGGTTATTAATGACCAGAGGGTTGCTCTTTGCTGGTCTGGTTCAGACCGTAGCTTTCAATTGGTTCACTGAATACTTGACTATCTTTTAAATAGGAACATAGCTGATTTTATTATGATGATTCACATCAGTCCCACAATCTAAAATAGTCACAGCCAGGGTCCTAAAGGGGTTGGTTGGGATTGGAGTGTTGTTCTATACACTCTGACCCCCGTTTCCCTTTATCCCCCTTTTGTCATTGAGTCATCAGAGAAGGGGAGAGATGGAGAGCAAAAGAGAGGGGAATGGCGATAGAAAGAGAGAAGGTCATTGAGATTGCAGGGAAAAGCAGAACATCAACTATTTGTTCTATGGATGGCCCCACTCTCTCTTTCTCTCTTCCTGACAGCTACCACTGAGCAGAGCACTTCTGTCACACAACCCAAACTGTTAAAGAGGCCCATTTTAGTTGTGTGTATGTGTGTGCGCGGGTTGAGTTTGTCATTGCACGTACGTCCCAGAAAGGGAAGTGACTCAAGTGAAGGCGGTGGACAATGATGGTAGACAATGATGGACAGGGTGAGTGAGATGGCGAGAGAGAGAAATAGTCTCTCTTTGAGAAATGACATGCGTACTCTGTTTATTGTAGCCCTGTAACCTACATTTGTATACATTTCACAAGGACAACTTCCAAGTATTCTGTGGTTCTCATCCTACTAGCTGGTAGGCCCTAGTATTCTGTGGTTCTTATCATACTAGCTGGTAGGCCCTAGTATTCTGTGGTTCTCATCCTACTAGCTGGTAGGCCCTAGTATTCTGTGGTTCTTATCATACTAGCTGGTAGGCCCTAGTATTCTGTGGTTCTCATCCTACTAGCTGGTAGGCCCTAGTATTCTGTGGTTCTTATCATACTAGCTGGTAGGCCCTAGTATTCTGTGGTTCTCATCATACTAGCTAGTTGGACCTATTATTGTTTAGGGTATTGCACAGCTACTAGAGCTAGTTGAAGTGGTAGAATATAAACCCTGTGAGGAGTCCACTCATGAGGATGAGTCACACATGGCCTTAACACAAATACACAGGCCGCAGCACTGATTCAGACCAGTGGCCGACATATGGGACAGAAAACATATGGGAAAAATCCTCCATTTTCCTAACCAAGAGCCCCCATAGTCCACCCATGGACACTGACTTGGCGGCAGAAAAAACTGCAGTGCAGGATAAAATATTATCAGTGAATCCTCCTCAGAGACCTTGCCACTTCACTCTGAATAGATTGTCTAAACTTTCCTACTTTATACTCTCAGACATCAGTCTCCAGCCCACTCTGTCTGGGAGGTTGTCTGCAAGGATGATGCATTTTATAAAAAGAAAGAATATAAAAAGGGGAGAATCAAAGCGATGTGATTCAGAGATGGGACCCCAGTAGAGTAGGGAGCATCGCAGCGTGGTGAGGCTTTGCTTGCACCTCAAGCGTGACAGAGTGTCTCCACTTCCAGAGAAACACACATGCAGAGATTTAGACATGTACACAACAGGGTTTCCGTTAAGAAAATGTGGCGTCGGACGGCAGCGTTTTAATAACACATTTCCGGACCCATGTGCATTGGGTGCGTAACCTGATTAGGGCTTCCACCCAGGGTGCTCAGAATGACAGAAATCACATTTTAGATTATGGTAATTCATGTTAACAGAACAATGCAGTGGCGTGGGTCCTTCTTACCGAATTCTTATGCGCACTTTGAAGATGTTAAAATAACCGTCCACATACACTTTTCCTCAGCCGACAAGACGAGTAACAAACAGCAAAATCACTCGACCGTGTCAGTCAACTTTCCCCCATAGTAGAAAAGTTCTATTGGTCAGCTTGTCGTTCTGTGC
The DNA here is from genome assembly GCF_034236695.1 of Oncorhynchus nerka. Lineage (NCBI taxonomy): Eukaryota > Metazoa > Chordata > Actinopteri > Salmoniformes > Salmonidae > Oncorhynchus > Oncorhynchus nerka. The sequence continues at coordinate 36,862,182 of NC_088407.1, forward strand.
GAGAAATAAATAGCCTATTCCAAACAGACTCTGTGATAGTTGTGGGAAGATGGATCTCAAATTCATATAACCAGTAGGGCTACATCAAAATATCCTTTAAAAAGCATTGAGATAATGTTTAGCTTAAAATGTTGAAAAACGATTATTTCTTCATTTATAAGCGCAAAAATGCACACACGGCAATACTATGCGCAAATGTTCCATCCATAATGCAATTAGCGGGGAAAAACTGTTGTCAAAAGTGCACAGTGCATGGGAGTGGTTTCATGTGACAGAAATGAAAATATCCATTGGATATTTTGAAAGATCTGAGATCTAAACATGCATGGGTTACTAATATGATTAGGTTTGTTCCTTTCGCTACTGGACAACAACAGGTTTTCAAATAAACTTTTTGAACATGAAAGAAATGGGCTACATGTGTCAATGGCATATGGAAGTCTTCATAAAATATTTGCCTCCATGTTGATAGAAATGGATGTTTGTTTCACACAATTAAGTGTATGTTTTCAAAGTGCATACTGCCTCCAGCTCACATTGCAAAATGGTGTGTGATGCACTGAAGCCTGCTTACCGTTACCGTGGCACATGAATGGTGAATGGGAAGCGCGCTTCGATTACCTGTTGAGAAATAAAAATATACTGAACTAAAATATAAACGCAACATGTAAAGTGTTGGTCCCATGTTTCATGAACTGAAACAAAAGATAACAGAATTTATCCATATATACAAAAAGCTTATTCATCTCAATTTTTTTGCACACATTTGTTTACTTCCCTGTTAGTGAACATTTTCTCTTTTGCTAAAATAATCCACCCACCTGACAGCTGTGGCATAGCAAGAAGCGGAATAAACAGCGTGATCCATACACACGTGCACCTTGTGCTTGGGACAATAAAAGACCACTCTAAAATGTGCAGTTTTGTCACACAACACAATGCCACAGATGGCTCAAGTTTTGAGGGAGCGTGCAATTGGCATGCTGACTGCAGGAATGTCCACCAGAGCTGTTGTTAGAGAATGTAATGTTAATTTCTCTATCATAAGCTGCCCCCAACACCATTTTACAGAGTTTGGCAGTACGTCTAACCGGCCTCACAACCGCAGACCACGTGTAACCACGCCAGCCCAGGACCTCCACATCCAGCTTCTTCAGTTGTGGGATCATCTGAAAACAGCCATCCGGACAGCTGATAAAACTGAAAAGTATTTCTGTCTGTAATAAAGCCCTTCTGTGGGGAAAAACTCATTCTGATTGGCTGGGCCTGGCTCTCCAGTGGGTGGGCCTGACTCCCAAGTGGGTGGGCATATGCCCTCTCAGGCCCACCCATGGTTGCGCCCCTGCCCAGTCAAGTGAAGTCCATAAATTAGGGCCTCATTTATTTATTTACTGATTTCCCTATATGAACTGTAAATCAGTAAAATTGTTGAAATTGCTGCATTCATATTTTTGTTCTGTATAGTAGGTCTTTTTAAACGTGGCCATCAAATGTTTTTAACACGCGATTGCGTTCATAATTGTTGTGCAATAATTGGGCTTATAAACGCAATACCCCATAATGTCAAAGTGAAACTGTTTTTTTCTTCTTCGAATTAATTAAAAATGAAAAGCTGAAATTCGACCCCTTTTGTTATGGCAAGCCTAAATAAGTTCAGGAGTAAAAATGTCACAAAAGTGGCCTGATTTTTGAATGACTACCTCATCTCTGTGCCCGACACATGCAATTATCTGTAAAGACCGGGGGGGCTTAGATCAGGATGTAGATACAGCTGAATTTTAGAGAGAATTTCTCAAATGTAGTCATGAAGCTGCGAGAAAGTCTAGCAGTTTTTAACCTCCCTCTCTAGGGACGCTAACGTCCCACCTGACCAACATCCAGTGATATTGCAGGGCGCCAAATTCAAAACAGAAATCTCATAATTAAAATTCCTCAAACATACATGTATTATACACCATTTTAAAGAAACTTGTTTATCCCACCACAGTGTCCGATTTCAAAAAAGCTTTACGACGAAAGCACACCATGCGATTATGTTAGGTCAGTACAAAGTCACAAAAAACAGCCATTTTCCAGCCAAAGAGAAGAGTTGCAGAAATAGAGAGAAAATGAATCACTAACCTTTTGATGATCTTCTTCAGATGGCACTCATAGGACTTCATGTTACACAATACATGTATGTTTTGTTCGATAAAGTTCAAAAACACGCCAATGTAAACAAAGATTATGTTTTGCCTCCAAAACATCTGGTGAAAGTGCAGAGAGCTATGTCAATTTACAGAAATACTCATCATAAATGTTGATGAAAAGACAACTGTTATGCATGGGATTAAAGATATACTTATCCTTACCTGCTGCCCCCTAGGGTAGGGGGCAGCATTCGGAATTTTGGATGAAAAGCATGCCCAAATTAAACGGCCTGCTACTCGGGCCCAGAAGATATGATATGCGTAGTAGCCTCACAACTATATAACTGTGTGATGGGTCGGGTGTGGTATGCTTTCAACATGTTAATGTGACACACACGAGATTGGCGTTGTCTATCAGGAGTTTGAAGCACATAGTCAGTTTCACTTATTTTATTTTCAATTAAATAAGGACCAGAGAAACGAGCTGACAGTGAAGATCCTGGAACAGGTAATAACACCAGTACTTCGTCACCTGGCTGTAGTGGACGAGAAACAGCCTCTTTATCATAGTGTCTTTTCATTGCTCCTCTGTGAGGAAGACAGAGCTTCCTTTGCGAGAGCACAAGCTTGGTGTAGGCGCTCACGAAAGCGACTAACGTAGTCCAACACATTCTCATCTCTGGTACACAACTCTTGGGACAAGAACTGTTCTTTAAGGACTTTCATTGGTCCTCTCACTGTGTGACCAAACACTAGTTCAGCCGAGCTGAAACCTAGGGACTCCTGCACAGTTTCACGAGCAGCAAACAAAACTAGAGGAACTCCCTCATCCCAATCTTTCTCAGATTCCAAACAATATTTACGTAGCATAGACTTCAGTGTCTGATGCCATCTTTCAAGCGCACCCTGAGACTCTGGGTGATAGGCGCTTGACACACGGTGCGTAATTGATAATGATTTTAACACCTGCTTGAAGAGCTTGGATAGGAAATTGGTACCTTGATCGCTTTGTACCACCTTAGGTAACCCGAATGTCGTGAAGAATTTTATTAAGGCTTTACTCACTACCGGGGCTGTAATCCTTCGCAGAGGAATGGCCTCGGGGTATCTTGTAGCCATACACATTATCATGCTCACATGCTCGAATGGTTCACCTATGACAGGTATGGGACAAAGAGGAGCGGGAGGAATAACCTGATTTGGTTTTCCTGTTATCTGACATGTGTGGCATGTCCGACAGAACTGAGCCACATCTTGTTTTATCCCATGAGCAAGGGATAATACATTTTGTCGAAAGGCTGTAGGAATCACTATTTGGTAAACAGCATTCCAATCTCCACATGCGTCAACATGGGATTTCCATTTACGCATGAGGAGATTAACATCAATGAAGTAAGCCACGTTCTTCTTCACATGTGGATAACTCTGTGCCAGCTCATTCGAGAGAGAGTGGTCACTTTTATCCAATACTTCCAATACGGGTACTACCTTTCCTCCGGCAATATCGTTACCCATTATAAAGGTCACACCTTTCACTGGCAACATAGGGCGTACCCCCACTCTGAATATTCCACTGATTAACTCAGTGTACTTTCACAAAGTGCAATGGCACTGGGACAAAACCCATTTCAATACCCTGCACTAACACACTGGAACCACAGTATGTATCGTCAGATAAGGGCAACACATCAATATAAATGACTGCGCCGCACCAGTATCACTAAGGATTTTAACCGGACGCTGAGACGCTTCGTCATTTGTTAGGGACACAAACCCCTCGGAAATGAATGGTTCATAACTGCGGTCGGGGACTGAGATTTTCAAACTGCAGTTACCCTGAGGCACCTGTTTTGTTGCAGACCTCACAACCGCACGAATTAGAGCAACACCTGTTGGTGGCTTGGCACGAAGAGGCATCCCTTGTTTGCGTTTAAGCAGGAAGCAATCATTAATCATATGTCCCACTTTATGACAATAGAAACAGGAACGCTCATTCTTCTGGCGTGCTTGATATACTACTGCTGGTCACTCAGTGGCTCTACTCTCAGTATGAGCCGAAAACACACTCTTGTGCGTCAACACAAACTCGTCTGCCAACACAGACGCTTCTGCCAGGGAGGATACTTTCTGTTCGTTTAGGTAAACTACAATGCGTTCGGGTAAGCAATTTTTAAACTCTTCCAACAAGATTAACTCCCGGAGAGAGTTGAAATCAGTTACCTTACTAGCAGCATGCCATTTATCAAACATATTTCCCTTGTCTCTAGCAAATTCCACATAAGTCTTACTAGAAGACTTTCTATGAGACCTAAATCTCTGTCGGTATGCCTCAGGCACAAGCTCATAGGCACGTAGAACAGTAGCTTTGACCACTTCATAATTCAAACTGTCCTCCAGAGGTAGCGCTGACAACCTCTTGGGCTTTACCAGTTAATTTACACTGAAGTAATAGACACCATACCTCTTCAGGCCATTTCAATGCTACGGCTATACGCTCAAATACACAAAAATAGGAGTCAACCTCCGACTCTCTGAACAAAGGTACTAAGGAAATCTGCCTACTAATGTCAAACGTGTTTGAGGACACAGCAGGTGAGGACGACTCACTAACAGTGACAGTAGGAACGAAGGCTAGCCTCGCTGTCTCTGCCTCCAGTTCCATCTGGCGCATTTTAAATGTCATCTGCCGCTGTTCTCGTTCCTTTTCTGCCTCAATTTTACACATTTCCAAATGCCGTTGTTCTCTTTCTGCCTCAATTTTACACATCTCATTGCACATTGGAACTGTGCTAAACGGACATCCCTCCTGGCATCACCGTTTGACAGTGGGGAGAGTGGATCAAAGCGGGACAATGTGGCTGGAGCTTTAGCCTCGCCCTCATTCTCAGACACCAATGGGCTTACAGGAGCAGCAACATCCCCTACAGGGGTAGTAGGCTCAGGCAGCGGTAAAACAAGCACCTGCTCTTCCAACAATACATTTAACACTAGCTGTTTAACCTCCGCCTTAACTAAACTCTGCGGAATCAATATTGAATAATGGTCAGCCACGGTCATTAAGTCAACTCTACGACATTTGTCAAAACCTCCCACGAAGGGTTATCCAAAAAGGATTTCAAATCAAAAGTAGCCATCTTAACTACTTCACAAGAGCCAACGAAAATAGCAAACACTAATGCTACTTCAGCTATAACGCTCAACACTGAACTATACCACCATCACAATCTACATGAGCGGCATGGATGTCAGTTATGACAGATTCCGGATGAGCCCCCACTTATGTTACGAATCCCTTTTGGCCCGACAGTCTAGGGGGGGATGGTAGTGAGACCCGTAACATAACTCATGCAAATTTTATTAAAAGTAAAAGTGAGAACGAAATAACCAGGACAACTGAAATCTACCGTCAAACTCTAGGTTTATTAATAAACACACGGTAATGGGGGGAGCAGGAAAAGGGGCTGAGCTGGACCCAAGGAAAGAAAAAATAGGTATTCAAAAACACCCCTAAGCTAGAGTAGCCTACTTTAACAATAGCTAACTAACTAACCAAAAATACAGTGGGTGGTCCGCCCAGTTCTAACTAGTGTATTTAACCAAGTCTACCTACGGGTAGTGTATGCCCATGGGCGACTTGTCTTGGTTTCCCCTTTTCCCACCAGCAATCAAACACAAACACAAACACCATAACCAAAACAATACTCACAGGTGATGACAAAGTGCTATGGAGGTGCTCAAACAAAAGAGAGGTTAATACACAACGAGAGAGTGAAACACAGAGACCTACAGACATGGCATTTACAGAGAGATTGAGCTCTAGAACAAACAACTGATGGGGTTTTTAAACCAAGGGAAAGGAACTGTGATTGGGTAGGAAACAGGAGGAGGTGTGTCTTCTGATTGATGATTGATTGTTGACTGATTGGGGAGTGATGATTTTCACCTGTGAGGGGAGAAGGAGAGAAAAGAACACAGGATACACACACACACAGACACAGGATACCTGTATCCGTAACAATAGAACTGGTAGATTTTGATAGAAAACACTCTAAAGTTTCCAAAACTGTTAAAATAGTGTCTGCAAGTATAACAGAGGCGAAAATCTGAAAAATCCATTCAAGAAGTAGTTTTTTTGTTTTGTTTTGTAATTATCCATTCAATGCCATTACAGTATCCATTGACTTAGGACTCAATTTGCAGTTCCTATGCCTTCCACTAGATGTCAAAGGTCTTTAGAAATGGTTTCAGGCTTGTATTCCGATAAATGAGGGAGTAAGAGCAGTCTGAATGAGTGGACCCTGACGTGTCACAGAGCTTTTTCATGTGCAATCCCAGGAGAGTGCATTTCTTGTTGACCTTTTATATTGACGACGTTATTGTCCGGTTTAAATATTATAGATAATTTAGTCTAAAAACAACCTGAGGATTGATTATAAACATCGTTTGACATGTTTCTATGAACTTTACGGATACAATTAGGATTTTTTTGTCTGCCTGATTTGACTGCGTTTGAGCCTGTGGATTCCTGAAGAAAACGCGTGAACAAAACTGAGGTTTTTGGATATAAAGATACTTTATCGAACAAAAGGAACATTTATTGAGTAAATGAATGTCTTCTGAGTGCACCCATATGAAGATCATCAAAGGTAAGGCATTCATTTTATCTCTGTTTCTGAGTTTTGTAACTCTTCTGCTTGGCTGGTTACTGTTTGTAATGATTTGTCTGCTGGGCTATGTTCTAAAATATTCGTAAGGTATGCTCTCGCCGTAAAGCTTTAAAAAATCTGACACCGTGGTTGGATTCACAAGAAGTTCATCTTTAAGCCTATATAAATTATGTTTTGTTTTCAGAATTTTTATAATGAGTATTTCTTATGAGTATTTCTGTATTTGAATTTGGCGCTCTGCAATCTCACTGGATGTTAGCGTCCCACATACCCGAGAGAGGTTAATGCAACCGCTTTTGTCAGATTTCAAAAAAGCTTTACCGAAAAAGCACACCATGGAATAATCTGAGTACAGCATTCAGAGACCAAAACAAGGAATACAGATACCCTCCATGTTATGTTGTCAACAATAGTCAGAAATAGCATTATAAATATTCACTTACCTTTGATCTTCATCAGAATGCACTCCCAGGAATCCCAGTTCCACAATAAATGTTAGTTTTGTTCGATAAAGACCATCATTTATGTCCAAATACCTCCTTTTTGTTCGCGCATTTAGTACAGTAATCCAAATTCGCAGGCACTAGGTCCAGACAGTCAAAGTTATATTGCAGTTCTTAGAAACATGTCAAACAATGTATATAATCAATCTTTAGGATGTTTTTGTCATAAATCTTCAATGTTTCAACCGGAGAATTAATTTTGTCTTTAGAAATGAAAGGGAATGGAGCTAACTCTCACGGGCGCGCGCCTGACTGAGCACATGGCCTTCTGGCAGACCCATGACTCAATCAGCTCTCATTCTCTCTCACTTCACAGTAGAAGCCTGAAACAAGGTTCTAAAGACTGTTGACATCTAGTGGAAGCCGTAGGAAGTGTAATATGACCCCACAGACACTGTATATTGGATAGGCTAAGACTTGAAAACCTACAAACCCTCAGATTTCCCACTTCCTGGTTGGATTTTTTTCTCAGGTCTTTGCCTGCCATATGAGTTCTGTTATACTCACAGACATCATTCAAACAGTTTTAGAAACTTCAGAGTGTTTTCTACCCAAATATAATAATAATATGCATATCCTAGCATCTGGGCCTGAGTAGCAGGCAGTTTACTCTGGGCACGCTTTTTATCCGGACGTGAAAATGCCGCCCCCTACCACAAAGAAGTTAAAGCCGCAATCAGCAGGTGAAACCATAACAAAGCATCTCTGGTTTGATAAAAGGCTGAGAGATGGGCCGGAGTAATGCAACCACTCTCAAATTCATAGACCGAGCTATGGATGCAAGGACTGACCATCCATGATATAAACATGATAGTTTTAACCATGTTTTGAGGTTATAGTATATGGTGTTTGTTTACATTTTCTTTGTTTACAAGTGTTGGAGTAAAACAAAGTTATATTTTGGTTTCTGATGGGTTTGAACAGTTGATCTAAGCTCATGAGGCATTTCTAAGTTATATTCTTAAAGAATCAACGGGTACATATCATACATTTTTAAGTCCCGCAAATTATGTCGAAACCTCCTATTTTAATCAATTTTGAATTCAGGATGTGACACAACAAAGTGTGGAATAAGTTGAGCGGTATAAATACTTTCTGAAGGCAGTTTACACACCACTTCACTGGTGGTGGAGGAATGCTCTTCTGTACTTTCTGTTTGGGGAGATGGTTCTTTTCAAAGCTGCTCTGTAGACTGTGCTGCTTTGAACTGATGCTTTTTTTACCGCATGGATTTTAACTGGCTTCTTGGTTTTAGGCAGTGTGTGTGTGTGTGCGCGCTTGCCTGAGTGTGTGTCTCTGTGTGCTTGTGTGTACGTCAGTGTGCTTTCAGTGACCGTGTGTGTGCATGTCTGTGTGTGTTTTGGCTGATTTATTCTGGCATGAGGCCAACAGTTAAAGGTCTCTCGAGAGCTCCACATGGAGCAGTGACGGCCCTGCTTGATGTTTGAAGCGGTCAGAGTGGAAGAGAGGGAACGAAATAAAGAGAGAGAAGTAAAGAGCGAGGGGGAGAGCGAGTGATGGAGCCTTTTTTTTCTCCTCATGTTTCCTCTCTCTGTCATTAAACTCTCCCATGTCAAAGACTGATCTGGTGCTGTCTGGACCCAGCCAGAGCCGACCGTGTGTGTGTGTGTGTGCTCGCAGTGCCTCTTCTCATGGTACCCAACTGAGCCCAACCAGAACCACACACACCTCTCTGCCTAACCCTGCCTGTTATACCTAGAGGGGCAGCCACCAGCCATCTGGGACCAGTCAGACAGTGAGGACCATGTTCAACTCTCCTACCCTGCCTCTTTTAAGCAAAAGGCAAAAGTTCCCCCCTCTTTTGTTCTAACTTCATCCCCAGGTTAATGTGCATTTGGGCACAAGATTGATTTTCAGGCTTGTCTGCACAATAGTAATCTCCCTTTCTCTCTTTCTACCAATCAATCAACCAAGTAACATATTTGTATTTAACAAGAAATACAATTGTATTTTGTATAGTGCTTTAGGGGATTCCTCACAAAGCACACCAACATTTATTTTTCTTTGCCTCCTTTTATCTCTCTTTATCCTCCTTTCCTCAGTCTCTCTCTCCCCTGTGGTAGTGTTTAATCCAAATTTCCTTAGGGATTGTGGCTAACAGGAAAGGTTTTGGGAATGTTTGTGTTGAGTCTGCCCTGAGCTTGCTCCTCGGGCTGTGAGGTGATAGTTGGCGTGCTGGGTGGCACATGCCCATGCTGATGCCAAGCACTGAGAGAAGGGCTGCCCTAGAGCTGTGTGCCCATGGCAGCCCGAGGAAATGGGTTTCAGTTTAACTTCACACACAATTTTCTCAATTATTAAATGTGTGTTAGAAAGATGAGTTCATATATTACCCCGAGCCCAGATGACACACTTGCATCAAGTTGTTGATTTTGGGATAGGGGGGGTGTGTGTGTGTGTGTGTGTATGCACGCACGCTCATGTTTGAGTTCGGTGTGAAATCAGGATGCTGGTATTTCTCAATAGGCTGCAGGGGTATATGTAGCCATTGCGGTCAGCTTCTTCTAAATCTCTGCTCTCTCCCTCCCGCTGCCTTTGTGGGCAACACACGCACACAAGCTGCACACACATACTTGTGGTTACTCATGCTTACTCATACACTTGCTCAATTAGACAAATTACTAGCACTCAAAGATTTTCCATCTCTCCCTCTCTTATGCATGACATGACGAACCACTCACACAAGAAGCATTGTTATCCAGAGCGACTTTACAATTAAGTGCATTTTAAAATGATAAAATAACCACGTTACAACCATCCTTTAGGAAAACCTAGTTTCCTAGAAGTCCCTAAGCCGTCTCTCACAAGAGTCCATAATAGGTCTAGCTGTAGATTTCCCCTACCACCCTGGCCTACACAAAGGTTTGAGTGAGAGCTATGAGTGAGCGTGAGGGTAATTACAGGGTTGTATGTCGAGAGAGAGAGGGACAGAGCAAGAAAGATCTGTGATATCTCCTATCAGCCCTCAGGCATTGAAATCAGACACCTCTCTAATCCCCCTCTGTGGTTCTCCCCTGTACCACCCCTCCAGGCCTCACCCACCCACATCCACACAAACACACAGAGGGGCCCCGGAGAGAGCAAGGTGTCCCACCCTGTTGTGTAACACAGTGCCACAGTGAGTTCATGGAAAAATAAGAATTGGCCATCTCTGCTCTGCACTGGGGCCCAGGTTAACCCCTCTGCCCTACACTACATTCATCTCTCTGCTTTGTCAAACGTCATTGTGTGTGTGCATATTCAGTAGAGCAAGATGTGTCTTTCAGCCAGCTGTCAAAGTCATGCATATCATTGTATGATGATCAGTCATCTTCTAGCTTCAATTTAGGCTATACACAAGCTGTTTGCCCCTATCACGCACACTTAAATTGACCTCAGAGGTCACACTTTGACTCTTGACCCTGAGCATATGAATTACCATGTCAGACTCAGTCCTCTGTGGATTTGGTATTGTTCGTCTAAGCGGGAGAGGGCCTTTGGGGAACAGAGAGCAGAGCGTGACAGAGAGCAGAGCGTGTAAGCAGACGTGTGTGTGTATTTAATGTGCGGATGGCGTGTGTATGAAGGGGTGGTTGGGGGGTTAGTCGACTGGTCGATAGGCGGTTGGTCTCTTGTACAAATAGCCTACAGCTTTGTCTGTCCCAAGCTCGTAATCGTATCTGTAAATTGACAGTTGATAGTCAGATCGGATGATAAAAGTTGTTTTGATATGCTTAAGTAGATGAAAAAATACTTTCGTGCACATTAGGAGCAGTGCACGGAGGGGTGTGTGTCTCTGTGTCAACTTGCAGCGGGCAGCCAAGTTTGCTTTCACTCAGTCAGAATGGCATCAGCGTTTACATTAAAAATGTTCTACTCTACTCCCTTTTGTTAGATACATGTATTATCCACATTGATAGCTTGATAGCAAACGTCCTCTCCGTATGATTTATCATAGTATCAGGCAGCAGCAATCTAAATGTTTAGACTGAAAACATGCGACGGAAAACTGATGTGGTGAAATTATGAAGCGATTGGGCGGGGAAATGCAGCTTCACTCTATCCAATCAGAGCAGCAGGATCAACTTACAGCCTGCCATTCTCTTTATGGACAACCAGTTGAGTTATTTAGACCATGTAGAAGCTCTCATATGACTGATTGACATGAGAAAGATGCATGCTGGCACCTGGAAATGTCATTTTTTTCCCGATCATGGATAATTACAAAAAATACTCTGATCATAATCGGATCCAGAAAATTGCTCATACCTGTTACCATACTTGTTTTGTCCGACTACTCGGCACACTCCTACTCTGAGGGCCCAGAGTATTTTACCAGGTTGCAAGTTTGCTAGCGTGAGCTTCGAGCCTGACATAGGTGATAGTTGGTTGATGCAATGTTTCAAGTTTGTTGTGGACAGGCCATGCATAGCCAATGTGATTTATAGGATACTTATTTTTATCAGGATATTTTTTGCCTGCAGGCTGCAATGTGTTTATTTGTTGGCTTTATGTAGGCAATTTTGTACTTACATGGCAATATAAGTTACTTTAATATTTGTATAATTTTAATTTAGAATTAGATTAACCAGATGACAGCGTTTTTGAGATACAAAGACTATTATAAATGAAATTAAACTGGCAACTATAAATGAAATTAAACCGGCAACTTCAGGAGCATAATGGTAGAACCTGCAAAGGCCAGCCGCAGCGGGAGGAGGAGGGTCGGAAACAGTTTTTTCCCCTTCTGATTAGACTATCTTGATCTCTGGCTCCCTCTTGAGTCATTTGTATGTGTTAATTATTTAATCAAACAGCGTGCTTAAAGCATCGGCCGAGCAGTACATATATTAGATTTGATTAAAGCACATAGTGTGTGACTATGTATGGGAAAATACAATCAATCGATTGGTCCAAGGTTTATTTTTTTTTGTCGGGGATAGCCCTAGGGATGTTAATCGGTTAGCCGGCAAATATACTTTTAACCTGTCATACTCATTAGTCTATAGGTACATTTTTATAGTTTATTGGAATTAAATTCACATGTTAGTTGTCATGTATCTTCTTTATCACACGCGCACAATTTACAGAGCCTAGTTTGAGGAGCGGAATGGCCTATCACTTGTCAGGCAGCGTGAGAGCAGCTTCTCAAAAATCAATCTCAACTCGTAATTAAAGCACGCCTCCCATTCGGTAGCATAGGCTGTAGTTTATGTTAGGCAGGTTAATAGTGCGTCACCCACCACTTTCCAATGTGAGCTTGAGGCAGTATAATTGTTTGAAACCTGACAATTTTACTTTACTTCAGATAATGAGGAATGTCTTCAAGGTAGCCTAGCCAAAATCCAACCATAGAACTGCGGAGGAATTGTATTTTTTTTATAACGATTTCCTCATGCCATTAACCAGCATTTCTCTCCTGTTCTATTTGTTTTTATATCAACTTTCTTTCGTTGTCCAGAAGCCAAAGGCACAATCCTAGTCATATTAGCAGCCCATCCCAGTTGTTGCTATTAGATTCCCCCTCTTATTTTCATCTCTGTCACATGTGGACCCGCTCGCGTTAGGTGCAATGAACGGTGTTTTCCCGCAAATTGCATTTTGGCAAATGTTTTTACACTTACGTTTTATTAGCTGCTTCATGACAGCAGTTACATGTTCAATAGGTTTGCTATTGTTGCATGTTTTCATTAAGCTCTTAATGAAAAATGTTTGTCCCTTGTATGCACGCATAGTATTTTTCTTTTGGTCTTGTCATTTTACTGTTTGGGAAAAATGTAACCGTTTGTTGACCGGTTAATGAGGGTAGGTTAGTCAGCACCAAAATGTATCTTAATTAGCATCTTGGTGTGTATTCTGGTCTCTCTTGAACCCCTAACTGTTGTGTTTTTTTTTCAGTTTGGCTGTTAGAGCCGTCTGTCAGAGCTGTCAAACACGCCCTGGTATGAATGGCAGGCTGGGTTCACACTAACTCATCTCCATCTGTCTGTCTGCCTTGCCAGCCTGTGTGGTTTTCAGTTACTGCTGCTCTATACATAAACGCTGGCTGTGTCGAAAAAGGCACCCTTATGCGCTACTTTTGAGCAGGGCCCTTTGAGTGAATAGGGTGCCATTTTGGACTCTGCCACTGTCACCTCTCTCATCAACCACCAATACATTATATGTCATATCACCTTTCAAACACCGTGCCTAAAGTTTCCCCTAGTTATTAGTGTGACAAGGCAGGCCTCCTAGTTGAGGCATTTGGCTTCAGTGGGTTTCAATTGAACACTTATGTGATCCTTCCGCTGCCACCAAATGTAGCAAACAGTTGCTTTGGGAGGCTTTTCTGTGCAACAAATGAAATTGGTAATTCAATTGGTAGACAGCGACCCTCCCCAGCCGTCATGACCCTTGGCTGGCTGACAGACTTCACCTCTGACCCTGGGGGGCCTGGCTGGTCTATATGAAGCCCTTGTCTATCACCAGAGGTACAGAGTCTACCACAACCTCACGCACCCTGGCGGTTTGGGGGTATGTCTGGGGGTGTGTGAGGGTTGAGGAGAAGGGGGTGTGGAGGAGAGGACGTCAGGGCCGCTGACGAGGTCAGAGGTGAGAGACCAGGGCTCGGGCTGTTTTTAACGATGAGACGGCTACACAATTAAGACGACCTTTGATTGGGAGTTTTAGACCGAGTCCTTGGGATGTAGACTAGGCCAACGTAGTTGCTCTGTAAACTGGTATTTCATCTGATGTGTTATACAATACAATACCAGCAGTAGTTATACATTTGGCGTGTACATGTGCTGGAAACATCTGATTATTTTCCTAAGAGATTGGCGGGTACTGTCATCAGAGCTGGTTAGGACTTGGATAGAGTAGAGACTTCATTGTCACATATATAAAGCAATGTTGTCGAATGATATTTTTACTCTTATGGGCACCCCACCATTCTACTAGTCACAGAAAATAGCCTATTCCTGTCTCAGCTAGATACCTGCTGGAGATGGGACTTGATGTTCAATCATCTGGACAAAGTGTTGCTCTGAAGAGGCCTTAAGCAGGATTCCATACAGTGTGTGTACACTTGTCTCAACTTTCTCCTACTGTGTGTGTGTGTGTGTGTGTGGTGTCTGTTTTTAATGAGGACCTTAGCTTCTTTTCAGTGTCTGTCTGCTCCGTATTCAACCCCTAAAAGCATGAGGAAGTTCTCATACTAAACCCAGTGTTGACCTTGTGTGTGAGCATTTCATGTGCGTGCCTGCGAGTGGTTTTTCAGAAGAAATTTGTTTTTATTTATTTTGTGTGCATGTATGGTTTATCAGGTGCATGCCTGGCTGCCAGTGTTTATGCATACAGTCGTATGAAAAAGTTTGGGCACCCCTCTGAGGCTGCATAATAATTTAATCTGTCGTCAACAGAAAATGATCACAGTGGCATGCCATTCATTTTCTAATAAAAGCTGAGTACTGGGGTATTGTCCAGACAAAGATTTTTAGTGTAGCAATATTAAGTTGTATGAAATTAAATCAGATGTGAAAAATAGGCTATGCAAAAATGTGGGCACCCTTGTCATTCTGTTGATTTGAATACCTGTAACTACTTAGCACTGATTAATTGGAACACACAATTGGTTTGGTGAGCTCATTAAGACTTGAACTTCATAGACAAGTGCATCCAATCATGAGAAAAAGTATTTAAGGTGGCCAATTGCAAGTTGTTGTTCTCTTTGACTCTTCTCTGAAGATTGGCAACATGGGGGCCTCAAAACAACTCTCAAAGGACCTGAAAACAAAGATTGTTCAACGTTATGGTTTATAAGAAGGCTACAAAAAGCTATCGCAGAGATTTAAGCTGTCAGTGTCCACTGTGAGGAACATAGTGAGGAAATGGAAGACCACAGGCACAGTTCTTGTTGAGGCCAGAAGTGGCAGGCCAAGTAAAATATCGGAGAGGCAAAGGATGGTGAGAACGGTCAAAAACAGCCCACAGACCACCTCCAAAGACTTACAACATCATCTTGCTGCAGATGGTGTCACTGTGCATCCTTCAACAATTCAGCGCACTTTGCACAAGGAGAAGCTGTATGGGAGAGTGTTACGAATCCCTTTTGGCCCGACAGTCTAGGGGGGATGGTAATGAGACCCGTAACATAACTCATGCAAATTATTATTGTGACAAAGTAAAAGTGTGAACGAAATAACCACGACAACAGAAATCTACCGTCAAACTCTAGGTTTATTTATAAACACACGGTAATGGGGGGAGCAGGAAAAGGGGCTGAGCTGGACCCAAGGAAAGAAACAATAAGTATTCAAAAACACCCCTAAGCTAGACTAGCCTACTTTAACAACAGCTAACTAACTAACCAAAAATACAGTGGGTGGTCCGCCCAGTTCTAACTAGTGTATTTAACAAAGTTTACCTACGGGTAGTGTATGCCCATGGGCGACTTGTCTTGGTTTCCCCCTTTTCCCACCAGCAACAAACAAACACCATAACCAAAAACAATACTCACAGGTGATGACAAAGTGCTATGGAGGTGTTTAAACAAAAGAGAGGTTAAGACACAAAGCAAGAGTGAAACACAGAGACCTACAGACATGGCATTTACAGAGAGATTGCTAGAGATTGAGCTCTAGAACAAACAAATGATGGGGTTTTTAAACCATGGGGAAGGAACTGTGATAGGGTAGGAAGTAAGAGGAGGTGTGTCTTCTGATTGATGATTGATTGTTGACTGATTGGAGAGTGATGGTTTTCACCTGTGAGGGGAGAAAGAGAGAAAAGAAACACACACAGGATACACACACACACAGGATAACTGTATCCGTAACAGAGAGTGATGCGGAAGAAGCCTTTTCAGCACACAAACAGAGTCGCGTGAGGCATGCAAACGCACATTTGGACAAGCCAGCTTCATTTTGGAATAAGGTGCTGTGTACTGATGAATCAAAGATTGAGTTATTTGGTCATAACAAGGGACGTTATGCATGGCGGCAAAAGAGCACAGCTTTCCAAGAAAAACACTTGCTACCCGCAGTAGAATTGGGTGGGGATTCCATCATGCTGTGTGGCCAGTGCCGGTACTGGGAATCTTGTTAAAGTTGAGGGTCGCATGGATTCCACTCAATATCAGCAGATTCTTGGGAATAATGTTGAAGAATCAGTCACAAAGTTGACGTTACGCCGGGGTTGTATATTTCAACAAGACGACAACCCAAAACCCTGCTCAAAATCTACCCATGCATTTATGCAGAGGAACAAGTACAATGTTCTAGAATGGCCATCCCAGTCCCCAGACCTGAATATCATTGAGAATCTGTGGGATGATTTGAAGCGGGCTGTCCATGCTCGGCAACCATCAAACCTAACTGAACTGGAGATGTTTTGTAAGGAGGAATTGTCAAAAAAAAACTCATCCAGAATCCGGGCACTCATTAGAGGCTATGGGAAGCATCTAGAGGCTGTTATTTTAGCAAAAGGAGGCTCTACTAAATATATTTATGCACCTGTCTAATTTTGTTTTGATGCATATTGAACATTTTCTGTTAATCCAATAAACCTCATTTCACTACTGAAATATTACTTTGTCCATCAGTTATTTGATAGATCAAAATGAAATTGCTGATCCAAACACCCAATTATTTATAAATGGAAATTATGGAAATTGTCAGGGGTGCCCAAACCTTTTCATACGACTGTATGTGTTTTTTCATTCAGCCTGTCATGCACTCTTAGAGGCGGGTGAAGTACAGCCAGACCAGTCATAACACAGTGACACTAGTGACTTATTGACCTTCTTTACATAAATGACTGTCATCTTCCTCATCCGGCAACCTTAGGGCTGCTTGGCGGACAGAAAAGATCATCTATACACTTCCTAGTACAGTAGAAAGCAATATTCATTAATATCCTTACTAGGTCCAGGTGGAATTTTGGCCGGCAAAACGGTGGTGACTTCACTCTCACTTCCCGTTGGAGGAGAAAGTCAGGATTTCCTCTTAGAGGCCTAAATATTTTTATATGGAACTACTGTTTCACTTGGGTAGTAGTTTTAAAATGGCATCATATAGCCCTAGTGACCACAATGGGCTGAGTCTATTGGTGGTCCACTCACTCAATGCCATTACATTTACGGATATATTCAGCATGAAATACACAGAGAATCTCACTGTCGATAGACTGCCGAAAGGGACTTATCACAGTGGGAGGCCGTTCCTTCTTTTTAATTTTTGTTTTAAACTTTTACCTTTATTTAACTAGGCTAATCAGTAAAGCACAAATTCTTATTTTCAATGACAGCCTCAGCACATGTACAAGCCAAATGTATTACATACTGCTGGTGGTATTGTATTGTATAACACATCAGATACCAGTTTACAGAGCAACTGTAAACTGGTATCTCAAGGACTCTGTCTAACTAGGCTAACTGCCTTGTTCAGGGGCAGAATGACAGATTTTTACCTTGTCAGCTCTGGGATTTGAGCTAGCTAGCTAGCGGATATGCTAAAATTAGCTAGCAAACATTTGACTATGGGCTGGCACTGGCAGTATGGGATTATGGAGAGTGGATTCACTAGTTTTTTTCATCTTGCTAGGTAGTTATCTAGCTGTGGCCATCTGGCTAGTGTAAACAAGGTCTTTCTACAAAATAGCAACATTAGCGCAGCTAGCTAGCTAACATTGGAATCTAGACCATAAACTAACGCTAAGCAACACACATGGACATGCATTGCCAAGCAACGCTACTGCCACCTTCCGGTTTGGAGTATTTTAACAAGGCTGAGTGGCTGATGACTTTAAGGTCTTTGCTTTGTGAAAACAAAAGATATTGACTGCCGACAATCTGTTCAGAGGTGCTAGCTAATTTCCCCCCAACATTGGACACCCACTCGTTAGCTAACATTTTTACGACACCAATAATCATAAAGCATTGATGTCTTGATCAGACACTCTAGCGTTTGGAGGATTAAATCACCTCGAGCTCAACATTTAAATGACCTGGAAAATAACAGTACGTTTTGCAACTAAAGACACCCTTCTAGCTAGCTGACCACTGATTTTCATTGCGGTTTATTTAGGTTTTGAGAGTTTTCAAAAAAGTTATACATATACACATTTTGTGGGACACGCTGTATATTGTAAAATTCGACTGAGCAACAAACCACGTCATGTAATATCACATTTTTACCTAAATTATTCATACTAATTTATATGTTAGTATTAAACCATTATTCTTTTGTTTTTGAGAAAGTAGATAATCTTTAAATTAAATAATGAGACATTATTTGGTTACGACACTGAAGATGTTGGTGAAGAATCATTTCTAAGAGTCTACATGAGGGTGCACCGGGCTACGCAATGAAAAGTTGACAGGCAATTCATTTTTTTTTTTACTGGAAGGCTAGCCAACTTTCTAGTAAACACTTTGGATATAAGGTTGGTGTCTCTTTTTTGAACAAAATAGAAAGGTTGCCAATAACTGGGGACCGTATGCCGATAATATTGGCCGTATTTTTTTTGCTAAACCGCTTATCAAAAAGCTGATAGCATGTTTGACATTTCAGTGGAAATACTACTAATTGGTAACCCTTTAGCTAACATTTTTACAACACCAATAATCATAAAACATTGATGGCTTGATCACAAGATAACACTGTTGAAGGTAATATATTTCTTAAACGCTGTTGAACATGCTGATTTAATACAGGGTGCTACGCTAAGTACTGTCGACCAAGCAAATGCTTGACAATCATACCTGTAGGGCTGGGCGGCATTGACAAAATAAATGTTTCACATTTTTGGCGGAATGACGGTATTTGACAGTATTTTATGTTTTTGAATAATAAAGGTTCTAAATATGCTTTCTGAGTATTCATGACCCTAGGGTGTCAACACGTACAGTTGAAGTTGGAAGTTTACATACACTTAGGTTAGTGTCATTAAATCCCGTTTTTCAACCACTCCACACATTTCTTGTTAACAAACTACAATTTTGGCTAGTCGTTTAGGACATCTACTTTGTGCATGACAAGTAATATTTCCAACAATTGTTTACCGACATATTATTTCACTTATAATTCACTGTATCACAATTCCAGTGGATCAGATGTTTACATACACTAAGTTGACTGTGCCATTTTTAAACAGCTTGGAAAATTCCAGAAAATGATGTCATGGCTTTAGAAGCTTCTGATTGACTCACATGATGTCAATTAGCCTATTGGAGGTCTACCTGTGGATGCATTTCAAGGCCTACCTTCAAACTCGGTGCCTGTTTGCTTGAAATCATGGGAAAATCAAAAGAAATCAGCCAAGACCTCAGAAAATAAATTGTAGACCTATGCAAGTCAGGTTCATCCTTGGGAGCAATTTCCAAATGCCTGAAGGTACCGTGTTCATCTGTACAAACAATAATACGCAAGTATAAACACCATGGGACCACGCAGCCATCATACCGCTCAGGAAGGAGATGCGTTCTGTCTCCTAGAGATGAACGTACTTTGGTGCGAAAAGTGCAAGTCAATCCCAGAACAACAGCAAAGGACCTTGTGAAGATGCTGGAGGAAACCGGTATAAAGTATTTATATCCACAGTAAAACATGTCCTATATCGACATAACCTGAAAGGCCGCTCAGCAAGGAAGAAGCCACTGCACCAAAACCTCCATAAAAAAAAGCCAGACTACGGTTTGCAACTGCACATGGGGACAAAGATTGTACTTTTTGGAGAAATGTCCTCTGGTCTGATGAAACAAAAATAGAACTGTTTGGCCATAATGACCATCGTTATGTTTGGAGGAAAAAGGGGGAGGCTTGCAAGCCGAAGAACACCACCCCAACCGTGAAACACGGGGGTGGCAGCATCATGATGTGGGGGTGCTTTGCTGCAGGAGGGACTGGTGCACTTCACAAAATAAATGGTATCATGAGGGAGGAAAATGATGTGGATGTATTGAAACATCTCAAGACATCAGTCAGGAAGTTAATGCTTGGTCGCAAATGGGTCTTCCAAATTGACAATGACCCCAAGCGTGCTTCCAAAGTTATGGCAAAATGGCTTAAAGACAACGAAGTCAAGGTATTGGAGTGGCCATCACAAATCCCTGCCCTCAATCCTATAGGAAATGTGTGGGTAGAACTGAAAAAGCGTGTGCGAGCAAGGAGGCCTACAAACCTGACTCAGTTACACCAGCTCTGTCAGGAGGAATGGGCCAAAATTCACCCAACTTATTGTGTGAAGCTTGTGGATGGCTACCCGGAATGTTTGACCCAAGTTAAACAATTTAAGGCAATGCTAATTGAGTGTATGTGAACTTCTGACCCACTGGGAATGTGATGAATGAAATAGAAGCTGAAATAAATCATTCTCTCTACTATTATTCTGATATTTCACATTGTTAAAATAAAGTGGTGATCCAAACTGACCTAAGACACGGTATTTTTACTAGGATTAAATTTCAGGAATGGTGAAAAACTGAGTTTACATACACCTTAGCCAAATACATTTAAACTTCAGACTTCAACTGTAAATTACAAGCGATTTCAATGGGCCTTTTCCATTTATACGGTTCAATCCAACTCCAATCCAATCATCTAATCCTGCACTTTTATTTTAATTTCCACTAGGAATGCACAATATATCAGTAAGCATATGGGAATCGGTCGATATTGGCTAAAATTCCAACATCGTCATCTGCCAGATGTCTAGTTTAACGTCGATGTGCAAAACTGATGTCAAAGCTGATGTGCATACCTATATAATGTAGGTAGATGACATAATGTAGCCAAGAAAAATACTGCGCTACACGTGCAACACAGCATTCCTCACCTAGCCCACATTGTCTGCTGTGTGGAGTTTCATAGGAAGATAACAGAAAGGCCATATGCAATGTTTGTATTGCTATTATTTCCTGAGGAGGGGAGAAAGTAAAATCTTTCAATACCACAAAACTAACGACTCATTTGAAAGTGCATCACCTCTAGACATTCAGCGACTACTTAGAACAAAAGCAGAGAAAAAAACTAAGCTCACACTTCCAACAAGTTCAAGTCGAGCAGTCATTTGAAAGAGTAAGAACATTTCAGCGAGACAACTCAAAGGTGAAATCCATTCATTCCAACATAATGGAATTCATTGCCTTTGACAATCAACCATTCTCTATCTTGGATGATGTTTGCTTTCGTCGAGCACCTCGAGCCCCGGTACACACCAAGTAAGCGCTATTTTTCAGATCTGGCCCTACCGGAGTTGCACAGTATTTTTGAAACGCACATCCATGAGCTACTTGCTATGGGCATCACTGCTATTGGCTTCACGACTGACATTTGGATCAGTGATGTCAGCCGCCTGAGCATGCTTAGTCTGACAGCACAGTGGGTCGACAAGGATTTTGTACTGAGGAAAGCCGTATTGCATGGGGTTAAAACTTGCAAAAGTACTCTACTAGAGGCTGTGAACAAGTGATTCGGTGGCATTCTCTCTGAGCCTCTTTACTGTGCTGCCACCATGCTCGATGCTAGGTACAAGGACCGCAACTTCGATGCAGACAAGAAACGGGGTTTACGTGAAATGTTGACACAAGTGGATAAGATGGAAACGGACACAGTGCAGGTGCATTTATACGGAGACTTTATTACACACAGGTGGATTGTATTTATCATCATTAGTCATTTAGGTCAACATTGGATCATTCAGAGATCCTCACTGAACTTCTGGAGAGAGTTTGCTGCACTGAAAGTAAAGGGGCTGAATAATTTTGCACGCCCAATTTTTCAGTTTTTGATTTGTTAAAAAAGTTTGAAATATCCAATAAATGTCGTTCCACTTCATGATTGTGTCCCACTTGTTGTTGATTCTTCACAAAAAAATACAGTTTTATATCTTTATGTTTGAAGCCTGAAATGTGGCAAAAGGTCGCAAAGTTCAAGGGGGCCGAATACTTTCGCAAGGCACTGTATGTAAATGCCAACAAAATACATTTTTGTTCTGTGTGTGTGTTTCAACTATTTACCTGTACTAGAATGCTTAAAGGGCCCGCAAAAATGTTTCATATAGTTATCGGCATCGGGTTTTTTGGCAAGGAAAATATCGGTGTCGTCCAAAAATGTAATATCGGTGCATCCCTAATTTCCGCATGATTTGGACCAAAAAAAATCTAGGCCTAGTTAACCTGTTGCTTCTGAGCTCTGGAAATGCAAATGCGCTACGCTAAATGCTAATAGTATTAGTTAAAACTCAAAAGTTCATTAAAATACACATGCAGGGTATCGAATTAAAGCTACACTCGTTGTGAATCCAGGCAACAAGTCAGATTTTTAAAATGCTTTTCGGCGAAAGCATGAGAAGCTATTATCTGATAGCATGCAACACCCCAAAAGACCCACAGGGGACGTAAACAAAATAATTAGCATTTCGGCGTTACACAAACCGCACAATAAAATAGAAAACATTCATTACCTTTCACCATCTTCTTTGTTGGCACTCCTAGATGTCCCATAAACACTATTTGGGTCTTTATTTCGATTAAATCGGTCCATATAAAGCCTAGATATCGTTATATGTAGACTGTGTGATAAACGAAAAAAACATTGTTTCAAAACGTAACGTCATTTTTTAAAATTCAAAAAGTCGACGATAAACTTTCACAAAACATTTCGAAATACGTTTGTAATGCAACTTTAGGTATTAGTAAACGTTAATAAGCGATAAAATTCATCAGGAGGCGATGTAAAGATCATTAGCTGTCCGTCTGGAAAAATGTCCGGCTAGAAACTCAACGAAAATATCCGGTCCTAGACCGGAGGAGATACGGTGTCCTGCATGTGTTTGACCAAGAAAAAACTCGAAGGGAAATGACAAGACTCTAGACACCGTGTGGAAGCTGTAGGTACTGCAACCTTAGTCAATTAATTGTGGTTCACGTTTATCAATGGGTTCAAGTAGGGCATGGATATATTTTCCCATTTTCAGTGATCAGTTTTTCCTGTGCTTTTCGATGTAAATGCCGTTCTGGTAAAGCCACAGCAGTGATTTAACCAGTTTTTTAAACGTCTGAGTGTTTTCTATCCACACAGACTAAGCAAATGCATATACTATATTCCTGGCATGAGTAGCAGGGCGCTGAAATGTTGCGCGATTTTTAACAGAATGTTCAAAAAAGTAGAGGGTCGACTTAAGAGGTTAATTAAACTGCTGGAATCATGGAAATAAAATGATTTTATAGTCAGAATATGGTGTATAGCACCTTGAGTACATTGTTTGTCTTGTCAACAAATTCATAAGCCGGTGAAGAGTTATTGACAGGGTAGGAACCACAGTTTTACTCAGTGTTTCCAGGTGACCCTAATTATTGCATTATATTTTTTCATACTTCATGTAGCTAGCTAGCTATCCAACATATTCATGCTTTGCCAATTCCTCTTTAATAAGACACCATTGCACAAACATGCTTACCTAGGCCTACACCAGCACTGGTACAGGCGGAATTAGCTAACTAGCTACATTTGCTCAGCCTCTTAGTACATTTAGCAAGCTAACTAACGATTAGCATTAGCGGCAAACACATTGTTTTAGTAATAACTTGCTAAGAAAAGACAAACTAGCAGACAGTAAGATACATAAATAAGTAAATAATAAATAAGTAATTATATAACACTTGTGGAAAGAAGTATGTTACCAGCATTGTTGTATCCATCTGACCATGCGGAGTGAAGGTCAAGAAGGTCAAAAATGTCATATCGATGCATCCCTAATTTCCGCATGATTTGGACAAAAAAAATCTAGGCCTAGTTAATTAAACTGCTGGAATCATGGAAATAACTAACGATTAGCATTAGCGGCAAACGCATTGTTTTAGTAATAACTTGCTAAGAAAAGACAAACTAGCAGACAGTAAGATACATAAATAAGTAAATAATAAATAAGTAATTATATAACACTTGTGGAAAGAAGTATGTTACCAGCATTGTTGCATCCATCTGACCATGCGGAGTGAAGGTCAAGAAAGTGCTCGTGACTCTGGATGAGCAACTGCTCTCTCCTTGAGTGACACTGAGATTGCTTGGAGTGGTTAGCAGCATTGAGGAAAGGGAGAAAGATGACTCAAGGAGCAAACTATAAAAACTGACATTATACGCGCCGGAGTTGAGTATCACATTTAATAAACCAAACATTGAAATACCGTTACAGCGGTTAAGTAAAAACCCAAACCGGTCCGTACATCAATACCGGTGTATATAGTAAAATATGGTATACTGCCCAGTCCTATATGCCAGTGTGTCCAAGCTTTAACACACTCACTAGGGCTTTGAATTGCCAGGGACCCCACAATACAATAGTATCGTGATACTTAAGTGCTGATACGCTATCACAATTCTATATATATTGCGATTCGATACTGCAAATTTATTGCGATTTGATGTTCCAAACATATTGCTCACTATGTCTGCTGCAGAGAGATGCAAGAGAAAATGCAAGAGCATGAAAAAAATCGTTTTTATCAGTCATTAAAACATGTTGGCTCACTATTTAAAAAGATGACAGAACAATATATTATTTTGTAATAATTTTTTATCAATACTTGGAGTCAAAGTATTGATATAATATTGTCCTAAATAATATTGCCTATATTTTATTTTTATTTCTCCTCCTTGCTGACACATACACATACACGCACACAGTCAGAATCTTTTGGTTCTTCTATGAGAAGTTACATTGATTGCTGCATCCCCAGCGACGACCATATACTTTATACGGCTGGATATATGCATTGTCTCGAGCTGTATATATTGTAACACTTCAGTGTTGTATTTCTCTGTCTTAATTAACTCTAGCTGTTGTCTAGACTAAAGAACATCAACACTGTCTAGCTGTGCATTATCGGTGTAAATTAACTCCCAAAAGCAGAATGTACTGCAGACTGAACCAGTTGTAGTGATACTGCAGAGGAGGAGGAAGAGTAGGAGGGAGGAAGGAAGTGAGAGTTGGAGCGAGAAACAGATTAAACCCCAGTTCTGAGAGGAGGCCAATAGAGGAAGAGGGGGAAATGTCACCAACAGACCAAACATATTTTCTCCCTCGCTTCCTGTCTTCCCTCTCTCTTCCTCCATCCATTCAGCATCTGGGATTAGCCCATTTTGCTGCCCTCATCCAGACAGAAAAAATAAATGACATTTTATGTCTGTCTGGACATGTAGTAGCTAGTGAATGGTTTCCACTAGTTATCAAAGCCACAAAGTCAAAATTGGCTATCGTAAAAATGAACAAACTTTTATTTGAGTCTTATTTTAAGGTTAGGGTTGGGCATAAGGTTAGCAGTGTGGTTAGGGTTAAAATCAGATTTTAAGAAAATAAATTGTAGAATTAGGTGGAGTTTATGACTTTGTAGCTGTGGTAACAGCTGACTGAAGGAAGGACAGACAGACGTTGCTCTCTTTGTGAATGAGATATGAATTAGGCCTAAAGGCATTAGCATGCTTCAGTTTGGCTGGCGCCTAGCTTGGCGAACTGAACGAGTATGCTCGCATACTACCTACTACCTTAAAAGACCTTCGCTTGAAAAGCAAGAAAAAAGCGGCAGTAGTATTGTTTGTCCATTTTGAGACTGTAGCCAGTATAAACTTCCTCAAAATAGTCACAATTAATTTAAGTAACTCAAAAAATCTGGCATTAATTTTGACGAGGACGTCTTAGTCGCTCAATTTTACATCTAAAGTAAGATGTTTGGTTTAGTATTTCTCAATGGAAAAATGTCCATGATAACGAGTTGAATGACAGACTTTATTGAAGAATCCCTACTCAAATAAAATAACATTTTATTGGTGCGTATACATATTTATCAGATGTTATTGCGGGTGTAGCGAAATGCTTGTGTTCCTAGATCCAACAGTAGTATCTAACAATTCACAACAATACATACATCTAAAAGAATGGAATTAAGAAATATAGACATATTAGGATGAGCAATGTCAGAGTGGCATTGCCTAGACTACAGTCTGAACATATGAAATGAGTAAAATGGTATGTAAACATTATGAAAGTGACCAGTGATAGCATGTCTACGTACATAGAGCAGCATCCTCTACTGTTGACCCTTCACCAACAAAGGGGCTACTGACTTCGGCTACCGACTTTGTGCCCGAACAGCTGAAAAAACCCTCAAACTAACAACAGAATGTCGTCATAATATATGCACAACTCTTCCGAACTGTTTCGGCTGGGAAGCATGTGGACCCCTTAACGCAGTGGTATTCAAAGTCTAGTTCAGGACCCCCAATAGGGTTAACTGAGAACTGCAGTGGGGTTATTGTATTATACAATATACAAAGAAAAATTGAGAAATTTTCTTGATAACATTTTCTTGATTAAATGTAGTTATTGGTTTCTTCATCTCTCTTCAAAATGATGATGCAATGAATTCAATGCTATTTGTTGATGTAAAAATCTAATACAAAAAATTAAGGTTGTGCCATTAGATTTTGGGTGGGGGTTCACTAGAAATTCCCAGAAATTATAGTGGGAAAAATGGGGTACCCGCTGAAAGAGAATTAATACCACTGGTCCAAACGACTGTCAGAAGAGAGAGGGAATGATACCTCTGCTCCACTGGCCTAAATTGGGTTTGGACCCCTCATTTTCAGATGGTATGGTCCCCTTCCTTGTTCTATTCTCTCGCTTCCTTGGCTTGTGTTTGCTGAGATTCACTCGGCATATGTGAAGATTGAGACAAAAAATACAACAACAAATGTTGTCGGACTATATGTGTGTGCCACACCTGGAATAACTATAGTTTTAACTATGTTTTGTGGAAAGCAACTCTTTTTTTCCCAGGGGAACAAATAGTTACTTTGGAGGTGACTTCAACTATTTGAATACAGATCCCAAAAAATGGCTACTTTTCAAATCTATTTGAATACAGATCTCTGGAAGTGACTACTTTTCCGAAACTATTGGATTGGCTACCTTCAACTAATGGCAGGGCTGTATCTGGAACTAGATGTGGAAGATAGATATGAATAGAGCACATATCCAACCAAATATATTTTACCAACAAATTCCAAGAATCCTTAAATAATATAAAGTCAAGTTGGAAAATGATCAATCAACTGTTGAATAAGAAAAATATATCTACAACTATTCCATTGCAATTTATTGTTGGAAATAAGACCTGTAGTGATCCTGATGTTATTTCATGTGCATGTAATAACTTTTTTGTGAATGTGGGTTCCCCTCTGTCAAAGAAAATGTAGAAAACTGATGGAAATCCCTTGGATTACATGAAGGGACATTTCCCTTCTCTGCTTCAGTTGCCTCTTTGGTGATATCAGTGTCTTCCTTGATTACTGAGCCTCTAATGTATATCTCAACCAAATCTATGCCAACTGGTAAATCTGTGGATCCAAGATATATCACAAATTATTGCCCAATATCTCTACTACCATGTTTTTCTAAAATCCTAGAAAAAAACAAGTATATAAAAGAATGTTGGAACATTTTAAATCAACACAGTATTCTATATGATGACCAATATGTTTTTTGTAAAACCTACTTCTCAGATGGCTCTTTTGCATCTTGTAGATAAAATCTTTACAGCCCATAACAACAATGAATACGCTCTTGGCGTCTTTTTAGATTTACCCAAAGCGTTTGACACAGTTTATCATTAAATATGACTTTCTAAATTGCATTATCACACATATAGTTATGTTTATGATAGAGAATAATTTCTTTATGCAAACGGCTGTGCATCCACCAGGGCCAAGATATCTTGTGGTGTGCCACAGGGTTTGATAATTGGACCTTTGTTATTCGTAAACTTTATCAATGACCTTGCGGCTGTGTATGCTACCGTACTTCCCATTGTCTTTGCTGATGATACCAATTTGATTTTATCACAGAAACGTTTTGATTCACTAATTAATGAAGCCAACTCGGGAATGGCCAAATTTTCTGAACGCTTCCAGATAAACAAATTCAATTTAAATGTTTTTAAAAATCCTACTTTATTGTATTCACTTGTAAGAATAAGAAATATACAGAAACAGTCAAAAGTTTGGACACACCTACTAATTTGAGGGGTGTTCTTTATTTTGACAATTTTCTTCATTGTAGAATAATAGTGAAGATATCAAAACTATGAAATAACACATATGGAATCATGTAGTAACCAAAAAAGTGTTAAACAAATCAAAATATATTTTATATTTGAGATTCTTCAAAGTAGCCACCCTTTGCCTTGATGACATCTTTGCATGCTCTTGGCATTCTCTCAACCAGCTTCATTAGGAATGCACTCACACATCTGAGCTATCTGTGTTACAGGTGCATGGTAACAATGAAATAACATTAAAGAAAATAGAAACCCACACGCTGCATTTGCTAATTCACTGTTCTTTATTAAGCTTTACGTAGCTAACTCTGATGAAGGCCTTGAGGAAGATATGTAAAGAATAGTGATACTAGCAAGAGCAGTGTGCAGGTTTCTCTTTTTCTTTCATGTTATTTCATTGTTACCATGCCCCTGCAACAAAGATAACTCAGATGTGCGAGTGCCTTTTTTGAACATGTTAACACTTGGCAACAAGTTCTTATACATGTGTAGCAACATAGGACTTTGGAAATTGCTTTATAATTGCATAACAATGGAGTTATTAGATAAGTGGAATAAGGAACAGTTACTGTTCCTCGTGTACAGTAGTTACATAAACTCAGCTCAGTATTATATAACAACGTGATAATAAAATGTTGCTCTAATGGTAATTTGTTTAATTACAGTTACTGTATTACCTTGTCTCATTATGAAAATATATTTGTTAGTAATTTTGAAGCTATAAAAGTGCTCTACTCCAATGTTGAGGTGATTCCATTTCCCTCATGTATTTCATTATAGGCTATAGGCCCCTCAAACTCAACTCGAGACCTTGAAGCCAGTTCCACTGCTTTTTTTTCTTCATTGTTCCCTCTAATCACCGACTGATTTTGACCTGAGACACCAGGTGGGTGCAATTAAGGATCATCTAGAACAGGAAACCAGCAGGCTCTGGACCTCATAGGGTAAAAGTTGAATAACCCTGCTGTAGGCTATATTAAGATTAATATCTAAGAGACCTCTCAGACCATGTGCTTGTGATCATATACACTGCATTACCAAAAGTATGTGGACACCTGCTTGTCAAACATCTCATTCCAAAATCATGACCGTTAATATGGAGTTGGTCCCCACTCTTCTGCAAAGGATTTCCACTAGATGTTGGAACATTGCAGCAGGGACTTGCTTCCATTTAGCCACAAGCATTAGTGAGGTCTGGCACTGATGTTTGGCAATTAGTCCTGGCTTGCAGTCGGCGTTCCAATTCATCCCAAAGGTGTTTGATGGGGTTGAGGTCAGGGCTCTGTGCAGGCCAGTCAAGTTCTTCCACACCAATCTCGACAAACCGTATCTGTATGGACCTCACTTTGTGCACGGGGGCATTGTCATGCTGAAACAGGAAAGGGCCTTCCCCAAACTGTTGCCACAATGTTGGAAGCACAGAGTCGTCCAGAATGTCATTGTTTGCTGTAGCGTTACGATTTCCCTTCAGTGGAACTAAGGGGCCTCCCCCGAACCATGAAAAACAGCCCCAGACCATTATTTCTACTCCACAAAACTTTACAGTTGCCACTATGCATTCGGACAGGTAGCATTCTCCTTCCATCCGCCAAACTCAGCTTTGTCCATCGGACTGCCATATGGTGAAGCGTGATTCATCACTCCAGAGAACGCATTTCCACTGCTCCAGAGTCCAGTGGCGGCGAGCTTTACACCACTCCAGCCGACGCTTGACATTGTGCATGGTGATTTTAGGCTTGTGTGCGTGCGGCTGCTCGGCCATGAAAACCCATTTCATAAAGCTCACAACGAACAGTTCTCTTGCTGACGTTGCTTACATTGGCAGTTTGGAACTTCAATAATTTTTCTGGAAATTTTCCATGGGAAGTTTAAGCCCTGGAATTTGGGGAATTTTGCTTAAATTCATCAAAAAAGTTATCTGATGACAGTGAACCTGTTTTGTGGGATACACAAGGCAATTCTAGGTCTTGTGGCATATTTTTGTTAAACTGTCCCCAATTCAATGGAATTGCAACCCTCTGCATGCACAGTGCACTCTTCCTTCACATGTACAGCTGATTCTCAAGATCTTGCCCACTAATGAGAACCTATTGAGTTCTCACTACTACACTGTCTGAGCCAAGGACTACATGTTTCTGGTAAGTTTTGATTACAATACTGGGTGGGGTTAATATATTTTATGACACACATGCTTTTTTGTCAACTAATACATAGTAGCCTACAGCCAAGTGTGTTTAAATAATTTCTAACTTGTTAACAATTTCTGCTAGTTAGTTTTTGCTATCATGTGGGTTTTAGCTTGTTTTAGCCTGCTAACTGAGTGTTAATTCACCTGTTTCCATACATGTTTCATTTTAAAACATTTATCTTGCAAAGGAGTTGTTTAAGCTAACTGCTTAACTATTTATCTCTATATGGAATTGTATTTGCTTTTTTAACGTTTTTTTCTTCTAATCTTTACAGTAAATTGCCACGGGCACTATCTGATGTGTGGAGACATTTCCTTTAGCTAATGTAGAAGGAAAAGCTGTGTACATTTTCAAATGTAAAGAAAGCAACAAAGATACAGAATCATCTGGCCAAGTGCATAAAGTTCCCTCAGCGCTGACAACAAGCAACCTCTCACAAAAGTCCCTCTACTTCTATTCGAGGTGAAAATTATGAATCAGACGCCTTATCGAAGCAATAGCTCATGGTCCTACTGGAATCAGAAGTTTTGTTGACTCAATGCTGATGAATGTCTTGCTCGAGCTGTGTTTGCAACTGGTTCACCTCTGATGCTCACAGGCAATGTGTATTGGAAGAGATTTCTGAATGTTCTTTGCCCAGCATACACCCCTCCAACCAGACATGCTTTATCTACTCATTTGCTGGATACAGAGTTAAAATGTGGTCAAACAAATCATAAAGAAAGCAGACTGTATTGCTATCATCTCTGATGGGTGGTCGAATGTTCGTGGGCAAGGAATAATTAACTACATCTCCACCCCCAACCGGTTTTCTACAGACACAAGGGACAACAGACACACCGGTCTCTACATTGCAGATGAGCTGAAGGCTGTCATCAATGACCTTGGACCACAGAAGTTATTTGCACTGGCGACAGACAATGCTGCGAACATGAATGCTGCTTGGTCTAAAGTGGAGGAGTCCTACCCTCACATCACACCCCTTGGCTGTGCTGCTCATGCATTAAATCTGCTCATGAAGGACATCATGGCACTGAAAACAATGGATACACTCTACAAGATAGCCAAAGAAAGTGTTAGGTATGCAAAGGATCATGAAGTTATAGCAGCAATCTAAGTGAGAAGAATAAGAGCACCACATTGAAGCTGCACAGCAACACACGTTGGGGTGGTGTTGTCATCATCGAGTCTCTCCAAGAAATGGCCATATCACAGTATGCCGATATGGACAGCCAATCAAGAGGATCCTCCTGGATGATATATTTTGGGAGAGAGTGGTAAGCAGCCTGAAACTGCTGAAACCTATAGCAGTAGCCATTGCACGGATTGAGGGAGACAATGCCATCCTGTCTGATGTTCAGACTCTGCTTGCAGATGTAAGAGAAGTACACTTCCAAGCAAGGGCTTTGGGATGAAGATGCAATATGGCAGTCATGCCAACATATCTCATCAGCCACCTGCTGGAAAGGACTTTATGGATCTGAGGCTCTTTCCCCTGTTGCCTCCATCATCCTCCAAATCCCACCAACATCAGCCGCCTCAGAGCGCAACTAGTCCTTGTTTGGGAACACACACAACAGGCTGACCAATACAAGGGTTGAAAAATTGGTGCCATCCGGGAAAATGTTGGGCTTTTTGAGCCTCTCAACAAGGCTGGAAAGTGACATTGAAGATGAGGCCTCAGAGTTTGATGTTCAAGAGGTGTACATTGAGGAGGTCCAGGGAGATGACATGGAAGTCTGAGAGGAAGACAACTACAGTTTTAGTTTCTAGTCTATCATTTTACAGATGTACTGTATGTTGAAAATGTTTTTGGGAGATGTGATGGATCATTGGGTATCATTCAATATTCCCTTTCTTTTGTTGTTCAGTGAAACCATCCCATGTGAAGAGTAAAGTAATTTAATTAAAGTTCAATTCGTAACTAAATTATGTTTTTTATTTCAATTGGAAGGATTTAATCATTTGCAATTATGTCTACTTATGATAAGGTAAAAGGTTTCTGTTTCTGTCTCCATGTGATATGGTAAATATATCCAAATACATTTAAATGCTATTAATATTAATTTGCATATATTCCCATTAATTCCCACAGAAAGTTTCCACCTCTGAGTATTCCCCAAAATGTACAACCCTAGTTAGTAGTGAGTGTTCTAATCAAGGACAAACGACCCCGTTCTGTGAGATTGTCTGTCCTTCAACACTCAACGGTCCTGTTCTGTGAGCTTGTGTAGCCTACCACTTCGCAGCTGAGACGTTGTTACTCCTAAACATTTCCACTTCACAATAACAGCCCTTACAGTTGTCCGGGGCAGACATTTTGTTAAACTGACTTGTTGGAAAGGTGGTATCCTATGACAGTGCCACATTGAAAGTCACAGCTCTTCAGTAAGGCCATTCTACTGCCATTGTTTGTCTTTGCAGATTGCATGGCTGTTGTGCTTGATTTTATACACCTGTCAGCAGCAGGTGTCCACATACTTTTGTGTTTATATAGCTTATATAAACTAACTTTTCAACTAACTTTTTTGTAGTTTTTGGTTGTTCATCAAATATTTCGCTATCAAATAAATATTTATTTGTTATTTTTTGTGTGCATATATTCAAATGCCTTCAAATATTCTTTGGTTTTCTGAGAGGTATTCAAAATACTTTCTGAGACCTGTATTTAGATATAAAAGAAAATAGTTGCCTTCTAGTTAACTCGATATAAAATATATCTGATTACCTCATGGAATTAATAAGTTGGTCTTTTTTTAATATATATTTTTTAAATTTATTTTTTAACAAAATGCAGCTATTTCTGCCCAGTTCTGGTGTGTGAATGTATGCACCTGTATTCTTATGTGTGTTTGCACTTTGAAGTCAGCACATAGATGTGTGACACGACGCCAGTGGAAGTCGGTTTTCACACTTAGCACTCAAGTGTGACGTCCAAAGACACCATCTCTAATAGTACCTTCTGCTACATTTATTCTGCAATGTTATCTTCAAATCAAATTTTATTGGTCATATACACATGGTTAGCAGATGTTAATGCCAGTGTAGCGAAATGCTTGTGCTTCTTGTTCCGACAGTGCAGTAATATCTAACAGTCTAATAGTTCCACAACAACTACCTTGTATACCCAAATGTAAAGGGATGGAATAGGAATATGTACATATAAATATATGGATGAGCGATGGCTGAGCGGCATAGGCAAGATGGAATAAAATACATTACTCATCTCATATACTGTATGATATGTAAACATGATTAAAGTGCCATTATTTAAAGTGACTACTCACGTCGCCCACAGAGAGGGAGAGGGGGGGCCCGCAGTCCTTGGTAGCGGGCCACGTCAGTGGCACTGTATTATCCTCAAAGGGTGCAAAGAAGGTGCTTTGTTTCTCTGGAAGCAAGACGTCGGGTGTCCATGACATGGCTGGTTCTCTTTTTGTAGTCCGTAATTGTCTGTAGACCTTGCCATGAATTACGACTCCACTTTCTCCCTATTCCGACATTTCACTTGTTTGATTGCCTTGCGGAGGGAATAACTACACTGTTTATATTCAGCCGTATTTCCAGACATCTTTCCGTAGTTGAATGCAGTGCTTCGCTCTTTCAGTTTTGCGCGAATGCCGCCAACTATCCACGGTTTCTGGTTAGGTAGGTTTTAATAGGCACAGTGGGTACAACATCTCCAATGCACTTCCTTATAAACTCACTCACTGTGTTATTCTTTGAGGCTTCCCGGAACATATCCCAGTCTGTGTGATCGAAACAATCTTGAAGTCGGCATTTGATAGTGAGGAATTCTAGGTCGGGTGAGTAGAAGGACTTGAGTTCCTGTATGTTGGTATGATTACACCATGAGTCGTTAATTATGAAGCATACACCCCCACCCATCTTCTTACAAGAGAGATGTAACAACTCCGACAACATATCTGCAGAGAGCCATGTTTCCGTGAAACATAGAATGTTACAATCTCTGATGTCTCTCTGGAAGGCAACTCGTGGCCTAATTTTGCCCACCTTGTTGTCTGGAGACTGGACATTGGCGAGTAGTGTTCTCGGAAGAGGTGGGTGGTGTGCACGCCTACGAAGTCTGACCAGGAGACCGCTCAGTCTAACTCTCCTGGGTCTGCCTTTGGGATTAGATCCAATGTCCTGGGTGGTGGTCCGAACAAATGATCCGCTTCGGGAAAGTCATATTCCTCATCGTTATGTTGGCAAGTTGACGTCGCTCTTATATCCAATAGTTCTTCACTTCAGATTTTCTGGGCTAACATTGTGAGAAATAATACATTAAAAAAACTACTGCATATTTCCTAAGGACTCTAAGCGAGACGACCATCTTTGCCGGCGCCAAAAGGGGACCTTTGTCACGTCTCGACCGCTAGGTCGTACATGACACTCGCCCGACAGTTGTCCCCATCTAAGCAGGGCAGTGTAAACAGAATTGTCTCGTTGAGCCAACACTCTTACAGTAAATGTTTTAATAGCATAGCAATGTTTTTGTAATGTACAGATATTTTCCTTATTTTTTTCCCACTTGTTTTTAAAAATTGTTGCCTAAAATTGTAGTAACAGCCTGTTACATTATGAAATTGTCACCATAGCTTTAAAATCAAGAGTATATATATATATATATATATATATATATATATATATATATATATACTTTTATATATATTTTGCTTGACAGCACTGAACCATCGAGGTCCAGGCAAGAAGCAACTTTCCAGGGAATTATCAAAGTTTTCAGTTACAATTTGCTTTTACCTCGTATTATGACTTCCATGATATTTATAAATATTAATCCTGGTTTATTAGAGGTCACTTTAATATGGTAGCTAGTGTAAGCGTATGAACTCCTATCTAGCTGTGGTTCAGCTAAGCGTCAGCATTCAGCTACAGCCAGCACGTTTATTTAGTTTAGTTAGCTCTGTAGCCTATTTTATAATATGAATGACACTGTATGGTAATTACTGTACTTTTATGGGAGGTGTAAACATTCATTATTGATCTGTTTATTAACAATACTTGATCATGAAGCATGTTCTTAGCTAGCTAGCAAGTAGGTGTTAGCTGTGTATTGTCAGCTAATTTAATGTGTACAGAAGAGAAAATGAATCCTTTAATTGTCTGCAATGCTGGTGGATTGTTGCATTATTCAAGAGTGTAACATGTTTTAGAAGAAAGGTTGCTTGGATTGTTAAATCGTTTGTACTTACTGCTTTGTGGCTACTGTGATATTTACAGTCAATTTTAGCTGCAGACCAATAATGTCGCGTGGCCAGCTACAACGGGCAGGGATGTAATGTGAATTGAAAAGTAGAGTCTTTTACCACTCCACTCATTAGACACACCTTTTTATGTTTTATTTAACCTTTATTTAACTAGGCAAGTCAGTTAAGAACAAATTCTTATTTTACAATGATGACCAACACCGGCCAAACCCTCCCCTAACCTGGACAATGCTGGGCCAATTGTGTGCCACCCTTTGGGACTCCCGATCATGGCCGGTTGTGAAACAGCCCGGAATCGAACCAGGGTCTGTAATGATGCCTCTAAAACAAATCTGAAATCTCTTCCACGTTTGATATTCACTTTTTCTGTGCCTTTTTGACTAAGTGTTTCCCTTGTGTTTTTCAAATAAATGTTGTACTCCAGCAGTTGATAATAGATTCATACTCTCAAAAATATAAGTTATATAATCTCATTGCCTGATATTGACTTACCCTTGTTGGAAAGTGTGTGTGTGATATCTACAGTGCTAACACCAGTAGCTGGCCTGAGCATGATGGTATATGGTGATATGTAGTGTTTTTGTGTTGATGATTGTAGCACAGTCTGGCCTTAGTGTTTTGACCATGTTATTAACCAAGCCAGCAGCGGGTCTTTGCCAGGTTCTTTCTCCTTTTCTATCCCTCTCCTGCTTGTTTTCTGTCTATCTAACTCCTTTCTTCTCTCTTCTTTCAAATACCTCTCTTGCAAATATCTCCTCCCTTTTATACACTGAGTGTACAAAACATTGGGAACAACTTCCAAATATTGAGTTGCACCACCTTTTGCCCTCGGAACAGCCTTAATTCGTAGGGGCATGGACTCTACAAGGTATTGAAAGTGTTCCACAGTGATGCTGGCACATGTTGACTCCAATGCTTCCCACAGTTGTGTCAAGTTGGCTGGATATTCTTTGTGTGGTGGACCATTCTTGATGCACAAGGGAAACTGTTGTGTGTGAAAAACCCAGCAGCGCTGCAGTTCTTGACACACTCAAACCGGTGCGCCTGGCACCTACTACCTTACACCGTTCAAAGGAACTTCATTCTTTTCTCTTGTCCCATTCACTCTCTGAATGACACACATGCACAATCAATGTCTCCGTTGTCTCAAGGTTTTAAAATCCTTATTTAGCCTGTCTCCTTCCTTCTAGAGTGAATGAAGTGGATTTAACAGGTGACATCAATAAGGGATCATAGTTTTCACCTGGTCAGTCTGTCATGGAAAAAAGCATGTTTTGTACACTCAGTGTATAGAATGTGTTCCCCCCCCCCCCCTCTCTTACCTCCCTTCTCTTTCGGATGGTAAGACAGTGTGATCCCAGGACTGAGGGGAGGAGAAAGGAAAGAAGGAGAGGATTGAGGAGGGGAAGAGAGAGCTGCCTGCCTGGAATCCATTACCCAGTGAGGCCTCAGCGTTTCACTGTGGGAACCTTATTGATCTGCCTCCTCTATAATTATTCCACTTACACAATCCCCCCCTCTCGCTCCATCTCTCTTTCTCGTGTCACTCCCTCCCTTTATCCGCCTCCTCCTTTAGCTACTTTCACTGGATCCCTTTCCCCCTCTACCTTCCTCCCTCCCTCCAGCTTTCTTTACTTTTTGTCTTGTTTTCACTCTTCACTCCCTATTTCTCTCCTCTCTTAAAATGAAAAAGT
The DNA here is from genome assembly GCF_034236695.1 of Oncorhynchus nerka. NCBI lineage: Eukaryota > Metazoa > Chordata > Actinopteri > Salmoniformes > Salmonidae > Oncorhynchus > Oncorhynchus nerka. Next base: position 36,899,686 of record NC_088407.1, read on the forward strand.
TGTTTTACTCTTTCTGTATGCATGTAGCCGTCAGAAACTGGCGTTGGTGCACTGATGTGCTAAGGTTGTGCCTTGCATAACACAGAGCCTATGATATCAAACAACCAAGTACCAAGATTGACACCTCTCACTGTGTGTGTCTGAGAGAGCAAGTGAGCAAATATTGTGTTTGAGGTGAAAGCTGTGTATATGTCAAATCAAATACTCCACCCAAAGCATGACTGTGACATCCTCTCACACCTCAGGAAGCCCAACACACACACTCACACAGCGTGAGTGTGTTTCTCAAGCAGCCAGTGTGTTAAGACCAGCCCCAGAGCAGGGTCTTACAGTATGCGGAGGAGAGAGAGATGGAAGGGGGAGCTCTGTAAGCATTGATTTTTCTATTTTAGCCTCCTCGCTGCTCCCATCCCAACTCCCCCTGGGCCTGCCTCTGTGTGTATGTGTGTATGTGTGTGTGTGTGTGTGTGTGTGTGTGTTTGTGTGTGTGTGCACGCGCTTCTCCATGCTTCAAGGTTGCCTGTCTGTCTGTCTGTGGGGTGTGTTTAGCTCTGGGGAACAAGTTGTCCTTGGAGTGCATGTTAGAGCATCACACCACTAACACTTCTTTTTACTGCAAGTTTCCCCCCTGTGACGCCCAGTAGCCTGACAAGAAAAAAGGGGTCTTGGTGGGAATTTGATGTTGTGTTTTCCGTGATGTCATTTGTTGTGAAGGAAATAGGTCTCTTTTGCCGGTATGACTATAGCTGTGCCGTCACTCATAAAAGGTGGTTTTCAGAGATGACTTACGTCAAATGTTTTGCGTCTCATGTTTTCAGATATGACTAGGCCCATGTGCTGGCACGAGGATACTGTTTTCATGACAAATAACAGGTTTTGTTTGTAGCTAGGCTACGTGGCGGATGGGGAGTTGTATGAATAGGCCTTGGTGTGAGCTGTGAATGAGTTGAAACGCCTGATTTAGCGACGCTGTCTTTCTCTCTCTGGTGATAAGGCGTCCCTCCTCGCCACCTGCCTGTGTTTGGACACTGTGTCACATGGTCTCACACTGCCAAGGCCACTAGGACAGCAGCTGCCTCAAACACTCAGCCTCTCTCTCTCTCTCTCTCTCTGTGTGTGTGTGTGTGTGTGTGTGTGTAACCAGGTGTTCTTTTTCGTCTCCTACCTGAGACATGTGTCTCTTTGTTTATGTGTAGACTGTGTATTGTTGCACGGTATACCGGTTTCCCCTGTAATATCCCGGTACCAAAACTTGATACTTATGATACCAACATTTTAGAAAACCGTAGTACCGTTTCATATGATGCTACCAACATTTTCAGTCCTACTGATGTAAAGATCCTGCTGGCTCATACCAAATAAAGGCCAGTTTGGTTCACAATTTCAGTTGAATTTAAGCAACAGCAATCCTGTATGTGCAGGTCCTTTAAAATCCACTTCACGTTCATGCGCATATGCATATCACGTGTGGCAGCTGTAATCAGCCAGCCGCATCCCTTACCAGGCCTCACTCACCTGCTTCTTTCCGTCCGCTCTTCATGCGCAACTATTCCTCCATCAGTTAAAAAAAATATAGAATTTAGCAATGATGGCGAGGGGGGTGCAGACCCTGATGAGTCTTCTGTTAGATTTATACATTTGTTCCATTGGAGCCTGTTATAACCAAGAGCACAGGCCAGTTTGAGAATACTTTTTTTCCAAGTTCACTGTCATACAGCCTCTGAGTGTCAGAAAGAGAAAATAGACATGCATGCTTTACAGCAAAGAAAGCATCTCGTCTCTAGCCTAAACAGTTAAGAAAATATGACCCATATTACCAGAGATGCCCTTTTATATAATTTCACAAACCAAGTTGAGGGCCATTATAAAGTAATCCTGGATAATTATTAGTTTGATAACAGACAACGTCGTTCCAAGGGTGGGCCCTGGAACCCAATCAGACAAAAACAAAAATGACAACCAAAATACTCCTCTAGTGTTCTATGACAGTATACACTGAACAGTGTGAAGTAAAATTCAATGTGTTGTATTGAGTAGAAGTGTGTATTTCAGTGAGAGCGTTGAGTAGAAGTGTGTATTTCAGTGAGAGCGTTTTGCGTAGCACAGAAAACAGGAACAAGTGCCCGGGGAACAGGACACCAGGCCACTGATTTTTTTTTTCCCCTCCCTGCCGTGGCATCGTGAAACTACTCGATATCATGAGACAGTACTTGTCCTGGTATTGTATCGTTAGTAACATTTTGGTATTGTGACAACACTAAAACTGTGTGTGTTTTATGCTGTGTGTGTTTAGCGGTTGATAAGTGGCTTACTTAGTTCTCTCTTTTCTCTGCTTGCAGGAAGTTTGAGGAGCGCCCTCAACCACAGCGCTTAACAAGGTGAGTGAGCGCACCTACTCATACACACACTTCACACTTCACACACTCCCCACCTCCATTTCCCGTCTTCAGATAATTCAATACTATGAGCTTGGCCTATGAGCTATGGATCATTTCCATGTAAAAGGACCCTTGAGCACAAACATGAAGTTCATAGGAGCATATCGAATTGGGTGTCAAATGAAAGGTAATATGAAGTCTATATGAAGGCATATATACATTTTTCAACCATTTTCCCATCTTCGAAATTAGGCATGATTTCCGTTCAAACAGATGGGAAAGGGATCTTAGAAAACATCTACCAGAAAAAAGTCTTACGGTATTAGAAATGCATCAAAACACAATCATTTTGAAGTAAAGACCCGTGCCAATATCAACACTTATATTTAGTTTTCGAGAAAGGATTTGGCTTCTGTGAGTTAAAAAACCCCATTGCCTTGTAATTCTGTTACCAAAAACAAACATGTCTTGTAAGATATTTTCTAATTTATCTCCTTCATGAAGAGACAGGATAATGAAAGTTCACAGAAGTAACAACTAAAGGTAGATCTACCAATTAGTTATAGTGTTTCTACTGATATACATTTATGTTTATGAATTATTAAGTGATTCAATCTCGTCATTCTGTTACCAAATCGGTAGTGAATTACCAAAACATCAGTAACAGAATTACTGTAATTGAATTGGTTACAATGGGAAATCATAGTAGTCACACACCACAGTTAGGTCACCTGCCACTGTCCTCCCTTCTACTGGCATACTGTTCTATTATTTCATTTCTCATGTCTAGTGGTCAAAGTGAGAGTGTGTAAACAGTCTGGACATCCTCTCTCTCTCTGTGTCTCTAGTTAATATGACCTCTCCCGGCTCTTACTGACAGCTACCCATTTAGCCCCCTCTCTTTCCATTTACTGTAATCAGCATCTGAGCACCACTGAGCACCGACTGACACCGGACGTTGAAAAGTAGTTGAAATTTGGGCAGTCCGCCCTAGCCTAGATTTCAACGTCCACAGATGTAGATCTTTGGTCCGGACCGGCCTTGAATTGGTCAAAACATAGACGTTCACGATTGGTGACCGGACCAAATCTGAACCAATAATAGACGTCTATGTTTTACAAGTTTGGACAGAACAGAACAGTGAAGCACTGTAGGGATGTGTTATTCAAATATCCGAACGGACATTAGTATTCAAATAAAAATATAGGCCTATTTTAACACAAAGGATTTTTCTAAATTAATTTAAAATATCCATGTGAAGTTGTTACCTATAAAGATATGCCATGACATTTCAAATTATTTTAATAAAACAACCAACTTTTTAATGTAATATTCATGACGTGCACGGTGCGCCTCAAAAAAAAGTAGCCATCACGTGTGTAGCTTGTTCTTTATGTTAGCCAATAAAAGAGGTAATGAGGCTCAATGTGTAGTAAGTCGAGTGAGAGTTCACTAATGCAACGCAAGATGGAATAAAATGTACAAAATGAAAAGTTAGCAAAATGAGAATGAGTAGGATACAACGAGCAACCAACAGAGGTAGGCGGTTGTTTTATCTGACTGGGGTTGGGTGAGAAACAGGAACATGTTGCATGCACACAATAATGCGATTTATTCTGGATAGTGAAGTTAATATAATAGTTTGTTTCAAACGTTTACACTCTATACAAGAAGAACAATATCCCTAATAATCCTGTTGACATGGACACATCCGAAATTATTTTTGCGAAGACTATTTGATTCTGAGTTGAGATGTATATTAAGTTTGTATGTGAAAACTATAAGATGGATACTTTTAGTTTTTCGGAACTCACTTCACTTGCACATGAGGGAAGCTTATGCTAACCGATTAAGCTGTTTACATGTTCTAATAATTTGAAAGATTATTCAGAAAAGCAGGTGTTTTAATTGGCATATGCATAATTCAATAATGGCCTTACACCAATTAAGATAAGCAGAGTAAGATGTTTACATGACTAATGCTATACTCAGCCTTCTGCCATAATGTTCTATATCAAATCTAATTATTAGTGTGCATATAAACATAATCATTGTGGGCTACTACAAGTTAGCTACTTTTGGCTGTAGCCTAGTTGCCTTGGCATCTCTGTCTCTCACTCGGTCTGCTTGCTCCCAACACTGCCTCCTCTGCAGCGGCAGCAATAGAGCGTCAGACCCTCCCTCACGCAGCAGTGCTCAGGTTAAAAACACAAGTACAAAAATAAATAAACATGTATTTCAATTATCTTGATAGCTGACACATGTATGATACTATTCAAATAGTGAAAGTATTTCAAACCCCCTTCCCTAAAACACAGTAAAGTACAATAAAGTAAAAAATAATAATTGCATTGTAAAGTAAAGTAGACTTTACTGTATTATACTGTACTCTTGTACCGAACTCTATGATAATTGGGATATTAATTTTTTTAATGAACAGAACAGATGCTCAATTAAAGTTCTGTGTCCATACGTGTTAAGATGAGAGCGAGAACAACATCAGTTGGCAACTCGCTTTGTGAATTGCAGTATGTCATAAAAAAAAAAATTTTTTTTTTTTTTAAAAAAACATGTTTATCAACTGACCCACAGATTTCTTCTTGAATAATCTTGTACGTCTGCTGACTTGCACAGGCTTCAAGATTCCTTTTTAAGAGGTGTTTTCTCAACTATCTGCAATACAGGTATGATTGAAGAGTGAATCTGGTGTTAATCATGGGCTTTGCTACACAGAAAGCAGCAGTTGACTACTCCATTGTTTTGAATTAAATCAGTAGACCTGTATCCTTATCTTTGAAAGTACCTCATACACTATATATGCAAAAGTAGTGGACACCTATTCAAGTTAGTGAATTTGGCTATTTCAGCTACAGCCATTGCTGACAGGTGTATAAAGTTGAGCACACAGCCATGCAATCTCCGTAGACACATTGGCAGTAGAATGGCCTTACTGAAAGAGATCATTGACTTTCAACATGACATCGTCATGCCACTTTTCCAACAAGTCAGTTCATCAAATTTCTGTCCTGCTAGAACTGCCCTGCTCAACTGTAAGTGCTGTTATTGTGAAGTGGAAACGCCTAGGAACAACAACGGCTCATCTGCGAACAGCTGAGGACTGAAGCACGTAGCGCGTAAAAATCATCTGTCCTTCATTGTAAAACTCACTACCGAGTTCCAAATTGCCTCTGGAAGCAACGTCAGCACATTAACTGTTCGTCTGGAGCTTTGTGAAATGGGTTTTCATGGCCGAGCAGCCACACACAAGTCTAAGATAACCATGCGCAATGCCAAGCGTCGGCTGAAGTGGTGTAAAGTTCGCAGCCATTGGACTCTGGAGCAGTGGATATGCATTCTCTGGAGTGATGAATCATGCTTCACCATCTGGCAGTCCGACGGACAAAGTTGGGTTTGGCGGATTCCAGGAGAAAGCTACCTGCCCAAGTGCATTGTGCCAACTGTGAAGTTTGGTGGAGGAGGGATAATGGTGTGGGGCTGTTTTTCATGGTTCGGGCTAGGCCTCTTAGATCAAGTGAAGGGAGATCGTAACGCTACAGCATCAATGAAATTCTAGACGATTCTGTGCATCCAACATTGTGGCTACAGTTTGGGGAAGGCCCTTTACAAAGCAAGATCCATACAGAAACGGTTTGTCGAGATCAGTGTGGAAGAACTTGTCTGTCCTGCACAGAGGCCTGACCTCAACCCCATCGAACCATTTTGGGATGAATAGGGAACACCGACTGCGAGCCAGGCCTACTCGCCCAACATCAGAGCCCGATCTCACTAATGCTCTTGTGGCTGAATGGAAACAAGTCCCGGCAGCAATGTTCCATCATCTAGTGGAAAGCCTTCCCAGAAGAATGGAGCTTGTTGTTGCAGCAAATGATGGACCAACTCCTTTTTTAATGCCCATGATTTTGTAATGAGATGTACCACGAGCATGTGTCCACATACTTGTGTTCATGTAGTGTAAATATCATTAGCTTCTATAACTTTTCAATCTGTTTTCTTTTGTCATATTTTGGACCAGAGAGAGGCTATCGCTCTACTAGCCAACATATTGTTCCTGCAGTGAGGAGGATTCACCATCTTCGTTGAATGTTTTCATATTTTATCTGCAGTAATTGCCAATAAGCCTACCACATTAGTTAGCCAAATTAACAGGTCTCTTACTGATCTGATTCAGTAGGCTACTGATGAGGCACTCACTTTAACGTCGTTGTCTGCCAAGACCTGAAGTACTTTTTTATCGGAAATACAAACACGATCTTTAGTTTACTTGTCCCGATGCGATACCATGGACATATAACTATGTTTTATGATTTTTGAATGGCAAGGATGTATGAGATCGACTTTATTCAGTCAGTTTGACACCATTTATAAACTAGTCCAGCTTGCTGTTCATCAATCAAATCACAGTAATCCAATGCGCCAGCACTTTGTGGCTTCATATGAAACATGCGAAATAAAATATATATGGGATGTACAAATTGACTCACATAAACGATGAAGTAGCATCATGCTTTCTCCCTCCATGTAAACAACACACACACCCAGGTACCGGGAGGCGGGACAGACAGCAGTAGGTCAAACCAGCAGTGTTTCCCTGTCAGTTTTCACTTTGACTGACGTGCCTGTCCTATAAATAGATCACTAGAAGATGCATATCGTTCATTTTAACGGGACAGGGCTCGGCTGAATTTTTTCTGACTTGCGAATTATTAAAAAAGTAGCGTAGTTATTTTAAGTGAAAAAATTACCTGAACATGAGTGTGTAACCGGCACTAGTGGAAAACACAGTTGGAGTGGATGGTGCAGCCATCGATTGTAATGTTGAGTTGACCCAGTTGATGAGGGAGTTGGGACCCATTAGCATTATCTCTGTTTTGTCGTCGTTTAGTTTTACAAAGTTATTGCTCATCCACGTTTCCACTTCACGGAGATAGTCAACAGAGGTGGAGTTGTGTTTTGTGTGGATGTAGATTTGTGTGAAATCTGAGTCCAAATTAATGGGTGATCTGAACAAGAGGTAGCATGTAAATACTTAACAATAATGGTCCTAACACTGCGCCTTGTGGGACAGCTTGTCATGCAGGGGCAGACCTGCATTTGCCAAGGGAGAAAAACTGTAGTCTGTCAGATATGTAAGAGTGGAACCAGGCAAGGGGTGTTCTGGAAGGGGTGTTCTGCCTCTCCATGAAGTCAGTTAAAATGTGTGTCAAATGCTGTAGACTCCACTCTAAATCAAATCACATTTTATTCGTCACGTGCTTCAGAAACAACATGTGTGACTAACAGTGGAAAGTTTCCTTACGGGCTCTTCCCAACAATGCAGAGAGAAAGAAAGTAAAATGCATAAAAGTAATAACAGATGCACATTGAGTAACAACTTGGCTATATACAAAGGGCAACCAGTACTGAGTCGATGTGCAGGGGTACGAGGTAATTGAGGTTGGTACAGTGCCTTCAGAAAGTATTCATACCCTTTGACTTACAGTATTCCACATTTTGTTGTTACAGCCTGAATTCAAAATGGATTAAAAAAATATTTTAAAAAGCTCACCCATCTACACACAATGACAACGTGTTTTTGGACATTTTTGCACATTCATTGAAAATAAAATACAGAAATATCAAATTTACATAGGTATTCACACCCCTGAGTCAGTACTTTGTAGAAGCACGTTTTACAGCTGTGAGTTTTTCTGGGTAAGTCTCTAAAAACTTTCACACCTGGATTATACAACAATTGCCCAACAATTTGCCTTGTGTTTTGGGTTATTGTCCTACTGAAAGGCACGTTCATGTCCCAGTGTCTAGTGGGATGTTTTTGCCTATGCTTAGCTCCATTCTGTTTATTTTTTTTATCCTGAAAACAGTCCTTAACAATTACAAGCATAACCATAACATGATGCAGCCACCACTATGCTTAAAAATATAGAGAGTAATTTGCCACAAACATAACACTATGTATTCAGGACAAAAATGTAATTGCTTTGCCACATGTTTTGCAGTATTACTTTAGTGCCTTGTTGCAAACAGGATGCATGTTTTAGATTTTTTTGTTTATTCCGTATAGGCTGCCTTCTTTTCACTCTGTCAATTAGGTTAGTATTGTGGATTAACTACAATGTTGTTGATCTGATCCAACGTCAGTTTTCTCCTATCACAGCCAAACAACTTTATAACTGTTTTAAGGTAACCATCGACAACATGGTTAAATCCCTGAGCGGTTTCCTTCCACTCTGGCAACTGCGTTAGGAAGTACGCATGTATCTTTGTAGTAACTGGGTGTATTGATACACCATCCAAAGTGTACTTAATAACTTCACCATGCTCAAAGAGATATTTAATGTCTGATTTTTAAATGTTTAACTATTGACGAATAGGTGCCCTTCTTTGCGAGGCATTAACCGCCAAGTCCACTATTGTGGCTAATCCTTATTTTGGCTAGCTTCACATAGATGGGTCCGACCACCATTATTCAAATAAGAACTGTCTTATAAATTAGGGTTATTTTATATGATGACACCTAGCTATATAGTTTGCTAGCTAACTATAGTTACTGAAACCGATTGTCGTTTTGCTATGTTTTTGGGGAAGAACATTGTTTGCATCCATGAGCTAGCTAGCTTTTTTTTTAATGACCAGCACTGTAGGTGCGTGAGGCAACTTTACTGGCATTATAGCATGTAAAATCTTTGTGACATATGAAATACGAGTGAATGTGTAATAACTATGTAAAAAATGTATGAACGTGTTAAATTATTATGTGGCGTGCAGTCATATTCCAGTCATGATTGTTCAACAAGCTTATTTAACTCTTCAAATAGTGTTATTTGGTCTCCCAGGTGGCGCAGTGGGGTAAGGCACTGCAACGTAAAAAAATATTCTTAGTCTAATTGATAAATAACACACATGTTAGTTACCTTCCTTTGAAGTAGCCTACTTTATCCGTTTGATCCCTGATTCGTTGAATTAAGGAATTATTTTATAAAGACAAAGGTTTTGGTTGTAATTGTAGTGTTGCACTATTTTAAAGTCTACGAAGGGTAGCCAACCATCCCCCAGGAGAACTTGTGTTTCAAGACAGGCTTGAATATGCAATGAAGCTAATAGGCAGAGTATAGCCATGTTGGTCTGATTCTCTATGGGGGGACGGGACAAGTGACTTGAGCTTTCGGTCCTACTTGCTCTGAGGTGGCATCACCATGAAGAAAATTACATATCAGGTACCCATGATGTAATTTTGTTGGTTCAATACAATAACCAAAATAGATTTTTCTTTTCAAACTCAAGGTGTCGTGATAGCTGACACCGAATTTGACACCCACCGTTTTTTGGAAAACGTGGTCGCATAATGTTTGAAAAATATATTTGACTCTAATTCTGTTTCCAAAACTTTGTATCTTCACAGTTCTTCCAGTAGATGTGTTTTTGTGAAATTTTCAGTGTAAAGTTGACTTGTTAAACTTTGAAAAACAAATGGTATTTGTTTGGCATACATTTTAAAGTAAGCAATCTGAGTCTCAGCGTAATGCCGTTGCTGTGGAATTGCCACTATAATACTAACTATCATAATAGTAATGAGAACCATCTAAGCTTATCATTTCTTCACTGAGATAAAAGTAACAAGTCTTGAATGAAATCAAATTCGATGTTTAAAAGAAGATATCAGACACATTTCAGTGTAATTGTTTTTATTGACTGCATAGACTGCTCACAATTCAACAGGGGTTGTCATGCATGGTAATGATTAGGGATGGGATGTTGTTAAAGTGAGCTGTTTTCCATCCCTCTCTTGGATGTCTGTAGTGGTCAGGCTAGTTAGTGTGTATGAAAATAAAATAAAGGGTTGTGAGGACAGGATACTGAGGTCACAGCAGGGGTTCAGTCCAATGGTCCTTTTGCTCTGTTGGTCAGCCAGCCTGCAGAGAGAGTGGAGGATTGCCTGACCATGACCGCCCTCTCCAGCTCATGGTTTTAGGGAGGGGTGTGTGTGTGTGTGTGTGTGTGTGTGTGTGTGTGTGTGTGTGCACCTTCCCATTCCTGACTGTCTCTATTGCTGAGCCTTCGGAGCTCCCTGAAGAGCACGTGAGTGTTTTTTAAAAATGTTTGTTTACGCGTGCCGCTCCAAGGGGAAATGAGGGGTTGTGCATTCACTGGAACACACAAGCGTCGTATTGGAGAGGGCCCCGGCCTCTACCTTTTTGATCTCTTTCCCTCTCCATTCACGTGCTGCCAGTCCCCTGGATTTCATTGGCCTCTCCATTTGTCCAGGCTTTATGAGTGCCCAGATAAAAATGGCATGCACAAAACACATGTTACTGACGATCGGGAACACGCAGAAAGACTCTGGTTATTTCAGAGTGTGTGTGTGTTTGTGTAGCCGAGGTTGTGTTGCAGTTAACCCGAGTGTGGCCCTGTTGATTTTTAGTTTGGCAGTGATGGGGACAGCTAAAAGCCCGGGTCCTCCACGAGCTGCTAAGGACAGCTACGTTTTGGGTCCTTTAGGGCCCCACTGTCAGCCAGGCTGTCCAGCTGTTCAGATGGAAAATACAAGGCAGTACACAGCTGGAAAAGCTGCCTGGTTTAGTTGCTTTGGAGAAGAGACTCAGTCTCTTACGTTTCGGGGGAAATGCCTTCGACAGTTGGGCTCATTCTGAAAATCAGAAGCTGTGATATAAATGCTGTAAGATATAAATCCATCTTAGACTTACAAGTAGGCTATATGAATGTAGGGATCATTTATTATATTTGACATTTTAGTCATTTAGCAGACACTCTTATCCAGGGGAAATTAGGGTTTAGTGCCTTGATCAAGGGCAAATCAATAGATTTTTCACCTAGCCTGCTCGGGGGATTTCTAAACATTTATTTGTTGTTGTGATTTTAATTGACATCATCACAAATGAAGTTCACATCGGGGGGAATTAAAATTCTTTAACAGCCTCTTCTCAGCACACAGTGTCTTAAAATCAATAGAAGGGGATATGCAGACTGAAGTGAGAAACTGTCAATGTTTTCATTTAACCCAAGCTCCTGGGTTGAGAACGCGCGTAATGTCCCCTTTGTGATCCAAAGGGGTGCGCACTAATGGGGGTCTAATACTCTAAATTGAGCTGTGTGTGTGTGTGTGTGTGTATGTGTGTGTAAGCGTGCCTCTCCCCTAGCTGCAGGTCCACAGGGGGTCTGGGTGAGACGCTGTGACAGATGTACTGGACAGATGCCTGTCTGCTCTACTTTGCCCTGCTGCAGCTGTAGCCCGGCTTAACCTAACACACACACACACAATTACTGACCCCCACTTTGCCCTTTGTGTTATCTGTATAGCTCCCTTTCTCTCTCCATCAGTGGTACACAAAGTAATATCCCTATTGCTTGTTGGTTTTCCTGTCATATAGCTCCTCACTGTTGCTTGATGAGTCTGACTGTTGGATTGTTTAAACACCATGCCTTGTTTTCATTGCGTGCCTAGTTTTGCTGTCCAGTATTCTCCCATTCAGTTCTCCTTTTGACGTGCTATCTAGTGTGGTTGCGTGCCTCACGTCTTGTTGCATGCCTCTTTTGTTTGTGTGTTGTTGTGCTGCGTGTCTTGGTCATCTCTCGTTGGGTGTGTGTTTTTGCGTTTGTTTTATAGAGTAGCCTGTAGCCTGTGTGAGTAGCCTGTGTGTACTGTGTCTCACTGGGGCACATATCTGTCACTTCCTCTCTCAAATCAGATGACTCAGGTCATGTAGTCCCCCCACCCCTCTCGTTCTTCCTCTGTGTGTGTGTGTGTGTGTCCATCACACATTTTTTTTTTAAATAGCGTGTTTGTGTGTGTGACCTTGTGCGTGTGTATAGGAAGTTTAGTTGGAGCTGTACCCTGGCCAGTGTGGCCGCTCTGTATTCGGGATACTCTCATTTCTCCTTACAACTGTTAGCTGCTCTTCTCAGGAAACATGGCCCAGACAGACAGAGGCTGATGTGTAATTAACTACTCAACAGTTCTCCAATAAAGGGGAGCAGGGAAATATACTGAAGTGTGTGTGTGTGTGTGTGTGTGTGTGTGTGTGTGTGTGTGTGTGTGTGTGTGTGTGTGTGTGTGTGTGTGTGTGTGTGTGTGTGAGAAAATATATATTGTGTGAACGCTGGGTGAACTTGGCCCTGTGCCGTCTGGCCCCCTTCAGGAGTGTGAGAGATGAATGGTGCCTACCCCACACACAGAGTACTGAACGCCCTACGACGGCAACCACATCTCAACCATCACCCCTCATCCAGGACGGCTGCTGCGAACTTGGACCACTTCTGAACCAAGAACATTTTTAAACATGGGACAGCTTTCTATCTATAGGACCAGCCATTTGTAACCAGGATTGAAATGCATTCAAACACTTCATTGGTTTTTGACCAATGCTACTCCCAAGCAAAGAGACTTCGAAATGAATAAGGATCTCTCTGTGAAGATCTGTTTTTGGAATAACCCAGGGCCTTTTCTTGCTTTAACTTTAACTCTCTCTCTGTCTCTGTGTGTGTTAGAAAATAGCCTGTTTTTTAACGTTTGGATGCAGGGATGTGTTAGTGGTTTTCTGTCAGCATACATGCTGCAGCAATCTCTCTATCTTTTTCTTCCCTCCCTCTCTCTCTCTGTCTCTCTCTCTGTCTCTCTCTCTGTCTCTGTGTGTCACATGAGTTTCACAGGGCAGCAGCCATATTTGTGAGGTGGCAACAACATACTCCATGACCCACACACCTCATGAAAATTCCAATTTAACCCACACACTTCCTCAAAAGTGAAATCTGAAACATTAATTTCCTCCTTGCCCCGGCAAGTCAAGGTACTAGGTACAAACACATCCGACCAAGAATTTGTCGCTTAGGCACAGATCCAGGATCAGCCTACCATCCACATATCCTAACCGGGACCATTAAGTGGAGAAGTGTGAAACTGACCTCTACATTTAAAGTATATGCTCATGAGCTGGCCCTCTCTGAGCTGGATTTGTCTGAGCGGGTGGTGTATGTAGGCATTGAGACTTGAGTGGGTGGTGTAGACTTGAGTGGGTGGTGTATGTAGGCATCTGTCCTAAGCCATAAGGGAAAGTGGTATCTACCATCCCACTATCAGATAAGAGGGGCAATGTTTGCTTTTTGTATAAAATAGGTTTTGATATTACTTAACTGTTTTACTGGTAATGGAGACATACATTTCTGCCAACAAAATGACTTTTTTTGTGTGTGTGTGTTTCAACTATTTAACTTTACTAGAATGCTTAAAAGGCTGCTAAAATGTTTCGTATCTGGGTTTTTTTTTGGCAAGGAAAATTCCCTAGTATTGGCCAAAAATATCATATCGGTGCATCCCTAATTTAGACCGTTTGGAAGTTTTATTTTCCTCTGCTTCGAAGTGCAGTGTGGGTAGAAAAAGTGATTGTTGTTCTCATTATGAAATTATCAACTTTTCCCTGTATATCTTACAATGGCCATACACACTAATTGTTTAGAGCAAAACTAGTGCTGATTGTGAACCTGAACAATCAAAATAAAATCTAACGTAGCCTAAGCCCTGATCAGCTGGTAGGTATAGCCAGATGAGTCCTGTCTCAGGCAGTTGCTTAGGCGACTTTATTCCGGTAATAAACAAATCGAATCTAATATTGGCCAGCCATTTTACAAACATTTGAATGCTGAAGCTGAACACGGCCTGCGTCTCGGTGGTCAGCGTGCGAAGCAACACACAGCGTTTGACTAGGCTGCTGATATCGACTGGGTTGTTAAGCATGCAAAATGACTTGTTGATCAGTGAAATGGTGACATGCTTAGTTCGACACTGAAGGAGAGGACGCAGCAGTTGTCACTAAATATATAAGTCTTTTCGGGAAAGTAGATTGGAAGTAATATGTGCAAAACATTTGAGTGAACCGGTGATTCGTAATGTTTTAGTCGTTTTTAATAACCGATCATGCACGCTACGTTTGGATTGGTTTGGGGTCCCACGGACCAACGCATTCGCGTCCTAAACAGGGACCGGTGTGTATCGGTGAATCGTTCCATCCCTACTGTAAGCATGACATCATCATGTGGGGCACTGAGCGAGCGTGTTCCTCTGTAATCAGTCAGGGCTGTGGGCTCCAGGGTGGGCCAGGGGTCAGGAAGTGTGTGTATGTGCGTGTGTGTGAGGGCACGCCCAATGCCCAGTCTAGAAATATCAGTGAAGGGGATCACCATAGCATCAGATGATTATAGGCGCTGCTGAGTAGTATCCATTTTGAACTCATTAAAAGAAAGGAAAATAATTTGAATCAAATGCTGCTGGATTTAGACTTGGCTTTGGTTTGGACTATGTTCTCTCTCTGAACCTCTTTCTCTCCTTTCTATCCCTCTCTCTCTCTGGCCTAGCCCTCTCCACTATTGGTTCGTGAAGTGCAGTAACCTGTGGTTCCACCCCCTTGCTCTCCCTCCCTCCCTCCTTCCCTCCCTCCTTCGCTCCCTCCTTCGCTCCCTCCCTCGACAAATTCTCAATGGGGCCCTTTGCTTTCCATAACAAAGGCTTCATTCTGTAGCTAGAGGACTCCTGATATCTCCAGTAGTGATAAGTATATTTTTTTGTCCTAATCTGTTGTGGTCTAGTACTGTCTTTTTGTTAGCGAGGGTCATCTACTTTAAGTGCTGCCTGTTTTCCCAGTAGCCTACTTGGTGTGTGAACTGCTGACTGCTCATAACTTGCAGATGATTGTTGACACATCAACTGGGATTAAGGGGCAGGGCAATTTAATACTCGCTATGGACTTTCTTCCCTCCTTACTAGCACTGACTTTAGTGGGAAAGAATGTACTTACTGTGATATGTGGTTGTTCCAACTAGCTATCTTTAGATGAATGCACTAACTGTAAGTTGCTCTGGATAAGAGTCTTCTAAATGTCCAAAAAATTTAAATGTGAAGGCCTGTCCAACCCATGTGTGTGGCAGAGTGGAGCAGAATGTAGAAGTGTGTGTGTGTGTGTGTGTGTGTGTGTGTGTGTGTGTGTGTGTGTGTGTGTGTGTGTGTGTGTGCATGTGTTTGTGTGTGCGTGTGTGTGTGTGTGTGTGTGTGTGTGTGTGTCCCTCTCTGGGCCCACGGAGCACCCGGGCATGTCAGGTGTCACTGACATCTGTGCAAATGGGGCCGTTCTTTAGCTGTGTGCTTCTCAGCTAGTACACACACACACCCACTCTTGTCACAAAATGTTGCCACTATGTTGAGCAAGCTCTCACACACAGGGGGTGGATTATTGCGATTGCGGGGTTAACGTAAGGATTTAACATTCCAAAAATATTGAACTTTTTTTTTTTTTTGTGTGTGGGGGGCCGGCATGAGAATGTTTTTGCTTAGTTGACAAAAGTAATTGGAGCAAGGACCTTGCAACATTTTGACACAAGATGTGGATTCTTCGGTGGTGAGCTCAGGGCTTTAGTGTTTTTTCTTTTTCCCTCTCCTCTCTTTATTTTCTCTCTCTCTCCTTTCCTTCCCCCTCATTAAGCACTATCCCTCTGTGCCTCCCCCCTCCCGCCCCCAACTCAGCCCAGCTGGAGAGAACATAGCTTGTTGCCCAAAGTGTGTGTGTGTGTGTGTAAGCAACATATCCTTCAGCACACCAGAGAATTGGCTAGTCAAAGTGGAACTTGTATGCTTTTCTTCCTCATCTCATGTTCCTACCTCTATGTTTCAGGTGTTAGTTTTAGTGACCCCAAGTTTTCATATGTTCCAGTTTTTTAGTCTCATCTATTTCATCTTTGTCGCGTCTGTCATCTAACTTTTTATGTGAATGGATGAATAACAAACCTCTTTCTCTCGCTCCTCTCTCCTTCTTTCCGTCCCTCTCTTTCTCTCTCCTCCCCTCTCTTTCTCTCGCTTCTCCTCTCAGGGAAGCGATGCGGAATTACCTGAAGGAGCGAGGCGACCAAACTGTCCTGATCCTGCATGCAAAAGTTGCACAGAAATCTTATGGCAATGAAAAAAGGTAACCAACCACCACTTAGCCTACACACCGCTTTCCATACTCTCCCACATACCTCACACATTCCATACCTAGAAAGGCATGTTGAAGAGTTCCCGGTTTCAATTAAATTTGTGGGTTAATAGTATGGACTAAAAGGCAGTAGAGAAAAAAGCAAAGCCACATTCCAATGTGTCTGTGTGTGACGTTGGTGTTTTGGCCTCTCCGGCTTTCCATTTCCCACCGCGGGTCAGACGGGGAAGTGAACATTTAAGTTCTCTGCAGGGCACATTCAGGTGAAGGCCATAGAGACACAGGGGTTAGGGGTGTAGGGCATAGGGAATAAGAGGTTAAAGTGTAGATGGCAAGGGGATGGTAAGGTTAGGCAGGTAGGGCACATTCTTGCCCCCCAGACATGTAGGGTTAAAGGGTTGGGGAGCACACTGAGGTAAGTAAAGGGTAATGAATGGAGAGAAGTGGGTAAGATGTTGCCTAGTCGTTGTAGGTTGGGTTAGAATGGTGGAGTGTGTGTGTGTAGAGAGTTATTCAGCTGTACTTAATATGGTCATCCTGGGTGAAGTAAGTAAATAAATAGATATAGGGAGTTAGACAGACTGAAAGGGTTTGAGCTCTGGCTGCCATTACACCAGGACTATCTCTTAGTAAATCAGGAGCTCTCAGCCAACACTGTGACACCTCCGAGGTTTGGAGCACGAGAGAGGAGGAGCAGGTGTGTATGTGTGTATTAAATAGAGGAATTCCTCCACTCTCCATGCTCCTCTCTGGTTAAAGTTGCACTGACTGGGGCCCTGGGGTCGAGATGTGAGTGAGGCCCATTTTGGGGTCTGACCCGTTGTAGCAATGCACCCAGGGATACATCAGACCTCCAGTCATTCCAGTTTTCATAATCGGTCACAAAGCCTAATATACAGGACATTTTATACAGGCCCCATTCCCCTCATCTACCACTTATTCATGAACTATTGGAGTCTACAGTTTGACTCGACTGTAATGCATCTGTTTAGTCTGTGTTTAGTCCCTGTGGTTCACTCACTGGAACAGGTCCAACTTCCAACATGAGAAGTGTATGCTGGTGTTGCGTGGATGATCACTGTTACACAATCATATAGTCACACACACACACTTGTGAGTTAGGGTTTGATTCTCAACAGACCATTTTTGGGGTCAGCTCGCTGGGTGTGTGTCCCCTTCTGTATAAGGAAGACCTGTCCAATACATAGCATAGCTGTGTGTGTTCACAGTGTGTGTGTTGATACACAAAGGAGCTCTGAGCATGAAGGAGTTGCGTGTGTGTATTTGCGTGCGTGCTTGTATTCACAGGGGGTTTTCCTCCGAAAGCTCCATCTCCTTTTTTCTCTTCTGTTGTAGGAGGTGAAAGTAGACATCACTCTCACACAGACTCGTGTTATGTGTCACTCACCTCATCAGACGAGACACACAGTCTCATTTGACAAAGTCATATCGAGAGCAACATAGGCTGCCGACTTTCCTCTTTTCCTCACAAGCTCCTACAAATAAAGCACTTTGGTTTGGTTGAAGAGTCATCTAAACTAAGTGTGGGGGATTTCTTTAAAATAAAATAGGGGAATTTATTATAATTTTTTTCTGAAGTGACATGACTTTATAAGATGCTGTCGAGGACCACTTTGAAAACGAGCATTGTAATTAATACTTTCAAGTCATATCCTCTGGGTCCACCTTGTACATTTTGTTGTATATGTCTGTTACCTAAAATAAATTCAATTCAATAGCAAACTAGTAAAAGTGTTGTTTCTGGCATCTCTATTTTTCTCCTGACCTGTCTTGCTGATAAGCTGAGGTACTGGCTAAAATGCAAGTTCTTGTCAGATTACAGCTCGCCAAATGGGTTATTGTAATAACATTTCCCCCCTTCAATTAAACAACGTTTTACAGGATTTAAGTAGATGTTTTTCTAAGTTGTCTGTCACGCAAAGAAATCGACTGACACTTTATTCCCAGTGCAATGACTGCCACTGTATTTTGATACCACAGCGCCATCTAGTGGCAGAAAGTGAAACATGAAAAAAATGTCTAGGCTGTTCTATTCCGTTATGTCTGTGTAAAGTCATCATATTAATAATTTGGTGTGTGTTTGAAGCCTGGGCAGTGGTGTGTAGTTCAATCATACTGTTGGTTTTGTGTGTGTGTGTGCAGGTTCTTCTGTCCTCCCCCGTGTGTGTACCTGATGGGCTCTGGCTGGAAGAAAAAGAAGGAGCAAATGGAGAGAGACGGCTGCTCGGAGCAGGAGTCTCAGCCCTGTGCCTTCATAGGGATAGGAAACTCTGACCAAGAGATGCAGCAACTCAACCTAGAGGGAAAGGTAGGGTGTAGCACACACACTTCTTTCCTTCACTTTTACTCTCTCACTTCCTTCCTCTCAACCTCTCACCCCCCCTCTCTCGTTCACATGCTCACACACACGACACTATTACTCTTTGTTTCTCATCTTCTGTCTATAATTATTTCATAATAATAACAAATAGTATCTATGTCACACACACACTCAAATAGACACACGCTCAAAACAGTGCCTCGCACTATCTGACAACCGTTGCTTAATCTCACACACACACACACACACACACACACACACACACCAAAGCAAATACTAACCGGTGCCTGCCATTCCTAAATAAGCCCATCTTTCTACTCCCTCTCCATCCCTCCCCCTCAGAACTATTGCACAGCCAAAACCTTGTACATATCAGACTCCGACAAGAGAAAGCACTTCATGCTGTCCGTCAAGATGTTTTACGGCAACAGCACAGACATTGGCGTCTTCCTCAGCAAGAGAATCAAAGTAATCTCCAAGCCCTCCAAAAAGAAGCAGTCCCTGAAGAATGCAGATCGTGAGTCACACACAACACACAGGCGGACGCACACACACACTACACTTTACGAACCAGGGCAGGGTTCAAATACTATTTAGAGTATTTAAATGACTTTCAAAGACATTTCTTTGGAAACATGTATATTAGAATGTATTTGGAAATACACTTGGAAAGTATTGGCATTTATTTGAAAATAATCAAAAACACAGACAAGTGTGTTATCAAATACACATATTGAAATACTCTCATGCATTTGAACCCAGGTCTGTTTGGATTTTGAAATAGTGCGTTTTAGAAATAAGTATTTGAAAATAAACTGAACAAAAATATAAATGCAACAATTTCAAAGATTTTACTGAGTTACAGTTCATATAAGGAATTTAGTCAACTGAGATAAATAAAATAGACCCTAATCTATGGATTTCACATGACTGGGCAGGGGTACAGCCATGGGTGGGCCTGGGAGGGAATAGGCCCACCCACTTGGTAGCCAGAACCACCCACTGGGGAGGCAGGCCCAGCCAATCAGAATGATTTTCTCCCCACAAAAGTGCTTTATTACAGACAGAAATGCTCCTCAGCACCCCCCCAGCCCCCACCCCCACTCAGACGATCCCAAAGGTGAAGAAGCCGGATGTGGAGGTCCTGGGCTGGCGTGGTTACACGTGGTCTGCAGTTGTGAGTCCGGTTGGATGTACTGCCAAATTCTCTAAAACGATGTTGGAGACAGCTTATGGTAGAGAAATTAACATTAAATTCTCTGGCATCAGCTCTGGTGGACATTCCTGCAGTTAGCTTGCCAATTGCAACACTCCCTCAAAACTTGAGACATCTGTGGCATTGTGTTGTGTAATGATCATGCTGTTTAATCAGCTAATTGATATTCCATACCTGTCAGATGGATGGATTATCTTTGCAAAGGAGAAATGCTCACGAACATAAACAAATTTGAAATCTTAAGTGTGTGAAACATTTATTGAATTTTTTAATTTTAGCTCATGAAACATGGGACCAACACTTTACATTTTGCATTTATATGTCTGTTCACTGTACAGTCGTGGCCAAAACTTTTGAAAATGACACAAATATAAATTTTCACAAAGTCTGCTGCCTCAGTTTGTATGATGGCAATTTGCATATACTTCAGAATGTTATGAAGAGGGATCAGATGAATTGCAATTAAGTCCCTCTTTGCCATGCACATGAACTGAATCCCCCAAAAACATTTCCACTGCATTTCAGCCCTGCCACAAAAGGACCAGCTGACATCATGTCAGTGATTCTCTCGTTAACACAGATCACTCTGTCATGCTGATTGAGTTTGAATAACAGACTGGAAGCTTCAAAAGGAGGGTGGTGCTTGGAATCATTGTTCTTCCTCTGTCAACCATGGTTACCTGCAAGGAAACACGTGCCGTCATCATTGCTTTGCACAAAAAGGGCTTCACAGGCAAGGATATTGCTGCCAGTAAGATTGCGCCTAAATCAACCATTTATCGGATCATCAAGAACTTCAAGGAGAGCAGTTTAATTGTTGTGAAGAAGGCTTCAGGGCGCCCAAGAAAGTCCAGCAAGCGCCAGGACCGTCTCCTAAAGTTGATTCAGCTGCGGGATCGGGGCACCACCAGTACAGAGCTCGCTCAGGAATGGCAGCAGGCAGGTGTGAGTGCATCTGCACGCACAGTGAGGCAAAGACTTTTGTAGGATGGCCTGGTGTCATGAAGGGCATCAAAGAAGCCACTTCTCTCCAGGAAAAACATCAGGGACAGACTGATATTCTGCAAAAGGTACAGGGATTGGACTGCTGAGGACAAGGGTAAAGTAATTTTCTCTGATGAATCCCCTTTCCGATTGTTTGGGGCATCTGGAAAAAAGCTTGTCCAGAGAAGAGAAGGTGAGCGCTACCATCAGTCCTGTGTCATGCCAACAGTAAAGCATCCTGAGACCATTCATGTGTGGGGTTGCTTCTCAGCCAAGGGAGTGGGCTCACTCACAATTTTACCTAAGAACACAGCCATGAATAAAGAATGGTACCAGCACATCCTCCGAGAGCAACTTCTCCCAACCATCCAGGAACAGTTTGGTGATGATCATGATCACCTTGTCATAAGGCAAAAGTCATAAGGCAAAAGTGACAACTAAGTGGCTTGGGGAACAAAACATTGATATTTTTGGTCCATGGCCAGGAAACTCCCCAGACCTTAATCCCATTGAGAACTTGTGGTCAATCCTCAAGAGGTGGGTGGACAAACAAAACCTCACAAATTCTGACAAACTCCAAGCATTGATTATGCAAGAATAGGCTGCCATCAGTCAGGATGTGGCCCAGAAGTTAATTGACAGCATGCCAGGGCGGATTGCAGAGGTCTTGAAAAAGAAGGGTCATACTTATGAAATGCTTGTAATTATACTTCAGTATTCCATAGTAACATTTGACAAAAATATCTAAAGACACTGAAGCAGCAAACTTTGTGGAAATTAATATTTGTCATTCTCAAAACCTTTGGCCACGACTGTAGTTTTAAATAGCAGGCTATATATAGGAAATTATTAGAAAATACTTTCATATAAAATTCGGGAAACATTATTTGAAAATACTCATATGCCGGTAATACTTATTTAAATAACAAATAATCAAATACGCAGGTCTGCTATACAAACACAATCTACATGTCAATATCACTCATAAGGCCCTGCTCAAATGCTTTGAAAAGGCATCCTTCCCTCCTCCCCTCATTGAGGTTACCATTAATCTAACATGACTCTGTTAGGTGAAATTGAG
Source organism: Oncorhynchus nerka (assembly GCF_034236695.1). Taxonomy (NCBI): domain Eukaryota; kingdom Metazoa; phylum Chordata; class Actinopteri; order Salmoniformes; family Salmonidae; genus Oncorhynchus; species Oncorhynchus nerka. The sequence goes on from NC_088407.1 coordinate 36,921,680, forward strand.
GGTTCCAATATACATCGTTTACTATCTTATCATTGTACATTAGTGATTACATCAAAGGAGGACGGAAGGAGGCATCTTTTGAAGTACTCTAACCAATGCCGATCTCTACCCTTCACAATGCCGTTATTGCTCTTCAGAGGGCGCAACAGTAAAAGGAGAAGAAAAAAAACAGATGACAACCGAGGCATGAAAATGACCCAATGTTCAATATTGTCCAAATACCTGTAGTGTTTGTTTTGCGGCCGTTTTCTGCCCTCTAATCACACTTCTTATCGCCCAGTCATTTCATCTTGCGGTGATGGGGACATGTTTTGGGGTTGTTCCATTTTAGTGTGGTCTCTTTATCTCTCTCTCTGTGTGTCTCTCCTACTGCAGTGTGTATTGCATCGGGGACCAAGGTGGCCCTGTTCAACCGGTTGCGGTCCCAGACGGTCAGCACGCGCTACCTACATGTGGAGGGGGGAAACTTTCATGCCAGCTCCCAGCAATGGGGTGCCTTCTACATCCACCTGTGTGAGTCTCACTCACACACACACACACACACACACACACACACACACACACACACACACACACACACACTCAATTCTTAATCAATCCTATACGCTCTCTCATATACACACTAACCACACATACATTTACTGTAACCTGAATGAAATGTTGTGTGACCGTATCTCATGGGTTGTGTTTCCCAGTGGATGACGAGGAGTCTGAAGGAGAGGAGTTCACTGTGAGAGATGGCTATATCCACTACGGACAGACGGTCAAACTGGTCTGCTCTGTCACCGGGATGGCCCTGCCACGACTGGTACTACCCACCACTTTTACTTTGGTTTCTCACCCCCCCACCTCTTTCAATTCATGTCACATAACTTTTTTTTGTTGTTGTTGTATTTTATATATTTTGTCTTTATGCATGTCATTATTACTGACACACACAAACACACACACACACCCGCACATGAACTAAAGTTGCCAGTTAATGTCTTGATGTGATTTGTACGCTTCTGCCTCGACAACTAAACACCATCCTCTTTGTGTGGGTCAGATCATCCGTAAAGTGGACAAGCAAACGGCCCTGCTGGATGCAGACGACCCCGTCTCCCAGCTCCACAAGTGTGCCTTCTACCTGAAGGACACAGAGCGCATGTACCTGTGCCTTTCCCAAGAGAGGATCATCCAGTTTCAAGTGAGTGAGACACTTCCTCCCAATACAACTTCCAATTCAATTTAGTCGCAACCTTCTACTCAAACTACATATCTACCATTCGCCATCATTTTGACCACATACTTGCTGTTAACCAATCAGAATGACCTTTTTAGGAAACGTCTACCTGGATAGTGACCAATTTCTATGATAATGACAGATCTGCAATCTTCAAATTAAAAATTTGTTAGTCAGATCCCACCTGAAAATGGAGGACAAAGCTTGTCGGTGCTCTGTGCTGGTCCCTGTTGCTTGAATAGGTCACAGCCTTTGTTTTTCTAAAAATTTTATTGCCTTGTGATTCCATCTCGGGGAGATGACCGATTTAGAGTGATCCTCATCCTCTAACTGAGTTAATATAATGTTAAGGTGACACGTAATAGGTCCCTCGCTTAGGTGTTCTCTCTCTCAATCTAACTCTACATCAGAGATCACCATAGAGACAACAACTTACCCAGGATACAGCGACAGTCATAACAAACACATCTATATTCATCTACTTATCTACATCTGACGATCAAGCGCTACAGGCTCCCTTTGACGTGTATGTGTGTGTGTGTGTGTCTGCCTCCCCCCCAGGCCACTCCATGCCCAAAGGAACCAAACAAAGAGATGATCAACGACGGAGCGTCCTGGACAATCATCAGCACGGACAAGGCTGAGTACACCTTCTACGAGGGCATGGGCCCCGTCCACTCGCCTGTCACCCCTGTGCCTGTGGTCGAGAGTTTACAGGTTAGAAAGGGACACACACACACACATGGACAGACAGACACACACACGGTTGCACACACACTCCATTCCTATCATAAACAACTATTCGTTCCTCTCGCAGTGCTCCAAAAATATTTGTACACACACGTCCTTTAGACCCTTTACGCCATTCCATCTCAATCTCTTCCTCCGCCAACAAGACATAAACATTTAGACTTGTTGTATTTGTGTGTTTTGTGAAGCTAAACGGTGGTGGGGACGTGGCCATGCTGGAGCTGACGGGACAGAACTTCACTCCAAACCTGAGGGTCTGGTTTGGAGACGTCGAGGCAGAGACCATGTACAGGTACCGACACACCTCCCTGCTCCTTTCAAGTTTGGGCTATCTCAATACTAGGGTTGCAAAATTCCGGTAACTTTCTCCAAATGTCCAGCTTTTCCAGCCAACCGGGATTTCAGAAACACTTCAAATGAAGTCCAACTGAAGATGCTAAGGATGGCGCCGACAAAGATGGTCGCCTCGCTTCGAGTCCTTAGGAAACTATGCAGTATATAAATTTGAGAACAAGGCTACCTAAATTATATCAGCATATTGATCGCACTATGTGTGGGGGTAATACACTCGACCACTCTTACTCTAACTTCCGCGATGCATACAAAGCCCTCCCCGCCCTCCCTTCGGCAAATCCGACCACGACGCCATCTTGCACAAACCGTCTTCTAGGTAGAAACTCAAACAGGATGTACCAGTGACTAGAACCATTCAACGCTGGTCTGACCAATTGGAATCCACACTTCAAGATTGTTTTGATCACATGGACTGGGAAATGTTCCAGGCAGCCTAAGAGAATAACATCGACCTATACGCTGACTTGGCGAGTGAATTTATAAGGAAGTGCATTGGAGATGTACCCGCTGTGACTATTAAAACCTACCCTAACCAGAAACCATGGATGGATGGCGGCATTCTGAACTGAAAGCGCAAACCACTGCATTTAACCATGAAAAGATGTCTGGGAACGCGGCTGAATATGAACAGTGTAGTTATTCCCTCCGCAAGGCAATCAAACAAGCAAAATGCCGGTACAGGGACAAAGTGGAGTCGCAATTCAACGGCTCAGACACGAGACATATGTGGCAGGGTCTACAGGCAATCACAGACTACAAAAAGAAAACCAGCCACATCACGGACACCGACATGAGTAAAACATTTAAACGTGTTAACCCTTGCAAGGCTGCTGGCCCAGACGGCATCCCTAGCCACGTCCTCAGAGCATGCGCATAATAGCTGGTTGGTGTGCATACGGACATATTCAATCGCTCCCTATCCCAGTTTGCTGTCCCCACTGTTAAGTTCTTGTTTTATGTATCCCTATATTTATGTTATTATGGGGCTATCACTCAGTCAAGAGTGCGCATGCGCAGGAAGTCTAGTCGTTGATGGACCTGGCCTTGAGTGTAATGGCTACCTTTGTGGGTGTTCATACGGTATAGTAAACTTTGTTAAACTGGAACCTTGTCTTTGTGTCATTTTGAGTTAACACCCACATGCTTCAAGATGGCTACCATGGTTCCTGTACCCAAAAAGGCAAAGATAACTGAACTGAATGACTATCACCCCATTCTGTCATCATGAAGTGCTTTGAGAGACTAGTCAAGGATCATATCACCTCCACCTTACCTGTCACCCTAGACTCACTTCAGTTTGCATTCCGCCCTAACTGGTCCACAGACGATGCAATCGCCATCACACTGCACACTGCCCTATCCCATCTGGACAAGAAGAATACCTATGTAAGAATGCTGTTCATTGAGTACAGCTCAGCATTCAACACCATAGTGCCCTCCAAGCTCATCATCAAAGTGGAGGCCTCAACCCCGCCTGTGCAATTTGGTCCTGGACTTTCTGACGGGCTGCCCCCAGGTGGTGAAGGTAGGAAACAACATCTCCACCTCTGACCCCCAACACTGGGGCCCCACAAGGGTGCGTGCTCAGCCCCCTCCTGTACTCCCTTTTCACCCATGACTGAGTGGCCATGCACGCCTCCAACTCAATCATCAAGTTTTCAGGTGACAACAGTCGTTAGCTTGATTACCAACAACGACGAGACAGGCTGCAAGGAGGAGGTGAGGGCACTCGGAGTGTGGTTTCAGGAAAACAACCTCTCACTCAACGTCAACAAAACAAAGGAGATGATCTTGGACTATCGCACCTCCCTATTCACATCAAAGGGACAGCAGTGGAGAAAATGGAAATAGGCTGTATCACCGCCTGGTACGGCAACTGCTCCGCCCTCAACCGCAAGGCTCTCCAGAGGGTGGTGCGGTCTGCACAGCGCATCACCGGGGGCAAATTACCTGCCCTCCATGACAGCTATAGCACTCGATGTCTTAACAATATCTTAACCGCCATCGATAAGAAACATTACTGTGCAGCCGTATTCATTGATCTGGCCAAGGCTTTCGACTCTGTCAATCACCATATCCTCATCGGCAGACTCTACAGCCTTGGTTTCTCAAATGATTGTTGGTTCACCAACTACTTCTCTGATAGAGTTCAGTGTGTCAAATCGGAGGGTCTGCTGTCCGGACCTCTGGCAGTCTCTATGGGGGTGCCACAGGGTTCAATTCTTGGACCGACTCTCTTCTCTGTATACATCAATGAGGTCGCTCTTGCTGCTGGTGAGTCTCTGATCCACCTCTACGCAGATGACACCATTCTGTATACTTCTGGCCCTTCTTTGGACACTGTGTTAACAACCCTCCAGGCAAGTTTCAATGCCATTACAACTCTCCTTCTGTGGCCTCCAATTGCTCCTAAATACAAGTAAAACTAAATGCATGCTCTTCAACCGATCGCTACCTGCACCTACCCGCCTGTCCAACATCACTACTCTGGACGGCTCTGACTTAGAATACGTGGACAACTACAATACTTAGGTGTCTGGTTAGACTGTAAACTCTCCTTCCAGACCCATATCAAACATCTCCAATCCAAAGTTAAATCTAGAATTGGCTTCCTATTTCGCAACAAAGCATCCTTCACTCATGCTGCCAAACATACCCTTGTAAAACTGACCATCCTATCAATCCTCGACTTTGGCGATGTCATTTACAAAATAGCCTCCAATACCTTACTCAACAAATTGGATGCAGTCTATCACAGTGCCATCAGTTTTGTCACCAAAGCCCCATATACTACCCACCATTGTGACCTGTACGCTCTCGTTGGCTGGCCCTCGCTTCATACTCGTCGCCAAACCCACTGGCTCCATGTCATCTACAAGACCCTGCTAGGTAAAGTCCCCCCTTATCTCAGCTCGCTGGTCACCATAGCATCTCCCACCTGTAGCACACGCTCCAGCAGGTATATCTCTCTAGTCACCCCCAAAACCAATTCTTTCTTTGGCCGCCTCTCCTTCCAGTTCTCTGCTGCCAATGACTGGAACGAACTACAAAAATCTCTGAAACTGGAAACACTTATCTCCCTCACTAGCTTTAAGCACCAACTGTCAGAGCAGCTCACAGATTACTGCACCTGTACATAGCCCACCTATAATTTAGCCCAAACAACTACCTCTTTCCCTACTTTAATTAATTAATTTATTTTGCTCCTTTGCACCCCATTATTGTTCTACTTTGCACATTCTTCCATTGCAAATCTACCATTCCAGTGTTTTACTTGCTATATTGTATTTACTTTGCCACCATGGCCTTTTTTTGCCTTTACCTCCCTTATCTCACCTCATTTGCTCACATCGTATATAGACTTGTTTATACTGTATTATTGACTGTATGTTTGTTTTACTCCATGTGTAACTCTGTGTCGTTGTATGTGTCGAACTGCTTTGCTTTATCTTGGCCAGGTCACAATTGTAAATGAGAACTTGTTCTCAACTTGCCTACCTGGTTAAATAAAGGTGAAATTAAAAAAATGTCACAGGAAGGAAAAAAAGGTAACCAAAGACAACAACCACCCGAGCCACTGCCTGTTCACACCGCTACCATCCAGAAGGCGAGGTCAGAACAGGTGCATCAAAGCTGGGACCGAAAGACTGAAGAACAGCTTCTATCTCAAGGCCATCAGACTGCTAAACAGCAATCACAAACTCAGAGAGGCTGCTGCCTACATGGAGATACAATCACTGGCAACTTTAACAAATGGACCACGAGTCACTAAACAATGCCACTTTATATAATACCACTTGAATAATGTTTACATGTCTGACATTACTCATATCATATGTATATACTGTATTTTATACCATCTTATGCACCTTGCCTATGCCACTCTGCAATCGCTCATCCATATATTTATATCTTCATATTCTCATTCACCCTTTTAGATTTTTGTGCATTAGGTAGTTGTTGGGGAATTGTTAGATCACTTGTTAGATATTACTGCACTGTCGGAACCAGAAGCACAAGCATTTCGCTAGTCTTGCATTAACATCTGCTAACCATGTGACCAATACAATTTGAACTGAAACTGCTACAAACATTTAATGAGCCTTATCCATGAGATATATGTTTCTGAAAAGGGAACGAGGATGTCCCGATTCAGTCTGACCTCATTAGCCATTGTAAACTGTAAAAGACTAGTTTGACAAACCAGGGGACAGCTTACATAGTAATTGGCTAGTTTATACAATAATGCCATCTTACATTGGTGTGCTTTGATCCAAGTCAAAGCAATGTTCTGAGCCAATTTGTACTAACTGAACAAAATGGAATTTCATTTAGGCTCAGATATTGGCAGTTTCAAAGTACACCCTTCCCGCGATGCCAAACATCCCCGAAGGTACTTTTTCCTTTTCATGTAGAATTTTATAGATTAATTGGCGACCCAGTGTTTATGGCTGCTCCCATGAAGGAAGAGTCTTTAGAACAGATGAAAGAGCTCTATGGTTACCCTGTGATAAACAATAGGGGTCCCGTATGACTATCAGTGTGCCATTCATCCTGGTTGTAAAACGCTACTGGGAGATACTGTGAGTGAAATGTTGAGGTGGCTGTCGGCTGCAGGGTGGTGTGTAAGTGGTCCCAATGTACACTGAGAATGCCACGGTCCCCATTTGACCCATTTGTGTGTGATGTGTGTATCATGGGAGGTTTTACAGGGCTGTTTTTGTACAGGATCTAAGGCACAGCACAGACACTGTGTAAGGTATGAGGGAATATATGGGCCTCCCATAGTGCTTGATGGAAGCATGTTAACCATTGGTATACTTAAGTCGTTTTGTTCTAATCCGTCCCGAAGTACCATGAAAGATAATACTCAACCGACATGTTAGTTGTCAACTGACATGTGGTCATTGCGTTACCTACCTTTTGCCTTTGGTCTACACTGAGGGTATCACAGAGTGAGGGAGTCAACCCAAATATAATTAAATCTGGAGAGCCGAAACCCTCTCTGACTCTTTCTCTCTCTACCTCTGCCCGCAGGTGTGCGGAGAGCATGCTGTGCGTGGTGCCCGACATCTCTGCCTTCCGTGAGGGCTGGCGCTGGGTGCGGCAGCCGGTGCAGGTGCCCGTCACGCTGGTGCGAAACGACGGGATCATCTACTCCACCACACTCACCTTCACCTACACGCCGGAGCCCGGGCCGCGGCCGCACTGCAACGCCGCCGGAGCCATCCTGCGGGCGGGCAGCGACCGCCTGCTCGCGGCTAGCAGCAACATCGCTAACAACAGCGACGCTAACAACACCTACGGCCCCAACGGCTCCAACGCAGGAGTCACGTCCTCTTCCACGGCCGCCACCGTGGTGTCCTAACACACATACACACACACACTTATACACACAATATGCCTTGAGAGCAAAACGTACCACATGGTAAGAAAAAGACTACAAAGTAAACGGACTCTCTAAAAGTGCTGCATATTGATTTTGGATACAAGAAAAGAAGCTGAAATAGGAAATTGGTCGGACAAAAGGGAGGAAGAGGAGGAATTCGAAGGAAAGAACGATGTCAAAAGTTGTCAACCAACGGAAATAAGAGAAACTGTGCGGAACTCCTCACCGCTACCATCTTGTCTCTGGTGTTGGAGCTGTGGAATTAAGTTCCTATTGGCTCAGAGTACCAGCGCCTTTGACGGCCATAAGAAAATCGATACCACAACAGCGATGCATCTGCCACATGTATAAAATGTTAACATAAAAGGATAGTTTTTGTGCTCCCCCCCTCCCTCCGATCATTTTTTTCCTCCTTTGTTTTTATATGTTGCGTTAGTTTGTATGTTTCTGTAAAGGGGGCGAGATGTATCGTTGTTGGAGTGAGGATTGGGTATAGAGGGACACATATAAAAACGTGATGACGATAACAGTTTTTATGGACCAAGGATCTCGTATAAGCTTTAGTAAAGGTACATTTTCTCCATACCTTTTTTTGTATGAAATATATAGTACACTTTTGTTACCAAATAGTTTCTATTCTCACCCTCCTAGCTTTGGCCTTTTTTTTGGGGGGGCCAAATCCCGACCTGGCTTGTGTATTATAGCTACCCTTATCTCCGTCAAACGCCTGCTCCCCCCCGGTCTTTTGGACGGAACGTTCAATCTTTGATACTTTGCTCTTAAAAAAAAAAAAGACAAAAGTCTGGGGATTTCTTTTTGTTTTGTTTACCTAACCGAAGGTTCGGTTTGTGTTAGGAAGTGACCTCCGCAGGCCTAATTTTGGATTCTCATTAGTTTATATGAAGTCTTTAAAAAGAAAAGCTTTAAGCAATGCCTCTGCCTTGTCTGAAATACTCTCTGTGTGCTACTAGCTATGTTTCCTTCGGAAATTACATGTCTGTACATCACACAAGGAGCCATAGCGAAGTCCGCAGAATTCTTCCATTGTATTTCAAACTTTTTAAAAACTCGACTTCCACTACCAGTTACAAAATAGTTTCTCATTTCCACATACATTTTATGATTCTAGTCATCAAATTGAAAAGGTAGCCTTAGAACTTTAGATTTACTGTGCACACAGTCAGAAGAAATCGTGTCATATATCCCATGTTGAGATCATGCCGATGTATTGGTCGCCACAGAAGTATCTGACAACGTCTTGAAATCTGTCAGTCCGTATACTGTCTCACCAGGCCTTGGTGTCTTCCTGTGTATAGTTCTCGTGGTATTTAAAACTTCCATTGTTTTGAGAAAACAGAAAAGACAGACACTTCCAATTTGATGTGGCCTTTACCGCTAACTTAAATGTCAAAGAGAACCGATACCCTTCCAACGACCTGCCCTTTCCATTTACGTAACTTCCAAGAACCTGTGTGTTGCAAAAACAGTCTGTCTGTCTTATCACCACTTGTTAAGTTGTTTCATTGGACTATATTACCCATAATGCAATCCATCTGCCACTGCTCCAAAACCACATTGTCAGCCTTCTGGAAGATTTGTGGGCCTTTTTAAGGATAATATTAACTCTGTTCAGTGTACAAGTACAACACTTATATAAATGATGTACTTTATTATCACAGTGCCATGCTTTCTCCATTTTGGCATGGATACATTGTCTTGTGAGGGCTTTGAGCTCCTCTGTTTGGCCTCCTAAAAGCCTTTTAACTAACGTCCTGTTGTTTTTGACCTTACACAACAATTACATGTACATTGTAAAACTCGCTTTCTGAAAGTAGCCACACTCACCGGCTATATTTATGTTGATCAAGTCTCCAGTTAGAATTAATAAGGCCTTCTAGATGTGTGTCTGTGTTATTGAATATGTGTATTTGGAAAAACGTACAGCAATATTGTACAGGTCATGTCGTCGTGTCTCTTTGGGTTTGTCTGCCTGACCACTAGTTCACCAGCCTGTGCGTGCGTGTGTGTGTGTGTGTGGTGGTGGGGGGGGTTGTGTGTGTGTGTGTGTGTGTGTGTGTGTGTGAGAGTGAGTGTGTGTGAGAGCGAGTGTGTGTTTGGCTCCTCTGTGTAGTCTAACAATGGATCAGTGAGTGAGACTCGCTCCATTTCAAAATGTGGTTGGGTGGGTGGGTGCGTGGATACGTACACCGTTTTATGTTCCAAACAATCAATGCTCTTGTAAAGATGGACTTTGAAGATTGTTTGGGTCCCGCGCCATCTTCCGACTTGATCCAAATATAAAACAAGTGATTGTTTCTCTCTCATTGTTGGAAATAATATGTGGATCAACAAAATTTAAAAAAAGAAAAAGGCAATACTTTGATCATAGTATTACAGTGGAACTGTATATACTTCCGGGAAGAACTATGATGCTTTAACTTGAATGTCTGCTTATTAATTAAGAATTATTTCTGGCCAATGTCATTCATGTACCCATTTAACAGTCATTCCCCTTTAATAATAGGGAGCAAAAAACTGCTCTATTTACCCCCCCAAAAAAATGCAAACTTAAGGTATGCTTTTTTCCCCCCTTCCTAATTTAGATTCTTCCCGCCCCTTCTATTTTTCCAGCCATTGATGTTAATGTAAACAGTGTAATAATATTGATATTATTTTAAATTATTGGTATAAAGTTTCCCCCCTTGTCTTATTTAATGTCAAAGAAATAAGTGCATTATTGCCCTTGCTGCCTAGTTTGGCCTGGGTTGTCAATTTACAAAAGGTCGGTCCAGCAACAGTTGTACTTTTTCTAATGAATTAAAGCATGGGTGTATCAACCTAAATTGAACATTTTGTAGCATCAAACCAACATGAGCTTTGTCACTAATCACCTTAATATGGACTTTTTTTTACACAACAAAGAGAAATGCTACTGGCCTTTCTTAACCCTTTACTCTATTGTGATATGTTAATAAGGTGGTCACCAAATATGTTTGGGTTTTGCGCAGTGTTTTCATTGTGCCCGTTTCAGCTGGTAGAGGCGAGCTTATCTCTTAGATATCAAAGTGAGTTTGGGAACGCCTCTCTAATGCCTAAGGCGTCCTCCAGTCAGTCGACCTGTCATTCTGCTTGTGTTATTATATTTCTGTTTCGATACTTTCTGTTGTCTCTCTGGGCTCCACCCTGCCTGCTCCTTACGTTTCTCACTGATGCCCGAGTGAGTTTGGAAGGAAGTGGCATTGCGCTGCATCTCTTAAACAGTGGAAGGGTCGTGCGTATTCTCATATCTCTCTTTGATCCTCTTTGCTGGGTCATGTTCAGTAGGCGGGAAATGGAATGAAATGTTTGCAACGGTGTGCCCTAATGAACATGACACTGGTTGAACGGTTTACATGTACTCTATAGAACAGTGGAGGCATGGCGGATTGGAGCAGGAGGAGAGGGTGGGTCCAGAGAACCAACTATTATGGTCAAGAAGCGCATCAGTGCTCCCCTTCCTCAGGTTTCACTCAACAAGGGGAAGGCAGCTCTCCCCCCCTACAGGGGGTGGAATGTTGTTACGTGGCTTTTTATTATCTGAGCAAACTTTAGCAACATGGTAACTAAAGCTCACCCAGCAAAATACAAAATATTCTCCAACTTGTGTGATGCTTTTTGAAAATACTGTATACACACCGGTTTTCATTTTTCGGTCAGTCCATATGGTTTGTTTTGTTCTTCCAAAAGCAGCTGTTGTTTTTTGTTGTTGTAACGAGCTCTGAACAATGTATGTATGTATGTATCCTCTAATATACCAAATGTCTTTTTATAACGTAGATTTCTCATGCACTGCTAAACGAAACAGGACAGAGCGAGAGGCAGCTGTAAATAAATGAAAAGGCGTGTTGGAGCAGCCTTTCCTCTGTTGCACTCGGCCTGACATTCTCCCCAAGACTATTGGCTGGCTGCACTATGAAGTGCTTTACGCTTCTCTCCGTCTCTCCTCTGTCTGTGTACGTACATTTTGACTTTCCCTCTCATCCCTTTACACTCTTAGCTCTGTACGCTTGGCTTTGCTGCAGTCTGTTTTCTTACCCTTCCTTTCCTTTCTTTTTCCCCCTCACACACTGTCTCTCTCTCTCCTTTCTCACACACTCTCTCTCTCTCTCTGTGTGTAATGTTGTAATGTTAAGCAGAGTGTCTGTCTGGTAGTATACTCAGTGCTTAAAGGGTTGCCGATGGTAGAAACCTGTGCATTCTCACACACTCTCTCTCTCTCTCTGTGTGTAATGTTGTAATGTTAAGCAGAGTGTCAGTCTGTCAGTGTGGTAGTATACTCAGTGCTTAAAGGGTTGCCGATGGTAGAAACCTGTGCAGTTTGTAACATTTTAGCAATAACGTGAAAACAAGGGGACTGTTTGTTTCAGTTTTTTGTACATATTGCAGTTCCAGTTCATGCTCAAATCCATATGTCATTAAAAAAAAAATTACTTGCAATATTGGCATAAAAAAATCAAGAAATAAAAAGTGACAGAATTATGTGTGAAATTAAACGTGTCGTTAACTATATGTATTTTTATGTTCGAGGACCTCAAGTATGCAAAAAAAAATGGTAATATCCTCATAAAGGGCTGACTTAAACAGGCAGTTTGAACAGTAACAAAGCAGACACCCCGCCACTGATTTGGTAAACATCTCAGGGATGGGGAAATGTAACCATGCTTTTGAGGCCATAGTGTTTTTAAATTATATTTTTTACAGTTTCATTGTTTACAAACAAAGGAGCAAAACAAGTTTATATTTTGGGTTCTGATGGCGTACGACAGTCGAATTCAGCTCGTGAGGCATCTACAAGTTATATTCTTCAAGAATCAATGGGTGTATCATTCATTTAAATGTCTAAAACTGGATGGAGCAACTGCAGATTGTCCCCTTTTAAGCACAGCAAATAGTCCGTCTGTGAAGTAACACCACTCTGCATTTGTTTGTACAACCTGTGCCTCTGAACCAGCTCAGAGGTGAGTGTTTGTTTATGCTTCTCATGAGCTTAGTCTCCAAGAACCACTCGCCCTTGCAGTGTAAGCAAGTGCAATCCATCGGCACCTTCTTACTCAGGGATTTGAAAGGGCACTATATACTTTTAATATTCAATTTCCTTTTTCGGGTTATGTATTCCAATGCAAGTCTGATAGCAATTTACCTTAGAGAGCAATGCTAAAACTATACAATTAAAATTGACTTAATGCTGCAAGAAAACAAGGTAAAAAAGAAAACGACACAGTATGTTACATTTGCGCTGCAGTATATTTTACAACCCAAGTCAACAGAGACCAGGTGGGGTGTGATTGACAGGTAGTGCCGGGAAACATCTCTTTGAAGTAGGGGAACAGACAGGTGCACAGTCCCACACCTCGATAAGGCGACGAGTCATGTCACCCACAGTACTACATGTGGCACAACGATGAAAAAGCACGCTGACTGGGTCAAGAAAGAGAAAACACGACGGTTTTGTACGCTAATGACTTGTTTTAGAGCGTGGCACTGTGCTACAAGGCTAGGACACAAAATAATGCGCAACTGCCTGGAATGGCAGTGATTTAAGTCAGGAAGTGTTTACACATTTGTTGCACTGCCTGTAAAAGGAGGTCACAGAGGTATGGGAAGTTATGGGTATGGAGGGGGGGGCAGTACTGAATGTAAACCTCTTTGCCGTGGACATGACCTAGCCATGTTCTCTCACGGTCCCTGTGAATGCAGCATATAGGGTGGTACTGTATACGTCAGAGTTTTAATCAGGTGCCACCATTCCTCAGTCTTTTATAGTTTGTTTACCGTTAGTTCTTTTAAAGTCGTATCATCATCTCCTTGTTAAAAACTCTGGCTGATTTTCTCAGTTTCATGAAGTCAACATGCTATGGTTAGATTATCCTGTCTTCGCAATGGCGGCAATATTATCATCGACTCTTTCACTGGGATCCTCTCAATACATACACGGGGTGTAAAAAAACATGAGGATAACCTTCCTAATATTGGGTTGCACCCACATCTCCACTCAGGACAGCCTCAATTCGTCTGGGCATGGACTCTACAAGGTGTCGAAAGCGTTCCCAAGGGATTCTTCCCATAGTTGTGTGAAGTTGGCTGGATGTCCTTTTGGTGGTGGACCAGTCTTGATACACAAGGGAAACTGTTGAGCATGAAACTACCATACTACTATGCCCCATTCAAAGGACTGTAACCTTTTATTTAACTAGGCAAGTCAGTTAAGAACAAATTCTTATTTACAATGACGGCCTAACCCTTCCAAACCCGGAGGATGCTCAGCCAATTATGCGCCGCCCTATGGACTCCGAATCACGGCCGGATGTGATACAGCCACAATCCATGTCTCAAGGCTTAAAAATGATTCTTTAACCTGCCTTGTCCACTTCATCTACACTGATTGGAGTAGATTTAACAGGTGACATTGAATAAGGGATCATAGCTTTCACCTGGGTTATGGAAAAGGCAGGTGTTCCTAATGGTTTGTATACTCAGTGTACATGTCCACTCTCACAGGCACGGGGACTTTGAAGTGGAAAGAAGGCATGACCTTAACAGAGACCAAAATCTCATGGTACAGTGGGTTGGTGGGGGGGGGCACACACTTTGGACAGGCCACTCTGCCTTCATGACCACTACCTACTTCTGACTGGTCGATGATGGCAAAGGAAGCTATGCCTGAGCGGAGCCACGGATACTACTGTATGTGAAGCGCGTGCTATTACCACTGGATGGCGTGTGCCCGTTCTCTGCGCTCCTCATCCCTCCTCTTCCTCCCCCTCTGTCCCTGTCCCGATCCTACTCCCAGCCCCCCTCCTGACCCCACCGCCCTTGGGGCAGCTACAGCAGGTGAAGGTGGACAGAATCCCTTGGCGGAAACGGTTATTCATGAAGCAGTATATAATGGGGTTGACACAAGCCGAGGTGTACGACAACAGGTGGATGAAGGATATCGGCGCCCCCGATAGGAGCTTGTCGGCAGAGCGGCGGTCGAAGGCCCTCCAGGCATTAGCTGCAAACACGGGTGTCCAGCAGAGCAAGAAGAGACAGACGATGACCAGGAGCATGCGGATCACGCGCTTCTTAGCCATCAGGTTAGAGGTGGAGCTGTTGCTGCACACACGGCTCAGCGTGGACTTAGCGCTGCCCGTGCTGTCTCTGATTTTGATGGTCACATTAGGGCTGTGGGTCGACAGAGGGCTCTGGAGGTGGGCAAGCTCGCCCTTCTTGGCAGGCTGGAGGTAGCAGCCGTCGTTGTCGCTGGGTTTGATGCTGCCCGTGCTGCACTGTCTGTCTGTGATGGATCATAACAGCAGATATGAATACAAATGAACATGAACGAAAATGGCATTTCCCTAAATAACAATTACAAATGATAAAGCTGGATATAATAATGATAAGGAAATCATCTCTGCGAGAGATATTAAACATAGACATGAATAATGTCCCTGTACAAATTGGATTTACCAAAGATTAGCCAATTGTACATGATTGCCAATAAGGTTGCCACAAAATGTAGATGACATGATGGCCAGAGCTGCATGTTTTCAAGAGGCCAGTTGAGGTAAACGTACCTCTGCTGGACTTCCTGTTGGTCATCTCAAACTTAATGCCCCTGTAGAGCTCAAGGGAGATGAGCCCATAGGCTGTCATCATCACGACCCCAGGGACCAGGAAGAGGAGCAGCAGCAGGGACACGTACCTGGGAGGAACAACAGGTCCATGGGGTCACCAGATTGGTCAAAAGCAGGTAAGTGTGCGTTCAGTATATCAAAGTGTTCCGACCTGACAGAGAACAGCTTTCTGAGCTCAACAATGACCTACCTCCTCATTGCTAAGTATATATCTAACAGATCAACAACATCACTGAATTAGATACTTTAACCCCCAAAAAGTAAGACATGAATTTAATTTAATATTTTGAGCAGACTTCTCCATTATTTACAGAGAAAATCACCTAACGGCTGAAACCTCTCTTTGTGATGGTGGACAGACGAAAAAAGTATCTCATCTCTAAAGTATCTCTCCTCTCACCAGGACTGCTGGATGACATCACTGGGCCAGACCAGGCGGCACATGTTGCCTGTGCTGTTGTTAACCCGGGTGAAGGGCACCAGAGTGCTGGAGATGGGGTAGGGCAGCATGAGCAGGAAGCTCACCACCCAGGTGGCAGAGATGACCTTGGCAGCGTGGGACTTGGTTTGCCAGGTACGGGAGGTCAAAGGGTTACAGATTGCACTGTAGCGCTCCAGAGAAATGGCCACCAGGTTGAAGGTAGAGACACTCACCGAGATACCTGGAGGGATGACAACGAATAACGGTCCTTGATACCACACGAGTATAGATTCTGATTAATAGATCGATAACAAACAAGCATGTAGCCTACATTAGCATGTTGTACTGCAATGATTTTGTACGGCTAAATATTTTAGTGTACAGTGTAGTAAATATGTATGTAAAATGTTAGTTATTAATATAGAAATATGTAACAGTGTCGTAGATATGTATAATCTCAATGTAGCCTCGTGTGATTGTGATTTGGAGGCTTGCCAGACCAGGTTAAGGTGACAATTCGAGGGATAATCTGTAGTTCAAACAGCAAGGCATTTACCCTGCCGCTGTTTCGGTAAACAGCTGAAGAATAGGGCTGGAGAAATATAACCAATCTCAAATTCATAGACAGAGTTATGGATGACCATCCATGATAGCCACATAATAATGTAAACTGTGTTTTAAGGCTATACAGTGTTTGTTTACAATCACATTGTTTACAAACAATGGAATTAAAGAAGTTTATATTTTGGGTTATGTTGGAATCCGACAGAACTAAGCGAATGAGGAATTTATAAATGATAGAAACAGTACCCTCCATAATTATTGGGATGGGCAAGGTTTTCTTCTTATTTTGTCTCTATACTCCAAAAGTTTGGATTTTAAATCAAACAATGACTATGAGGTTAAGTGCAAACTGCCAGCTTTAATTTGAGGGTATTTTCATCCATATCGGATGAACCATTTAGAAATGACAGCACTTTTTGGACATAGTCCCCCTATTTTAGGGGAGGAAAGGTATTGGGACAAATTCACTTATGTGTATTAAAGTAGTAAAAAGTGAAGTATTTGGTCCCATATTCATAGCACGCAATGACTACATCAAGCTTGTGACTACTAATTTGTTCGATGCATTAGCTCTTTGTTTTGGTTGTGTTTCAGACTATTTTGTGCCCAATAGAAATGAATGGTAAACAATGTACTGTGTCATTTTGGAGTCACTTTTATTGTAAATAAGATTAGAATATGTTTCTAAGCATTTCTACATTAATGTGGATGCTGCCTAGATTATAGATAATCCTGAATGAATTGTGAATAATGACTTTACGAGCGTGTAGAGACAGAGCAGTAGGCTAACATATGGAATTGTTTTAAGATGGTCATGCCATGGATAATTTAGTCATTTGATTTAGAATTTTAGGACCCCTTTACGTAAAAATAATATATACAAAACAAATATTTGATAAAATATTGAATTTGGCCTTTACTACTATAGCCCATAGAAACGCATTGGATAACACATAAATGGCAAAAAATATATAGTCAAAAAATGTATCATAAGGAGTAAGGTTTTGAGGTGTCTGTCCAATATCTAGAATATATAAGAAAGCTCAGGAAATATTTGATGGCACATATTTAACCCCTTAGTTTTGTGGCAACAAAAATAACTTTGTGGCACTTGCAAAATCGAGAACACCATCATGTTCGTGAGTCTCCCCTTTCCATAGAGTGGTCAAAATAGTTTTTTAGGCGAAACCGTTCAGACGTTTTCATGAGAAACGATTTTTGGGATGGTCAGATAAATACCGGTGTAGCTCGGCCACCTTCCACCGCAGACGTGGAAGGCCGACATAGGTCGGATTTGATGGTTTGAGACGCAGCCCATGCAAAGAAAATCGTACATTTATGGATTTTCATGGGGATTTAAAAAAATGTATTGTTACTTAGATTGACGCACGAGTGCATCAATAGACTCTTCAGGATTAACCAGTGGAAGTTAACAAACTTACAGAGTAATAGTAACAACGGCACATCTCAATAAATGCACATTACCGTGGATATACCGGTGTATTTCACGTTAAACTCTGACAGATGAGTTATTCATCTCTACTGACATGGCCGTGATCTCACCGCACACGGATCCCGAACAAACAGTGTGAACTATCTAACTACTAACAAATACCACGATAGAAAATGTTCCCGAAGGCAATAACGAAAAAATAAATCCAGCTAATACAAATGCATATACCTAGGATTTATCCATACAATATCTAGGCAGGAAATATTGTTGAAAAACAATGGAACTACAAGAGCACTTGAAGATACAGCTATGCATCGAGCTACTGTATCTGGAACCTATATTTCCATACAACGTCCAGACATAAAGTTCAATGAAATGTTTTCAACAAGATATGAACCATGAGAAGAGTACAGCCTTGACTTTAAATGCCTCTAGAGAATGGATCCTCAACTATATAGCTTTATTGATATTTCTATGCCTGAGAGTCTAAAGTTATTGTTTTTTTGACAAGTGTCTCAAACATCACTCTTCTCCCATGTTATTTTTCTTCCTCTTATTGCCTTGTGGCCTGGACCTTTTCTGCTCAGAATAAATGGCTCCTTAAATCAGGAGGCAGGGCCAGTACGTTCACAGCCCGGGCGGCGGGAAGGCAACAAGGGAACGCAGCCACGGCTATAGCCATCAAATTACTTTATTTGGTGTCACTTCACACCAGGCACCAGGTCAGAGCCTAAATGGAGGTGGTATTGGCTCAATGGATTCTGGCATCTGCTTCGTTGTTGATTCTCCATGATTAGCCTACAGCCCACTCCAATGTGTTCATGGTAGGTCGGTGAGTGAGTGGCTGAAGCTGAAAGGAATCTTCCTATGTGGCTATGTGGACAGAACCTACTGTACTCACTCCCCTTACTTGACCCTTTGAAATGAGTGACAGCAGTGTAGTAGACAATAACAAGATAAGACCACTATTAACAATGCAGCACAGAAGATGACAAGATTATGTAAACACATCCTATTGCAATAACACAGAAATCCCTAAGAGACAAACACACTACATGGTCATGGAGACCTGGGCCCGTATCCACAAAGCATCTCAGAGTAGGAGTGCTGATCTAGGATCTATCCATATAATCTTATTCTTTATGATCTATAAGGTAAAACTGTTCCTAGGTCAGTACTCCTACTCTGAGACGCTTTGTGAATACGGGCCCAGGTCAGGACCCGTGTACAGTACACCGACAGGACTCACCCATGAAGTACATGGCCACCTTGCAGATGCCCGAGCCGAACACAAAGTCCCTCATGAGGTTGGGGATGAGGGTGAAGGGCATGCAGAAGAGGCAGAGCATCAGGTCGCTGGCGGCCAGGGAGAGCAGGAACAGGTTGGTGACTGTGCGCATGTGGCGGTTCCTCACCAGCACAGCGATGATCAGGCTGTTACCCAGCACGCTGACCAGGAAGATGAGGCAGTAGAGGAAGATGCGCACCGTCTGGTTCAAATCTATAAGGAGGAGAGAAAGACAGTCAGCATCATTGTTCTTATAATTGCCATTATCATCAGACGTCATCATCACCAAGACCATCAGCTTCATCATTGTTTTTATTGTCATCGTCAATGTTATCGTTATTATCAACATCATCTTCTTAATCATTATCATCAATATTATCAGACAATTATTATCATAAACATTATCATCATCATTATTATTAAGATCATCATCACCATCATTATCCATATTAGCATTACCTTCAAATAATCAATTTTAGGTATATCTGTTTTCAATGACATGGCCCTAGTTGTGTAAAGAGGGTGAAATTAATTTATCCTAATTCGATTGTAAAATATTCTATAATACAGTTGAAGTCAGAGGTTTACATACACCTTAGCCAAATACATTAACTCAGTTTTTCACAATTCCTGACATTTAATCCTAGTAAAAATTCCATGTCTCAGGTCAGTTAGGATCACCACTTTATTTTAAGAATGTGAAATATCAGAATAGTAGTAAAGATTATGATTTATTTCAGCTTTTATTTCTTTCATCACATTCCCAGTGGGTCAGAAGTTCACATACACTCAATTAGTATTTGGTAGCATTGCCTTTAAAATTGTTTAACTTGGGTCAAACATTTTGGGTAGCCTTCCACAAGCTTACCACAATAAATTGGGTGAATTTTGACCCATTCCTCCTGACAGAGCTGGTGTAACTGAGTCAGGTTTGTAAGGCCTCCTTGCTTGCACATGGTTTTTAGTTCTCTCCACAAATGTTCTATATGATTGAGGTCAGGGCTTTGCGATGGCCACTCCAATACCTTGACTTTGTTGTCCTTAAGCCATTTTGCCACAACTTTGGAAGCATGCTTGGGGTCATTGTCCATTTGGAAGACCCATTTGCAACCAAGCTTTAACTTCCTGACTGATGTCTTGACGTTGCTTCAATATATCCACATCATTTTCCTTCCTTATGATGCCATCTATTTTGTGAAGTGCACCAGTTCCTCCCGCAGCAAAGCACCCCCAAAACATGATGCTGCCACCCCCGTGCTTCACGGTTGGCATGGTGTTCTTCAGCTTGCAGTCCTCCCCCTTTTCCCTACAAACATAACGATGGTCATTATGGCCAAACAGTTCTATTTTTGTTTCATCCGACCAGATGACATTTCTCCAAAAAGTACAATCTTTGTCCCCATGTGCAGTTGCAAACCCTAGTCTGGCTTTTTTTTATTGCGATTTTGGATCAGTGGTTTCTTCCTTGCTGAGCGGCCTTTCAGGCTATGTCGATATAAGACTCGTTTTACTGTGGATATAGATACTTTTGTACCTGCTTCCTCCGGCATCTTCACAAGGTCCTTTGCTGTTGTTCTGGGATTGATTTGCACTTTTCGCACCAAAGTACGTTAATCTCTAGGAGACAGAACCCGTCTCCTTCCTGAGCGGCATGATGGCTGCGTGGTCCCATGGTGTTTATACTTGCGTACTATTGCTTGTACAGATGAACGTGGTGCCTTCAGGAGTTTGGAAATTGCTCCCAAGGACGAACCAGACTTGTGGAGGTCTACAATTGGTTTCTGAGGACTTAGCTGATTTCTTTTGATTTTCCCATGATGTCAAGCAAAGAGGCACTGAGTTTGAAGGTAGGCCTTGAAATACATCCACAGGTGCACCTCCAATTGACTCAAATGATGTCAATTAGCCTATCAGAAGCTTCTAAAGCCATTACATACTTTTCTGGAATTTTCCAAGCTGTTTAAAGGCACAGTCAACTTAGTGTATGTAAACCTCTGACCCACTGGAATTGTGATACAGTGAATTCTAAGTGAAATAAGTTGTTGGAAAAATGACTTGTGTCATGCACACAGTAGATGTCCTAACCGATTTGCCAAAACTATAGTTTGTTAACAAGAAATTTGTGGAGAGGTTGAAAAACTTGTTTTACTGACTACAACCTAAGTGTATGTAAACTTCCGACTTCAACTGTACATTTTTTCTCAATCATGTACAATCATTTTTTGGAATAACGTTGCTGATTTTCAAAACAGAGTCCACAAGACACAGAACTCTGTGGCCTTTTGCAACAAAGTAAATGGCTTCTCAAAACATAAATACAATCATCAAGACTATAATTTACTGTCAAAATTGCAAATACATTCATCAAAAGAACACAAGTGCCTGCAAATAGATTAATGCAATCATACTTATCTCTTGGATCCAAGCTGACAAAACAAAAAATTAGTCTGTCTTTCAAAAATCCCAGTAGATCAATATGTTTTCTTTGCTGTCAATAAATCATGATGATCAAAATTGGAAGTACAACTATCCAAAGGTACAGAGTTAAGGGCAATTACTCTCCTTTAATGCACATTTCACACACATCAAATCAAATATTACTGATAAAAGAAATTGCATGACAAATAAGCACATTGTGTGCATGATTCATTAATCGGTCCAATCACAATTGCATGTATTCAACACGTAGGCTCGTTTGCTCATAGTTTTTGTTGACTTTCCATTGGCACACAAACACAATACACAGTAGAAATAAGGCAAGGCGAATACAATGGAGGAAAAACACAACTGATATGAATATATAGGCCTCAATACACACTAAAGCAAAGCTCTACGATGGTAGGGCACAATGTCGGAGATGATGACTTCGGAGTATAGCAAAGTTTCTTAGAAGTAACCCAACTTCATTCTCTGCATATCTGCAATATTGTGAAATAAAATGATTCGACAGCCCCACTGCCTAGATCTTTCCCTATATTGTACATGGTAAGACACTGATGAGGTGATTTTAAGCATGTTGTGCAGTAGCATTTACTGATGAACACAATTGAACACATTCTCTTGTGATGAAAACAATGTGTTAATATTCTGTGAACTAAACACAGGCTTAAAAGTGAGTTTAAAAAAAAAATGCACTGATGACATTTGTATTTAAAATTCTGCAGAATGTGGTCTAAAATATGCAAGTCAGGTACAAAGGAAAGAAAATTACCAGAAGTTCTGTAAATGTAGGCTATTAGCATTTGGTCATTGCTGTACTACAGGCCAATATATAGATAGGTTACGTTTCAACACAGATCCCCAAATAGCTTTTACACAATTGAGAAAAACTTTAAATATAAATGCTTGTTCCTTATGGATTATTTTAGAACTACCGTTAGTAGGCTAAAGGCAATTAATCTGTAATTCAGTTGGAGTCCGTTCTGGTTGGCTGCATTACTCAGGGGAAGAATGTGTGCAAATGTGGGGTTTGAATTAGCAAAATATTGGATTCATAGTATAGCCTATCAGCTCCGCCTAATTTCAATGAGAATTCAGAGAACATTTCAGTCAATGTAACACTAAGACCTACTGTAGCCTTTCAGACAACTACGTGTTGACCTGATACTAAGTTGTAATCGTGTGTTAATTCATTAATGTCAAAAATGTAATTATGATATTCACTCCATCCAAGCAGAGGAGCCGAAAGAACGCATGCTATTTCAACCGCGCGTAAATGCATCGTTTGGGGTGTCCAAAGGGTCGCTCTCAATGCGCAGGTTCGCATAATAATAACAATAAAAAGGTTACTAACATTTTGAAATATGGATGATTTGGGACAAAATGCATTTTCGCAGGTTTGTGTAACAGACCGGAGGGGGGAGTGTTATGACTTTAAAATAAAACGGTTTCATGATTTAAAAATAAAACATGCTACATTTTTAACACTTTGCATCAATATCTCCACTAAAAACATGTTTATTTTGATTTAAAATATATATACAATTAGACAATGACCTTTTGTCAATTTAACTTCCCCCACATGTATGATTATCATTTGGATTGGTTACCTTTCGGTTCCGGCCGCGTCTGGCTTTCATCGTCGCACTCCGACACATTCTTGATTCCAAAGTCACATAATATCTTATAAAGATTAGTGGAGTTTTTGAGCATATCATGCAATGTAAATGTCTCCATTTGAGCTTTTCTATGTTATTTTGTCTGATGCATAAACTGAAATGAGGTTATGCAAAGGAACCCATTCCGTACAAACTTGATATTATGTCTGCAAATCACTTCCCAAATGTCATGTTCATATTCTCCAGAAGTTTGCATGACCCCATTTGTTTGATGCAAAATTATTATCCAGCTTTCAACGAAATTGACGGGTATCAGTCAGTGAGCAAAAATTATTGACTTCAAGCGTCTGCTGCATGCACATTTTGTTGTGCTCCAGCACTTCAATGTTGGATATGAGAAATATAACAGTATGGATGGGTGGATAGAGAACTCCGGTCTCTAAGAGAGCCCGCCTCTCGAGCCCATGGTCATGCAAGTGAAACAGCAGCCGCAACAATTTTAAAGGATTTTTGTAGGCTTACAGTGATTTTGTTTTAGTCTGTTGTATAGACTATTTAAGTGACATATTTCAAGAATACCACGTCTAGGTTTTCACCAAAAATAAAATAGTTTTAGATTTGTTATGAACAAAAAAAAATCTATGAGATGTAATTTATTGCTCACATGTGAGGGATAATAGGCTGTCATTATGGTACTGGACAGAGGCTCACCTGATTATGGTAATCCATCACAACATGACATAACTCCACATGCATGTTTTGCTTAAAAACCTATGTTCTGCTCTCAGTAATTGTATCACTTTGACTAGATCGACCTAAGATGCTAGCCTGGTCCCAGATCTGTTTGTGCTTTTGCCTACTCCATTGTCATTGTCAAGCCAAACATAGGCCTATCATATTCCAAAAATGCCCCTCCCAAATTTAACCCTCAGCCATGGTAGCCTATGTAGGCACCAACAAACTTTTAAAATGTTTTCTTTACCTTTTGAATGCAGGTGACAGAGTCATAGCAAAGTCATAGCAAGCAAGTCTTATTACAGGCCTGGCTTACTCAAATGACCTTTCTGACTTTTATAGGCAATGTAATGCGATTGATGATCAGATGTTGTTGGATACAGCAATACAATAAATGCAAAGAACACAGCCTATATTAGGGATCATCAAGAAAGGGAGATAGACAATCTGAGACTGATAATGCAAACTTTTAAAAACAATATCTTATCTTTGTTTATGCAAAGAACACAGCCTATATTAGGGATTTTTCATCAAGAAAGGGAGATAGAGCTTGCAGGCTATTCACAATGAGCACACTGATAATGCAATAAATAACTAACAAGCTAGGAACTAATCTTGCGTATTTTTTGTTTCCTCTACATCCATAGTCCGTAGTTGCTAAGTAACCACTGCAGAGGCCAAAGGCTGCATCACCGGATACCAAATGGATTCTAAAAGTCTAATTGCCTTATCGTAGTGTAGATAAACCAAAACGAGCATTGAAAATGATGGATGAGGGAACGGAGTTATCACTGACAATTGCGCAAATTGTCCAGCGACTGAAAGCAACCCATTTACACTCTCAAATAGAGAGACAGGCCAAAGTGAGTAGCTAGCTAGCTGCTCTGCAGAACCGAAGGCATTGACCGAAAGGCTTGTGCAACAACGAATGTTGTCCTCCCTGTCTGCTACTGTGAGATTTTACAGCTGCCAAGGCTATACAAACAGTTGCCTTATCTAGCAATACTATTGATTTTACGACCAGTAACTAACTGCTTGACATACCAAAATATCTAGCTACTTAGAGAATATGCTTAACTATTTTCTCATTCTATTTAGGAGTGTTTGCATAGACCCGAGATACAATTAGAATCTCTAAAAGAGGACGTTCGTAATTTTCTCAAAGCATCAGGTAAGCACCTGATGCAGAACACATATTTGTGTGGTAATAGCTAGCTAGATGTCATGGACTGGACCTACATTGAATATCATGCATGTCATGTTGCAAATGAATACCTTTTATTTTGTGTTGCAGGTTGGGAGAGAAAGCTACAGAATGCAGTATACAGAGAGTTGCATGTGTAAGTGTTTTTTTCAATAAACAACATGTATTTTGTATAAGCATATCAAATGCCTAACATGTACATGGGCACACAGATAGACAGAGAGAGAGGTTGAGAGAGACCAGGCAGAGAGAGGGGGGGTCTAATGGTGTGTTCCCTTACTGAAGTTTGGTTCTAACTGTTTTTATATAACATTTATGAGAGTGAATCACCTGAAATGTTCAGCCAATGTTCGTTTAAAACAGACTCCAGTAAAAGTGATTTGGGGCTTTAGTCTTGGCCAAGAACCACACTCCAGACCAGATCTCAAAACTGGCACCAACGCTCCAACCATCATCCAATGCCAGGAGGTCTCATGCTTTTATTCTTCTGTTTTGTTTGTCTGTCTAGACCTACTGTTTGTATCAGATATGGACAGACAGACGCATGTTCCTTGCATTGCTAACACTTTATTTTTAAACAGACAGCACTTTTTCAGCTTCTCTGTTTGTATGATCAAATCGTGAGTTGTTATTCAGTTTGAGCAAATGTAAGCCCGAGTCACCTTAAGTCACTTAAGAGTACCATGGTGTCTTACTGCCGTGAGATGAAAACAAAACTCACGATCCAGCTGCCTGAACTTGAGGCTGTCCAGTTTCGCACTACAACGTAAAGAGTTGAATTATGCCTTCCTCTCTTGAATATGAATCATCTGTGTATGTCCTCGTTTAGGTGACGTGTTTAGATAAAGATGAGTGTTTTACAGTGCCTTGCAAAAGTATTCATCCCGCATGGTGTTTTTTACTATTTTGTTGCATTACAACTTATCATTTAAATTGATTTTTATTTGGATTTCATGTAATGGACTTACACAAAATAGTCCAAATTGGTGAAGTGAAATGAAAAAAATTACATGTTTCAAAAAAATAAACAGAAAAGTGGTGCGCACATATGTATTCACCCCCTTTGCTATGAAGCACCTAAGTAAGATCTGGTGCATCCAATTACCTCCAGAAGTCACATAATTAGTTAAATGAAGTCCACCTGGGTGCAATCTAAGTGTGACATGATCTGTCACATGATCTCAGTATATATATATACACACCTGTTCTGGAAGGGTTTGCAACACCACTAAGCAAGTGGCACCATGAAGACCAAGGAGCTCTCCAAACAGGTCAGGGACAAAGTTGTGGAGAAGTACAGATCGGGTTTGGGTTAAAAAACATATACAAAACTTTGAACATCCCACAGAGCACCATTAAATCCATTATTAAAAAATGGAAAGAATATGGCACCACAACAAACCTGCCAAGAGAGGACTGCCCACCAAAACTCACAGACCAGGCAAGGAGGGCATTAATCAGAGGCAACAAAGAGACCAAAGATAACCCTGAAGGAGCTGCAAAGCTCCACAGCGGATATTGGAGTATCTGTCCATAGGACTTCTTTAAGCCGTACAGTCCACAGAGCTGGGCTTTACAGAAGAGTGGCCACCAAAAAATCCATTGCTTAAAGAAAAAAATAGGCAAACACGTTTGGTGTTTGCCAAAAGGCATGTGGGAGACTCTCCAAACATATGGAAGAAGGTACTCTGGTTAGATGAGACTAAAATGTTGCTTTTTTGTTTTTCATCGGCAGGGACTGGGACACTGGTCAGAATTGAAGGAATGATGGATGGTGCTAAATACAGGGAAATTCTTGAGGGAAACCTGTTTCAGTCTTCCAGAGATTTGAGACTGGGACGGAGGTTCACCTTCCAGCAGGACAATGACCCTAAGAATACTTCTAAAGAAACACTTGAGTTGTTAAGGGGAAACAATTAAATGTCTTGGAATGGTCTTGTCAAAGCCCAGACCTCAATCCAATTGAGAATCTGTGGTATGACTTAAATATTTCTGTACACCAGCAGAACCCATCCAACTTGAAGGAGCTGGAGCAGTTTTGCCTTGAAGATTGGGAAAAAAACCCCAGTGGCTAGATGTGCTAAATTTATAGAGACATACCCCGAGAGAGGGGGGGGGGGGGGGGGTGAATAGTTATGCATACTGAAGTTTTATTGTCTTGTTTGTTTTTTGCAATAAAACATATTTTACATTTTCAAAGTGGTAGGCATGTTGTGTAAATCAAATGATACAAACCCCCCAAAAAGCACTTTTAATTCCAGGTTGTAAGGCAACCAAATCAAAATAATGCCAAGGGGGGTGAATACTTTCGCAAGCCATTGTATAACACAAAGTCTGAAATGGGCTCGATCCTGTTTTTGTCCTCCAGACGGCCAGAGTCATTTATTTAGGTTGAATGATGGACAAATGCAGGAGGTGGATCTGGTGGAGGAACCCAGACCTTCTCCTTCAACTGGAGAGATAGCCTTCAGTTGGTCTTAGTCGATTGTTCTTTTCCCCCAGTTTGATTGTAGAAATAAAAATAAAATCTTCAATATGTTGCTTATAGTAGAGGATCCTACTGCCTTTACGGGTTGTTTGTCATACATTTATTTGAAGAAATTAGTCTTATTCTCACTTTCTCTTTCCCTTTTCCCTCTCTCTTCCCTTCCCTCTCTCTCTCTCTTGCCCTTTCTATCTCTCCTACTCACCCTTTCTCTCTCTAGTCAGCCACTCCCCAGCCACCCTGCAGCTCCCCCAGAGCACGCCAAGGAGCCTCTGGCGTACATGCGCAAGGCCCAGGTGGGTCTGTTGCTTCCTCTCTCCATCCATCTCTCCTTCTCTTCCTTTCTTCATCACTCCATTTCATCATCTCTTTTGTGGTTCTGTCTCTCAGATTTGTCTGGTGACTTACTGTAGAAGATATGCTTTAGTTAAGCAGATATGTTTTAGTGAAGAAGGGATTCTTACAATTCTTGGGCGGGCTGCCTAACAGTGTAAAAGTGCATAAAATTGCAGGAAATTTGCCTTTAAAACTGCAAAAATGTCCTCTCAGCTGCATGGCAAAAATGTGTAGAATTGCAGGAAATTAGCTTTAATATTCCAAAGAATTCTCTCAGCTCCATGGAAACATTCGTAAATTTGCAGGAAATTGGCTTTGAAATGCACAAATATTTCTACATCGCCAAGATGGGGACCTATAAAATGTTCTCAAAAATTCTGATGGGCCCACCACGCCCCCTGCCACGCCCACCACCGAAGCTTCAGGAAAAACTCTGCTCAGAGTTGTCTTTGTAATGTCGTTAAGTTAACTGTTTGTGTGTGTGTGCGCACACTTATGTGTGTGTGCGTGTGTCTAAGCTTGTGTGTGTCTTCCCCTACAGGTAAACTGGGAGAAGCGTATCCTCAAAAGCCTGAACAGCATGTGCACAGAGCTGGGTGTACCCTTGGCTCGTAAGGTAAACCGTGTAAAGTAGTTTATGACAGCATATAAAAGGGTACTCAACCTAAGATGAGGTCTTCAAGAATATTCGCAGAGGGCCCTGTGTGTCAGTATATATTTGTGTTAATGTCTTCAGTCTATTAACAAACTACTTTATTGACCATTCTTAATTTTCCGTTTTGTAGAGGCCAGCTGTGGAACAGAAGGAGTTGACCAACAAGTGGAACGAGATGGGGACAGACGAACCAGGTCTTTACCTTCAAACTCCATGTTGATGATACTGTTTATAAGTGTGGATTAACTGGGGTTATTTTAACATTGCAGGAGGATGTAACCCTTGCCATTGTAATTAAGGCTGTGTGTGTGTGTGTGTGTGTGTGTGTGTGTGTGTGTGTCATTTATACTTATATACCTCTTGCGTAGGTGCATTACCTTAAGTTAACTCTGCTTGTGCACAGTACTCCGTGTAACAGAACAGTCTCCTAACAATGCTATCTGAGAATGGGGTATGGTAACATTTACAAGTGTGTGCCGGGCCTTGGCATAAACAGCAGGCCTTGTGAATCCAGAGGATAACCAGACTCCTGGGCCTTGCCTCACTCCGATAGCGAGTGGAACTCCCCTTCCATCCTTAACATGCTCTCTTTATTGACTGACCATGCATTTGACTTAGACTGACGATGAAAACTTCTAAATGCCTGACTTTGCTGGGAATTCTCTATCCAGCGAAGACGCTATACCATTTTTCTCCATTGGAGATGACCAAAAATGAATGTCTAATTTGCCAAAGTTAGCTTGATGATGCAACTATCCACCCAGCATCTGTGCTATGTTGTAATTACATTGTTATATCTATGTTATAACTACTATATTTTTATTAGCAACATAAACTTTAATGCTCCTTTGTCTTTGTCCTTTTGTACAGATCTAAGTCGTTTCAGGCCTGTCTATGCTCCCAAAGACTTTCTGGAGGTAAATGGACTTCATCTCAATCACTATGTTCTGATCGATGACTTAATACTCCAAGTTACTCCATTTCCCATGATTCCCAGGTGCTGATCAGCCTACGGAACCCAAACCATGACAGCAGTGAGGAGGCCAGCGCAAAGAGTCACTGGGGCCTCATCCAGGTGCCCCTCCACGACAGAGACATACCTCAGATGGTAGGGGAAATACTGTGTGTTTGTCTGTGGTGTGCGTGCGTGTCTCTGTGTCTGTGTGTCGTTCCACAGGTGGTAGGAGAAACACTTGACCTGACCCATCTGTGTGTGTCGAAACACTGGGTGTGTGTTTACACATGTCAAACACATTTCACGGAGGGCAGTGTGTCTGTGGGTTTTCGCTCCTCCCTTGTACTTGGATGGATGACATTAGTTCACTAATTAGTAAGGAACTCCCCTCCCCTGGTTGTCTATGTCTTAATTGAAAGGTAAACCCAAAAACCGGTCAGATACTTGGCCCTCCATGGAATGAGTTTGACAGCTCTTTAGAAGAACAGGAACTGTTTGTCTGCGTGTGTGTAACCTACTCAAAGTAAATCCCAGATGATTTGCGTTTATTGACGATTCAACGGTGTTTACTGCGATTTGTATGTTTTGTCCCCTCAGAGAGAGGCCTATTCAGAGTTGAGCCTGACCACGGGGCAGCTGGGTATTGACGACCATACACACGTACCCCCAGGTAAAACTCGATTAATATGTACTGAGCTTGCGTTCTGTGTCCTGATAAAAATACTCATACTTTCCGGCCTATGAACAAAGCTTTGAAATGGAGAATAATGGATCATTTAGCGGTAATTCATCTTCCACATCAAGTTGGAAGAACTTCTAGGTCTACAGTAAAATCATTCAGAATCATCAGAGAAAAACATGTTTACCTAGCAAATACAGAAATAAATCGGGATGAATAAAGAACGTTTCAGTTGATATCTTATCAGTTTGTGTAAATGTTTCTCATGCCATTTGGCCGTCTGGCATCTCTCAGACAATATCTGTGTGTCTAAGAAGGATTTAAATATCATTGTATTCATAGCCTTTTGTTTGTAAATCCAACTGATACAGTAGTCCGTTCTGGAAACGGATCCACTTCAGGCTGACAACTGATATATTTTTGTTGTCCCTCTTTTTCATATCGCTGGGCAGATTTGTTTGAAAGCGAGCATACTCGCATCGGGAAGAAAGGTAAGATAATAGATAGATGGCTGGTTCATTTGAGATCCTATTTATTTAATAGCGTGTATCTCTCTTTTTGTATCGTAGCCAGTTGGTCCTCTCTGGAATATGTCTTCCTGACATTAAAGTGGGACATTTGGTACTGCATGCACTCATGCGCACACACACACACACACTAGGGCTGGGCGATATGGCTCAAATATATCACCAAAGCTTTCAATTTTATGTTTTGGAATAATATAAAAGTTCTAAATTGGCTTTATGAGTTGTGCATGACCGTAGGGCGGCAAAACATACTGTACATTTGAAGTGATTTCAGTGCGTCCAACCAGCCTCACAACCGCAGACCACGTATACGGCATCGTGTGGGCAAGTGGTTTGCTGATGTCAACGTTGTGAACAGAGTGCCCCATGGTGACGGTGGGGTTATTGTATGGGCAGGCATAAACTACCGACAATGAACACTATTGCATTTTATCAATGGCCATTTTAATGCATAGATATACTGTGACGAGATCCAGAGGCCCGTTGTGAGGCCCATTTCTTTTAAGGTATCTGTGACCAACAGATGCATATCTGTATTCCCAGTCAGGTGAAATAGATTAGGGCCTAATTCATTCATTTCAATTGACTGATTTCCTCATATGACCTTTAACTCAGTAAAATATTAGAAATTGTTGCAAGCTGCGTTTATATTTTTCTTCAGTATAGATAGAATCGTGGGAAAATAATAATAATAATATTATTCTATAGTTAGAATGTAATCGTGGACACTTTGAATACAGTGTTGTTTGACATGACAACGAATGAAAAAGCCAGGGAGGCGTTCATAGAATTAGGAATTAGAATCTCTATGGAGGCGTTATTGTGACAGGGTAGAAACCAAAGTTTTGGTCAGTGTTTCTCAGGGGAGTGGGACCCTATACTCTTTGGCTACATTAAATGTTTTCTCTAAATAAAGGTTACATATATTTCATTTTTTTATTAGCTGGCCAGCTAACTAGCAATTAGCATTAGCGGCTAACACAATTTAGTTTAGCCACATCTTGGTAAGAAAAGACAAACTTGCTGTTTGCAGACAGTAAGATACACAGACGAATATTGCAATTATCGAATGCTTTCGGCTTTCTATTAAGATGCAAAGTGGAAATCGTAATCGTTGTCATCAACATATTGTATCTGCTGCATTGTCCATGAAGATTGAAGTCAAGAGTGAACGGTTGGCAAATGATAGTGGTTGAGCAACAACAACTGCGCTCATTGAGTGACAAGAAGGGGTGGGGAGAGAGATGATTCAAGTAGCGGAGTAAACTATTAAAACGGAGTGGTGTACCACATTTAAAAAGCCAAACGTTGTAATAGAGTTATACTGCCCGCTCATCAATGCCAGTATATAGTCGCATACGGTTTACCGCCCAGCCCTAACACACACACTTGTTGTTCTATGGATTTCCATTCAAAATCTTACTTTCCCTAACCCTTACCTTAACCCTAACCTTCACTCAAGATTTAAATATCATTTTCCTTGTTATACTATCCTTTGGGGACTTTGGGAGATTTCAGGTCTCCACGAGGATAGAAGAACAAGACCACACACACACCTCTCACCCCCCTCCCATAGGAAACCCCTATAGGTAGCTCCTGCCATAACTAATCCTCTCCTTCACCCTCTCAAGTGGCCTAGTCTCCCTTACACTTTTGCACTCTACCCTGTCCCTGTATGCTGAGCCTAATGTAAACATTAGCGGGGACGCCTCTTATAGGGCTGAATCAGGCCTGGCCCGGGGGACACATACAATAATACAAGGACTAATTTTGTGTACGTCTCCTTAGTGCCCTCACAATGTGTTCTACATGGGTAGGAATGTGTTTTAACACCCCGATGGCCAAGGGGACAGTGGATCAAGTGAGGATAGCACTCTAAATGCCGATTTAAAGAGGAACAAGAGGGCAGAATGTTTATGTTGGAGTGTGTTATTGGCTCTCCGACACCTGGAGTAAGTGGAGTCAAGGGCCATGTGTGTTTGGGACCTGTCGTAGTGGAAGGAGCAAGATGGAAGGTTCAGATTCAGATAGGGTCTGGTCTGATCGTTTGCAGTCTGTTTGTTTTATATGTGTGTTCAACAGAAGGGGAAAGTCGTGTTGCTATAATGACAGTGAGACATTTCGCTATGGTCCTGGTATGTTTACTGTGGTGTGAGTCAGTGGGGTGTGATATATTTATTTTCATTGTAAATTCAAGTATTTAAATGTACACAAAGGAGATCTCTCTCGGTTGTGCTATAATGTAACCACTGCTATAGTATTGTTGTGTTATGAGGGTGTCGTCTGTGTGTCGTTCCAGTGGTAAATGAGCAGGACAGTGCAGCAGCCCAGCAGTACAGTAGACAGGGCTGTCCCACTGGCCTACGAGCTGACCTCTGGGCCCTCATCCTCAACTCCACCAATGAGCCTGAGGTAATGCACACACAGACACACACTACGCTGCCTGGTTAAGTGGTTACCGATCTTTTGTCGATGAATGTATCATTAGGTTAATGTTAAAGACCATGGTGTTGAACCTGCTACTCTGGGTTTTCTGCCTGTGTTTGTTATGAAACTGCCAGGCACACACAGCCGTTGCGGTTCCCAAGGCCCATTTATTTTTCTTTCTAGGGCTTGAAGTTGCTCACCTCTTCCTGAACCTTCTCTTTCCCTCTCTGAACCCTCTCCAGTGTTAATGGTTGACATGACCTATCTCCATCATTCACACTGGAAGAGAGGAACTGTTAAGGAGTCTTTTTGTTAGAAAGGAAACTCGGGTCATATTTACCTGTGTTGGTTCTTCTCCATACGTTGGCTGTATGTTAGTGTGGGGGCACGTATGTTTATCCTAATTTATATTTACGAGTATCTATGGGTGTTACCACCTGCGTAGCTTCAAATAAGTTTTCCAATAAAGAGAGGTTGCATGCGATTAGATTTAGCAAGCATTACAGTTTATTGAACCGTCAAATCTAGCAAAAAATATCATCTTTCCATAGGCATTAGACATTGTCCTCAAGGAATTCACTTATTTTACATGTAGATACGTATTTTATAGACTGAATGCCTAGTTCTTAGTACAGGTTCATGCAGCTGGAGACGATCCTCGGGCTATAAATTAGTGGCGCTCGTGTTTACACCATCCTGCCGTAACTCGTCCCAGGGCACTGTGACCGCCAACGTAATCAAACTGGTTGCGATTTAGCAAAGTTAGCTCAAACAAGAGGGCCTGCTCCCTGTGTGGCAAATGGCCGTGCCCCTCCGCATTTGTATAACCCAGGGAACGGACCCCCGCCTCGTGGCGGGCCGATTAAACAATGCCCCTGCCGTGGGAAGATTGATCCCCCTAGGAGAGTTACAGGGATCCAGCGGAGGTCTGTAGAGCATTACCTTCACCAGGTTCGACAGTAGGACAAACAGAGTTGCGTTCAGGACAGGAGAGAGGACTGTCCACTATCCGTAATCTGTGTGCCACTAGCTCTAGCGTGTATGACATGGTGGTATTGTATGACATATCAGGACACTCAGGATATTGTGTAAATGCACAGAGATTTATGTTATTGCAGTATAACCTAAACATCTTCAAGGATGACCTCCAGGTTGTATTAACCAATCACCACCATCCTTTTAAACAGAACATGTCCACTATGTCCCAGATAACCACCGTCACCCACCACCCATCAACTCTCCTATGACGTAGCCCGCATCCCACAATCCCTCATGTTAATAAGGGTAAGGGCTCTCCAGCGCAGACAGGCTAATAGATGGGCTGAGGCCTTTAAGGGCCTCACCCAGGAGACAGGGCTTCCCCCGGGGCGATGGACAGAGGTGGTGGGCGGCCATTCCTCACCCACTATGCATGGCATAGACTCCTTATGTACAGCCACTTACAGATGCCCTGTGGCACAGAAGCAGTTGTGTACACAATGCCCTCAAGGTACTGTAAGTCAAAGCATGGCAAAGCAGTTAAGTTGAAATCTCAAGGGTTGAAACGTCAATCCGAAAGTATTGTTGTGGAGATACAGTACTCGCCTTCTCATCCAAAGGACAGGGAGGAAGGTTCATGTGAATGACAAGTTTAAGTTCGATATTAATTCAAATCTTAATTGTCGTTTGTGATTGAGAGCCTCAGTCAACACAAACACTGCTTGGGGCTGTTTTCAAATAAAAGGGTCTGATTCATTTAAACAATACATGGATTTGGGTATCCTTATACGTCCTGTGTCGTCTTCTAGTTCTATAAAATGTATGACATCTTACCCTGATCACTTGTTACTGTGGTAATATTTGATACATATGATATTATAACTACCTCACAAGCGACCCATAATAAGACTAAGCAAATATCCCATTAAAGGAAATGTCCGACTCCATAAGATAAATATCAATGTGCAAAGAGACTATAGTTAAACCAAGTGCAATCAAGTATTATGCATTTAGCTGACTGAGATCAAGGAATGGTCACGCGGAGCGAATATCAAAGCAAGTATTATTTAATAACTTATTAATGGAGTCATGAAGCATTAACAAGCACTACAAGGCACTGCTCAAGGCATGGCCCATAGCTAATGAGAGAGAGATCTACTTCACTTGCTTTGGCAATGTGAACACATGTTTCCCATGCCAATAAAGCCCATTGAATTGAATTGAGAGTTTATCATCTATTTCACTTGCTTTGTCAATGTGAACACATGTTGGTTGGCAAGAGCAACACAGATAGTGCATACATACAGTTCATAAGAAGAGCTGTTGATGCAAGTACTGACCATCAATGATATCAAAATTATAGTTTTATCAATGTCTTGAGGCTATATGTATTTTGTTTACAATTACATTGTTTTACAAACATTGTAATAAAACCAGCTTAAATTATTTTGGGGTTACGACAGTTGAACTAAGCTAATGAGGCTTTTATAAGTTATATTCTTCAAGAATCAATGAGTATATGTCATTAAGTTAAAAGTCAAAACATTTGAAGTGTCTTCGGAAAGTATTTAGACCCCTTGACTTTTCCCACATTTTGTTACGTTACAGCCTTATTCTAAAATGTATTAAAGTGTATTTTTTCCTCATCCATCTACACACAATACCCCATAATGACAAAGCACAAACAGGTTTTTAGAAATGTTTGCTCATTTATCAAATACAAAAAAATATATATATATGTATATATATAACATTTACATAAGTATTCAGAACCTTTAGTCAGTACTTTGTTAAAGCACATTTGGCAGTGATTACAGCATTGAGTCTTCTTGGGTCTGGCGCTACAAGCTTGGCACACCTGTATTTGGGGAGTTTCTCCCATTCTTCTCTGCAGATCCACTCAAGCTCTGTCAGCTTGGATGGGGAGCGTTGCTGCACAGCTATTTTCAGGTCTCTCCAGAGATGTTCGATCGGGTTCAAGTCCGGGCTCTGGCTGGGTCACTCAAGGACATTCAGAGACTTGTTCCAAAGCGTTGTCTTGGCTGTGTGCTTAGGGTTGTTGTCCTGTTGAAAGGTGAACCTTCGCCCCAGTCTGAGGTCTTGAGCGCTCTGTAGCAGGTTTTCATCAAGGATCTCTCTGTGCTTTGCTCCGTTCATCTTTCCCTTGATCCTGACTAGTCTCTTAGTACCTGCTCCTGAAAAACACCCCCACAGCATGATGCTGCCACCACCATGCTTCACCGAAGAGATGGTGCCAGGTTTCTTCTAGACGTGACGCTTGGCATTCAGGCCAAAGAGTTCAATATTGGTTACATCAGACCAGAGAATCTTGTTTCTCATGGTCTGAGAGTCTTTAGGTGCCAAACTGCAAGCAGGCTGTCATGTGCTTTTTACTGAGGAGTGGCCTCTGTCTGGCCACTCTACCATAATGACCTGATTGGTGAAGTGCTGCAGAGATGGTTGTCCTTCTGGAAGGTTCTCCCATCTCCATAGAGGAACTCTAGAGCTCTGTCAGAGTGGTACCCTTCCCCAGACCTGTGCATCGACACAATCCTGCCTCGGAGCTCAACGGACAATTCCTTCGACCTCGGCTTGGTTTTTGCTCTGACATGCACTGTCAACTGTGGGACCTTATAAAGACAAGATTGTGTGTGCTTTTCCAAATAATGTCCAATCAATTGAATTTACAACAGGTGGACTCCCAAGTTGTAGAAACTTCTCAAGGATGATCAATGGAAACAGAATGCACCGGAGCTCAATTTCGAGTCTCATAGCAAAAGATCTGAATGCTTATGTAAATAAGGTATTTCTGTTTTTTTATTTTTAAAACATTTGAAAAAATGTGTAAACTGTTTTCGCTTCGTCATTATGGGGTATTGTGTGTAGATTGCTGAGGGAAAAATATTTGTATACATTTTAGAATAAGGCTGTAACGTAACAAAATTTGGAAAAAGTCCAGGGGTCTGAATACTTTCCGAAGGCACTGTATGGAGCAATCGTAGATTGCCCCTTTAACGTTTTAAAGGGAATTTTAATGTCTCAAATGGACTATATCCATTTTGGGTGTTTTGAATATGTCTGGGAAGCCCTACCTCTTGACATGGACAAGCAGCTTGAACTTCATCTCTCTTTTTCTCCCCACCAGTCTCTGATTGCCAAAGTGCTTGAAGTCTGTCAGAGTTTTGGTTTTATTCCTCTTTTCCTCCCTGTCCTCTGTAACTTCGTTCTTTTATGATAGCTTTTATCAGACCGGAGACATTCTGATATTAACTATGTGGTGTGAAGTGTTGAAGTACTTCCCATAACATTAACCTTGCCTCTTCGTCTGACTAAATCATGGTCATGTCAATGTCAACGAGCACATAAATTTGACAAAATACACAAGGTGGTTTAAGGACATCAGATAGTAGTAGTACTTCAATTCAAATAGATTATTGTAGTAGAAGAAGGGCGAACGGAATGAATGCTGCGGTCTTTAGTTTCTTTAGTTTAGGCCCACTTTTTGTATTGGATTGAATGGTCAATCATTTGAATAAATGATTGTCCCATATTATTTGTACGTACTGTGGAGGTTGTATCTTTTAGCTTGATGTTATTTGTAATTGACTGACTGATGTTTTGTTGGACAGGATGTGATGCATTATGAGCAGCTGAAGGCTGGAGTCATACACCATGACCTGCTGGTGGATAACCTCATCTACAAGGTAGGCTTTGGCATGCCAATACAAGCAGGGAAACACTAACACCACAGCACATGCAAACACGTGTGGTTGTTGAGAACCTTGGTGTTGATTTATTTTCCCGCCTGCTATGTTCTTTACAAACTAGTAGTGATGTGTCAGGTATTTATTTCGTATATCTTTGTTTTGCTGTCAATTATCCCTACTTTGTTTTCTCCAGGATGTGAAACTGACTGCGAGTAATGATGACTACTACTTTGTGTTTGAAGATTTCCTGTATCAGGTGAGTGTGACTCATTTTCTCTCATCCATTTCTCTCTTTCCATCTCCCTTTCACTCTCTCTTTTCTTTCTCTCTGCCTCTCTCTCTCTCTCTCTCTCTCTCTCTCTCTCTCTCTCTCAAGCATCTACTCAGCAGTCTCCTTCCGTTCTATTAGCATGTCCTTTTAACACTAGACATTAATGCATACATATATACAGAAGACTGAGTGTTATCTATGTAGGTTGTGTTAGGTTAGAGCGTGTACACAGAGGGGAGATAATGGTGGTCAAAATAACACGGACACCAGACTGTATAGAATACCACTAGACTAAACTACTCTCACTCCTACATACACAATGTTCCATTGTAACAGATATAGTTACACACACAATTATACGCTCTTAAAAAAAAAGGGTTCCACAACGGTTATTTGCAGAGGGATAGGGTTCTACCAAGAACCGTTTTGATCAGAAGAACCCTTTTTGGAAGACAAGGGTTCTTTGTTAGTCAAAGTGTTCTACCCAGAACCTTTAACAACCTAAGAACCATTTTTGGAAGGAAGGGTTATTTACTGATTCTTTGGGAGGCAAGAACGGTTCTACATAGAACCATATATGATATTTCTCAGCATGCTCTATTGCAGGGAGATTTTCAGAATTGTTTGTTTTACTTTAACATCGGTGTTTTTGCATGTACATTGATTGGTTGAGAAATGTTATGCTACACAAAGATAAATAGCATACATTTTTCTAAACTAATCCAATCTGTTAGTAATTGGATTTATTGCACCCGTTACTGAGATGGTTGTTCCAGTTTAGATGATTGAGGTAGTCTCAGTATTCAATCTTTTCTACCCTGGCAGTCGTTCTGAATGCAGGTTGTGGGTGATTAACAGTTCCACTTGTTGGATATTCTAACTCTGGCTGGACTCCAATAGGAATTACATATCACTTTGCAAGCAAGCATATTGTGACTTGTAGGCCTGATATGAGATTCCTAACTCCTCTGTTAGGGTATAACTAGGTCCTCAAAGAAAGGCATAATATATGTAATGTATTGTCATAAATAAATAAATTTTAAAGGCAAATAAGGCTGGTGGGTTCTACCCGTTCATAAAGGGTTCTTGGAAGAACCTTTAGATGATAAAATGGTTATTGGTAGAACCCTTCAGAGAGGGTTCTAGGCTTACACCTTCATAGAGGGTCCTAGGTAGAACCATATACAGGGAGTTCTTTGAAGAACCCAACGTAGAGGGTTCTATATAGAACCCTCTGCTAAGGGTTCCACCCAGCACTAAAAAGGGTTCTCCTATGGGTACAAACTGAAGAACCCTGTATGGTTCTACTTAGCACCTTTTTTTCTAAGAGTGTATATAATATAGAGTCTCCCCTGTCATGGTTTTGAATACCCCTTTCAACCAAAATACTTGGAGCAAGTGCTCATTCAAGTGCTCATTCATATGTCCACCAATACTTGCATCAGACAACACTATAGTGATAGATGAATGTCTCCAGTCTGGCTTTGCCGGTTTATTTGTTTACTTACGTGTTTAAGTGAAAGATAGTAACTATTTCGCTGAATGCTGGGAGCGGTTTAGTGAATGGTGGTGGCACGACAGGTTATCATCTCTATGGTGGCTTACCCGCTCGGCACTGACAAATCATCAATATGGACTGTTCCTGAACTCGCTATGCAGTCGTAGAATTCTCTCAATATACGGCTCAGGTTTAGGTTGAGAGAGACTAATCTATAATCGCAAATTTAAAAAAGAGAGAGTGTATCAGAGACTGGGCTCAGTTCCATTGTAAAGAGATTATCTGGTAATTCTGAATACTTTTTAGCCACTAGTTCTGAATATTGTGCTCACAAGCCAAAAGGGCTCCCCAAAAATTGCCTAGTACGTTACATATTGTATGTGCAAACACAGTCGCTAGTGAAAGTCAACACACCCCTTGCACATTCAGTCATTCTGAAAATACTTTTTCTCTCATGGCTAACTACCATGAAGTTTGAAAAGACAGGCTGATTGGGCGGGGAAATTATATTCATGAGCTCGCCTTGACTGACAGCTCTTTGAAACATCTTTGTCAAGCAACTTGGATGCAGCGTTGCAGTAAAATCCTCTCAAGCAAAGTTGGTGGTACACAAGGAAACTCAAACAACATTGAAATTGCATGAATGATATACAGTATATAGGGTACCAGTCAAAAGTTTGGACACACCAACTCATTCAAGGGTTTTTCTTTATTTTGACATTTTTCTACATTGTAGAATAATATCGAAGACATCAAAACTATGAGATAACACATATGGAATCATGTAGTAACTAAAAAAGTGTTAAACAAATCAAAATATATTTTAAATTTGAGATTCTTCAAAGGAGCCACCCTTTTACCTTGATGATTCCAGATTCCAGCTTCACCTGGAATACTTTTCCAACAGTCTTGAAGGAGTTCCCACATATGCTGAGCACTTGTTGGCTGCTTTTCTTTCACTCTGCGGTCCAACTCAACCCAAACCATCTCAAGTTGGTTGAGGCCAGGTCATCTGAAGCAGCACTCCATCACTCTCCTTCTTGGTCAAATAGCCCTTACACAGCCTGAAGGTGTGTTGGGTCATTGTCCTGTTGAAAAACAAATGATAGTGGGACTAAGTGCAAACCATATGGGATGACGTATCGCTGCAAAATGCTGTGGTAGCCATGCTGGTTAAGTGTGCCTTGAATTAAAAATAAATCACAGACGGTGTCACCAGCAAAGCACCATCACACCACCACATCCATGCTTCACGGTGGTAACCACACATGTGGAGATCATCCGTTCACCAACTCTGCATCTTACAAGGACACGGCAGTTGGAACCAAAAATCTCACATTTTGATTCATCAGACCACCGGTCTAATGTCCATTGCTTGTGTTTCCTGGCCCAAGCAAGCACCCATTACTGAGGTGGTTGTTCCAGTTTAGATGGTTTAGGTAGTCTTGTTTGTCAAGTCATTCTGAATGTAGGTTTTGGGTGATAAAATATGACAATTGTTGGATTTCCTCCCTCTAGCTCTGATTGGAATCACTAATCACTTCACAAACCAGTTTATTGTGAATTGCAGGTCTGATGTGGCCCATCAGACCAGATTTTCAGACCACAATGTGGAGGATAACTAAAGTCCTTATTAAATGTGTTAAATGTATAATATAAGGTCTTAAAGGGTTTACTTTGAATTCAAACATATGCACTTGGCAGTCACTTCAAGACCAGGAGTTATTGCATGCAATACACATGTCTATCACTAACAAACACAGTCATGGGTGGGTATCTCTCGCATTCACTTGAAAGGCATGGTGGGAAATATGCAAATAAGGCTTTACAACCTACAATGTTAAAACCCCTAAAATACTGTTACACTACATGTGTTATTCCTAACACAAAAAGGATAACAGCATCAACTCTAATAAAGTGTTAATTTAAGTCGGAATTTGCCACACACATGGTGTTAGGGACCAACACTCTAGGGGTGTTAGTTTGTGAACACTTTGAAAAGTGTTAGTTTAATACTATTTCAGTGGTTCACATATCATTTCCAACAAACTCCCTCAGTCCCTGCCGATGACAAGCATAACATGATGCTGCCACCACAATATTTGAAAATACAAAGGGATCAACAACATTGCATTCACTTCACATTACTGGCCTGTATGACAAAGTGAAAAGGAGGATGCCTGTGTAAAAAATAATCTACTCCAAATCATCCATTCTGATTTGCAAGAAGGCAAGTAATAAGTAATACTGCAAAAACACAGCAAAGCCATTCACTTTTTGGCCTAAATTAAACCACAGATTTGGGTCAAATCCAATATTACACAACACAGATGGAAAACCTCTGTAC
Source organism: Oncorhynchus nerka (assembly GCF_034236695.1). Taxonomy (NCBI): domain Eukaryota; kingdom Metazoa; phylum Chordata; class Actinopteri; order Salmoniformes; family Salmonidae; genus Oncorhynchus; species Oncorhynchus nerka. Next base: position 36,963,641 of record NC_088407.1, read on the forward strand.
TTTCGAGTATTGTGGTGGTAGCATAATGTTATGGGTCTGCTTGTCATTGGCAGGGACTTGGGAGTTTGTCAGGATCAAAAGAAATATGAAAGGAGCAAAGCCCAGGTAAAAAGATAAAGGAAAACCTAACCCTGGGATAGTGTTATGTTTTTCAGCAAAGACAATTAAAACAATTTTATGCCAAAGACACACCAGAATTGATTTCCAAGAAGTGTTTAGTGTTCCTGAGGGGTGTAGTCTCAGTCCTGACTTAAATTTACTTGATAATCAGAGACGAGGTTTGAATATTGCTGTCGATCAATGATTCCCAACTAAATTTACTGAGCTTGAGCCATTTTGCAAAAACAATGGACATCTGTTGCCCTAAGTGTTGTGCAAAGTTGGTAGAATATAATTCAAAATCATTCACAGATGTAATGGCTACCAAAGTTGCTTCTACCAACTATTATCTTCGGGGGAAAAAATAATATTTGGAAAATGTTCTATAACTTTCTTTCACTTTGAACATTTAGAGTAGGTTTGTGTAGATCTGTAGGGAAAGAAATTGAATTGAATTCCTCTTTAGATTTGAGGCAACAAAATATGAAGACTGTGCAAGGGTGTGTAGACTTCCAATAGGCACTTTGTTCCCCACGTCATTGCTCTCTCTCTCTCGCTCTGCTGTGTGTGCATGTTGGTACCTGTCATTCAAGTGGCGAGGGGCTGAAGCTCATTGGCTGGAACTCGAATTACTAGGGGGCTGACCCATGTGGGGGAAAATGTAGGGCAAATGGCACAGCACAACTTCCAGAAAAAGTTGTTTTCAAACTAGGGATTTCGTGGCTAATTGAGGTAAACCAGTAATTCTGCTTATAGATTATGCATGTATGAACTACACATTGACACATCCAGCCCAAAGCGAGCGGTTTAAAAAATACTTAGTAGTCACCAAAGTTCTGGAGCATGTCTTTAAGTCCAATCCGTTCAAGAGTTAAACTGCACTCCTATGGGGAAAATCCCATGCCCGATTCACCCCACTGGGCAAAAACGGGTCAAATCAGCATTGTTTGCACGTCATTTCAACCAAACAAATCAATGTGATGACGTTGCACCAACGTGGAAAACTGATTGGATTTGCACAAAGTAATCAGCGTAAAGGCATTGCTTTTTCACCCAACTTTTACCCTAAATCCAATCACATGGTGATATTGTTTGTTGATTTCACCTTGAATGCACATTAGTTGAAAACTCAACCAAATGTAAATCAAAACTAGACATTGAACTGACGTCTGTGGAATTGACCCCAGCTCTGCACTTCAATACACAGTCCCCATCTGCTGTGACGCAATGACCTTAACCAATGAAATCAGTTGATTAAAACATAATTCAGTTGATTGAGCGGCCATATCATTTCCTGAAGATAATGCCACACAGTGGGGCAGAGTCATTGAAATGTATTCCCAATCAGAAGAGAAGATGAGATTACCATCACATTTTTGGGGCCTTTGTCTGACACCACCTGGTATATTTTTATTTAACCTTTATTTAACCAGGTAGGCAAGTTGAGAACAAGTTCTCATTTACAATTGCGACTTGGCCAAGATAAAGCAAAGCAGTTTGACACATGCAACAACACAGTTACACATGGAGTAAAACAAACATACAGTCAATAATACAGTAGGAAAATAAGTCTATATACAATGTGAGCAAATGAGGTGAGATAAGGGCGGTAAAGGCAAAAAAAAAGGCCATGGTGGCGAAGTAAATACAATATAGCAAGTAAAACACTGGAATGGTAGATTTGCAGTGGAAGAATGTGCAGAGTAGAGATAGAAATAATGGGGTGCAAAGGAGCTAAATAAATAAATAAATACAGTAGGGGGAGAGGTAGTTGTTTGGGCTAAATTATAGATGGGCTATGTACAGGTGCAGTAATCTGTTCGCTGCTCTGACAGCTGGTGCTTAAAGCTAGTGAGGTCCTGGATGTCAGGAAGCTTGGCCCCAGTGATGTACTGGGCCGTATGCACTACCCTCTGTAGCGCCTTACGGTCAGATGTCGAGCAGTTGCCATACCAAACGGTGATGCAACTGGTCATGATGCTCTCGATAGTGAAGTTGTAGAACTTTTTGAGGATCTGGGGACCCATGCCAAATCTATTCAGTCTCCGAAGGTGGAAAAGGTGTTGCCCTCTTCATAACTGTCTTGGTGTGGTTGGACCATGATAGTTCATTGGTGATGTGGACACCAAGGAACTTGAAACTCTAGTCCACGATCAGCTCCTTTATCTTGCTCACATTAATGGAGAGGTTGTTGTCCTGGCATCTCTGACCTCGCTATAGGCCGCCTCATCATTGTCGGTGATCAGGCCTACCACTGTTGTCTCATCAGCAAACTCAATGATGGTGTTGGAGTCGTGCTTGGTCATGCAGTCGTGGGTGAACAGGGAGTACAGGAGGGGACTAAGCACTCACCCCTGAGGGGCTCCTGTGTTGAGGATCAGCGTGGCAGATGTGTTGTTGCCTACCCTTACCACCTGGGGGCGGCCCTCAGGAAGTCTAGGATCCAGTTGCAGAGGGGGGTGTTTAGTCCCTGGGTCCTTAGTTTAGTGATGAGCTTTGGGGGTACAATGCTGTTGAACGCTGAGCTGCATTCTCACATAAGTGTTCCTTTTGTCCAGGTGGGTAAGGGCAGTGTGGAGTGAGATTGAGCGTAATTGAAGCAACTCATGCACAGATTAATTTGCCCCTGTTTGTGTGTGTGTGTGTGTGTGTGTGTGTGTGTGTGAGTGTGTGTGTGTGTGTGTGTGTGTGTGCGTGCATGCACTTGTGTGTGTCTGTTGTCATAGGTCCTGCTATGTTTCTCTCGAGACACTGCGGTCTTGGAGCACTTCAGCTACAACAGTGCCACTCCTCCCAAATCCTACATTCAAGGTGAGCCATTCTACCCTTATCTAATATAATTGACAATCATCACAAGTGTTCTTTAAGGGAAATCTCATATAAGGTGTTGATGACATGGTTGGTTACCTGCAGGCAAGGTGGGAGTTGAGGAGTTTGCTGTGGTGTATCCTCCAAATGGTGAGAATAGTCCTTAACCCCAAATTCACTTACTAACACACATATAAGTAGCCCTTTATGCTTGTGCGCAATCATTGATGGACTATTCTCAATTTCTCTTCCGTATAGGTGTCATCCCATTCCATGGTTTTTCAATGTATGGTAAGTACGGTTTCTACCTTCTCAACCGGCCGTAATTGGGAGTCCCATAGGGCGGCGCAATTGGCCTAGTGTCGTCCGGATTAGGGTTTGGCTGGGGTAGGTCATCATTGTAAGTAAGAATTTGTTCTTAACTGACTCGCCTCGTTAAATAAAGGTTAAATATATATTTTTTAAAATAAAATATTGAATTCTGAGGTGTTACTGTGTGTCTGTGTCCTCCAGTGGCCCCTCTGTGCTTCCTGTACAACGAGCCCTCCAAGCTGTACAGTGTGTTTAGGGAGATGTACGTACGCTACTTCTTCAGGCTGCACTCTGTCTCTTCCTCCACCTCTGTAAGTTTAACACAGAGAGGGAATACGGAGAGAGAGGGGAAAGAGTGTGTTTTCTGTCTGTTCTCTGCTCATATTTGTGTTTCTATGTATAGCTATGTATTTTCACCTGTGTTTGTGTTCATAAAAGTATGTTGCATTGATATGAGTGTGTGTGTGTTCAATATGTGTGTATACTGTATGTGTGTGTATTCACACTATGTATGTTATTCCATAGGGTATAGTGTCTCTGTGCCTACAGTTTGAGAGGCTGCTACAGACCCATCTCCCCCAGCTATTCTACCATCTACGGGAGATAGGCGCTCAGCCGTGCGTATATACACACACACACACACAGTCTTGTACAGCTAACTTGTGGGGGGGGGGCAATTGAGTCCCATTCAAGTCCTATTTTCCCTTAACCCCTAACCCTAAACCTAACCCTAACCCATGCTCTTACCCTTACCCAAAAACCTAACCCTAGCTACTAACACTAACCCTTAACGTAATTCTAACACTAATTCTAACAACACTAAACCCCCTAGAAATAGACTTCTGGTCCCCACAAGAATAGTTAAACACGTCTATACACACACACCATATGTTTTCCTATCGTTGTGGGGACCTAAAATTGATTTCCATTCAAAATCCTATTTTCCCTAACTCCTAATTCTAACCATAACCTTAAACCTAACCGCTAAGCTTAAAATATTCTTTATCCTCCTGGGTATGTGGGAAATGTCCCCACGAGGGAGAATTTTCCTTGTTTTATCCTTGAGGGGACTTTTGGGAATTTACAATACCCAAAAGGATAGTAATACAAGCACACACACACACACGTTTGTTTTACTATCCTTGTGGGGACCAAACTATTGATTCCCATTCAAAATCCTGTTTTCCTTAACCCCTAACATAACCCTAATTATAACCCCTGAGCCTAAAATAGCCTTTTTCCTTGTGGAGTACGTCAAAATGTTCCCAATTGTCCAAATTTTACCATCCTTGAGAGGACTTCTGGTCACCTAAAATCTCTCTCTCTCTCTCTCTCTCTCTCTCTCTCTCTCTCTCTCACACACACACACCATTAGTTCAAGCATATACCACCATCTAGTGGAAAAATATTGCAAATACATTACTTTTGAAATTGATATGGCGTTGAATATGTATGAATAGAATATATATGATTATCTTTCATGCAGGTATAAAAAGGGAAATGTATGTTGTACATTTGGGCTCCAATGATGATACATGAAAGAATGATGTGACACTATTCAACTGTTGAACATACCCTCAGCTTGCGTATTGCCTTTAAGTGGATGGTGAGAGCGTTTTCTGGGTACCTTTCTACTGACCAGCTCCTCCTTCTGTGGGACCGCATCCTGGGTTACGACTCACTGGAGATTGTAGCAGGTATAGCAGCACTCACGTGAAACTACTCCTCAATGTAAAAAAAATAAAATAATTAACAATACAATCAACTTTGTGACCGTGCATTCTAGTATTAACTAGTTCACTAGTATTTAGAGGTGTGTTACGGCTGCATTGATGCTAAATTGTATAGTGGGTATTGACCCCATTTTCCCTTCTCTCTCCCCCTAGTCCTAGCAGCGGCCGTCTTTGCCTTCCGGGCTGAGAACCTGATGGAGGTGACATCACTGACCTCAGCTGAAGTGAGTGTGCCTTTCACCGAGGCCACAGGCAGGTCGTCTTTCTCCCACACACACACACTGGCTTCCACTCTGGCCCTTGGTTACTGAAATAGCCCCTTACTCTCATTTCAAGCCCTCTGCCCCTCCTACCCCCCACTTCCCCTGAAACGCTCACACCCGAAATGTGCAAGGGTCATTATTGTGGTGTACACAGGGTGTCTGTGTGTGTTGTTAAATGTCAAACAATCTGGAAAAGTACAGATTACACGAAAACATACAAAGGACACCTAGGTAGAGCATTACACCATGAACTTTGGCAGTGTATGCCATTCATTTTCCCCTCTTAATGCAATTATTCCAAATGCCTTTGACATGAGTCCCAGCCTCGTGTCCATGTACCCACTTAAGAAAGCCTTTATACTGTCTCCCCCAGAGCATTTGACTGACAGCCATAATAAACCTCCCCTAGCCGTCTCTGCCCCCCTAGAGAGTTAATCCAGTGTGACGCACGGGCGTCAGGTTGACCTGATGCTAAGATGCTGGGCCACAGTATTTGCTTGCTCATTCACCACCTGGTCCACTGGAGAAGGTATCATAACATGGCTCCTTATTTTTAGAGCCTGTGCCGAGGGCCTGAAATATTAGACCCTTTCTGTAAACATGATAGGGCCCCTAAATGTAATCCCAAAAGGCCAGGCTGGGGGAATGGCATATACCCTATATGAAGCCTACAAGGGGAATCTGCAGCTCAATAGTGTTTCAAAAAAATTGTCACTAAAAAGAGTTTCTGTAAAAACGTCATCATGTGGAACTTTATTACATCCACTGGTTGGTTGGTGTGAGTCTGCTGTTGGTAATGAACATGTGTTCTCTTTGACGACCTCCCTTACTGCAGGCCGTCCTCGCCGACCTTTCAACTCTGAAGGTCATGCCCCTCATTCAGATCTTCCTGTTCGCCACTGTCATCTGAGGACCTGCGTGTTGTGTGTGTGTGACACGTGTGTGTGCGCGCGCACCGGAGGAGACGTGAGCAATTGCCTGTGCTGTCAAGCTGTTCCCATGCCAACGCCAGTGATCGTCTGTCAGAGTCAGAGATGCCAACCACACCTTATATGGAATATGAAAAGGCAAAAAAAAGACCCCTGAAACCTTGTATATCCATCCCACCATATTCCTTGCACTGTGTCAAAGCTGCATGTCCCTCTGCATGCACGCTACAGAAATAGTTATCACCATGTATCATATTATTAGATATATTATACAGTATGTAAGTATAGCCCTCAGATAAGCTAAGCAAATCTTACCTCCTTAAGCTATGCCCTCTAAGTAAGATGATATATATGCCAATGCTTGGGACCAGCTTGATGAGTCTATTGGAAGCTGGATTGCATGGAACAGTATTGTATTGGGTTGTAATTGACAGTGTGAGAGAGGGAACCCACTGGGCAAAAACTGGTTGAATCCATGTTGTTTCCACGTCATTTTAACAAAAACAATTCAACTGATTGGATTAGCAAAAAGTCATCAACCTAAGGGAGTCTTATTTTTTTCACCCATTTTGTAACCTAAATCCAATTACATTTTTGTTGATTTCACGTTATTTGACAACTCAACAAAATGTTAATCAAAACTAGGCATTGAGATTACGTCTGTGCCCAGTGGGAAGTAGTTGTAGCTGTCTACAGTGTGACCATTGATGTGTTAAGGGAATGCTGATAAGTGTTCAGTGGGGTCTTAACATTTTATATTTTCATGAAGCGCTCCTTGCAATAATAATCCTGTATTAGAAGCTAATCAGAAGCTGCTCTGTGTCGGGTTCCTCAAGAAAATGATCTCAGTTAATTCATTATCTAAGTCATAATTAATAAGGCTTAAACTAATATTCTAATGTTCATTTTTAATATGCAAGATATTATCATAAGATATGACTTGTGTATAAGATATGCCATTACAACACTGTTTTTGTCTCAGTATTGTTTTTATTGTTTTTGTTTTTAATTGTGAAAATGATCATTGAAGAACCTTTGTTTGAATTGTTCTTTTATGTAATTAGTGTACATTTTTTATGGATTTCATTAATTATTGCGTTCACATGCTATATTTGTATTTGTCTCGCCCTATTATTTGATCCCTGACCCAATTTTGTTCCATTTTGTGCCCATTGTCAAATGTATGTGCCCAGATTACATATTTTTTATTTACAGTTTAATTTCATGATTTTCTTACATTTTACCCTACCCAATGCGGTCAATGTCTCTGAGATCAGGGGACATTAATCAATCATAGCATCATAGCATAGTTTTGTTTTTCAATGCTCATTAAATTAAAATAAAGTAATGAAACCTATATCCACTAGTTTGTATTTTCAATTTTGACTTCACCTCTGTAGTATTGTATTCAGACTCATTAACAGACTCATTATTCCTTAGACCTTCACTAAGAAGTAACATATGTAGGTAACATATGGCCCCTAGATCTCTGACAGCCTACATCCATTCTGCAACAGCAGTAGAAATGTGGTCATGCATTCTGCATCGTCCAACATAATTAAATGACACTTCTTTTTGGATAGGGTAAATATTTGGATGTGGCGTACTGTACTTTGGCAGCTCATCAGAGCAATGAGCCTGAGGAGTCAGTAGGCAGAATCAGTAATTGACAGGTAGCAACTAAACATTATCTGCCCCCCCAGCCCACCCTAGCATCTGCTCTGCCTTTGCTTTGGCTGCCTTCCCCCTATCCATTCTGTGTGCTCGTATCAAATTATGCTGTTCCTCGTTTTGCTGCCCTCCTTCTTTCCCTCTCATGCTAGTCCCCGCGGCTTAGTCATGCCTGGTACAACTGCCACCTGTTTACCCGGACTCCCAGAGCCTTTCCTGCTCATTGCACCAGTGACTTCTTATCAGCCACCTTTTGTTCTCCCTGGCCTGAACTAGCCACCACTGTTGGCTCCCTTGATGTTGAAACGATGCTCTACAGGAGCAATGTGCCGTCATCAGCCCATGACTGCCATCCCATCCGTCATCACTCTTGCGCTGGCCGTTGTTGAAAGATTTCATGTAGATGGCACTATCAGGTTGCCCGTCTCACTGGGTGGCACTCTTAGGTATTAATATAACATTTGTAAACGTGGTCCAGCTGATAGTAATGATACAGTTACTGGAATAGTGGACAAAATGTATTAATTTCAATGTCAAAGAAGCATCCAAGAAAGCATCTATTTAAGTGTTTGAGGCTATAACATGAACATCTAGTCTGTCATTTGCCATTACTTCAATTTAGAGAAGCATATGCATGAGTCTATTAAAATGTATAGCCTAAATGGGGACACATTGAGATACCATAATAGCATACTGTAGCCTGGTTACCGATGTTCTTAAAACCATGAATGCAGATGTATTGGAAATAACCCAGAAAGTGAAGGTCAGAGCCATATGAGGCTCTGGTTAGCAGAGGCGGCCAATATGCTGTTTGAAATATGCTGTCATCTGACTAAATCTAAATATTATGTTGCATATAGCCTAGCCTGCAAATGCATGACACTTGCCTTATCAATAAAGGCTTGGGACACTTTTCCCCGCGACACGCACGTTCAAAAGTGACAAAGGGGTGCCTCGAGCAACCAATCACACTCTGCCATGTTGGGACAATCTGGCCAATGGCAGTGCTCAGCAAAGAGGAAATGTTGGATGATTCGGCAGTTGTCAAGCCATGGGGACTCTGGGGAGCAATACAAAAAGGGAAGTGGAAAACAATCAACCGATCTGAGCATCCGCGTCAACGTGACGTGCAAACTCCCCCGAAATGTTTGAGGAGAATTCCTCTGCTTTTTGGATGCAGTTCAGCAAAGCGACAGGCCCCTGGGGAAACCGAAATGTTTAAATCCAAATGCCAGTTTCTGCGGCGTGGACTTCTTCACAGTGTTCAACTACAACAAAACACATTGCATCCGCTACAGACCCACTCCCGAGAAACAGAAGATAAATTGTTACAATGCATCAACCCAGCGTACATGTCCCCAACACATCAGGGAGATAATAATGTGCAGTGGCTGATATGTCAAGTGATTTGCATACCGACTTCCGCTCCATAGTTTTAGTATCTGCATCAGCCGGTATGTAATTGAGACGCCAGGGGAAGCAGACAAAGGAAGACATGAATACCTGACATTAACTTTTAATCTAAGTTAAAAAGTCGGTGAACGTTGTGGACGCGGTGGAGGAACTGAAGGGCGATAGAGAGAAGCTGTTGATTTCCTTTTTTTTTTTTTTGCAGAGTGGATTTGCTACATTCATATGAGGAGGCGGACCTCTGACGGCCGTGCTCAATATGCTGAAAGCAAGCCCGATGTGTGCATACTGTATGTGGGAGTACAGAGACTATTTTGTCTTAATTCAATCATCAGGATCGGGATACATTGCACTTTAAACCGCGTTGGATACACAGTTTATTTTTCTTGGCAGCAAGCTATAGCCTATTTATTTGGTCGTGTTGTTTTTTTTTTTTTTTTTACCAGACAGAAGATTTTATACTATCCACTTTTTTTTGAAGTTGACTTTAACAAAGTAGACTACCGGTTTGCCTCAGAGCTAGCTACTTTTTTTTTTAGATCGTAAAAAAAAAATTATAATCTGATATTGATCCTTAAGGAACACATGAGGGGAATCTATTGACGTCTAACGTTACTTCGTGGCATGTCACACAATGGTGTCATTTTCGGATGGAGTTTTGAGGTTCCTAATATCTTCATTTTGAAGTTCTTGAACACTTGAATTAGGCTAGATCATTATTTCTGTAGACAGGCCGAGAATTCATTATAGATGCCAATAGTGGAGCATTTCTTTGTTACACCAACAGATCCTATAGACTATTTTGCTGTTATAGACCACACCATATGAGTATATCTAAACACTGCTGTTTTTATTTTATTTTTAAGTTGGGTGCATTTTATCTAACAACTGTTGTGTCTGACGTTCCATTCTTGTGACTCGACACATTCGAATATTTCTGCCCAAAACGTAATTCTCTACGTAGTCTTGGCACCCGGCTGAATCGTTGGAGAAAGCTTTCCATTTTGGCATAGCCATCGTTTGATTGATCGTCCCTTCACACCGAGAACAATTAGTGGCTTCCCTCACGATGAGTTACTTCTTCTACCAAGCAGTGATTGTATTGCTACGTGGACTCGTCATCTCTGCGGTACTGGGATTGGAAAGCAGCTACTCAAACGATATGTTGAACCGTGCGTCTGATGCCGCAATTGTAGCCACTACAGGTAAGCGTGCTATTCCAACACACACCGTTGCCTAATATTCACGCATGTTTACCGCTTCGCTTTCTCAGAGGAATGCCACGCACAGTCCTGCTGGAAAACTGACTGCGCCGGGAGTCGCCAGTCACCTTTTTTATTTTTTTATTCTTGTGCATTGCCAAGGAATGCCGGCACGGCAGGAATGCACGATTTCTTCATAGGGAATGACCGACCGACCAACCGATGGAGCGCATCCTTTACTGTAATTTTGCTTGTGTGTAACCTTAAACTTCACACCTCCAGGGTCCGATGATCTTAGAGTATGCGGCCTGAAGCAACTATTTTTGACTGACTAATGTAAGATTGGAGTAGGCTACCTAGCCACTGTAGGCTATATGTCCATGTGTTTGTTCACACGGGCTGGCCTGTGTGAGGCACTGACCAGGTGAACACTCACCTTTATTCTGAAACAACTGGCTGAATTAAAGCATTGGCAATGGTGCTGTCCAGCATATAGTGCTGCTCTAAGATCAGGTCACCCCTATACAAAACATTAGGAACACTGACCAGGTGAACACTATGAACCCTTATTTAACTAGGCAAGTCAGTTAAGAACAAATTCTTACTTTCAATGATGGCCTAGGAACAGTGGCCTGTTCAGTGGCAGAACGACAGATTTGTACCTTGTCTGCTCAGGACTTGCAACCTGGTTACTAGTCCAACGCCCTAACCACTAGGCTACCCTGCCGCCTTATTGAGGTCACTTGTCAAATCCACTTCAATCAGTGTAAATGAAGGGGAGGAGAAAGGTTAAATATGAATTTAAGCCTTGAGACAATTGAGACATGCACTGTGTATGTGTGCTATTCAGAGGGTGAATGGGCAACACAAAATATTTAAGTTCCTTTTGAACAGGGTACGGTAGTAGCTGCCAGGTGCACTGTTTTGTGTCAAGAACTGCAACGCTGCTGTTTTTTTTTTACGCTCAACAGTTTCCCTTGTGTATCAAGAATGGTCCACTACCCAAAAGACATCCAGCCAACTTGGCACAACTGTGGAAAGCATTGGAGTCAACATGGGCCAGCATTATGGAATGCTTTCGACACCTTGTAGAGTCCATGCCCTGAAAAATTGAGGCTGTTCTGAGGGCAAAAGAGGGTGCAACTAAATATTAGGAAGGTGTATATAAGATATAGGATCACCTTCATTATGATCTAACTGGCAAAACTGATCCTAGATCAGCAATCCTAATACGCTTTGGGAACAGGCTACTGGCACAGGTCTCAGTCAAGGTTACCCATCACCCGAGCTGAGTGCAGTTTGGCGAACCACCACTTCCTCCTCGCGGCTCCAAATTCAACAGCTGTTAATCTAATATCAGGTCAGGATGGTGTTTTACAGTATTGTGTCGCTGTCATCTCTGATCATGTTGGTCTGGTTCATGCCCTCACGGGACAGGAGCCTATAGGATCAGTGAGGAACAAGCAGCCTTCTGAACAAAAGGCCTTGTTACTGGGGTGGACCCCGTAATCCCCATGCCAGGGTTAATATAAGGACTCCTAAACAGTCACTTTCACAGAAATCCTGATATGAGTGGCAAGGCAGTCACTTTCACACACATGCTGATATGAGTGGCAAGTCGTAACGTAGTAGTAAAGTAGTAACAGCTTTATATGAAAGAAGAACATGATTATTGGGTAACCAAGAGCACAGATAAGTGGGGTCATTATAAGTGAGGTCTGGAATGAGGCAAACTACAGTAGCTGCATGGATTTTCACACATTTGGAGCCATGTCAGAATAAAGACATCAAGTGCTCTTCTCCACTGAATGGTATGAAGGCGGTCAAGTGCATATGCTCCCAAAAATGTTACGGCCCCTGTGAAATATCTGAGGTTGGTATAAGCAGGGGAATCATCCATAATGGCTGACAACCTACAACACAGAAATCGACCAGTGGAGCTTGTTGACGTTTAAAACTTCTAAACGATTGGTGGGTCCCCTGCGGGATGGTTGAGCTAACGTAGGCTAATGCGATTAGCATGAGGTTGTAAGTAACAAGAAAATTACCCAGGACATAGACATATCTGATGTTGTCAGAAAGGTTCAATTCTTGTTAATCTAACTGCACTGTCCAATTTACAGTAGCTATTACAATGAAATAATACCATGCTATAGTTTGAGGAGAGTGCACAGTTTTGAACATGAAAAGTTATTAATAAACAAGTTAGGCGCATTTAGGCAGTCTTGATAACATTTTGAACAGAAATACAATGGTACATTAGACTTTGCACATACACTGATGCCATCTAGTGGCCAAAATCTAAACGGCACCTGGGCTGGAATAATACATTATGGCCTTTATCTTGCATTTCAAAGATTATGGTACAAAAATAAAAATGTGTGTGTTATATTCTCCTACATTCCTTTCATATTTCCACAAACTTCAAAGTGTTTCCTTTCAGTGGTACAAAGAATATGTGTATCCTTGCTTCAGGGCCTAAGCTACAGGCAGTTAGATTTGGGTATATAATTTTAGGCAAAAATTGCGGGGAAAAGGGGCCGATCCTTAAGAGATTTTAAGATAATGGAGGATGATTATTTGTTATGAGCATGGCCTTATTTCTATTACAGCATATTGGATGACTGTCATTAATTTTCCATTCACCCAGCTCAATGTAACATTGATAGGTTTAAGCTAATCCATGAGACTCTAATTTTCCCTATACCCATCATGAGGTTGCTACAACCTAGTCTAGGAATGACATTTTACAATGTAGGTGCACAGGTTGAGAGAGAAATTAAGAGTAATCAAGGTGACAGACAGTGAAACATTCAATACCATTTTGCACACTCTTCACTTTCATAGCAGTCACATATAAACATTTAGTTTGTTGTATAATTCCTTCTCTCATCTATGCGCTCTCCTCTTCTCACCTTTTCCCTTCGTTTGTGGACTTCAGTGCACAACACATCTGCTGTCTGTGACTAGGCAAAAAAACTTTTCCTTGCCAAACCATATCAAAACCGCTAAATGCAGCACACAGCCTACATCGTTGTCACCATATTAGCTAACATCATAGTCAACATAGCTACTAGAACTAATGCATTAGTAAACCCTCTACAGTTTAGCAGTTACACTGGCGGGCCTTGGTGGCAATAAATTAATAACACCAAACCCTTACTTTGACTTGGAAGAGTTTCAGTGTTGGATAGCCATAGCCAGCTAGCTAACATAGCATCTCTCTCTGCTTGAGCCAAGTGTTTCAGTAGGCTAAACTAGCTGCATTCACTAGCAAAGTGAGAGAAAAAAGAAATAAAACAAAATAAAACTAGCTCTCTCTCTTGCTTCTCCATTTTTAAAGAAATGAATTTGTTCAACATTTTTCAACTATTGTCTTTCTCTCTCTTTGAGTCAACTACTCACCACATTGTATGCACTGCAGTGCTAGCTAGCTGTAGCTTTCAGTACTAGATTCATTCTCTGATCCAATGATTGGGTGGACAACGTGTCACTTCATGCTGCAAGAACTGGAAGAGTTGGAAGATGTCCTCCGGAAGTCGTCATCATTACTGTGTAAGTCTATGGAGGGAAGGGTAGAACCATGAGTCTCATAGGTTCTGTTATGAAGTCCGTAGGAGAAAGGAAATGAGCTGTCCTCCGGCTATACCGTGGTGCTACTCTACTGAGTGCTGTTGAGGCTACTGTAGACCTTTATTGCAAAACAGTGTGTTTTGGTGACGTGAATATATTTGGTATAGTTTTATCTAAAAAGGATAACTGTAAAAAAAAAATGTTTTACTATTTATATTTTTCTGACATTCACTAAGGAGTATTGTCCTCCCCTTCCTCTGATGAGCCTCCACTGAAATAGACCCAGTTAAATAAACGAATTATGGTTATCAGTTCAACAGTTGTCATTGGAAGCCTGCTTCTTCTCAGGAGTCAGCCATCCTCATCCAGAGCAAATAGATAAGGCCTCCATAGACATTACTTTAGGTGAATTCCATTAGATCCTGTTAGTTGATAAGGATCAGTGATGACATGTGAGATGAAAGAGGCTCGTTTCTGCAGAACGTACACTTGTCGCAGTTGAAATATTACTGGATAAGAATGGTCAAAACATTAAACTAGGCCATGAAATGCATGTTAAATCTGTTTGTTTTTTCTCGCACATGCAAGATAAGCCTTGAAACCCAGTCTGAAAGTTTTCAATACATCTATCTCTTTGACATCTGAAGATATTTGTGAAAGCAATAAATACTTCATTTAGACAGCGCTTATACATTTACAGCATGCCTGTCCATTTTAAAATGACAAAACCGGGACCTCAAAAATAAAGTGAGATATCAATTGATCAATAACGTGAAAGCATCCCTGACTTTTCCACAACATCAACTGTGGAGCGTGATGACTTGGAATGGGACTCGCATGGGAGTTGGAACTCTGTTGGGGTTTCCTCCCAGTGGACCTTGTACTTTTGTAGGGCTAGTGTGTGTGAGTGTGTAAAGGGAGCTGGTTTGTAGCTTTGAGATAATAGCCTCAGTGAAAGTGATGGAATATTCCATTTTCCCATCTGGCCCATTTGAGAAGATCACCTGGCCTTTTGCACTGCGGTCCTCTCAAAAATTGTGTGTGTGTGTGTGTGACTGGTTGTATTTATGTCAAGTTATTTTGTGTGAGTACGCATAACTGGGGTACTGTATTTTGTACTGTGTGTTTGTCAGTCGTTGTGAGTGTATGTGTACATGAGTGAAAATGTGGTTGTGTGTACATCTTCAGGCAATGACTGTGAGCTCTAGGTTATTGAGTGTAGTGTGTGTGTCTGTAAGTATGTACACGCTTACTTAGGTATGGACTTTTCCTTAAGGCATTGGCATGTGTGTGGGCCACTATATAACAGCATGCCCTTGGCCTGAAATGGCCTCTGGCTGTAAACAAAAAAAAATGAAGGAATTTCCTGTGGTCCAGCAGATGGGTATCGTGTCCCTGCTGTAAGGGAAAGGTTGCGGGTTCGAGCCGCCCCCTTCTGGGTTGTAAGGGGTCATATGGTGAGGGTGCAGGGTTTACGATTTGGCGCCTAAACCTTCTGCAGACCTTACCCAAGGTTGTGTGACTGGTTTGATGTAGCCTCTTTTCAGAGGAAAGGGGGAAGTGGAGAGAGGATTTCGAGGGGAACTGGTCACATAGGGCCTACATACAGTTGAAGTGGAATGTTTACATACATAGTTTTTCACAATTCCTGACATTTAATCCATGTAAGAATTCCCTGTCTTAGGTCAGTTAGGATCACCACTTTATTTTAAGAATGTGCAATGTCAGAATAATAGTAGAGAATGATTTATTTAAGCTTTTATTTATTTCATCACATTCCCAGTGGGTCAGAAGTTTACATACAGTCAATTAGTATTTGGTAGCATTGCCTTTAAATTGTTTAACTTGGGTCAAATGTTTCGGGTAGCCTTCCACAAGCTTCCCACGGTAAGTTGGGTGAACAGAACTTGTCTCCTTCCTGAGCGGTATGACGGCTGCATTGTCCCATGGTGCTTATACTTGCGTTCTATTGTTTGTACAGATGAACATGGTACCTTCAGGGATTTGGAAATTGCTCCAAAAAATGAACCAGACTTATGGAGGTCTACAATTTTTTTTCTGAGGTCTTGGCTGATTTCTTTTGATTTTCCCATGATGTCAAGCAAAAAGTAGATGTCCTGACCGACTTGCCAGAAGTATAGTTTGTTAACAAGACGTGTGGAGTGGTTGAAACACTTAGGTTGGAGTCATTAAAACTAGTTCATGTGAACTTCAGAATTCAACTGTAACTGTATCCTCAAAGTCATGTTTGGCCCAGTCACCTTGGTTGCATTAGTAGGGATCATTACCTCTGACCTCACAGACATGGGCCTTCATCACTGTGTCAATGGCGGAAACAAATGAGTTTCATAGTTCAAGGAAACTAAGATGAGAATTGAAGAATCGTATGGTTATGGTTAGCGGTTCTTGAACAGTTCTTGAACTAATGATTGCACGGACCGCCACACCAAGCGTGGTTAGATGACATGTCATGGGGCGAGCTCATGAGATTTTAAACATGGTGGACTGACTGAGATGTCTTACCACTTGGTCGTTTTATGGTTGACCAGTGTGGTTATGGTTGTTTGTGGTTCGTGATTTAAAAAAGCCTTTCTGGGATGAGAAGTGCTTCATTTCGGACAGTTGGTGGATTGCTCACACCTGCTGAACTTCTATAACTGAACAACTTATTATGCAGTACATTCGGAAAGTATTCAGACCCCTTCACTATTTCCACATTTTGTTACGTTACAGCCTTATTCTAAAATGGATTGTGTTCTTGGGGACCTTCAATGCTGCAGAAATGTTTTGGTAATCTTCCCTATATCTGCTCCTCTACACAATCCTGTCTCGGAGTTCTACAGACAATTCTTTGTACCTTTTTTTTTGTTTTTGCTCTGACCTGCACTGTTAACTGTGGGACCTTATATAGAGAGGTGTGTGGCTTTCCAAATCATGTCCAATCAATTGAATTTACCACAGGTGGACTCCAATCAAGTTGAGGAAACATCTCAAGGATGATCAATGGAAACAGGATGCCCATGAGCTCAATTTCAAGGCTCATAGCAAAGGGTCTGAATACTTATGTAAATGTGATATTTCAGTATTTATTTTTTATGTTATACATTTGCAAAATATTCTAAAAACCAGTTTTTGCTTTGTCATTATGGGGTATTGTGTGTAGATTGATGAGAATACTATTTTTTTTTAATAAGGCTGTAACGTAACTCAATTTATAAAAAGGGAAGCGGTTTGAATACTTTTCGAATGCATTGTATGTGAAAGCTTGAATCTCAGTACAAGTCTGCAAATGTTTGACGTTTATGCTGGTGAAACTATGGGATTTACCAAAGATGCAGAACAACATATCAATGTTTGTCCTTTTTAAAACGTGCTAATGAACATAGAGTACAATACGTCCCCTTATGTTTGGGTAGAGGGAAGGGGGGTGTAAGTGAGTTTCTCTGGTTGGTTGATGGCTGGGGCTTGCTTGAGTGACAATGTGTACGTGGACTTCCTCACTTTTAAATGCCACTGTGTATTTAGCTTGTTTAGCGTTTCAACAAACAAAGCCCTTCCTTCTGTCTCCCAGAAAGGAACACAGAGTTCTGAAATGATGCGTTGGGAATATGACAGTCCTCAAGAGAGAGAGAAACTGTACCATCATCATCTTCTTTTACATAAGCTTTCATTGGACTCTTTGAAACCCTTGTCTTTACTGGAGCAGGTTTTGTGAGTGGGTTCCTCAAAGATGGAAATTTGCAACATTTTGAAGAGGCTGAAATATTTTCAAGGCTATTTTTAGTGTTTGTCCCTCAGAATTGTTAGTAAAAGCCCACTAATAGCCTGTGAGTTTGGAGAAAACTCACTTAGTGCACGGTGGCCACCTCAGCATTGATATGGTTATCTTTCTGAACAGAGTGGGCGCATTAATAAGGTGATTTGTTTGAAAAGGAAGGTAAACATTTGCCTGTCCCCTAGGGCTTGTTGACTCTCACTCTGAAGTGCGCCAAAAAGGAACTCAGAATTTGCATTTTCAGGATGCTTATTTTCTTTGTTTCTTCAGCTTCCCTTTTTCTTTTCTACCAAAATAGAGACACTGCACTTAAGGAAAACCTGGCATTATCTGCTGCAGCTACGACTGGGCTACAGAGTGAGTTCCCAGGTTCAGTTTAGGGTTCCAAGTGACGGCATGACGGTGCGAACATGGACTGCCTCACAATTCCGTGGCTTTCTGTGTATTTAGCTCCTTTTTTAGTGTTAAAATAAACAAACCCAATCCGTCTCTAAAGAGAGGAATATGCTATTTTTTAAAAGTGACCCATCCGGGAAGAAACTAACACTTGAAACAGAATTAAAACATTCTGTTCCACCACACAATGGTATCAAATCGAACTCTGCTTCCATCAACGCAATACCTTTGAGACGTTAACTCAGAGACACCCTCTCAAACTAGTGTCTAGGAACAACCCCTTGTCTCAATTTCCATACTGAACTTAATTATTGAAAGTCACTCAGGATTAGGGCATCTGCTAAATGACAAAATGACATATACTGTAAGTTACCCTCTCCCTGACTCGAGAGTCCGTTCATTGAGACGGCCTGGAGTTTCACATCCCTCCATCAGACTGTCTGCTCTGCTTACCATAGACAGCTGCTTCCGATCTTGATCAGGGGCTGCGTGGTTGTGAGCCACCCCTATTAGGGCCAGAGTCCAGGCCGAATGGAACCAGGGTGTATTTATAAAGACCACAGTCGTTTTTTCCAACGAGAGAGCCGCCTGGCTTTTGCCTTTCCGTGGTCCGTTAATAAGCGTGTCGGAACCCCGTGATGTCGGTCGGAATCCGGGTCGGGGCGCATGGCTGACCCGATGGTGACACGGACACAGGCTCCGAGTGTTCCTCATAGCTGGGCTCTGGCGTCACGGCGCCGACTCGGCTTTCAACCGTGCTCGCTGGCTGGAGAGATAATTGGACTTTAATGGCTTACTTTGGCCCCGTCTGTATCTAATCACTCAACATGCTGCCATCAGGACAGCTTTAGATGAGACATAAGTATGTGCATAAACATTTAATTAACATGTACTTAAACATGTAAATATTAACCATTGATTATATTCATATGACCTGATTTAAGGATGTTGACTTTCAGAAATAGTATGTAATTGATCACTGCAATGAATAACAGTGAACCCATGAATAGAGGACATCCTCTATACTTCAAGCCAGCACCCATAATAGAAGTATGTGTTCATCTCTCACTTCCCAGCAGTCACCCAGTGTAAGTCAGCACCCATAATAGAAGTCACATGTAAATTCACTGTGATCATCTCTCACGTCCCAACAGTCACCTTGCTCTGTGTGTCTTGGTTTCCTTTACCATGAAGTCTCTATCGGCAAGTTTACTCAAAATAAAAAAAAACATAAGTATTCAAACCCTTTGCTATGAGACTCGAAATTGAGCTCTGGTGCATCCGGTTTCCAGTGATCATCCTTGAGAGGTGACCAAGAACCCGATGGTCACTCTGACAGAGCTCCAGAGTTCCTCTGTGGACCTTCCAGAAGAACAACCATCTCTGCAGCACTCCACCAATCAGGCTCTACGGTCAAGCATGGTGGTGGCAGCATCATGCTGTGAGGATGTTTTTCAGCGACAGGGACTGGGAGACTAGTCAGGATCGAGGGAAAGATTAAGAGAGCAAAGTACAGAGAGATCCTTGACGAAAACCTGCTCTAGAGCACACAGGATGTCTTACTGGGGAGAAGGTTCACCTTCCAACTGGACAACAACCCTGAGAATACCACCAAGACAACGCAGGAGTGGCTTCGGGACAAGTCTCTGAATATCCTTGAGTGGTCCAGCCCGAGCTCGGACTTGAATCTGATTTGAATATCTCTGGAGAGACGCTCCCCATCCAACCTGACAGAGCGTGAGAGCATTTGCAGAGAAGAATGGGAGAAACTCCCCAAATACAGGTGTGCCAAGCTTGTAGCGTCATACCCAAGAAGATTGGAGACTGTAATCACTGCCAAAAGGTGCATCAACAAAGACCTACGTTTTTGCTTTGTCATTGTGGGGTATTTGTGTGTAGATTGAGAAACAAATATGTAATCAATTTTAGAATAAGGCTGTAACATAACAAAATGTAGAAAAAGTCAAGGGGTCTAAATAGTTTCCGAATGCACTGTAGGTCACCAGCTGTGCTCTACTGTACTTAACCTCCTGCTGTGAGTGGCCTATCAAAGCAGAGGAAACTGCCCTCAGCTGGCCGGCAGACAGGTCGACCCACAGGGCTTTTGTTGTTCCTTTCCGGCACTCCACAAGGTGTTGATCCCTGAGCTGGTGTCTGCTCAACTCCTATCTGTCTGTCGGTCTTTCTTTCTGCCTTTTGTGATGCGGGTACGCTCCCTGAAGGACACACACTATTGACAAACATGTAAACACACTAACACACACACACATTCCTTATACTTCTTATACACACACTCGCTGGCATTTGTACATTTTTTTTAAAGATGGTGTGGCACAGGTCATGCATATGTTAAGACATATCTTTGAAAATATATATATAATTGTTAATCAACCCTACAAGCAATACAATACTCTATTATTATGGTGGGAGATTATAATGCAGTTTTAAATACCTCTATGGGCCGTAAAGGAAATCACACTACAAACTATCACCCTCATGCACTTAAGGAAATCATGAATGTCATGGATATATTAGAACTAGTGGATATATTCAGGCTTAAATATCCTGACCTAGTGAGATATACATGGCGGAGGCTTAATCAAGCTAGTCGTCTTGATTAATTTCTTATGTCATTCTCTCTGGCACCAAAAGTTTAAAATGTGTTGATAGGGGACAGAAGGCTGTCAGATCATCACATAATTTGCATATATATTACTCTTACATAATTTACATGTTGCTGAGGATATTGGAAATGTAATCAAACCTATTGGATGATAACTTGTTTTTAACTAGGACAGAATAATTTCTAACTGACTTTTTCCGACATAACAGAGTTGAAGTCGGAAGTTTACATACACCTTAGCCAAATACATTTAAGTTCAGTTTTTCACAATTCCTGACATTTAATCCTAGTAAAAATGTCTTAGGCCAGTTAGGATCACCACTTTATTTTAAGAATGTGAAATGTCAGAATAATAGTAGAGAGAATGATTTATTTCAGCTTTTATTTCTTTCATCACATTCCCAGTGGGTCAGAAGTTCACATACACTCAATTAGTATTTGGTAGCATTGCCTTTAAATTGTTTAACTTGGGTCAAACGTTTCAGGTAGCCCATTCCTCCTGACAGAACTGGTGTAACTGAGTCAGGTTTGTAGGCCTCCTTGCTCGCACACGCTTTTTCTGTTCTGCCCACACATTTTCTATGGGATTGAGGTCAGGGCTTTGTGATGGCCACTCCAATACCTTGACTTTGCTGTCCTTAAGCCATTTTGCCACAACTTTGGAAGTGTGCTTGGCTTCATTGTCCATTTGGAAGACCCTTGGAAGATGTCTTGATGTTGCTTCAATATATCCACATAATTTTCCTCCCTCATGATGCTATCTATTTTGTGAAGTGCACCAGTTCCTCCCGCAGCAAAGCACCCCCACAACATGATGCTGCCACCCCCGTGCTTCATGGTTGGGATGGTGTTCTTCGGCTTGCAAGCCTCCCTCTTTTTCCTCCAAACATAACGATGGTCATCATGGCCAAACAGTTCTATTTTTGTTTCATCAGACCAGAGGACATTTCTCCAAAAAGTATGATCTTGGTCCCCATGTGCAGTTGCAAACCATATTCTGGCTTTTTTATGGCAGTTTTGAAGCAGTGGCTTCTTCCTTGCTGAGTGGCCTTTCAGGTTATGTCGATATAGGACTCGTTTTTACTGTGGATATAGATACCTTTGTACCTATTTCCTCCAGCATCTTCACAAGGTCCTTTGCTGTTGTGGGATTGATATGCGCTTTTCGCACCAAAGTACGTTAATCTCTAGGAGACAGAACACATCTCCTTCCTGAGCAGTATGATGGCTGCGTGGTCCCATGGTGTTTATACTTGCGTACTATTGTTTGTACAGATGAATGTGGTACCTTCAGGTGTTTGGAAATTGCTCCCAAGGATGAATCAGACTCGTGGAAGTCTACAATTTGTTTTCTGAGGTCTTGGCTGATTTCTTTAGATTTCCCCATGATGTCAAGCAAAGAGGCGCTGAGTTTGAAGGTAGGCCTTGAAATACATCCACAGGTACACCTCCAATTGACTTAAATTATGTCAATTAGCCTATCAGAAGCTTCTAAAGCCATATTTTTCTGGAATTTTCCAAGCTGTTTAAAAGGCACAGTCAACTTAGTGTATGTAAACTTTTAACCCACTGGAAATGTGTTTTAGTGAATAAATGAAATAATCTGTCTGTAAACAATTGTTGGAAAAGTTACTTGTGTCATGCACAAAGCAGATGTCCTAACCGACTTGCCAAAACTATAGTTTGTTAACACTTTTTAAATGTGTCTTTAGAGGCCATGCAATTCAGTACTCATCTTTAAAGCAAAGCAATTTAGGTCAAAAGAGTATATATTAACAAAGGAAATTGAAGGACTAACAGTACAGATAGTTCTAAAAACAGTACCATGGAGGCTCAGAATAAGTTAGAGGAAAAACAAAGTGAATTGGAGGAACTTATTCAAGAAATATCAAGTGTAATGTCTTTTTTTTAATAAAAGGAACTGGATGGAATATGGGGAACAATGCATCAAATTATTTTTTAATCTTCAACATATAAATGCTACCATGAAGAATTTCCTGAATCTTGTTACGAATGACGGAGTTACCCACGATTCACCAAATTATATTTTGGAAAAGGTAGTAAAGGACTTTGAGCATGTGTTTTCATTTGTCTCCATCTCCACTAATTGTATGGATTTTTTGTTGTTGTCTATTAATAATGTGAAATTAACAGCTCTACAGAATGATTTATGTGAAAGCCAATTTACAGAGGAGGAACTTCTTGATGCAATTAAAGCCTTTAAGTCTGGGAAAACTCCAGGGCTGGATGGTATACCAAACTTTTTTTGATATACTCAGAGGACCATTATTAGCATGTTTTAACCACTCCTATATAAATGGTAGATTATCAGACATTCAACAAGAAGTTCTGATTTCATTATTACTGAAACATGAGCCAAGTGGTAAATTTAAAGATCCAGTCCGTTTAAAAATTTGAGGCCCCTTACAAAATGCCTAGTGCATAGAATTTAAAAGGTATTGTCGGATATTATTAATCAGACCGTTTTTTTTGTTGCATGGATGATACATTGGAGATAATATAAGACAAGTACTGGAAACAATAGAATACTATGAAATATCGGGGACACCAGGCCTGGTTTTCATAGCTGGTTTTGAAAAGGCCGTTGATAAAGTATGACTGGAGTTTATATATAAATGCCTGGAATTTTTCAATTTTGGAGAATTTTGGTTCAAGTTATGTATAGTAACCCTATGTGTAAAATAGTACAGAATGTTTTAAACTGTCAAGAGGAGTAAAACAAGTTTCTCCACTATCGGCACATCTATTTATTCAAAATGTTAGCTGTTAAAATCAGATCTGATTTTGGAAGTGGTTAGAAATGCAGGGCTTAAAAGCAAAGGTGTCATTGTATGCTGATAATTCATGTTTTCTTTTAAATCCACAATTTGGATCCCTCCACAGCCTCGTAGAGGATCTAGATAGCTTTTTCTAACCTCTTTGGATAACAACCAAATGATGTGTACTATATTACATATTGAATCACAAAAAAAACAACTTTTACATCACCATCTAGTTTACAAATAAAATGGTCTGACGGGTATGTGTACATACTCAGTATACAGTACCAGTCAAAAGTTTGGACATCTACTCATTCAAGGGTTTTTATTTTATTTTTTACTATTTTCTACATTGTAGAATAAAACTAAACCTGTAAAAAAAATGAAATGAAATAACACATGGAATCATAAAGTGTTAAACAAATCAAAATATATTTTAGATATTTCAAACTAGCCACCTTTTGCCTTCATGGCAGTTTTGGACACTTTTGGCGTTCTCTCAACTAGCTTCATGAAGTAGTCACCTGGAATGGATTTCAATTAACAGGTGTGCCTTGTTAAAAGTTAATTTGTGGAATTTCTTTCCTTCTTAATGCATTTGATAAGTTTTGTGACACGGTAGGGTAGGTGTGGAATATAGAAGTTAGCCCTATTTGGTAAAAGACCAAGTCCATATTATGGCAAGAACAGCTTAATTAAGCAAAGAGAAATGACAGTCCATCTTTACTTTAAGAAATGAAGGTCAGTCAATCCAGAGAACGTCAAGAACTTTGAAAGTTCAGTCGCAAAAACCATCAAGCGCCATGATAAAACTGGCTCTCATGAGGACCGACACAGGAAAGGAAGACCCAGAGTTACCTCTGCTGCAGAGGACACGTTCATTAGAGTTACCAGCCTCAGAAATTGCAGCCCAAATAAATGCTTCACAGAGTAGAAGTAACAGACACATCTCAACATCAACTGTTCAGAGGAGACTGCGTGAATCAGGCCTTCATGGTCAAATTGCTGCAAAGAAACCACTACTAAAGGACACCAATGAGAAGAAGAGACTTGCTTGGGCCAAGAAACACGAGCAATTGACATTAGACCGATGGAAATCTGTCCTTTGGTCTGATGAGTCCAAATGTGAGATTTCTTTTGTTCCAACTGCTGTGTCTTTGTGAGATGTAGAGTAGGTGAACGTATTCGTTTTTGCTCTGTCATTGTGGGGTATTGTATTCTCATCAATGTAATCCATTTTAGATTAAGGCTGTAACACAAAGTGTGGAAAAAGTCAAGAGGTCTGAATACTTAATTGAATGCACTGTATAGCGGGTCTGAATAGAGACACAACACCCTATAACCCTACAATGGCCGTCAATGATATTGCACAAAGTGAACTCACTTCAACCCAACAAGGGCAAAATGTTTTGACTTCCACCAGATCCCTATGCAAATTAGTCAAATGACGACGGCTGTGGATGTCTGGATGGAGTGTCGGATCGGAAGAAGAGGGGTGCTGGGTATCTGGGCTAGGTCATGCCTGTTAAGGGTGTTAGGTGGATTTTTGGATGGGGATAGCGGTGCCCTCTAATATCAGGGACTTTCCCTTGGCAGGGGGGCACATGATGTGGTGTAGTCAGCAGCGAGGGGAGGTGGGGGATGGGGACAGTGTGGATTTCTTAGGCATGCTCTCTGCCCCGTCTCCACTGTTGCTTGTACAGCGCAGCTATGCACATACACACTCACTCACTTTTCGCGACTGAGCATACTCTCCCACGGGGAGAAAGAGAGGTTGAGTGGAGGGATGTTTTCTTGTGTTTGTCACTGTCATGTTGTCACTGTCAGTTGCATGTGCTACACGTTAAGGTTTATATATGTTTTCTCGGGACTGCTGTCTCACTTACACGATGACGAGAGGAGTGTGGAAAAAGAGAGGTTGTTCACTCAAGGCCCACATTTACATCCAGACTATAGTGGTTTGGAAACCAGGCTTTAAAACTGCTGTGTGCACTGATTCCTTTGTGTCACTGGTTCACCACATAAGAAATCCACTTTAGAATGCAGCAATAGCAATTATCTGTTGGAAGTAGTACAGTAGCTGTCTATCAAGTACACATAACCTACTTAGGGCTGTAACGTTGAGTCATTGCCACAATCAAATGCCATGTGACCGTTATGTCACTGTCACTAGGCACCAGTGGTGGAAAAAGTACCCAAATGTCATACTTGAGTAAAAGTAAAGATACCTTAATAGAACACGACTCAAGTGAAAGTCACCCAGTAAAATACTACTTGAGGAGAAGTCTAAAGGTATTTGGTTTTAAATATACTTATGTATCAAAAGTACATTTAATTGCTACTATATACTTAAGTATTAAAAATAAAAGTACAAGTCATTTCAAATTCCTTATATTTAGCAAACCAGACAGCATAATTATCTTTTTTTAAATTTTAAAGGGATACCCCCCAAAAAACTACTGAAGTAGTACTTTAAAGTATTTTTATTTAAGTACTTTACACCACTGCTAGGCATTCCAAAACAGCACTCTGTTAATGAATGGTGCTGGTGGTCTACCAAACTTGCTAATGGCCTGGTACTCAGCGCTCTATTGTCCCTTTTAATCACACTTCAATGAAAATTAAATAAAAAATAAAATCAAACACTTAATGATTTGTATTTGAATAATCTGAATGATGAGGATAAATGACGATGGGAGTTAAAGGTCCCGTTCTGAAATGGATCCAGTGCTTTCCCAGCCGGACCTGATATGCATAATATATATTTTTTAACATTCCATGATTGTCGTGGATCTTGTTTCAAACTCAAAGCCAAAAACAGCGGCAGCCATTTGGATGCATTTTGGATATGAAGCTGGTTGATAAACTGAATCAGGTTAGTAATATCTGAGGTTGCAGCGATAACCTTTTAGGAGGGTATCTCTCCAGGAATAGGGTTGGAGAGCCTTGGCATTGAGTTTGAGAGCAATAGGCTATCACCTGTCGCGCAGCGAGAGACAGCTCCTCAAACAGCTGGTTGATGTGTGGAATGAAATAAGGGTTCTTATAAACCCAGTCATTGCGCAGCATTTCTTTTTAAAAGAGAAGGATCCCAGCTTTCCATTGCTAGGCCATATTTGTTTCTCCACTTTCCAATTATTAAGTACATTGCTTTGCTTCACAACTGGAGTAGCCTACGTGGCTGGCATAAAAATAAACTCTGCGTTTGCTATTCAAGTGCATACAGATATGTCTTTTTTTTGCCTCTGCCTCTGTTCCGACAGGTGTATGATAATGGCCCATTCGAAATCAAAACTCATTTTACACATTATTTAGTTTAAGTAAAGACGAGATTTAAATTGAGAATAGTCTGATGGGTGAGAATAGTATCACTTTTAAATGAAGGGAGAGGGGATACCTAATCAGTTGCACAACTGAATGCATTCAACTGAAATGAGAGACTAATGCCCAGTATGTAAAGTCTACTAAGGCAAGAAACATTAAACATTTTTAGTGACTTTTACAAATAATTAATAATCAGGCCCCCTGGAACAGGGTTGGAGAGTCCTGGTATAGCCTATGAGCCTAGTGAAATGTGTGTTCTTATAAACCCAGTCATTGTGAAATCACGGGGGCAAAAACATAATTTTGACTGGCCACTTTAAAAAGGGGATCCCAGCTTTCTAGTGCTAATATACTTATTTTTCAACTCCTACAATTAAGCACATTAATCCGCTTTACATACAACCGGAGTAGCCTACCTGTCATATTAAAACGTAACCGTGGAATGTGCTTCCTCAATTCACTTTTCAAGTGCAGGCAAGTCAGTTAAGAACAAATTCTTATTTGCAATGACAAAAAAGTCACTAAAAATGTTTAATGTGGGTAGTACCTTGTCAGCTCGGGGGTTTGAACTTGCAACCTTCCGGTTACTAGTCCAATGCTCTAACCACTAGGCTACCCTGCCACCCCTATATAGACTGCTCAAAAAAATAAAGGGAACACTTAAACAACACAATGTAACTCCAAGTCAATCACACTTCTGTGAAATCAAACTGTCCACTTAGGAAGCAACACTGATTGACAATACATTTCACATGCTGTTGTGCAAATGGAATAGACAACAGGTGGAAATTATAGGCAATTAGCAAGACACCCCCAATAAAGGAGTGGTTCTGCAGGTGGGGACCACAGACCACTTCTCAGTTCCTATGCTTCCTGGCTGATGTTTTGGTCACTTTTGAATGCTGGCGCTGCTTTCACTCTAGTGGTAGCATGAGACGGAGTCTACAACCCACACAAGTGGCTCAGGTAGTGCAGCTCATCCAGGATGGCACATCAATGCGAGCTGTGGCAAGAAGGTTTTCTGTGTCTGTCAGCGTAGTGTCCAGAGCATGGAGGCGCTACCAGGAGACAGGCCAGTACATCAGGAGACGTGGAGGAGGCCGTAGGAGGGCAACAACCCAGCAGCAGGACCGTTACCTCCGCCTTTGTGCAAGGAGGAGCAGGAGGAGCACTGCCAGAGCCCTGCAAAATGACCTCCAGCAGGCCACAAATGTGCATGTGTCTGCTTAAAACGGTCAGAAACAGACTACATGAGGGTGGTATGAGGGCCCGACGTCCACTGTGCAGGACGTTTGGCATTTGCCAGAGAACACCAAGATTGGCAAATTCGCCACTGGCGCCCTGTGCTCTTCACAGATGAAAGCAGGTTAACACTGAGCACGTGACAGAGTCTGGAGATGCCGTGGAGAACGTTCTGCTACCTGCAACATCCTCCAGCATGACCGGTTTGGCGGTGGGTCAGTCATGTTGTGGGGTGGCATTTCTTTGGGGGGCCGCACAGCCCTTCATGTGCTCGCCAGAGGTAGCCTGACTGCCATTAGGTACAGAGATGAGATCCTCAGACCCCTTGTGAGACCATATGCTGGTGCGGTTGGCCCTGGGTTCCTCCTAAGGCAAGACAATGCTAGACCTCATGTGGCTGTAGTGTGTCAGCAGTTCCTGCAAGAGGAAGGCATTGATGCTATGGACTGGCTCTCCCGTTCCCCAGACCTGAATCCAATTGAGCACATCTGGGACATCATGTCTCCCTCCATCCACCAACGACCACGTTGCACCACAGACTGTCCAGGAGTTGGCAGATTCTTTAGTCCAGGTCTGGGAGGAGATCCCTCAGGAGACCATCCAACACCTCATCAAGAGCATGCCCAGGCGTTGTAGGGAGGTCATACAGGCACGTGGAGGCCACACACACTACTGAGCCTCATTTTGACTTGTTTTAAGGACATTACATCAAAGTTGGATCAGCCTGTAGTGTGGTTTTCCACTTTAATTTTGAGTGTGACTCCAAATCCAGACCTCCATGGGTTGATAAATTTGATTTACATTGCTAATTTTTGTGTGATTTTGTTGTCAGCACATTTAACTATGTAAAGAAAAATGTATTTAATAAGAAATGTCATTCATTCAGATCTAGGATGTCTTATTTTAGTGTTCCCTTTATTTTTTTGAGCAGTGTATATATATCGCTGCAACCTCAGATATTACTAACCTGATTCAGTTTATCAACCAGCTTAGCTTCATATCCAAAATGCATCCACATGGCTGCTGCTGTTTTTGGCTTTGAGTTTGAAACAAGATCCACAATAATCATGGAATGTAAAAAAAAATATATTATGCATTTCAGGTGCAGCTGGGAAAGCACTGGATCCATTTCAGAATGGGACCTTTAACTCCCATCATTATTTATCCTCATCATTCAGATTATTCAAATACAAATCATTAAGTGTTTGATTTGATTTTTTATTTAATATAGGAGGGGCAGGGTCGCCTAGTGGTTAGAGCGTTGGAAGGTTGATTTAGAATGGGCCACAAAAAAATACATCCGTTGTGTGTATATATATATATATATATATATATATGACAACGGATGTATTTTTTTGTGGCCCATTCTAAATCAAATGTAATTTCACACGTATTAGTACGCAATATGTAAAGACCAGATTACATTGAGAATAGTCTGTTGAGTGAAAAATATCAACAATTGCTTTTCAAATTGTGAAAGAGACTGATGAAGTGTGTGCAGCCTGCACAAGAAACAGAGCATGTGCCTTTTTGCAACTATCAAATTATAATTAGTCGCATCATACAGCCATAGGCTATATGGTTTAAGACATTCTTAAGGTTTGTATCTCAGCTAAAGTTGCCAATTAACTTTATATAAAGCGTAGGCTATAGAACCTGTTTCAAATTCTCACTTTTATTTTTACCGCACAACACATGCGCCCTCGCTCGGTAATCGTTTTGGAGAAATATTCTTTCTATTTTATTTAGCTATGTTCAATTGTATTCGTCTTACTATCACATAATATAATATAAAATAATGCCACGCAATTATAAGCAAATCACAGCCTAGGCTATGGGCAAGGCATAGCCAGATCAGTAACATAAGGCCATTGGAATATGCCAATCAGTTCTTCTGAAATACATTTTCTTCACAATATATTAATTGTGACGTATTACTTTTTCAAATATAGATGTTCCAAAGGCAGCTTGTATGCGTGGAAGCACAGATATGCTAAACGTGTTTATGTTAATAACTGTTACCGGCTGACAAAATGTCATGACCACCACAGCCCTAGTCATATACTCTTAGGGGAAAAAAAGTTATATCTAGAACCTAAACGGATTCTTTGGCTGTCCCCATAGGAGAACCATTTGAAGAACCCTTTTGGTACAAGCTGGAACCCTTTCCACAGAGGGTTCGACATGGAACCCAAAATGGTTCTACCTGGAACCAAAAAGGTTTCTTCAAATGGTTTTCCTATGGGGACAGCCAAAGAACCCTTTTGGAAACCTTTTTTCTAATTGTACTGGCTACTTACTGTAGATGCTACTTGTCTTTTGACAACTTCTTCTTAGCTGCAGTTGTATTGTCACCTAGGAAGGGGGAGGAGCAGAGTGACCAGTTTCAAGGCAATTGAAAGGTCACTCAATCCCGTTTCAGAACTGAGCATTGTGGGTGAAAGGGGCGGCTGTGGAGCCGAGAGTGGTAATCCATTTCAGCACTGCTAACAGTGGTGTGTGTCCAGGGCAAACAGGTGTTCTCAAGAGCTACTTAGCCATCCCCTTGATCACGGTACACAACGGACCATGGCTTGTATTACACAGTGAAGGCGAACCTGTACCACCCCAAAAAAATGATGACCTTTCTTTTGCTTTCTCTTCCTCTCTCGACTCGTTCAAAAGGCAATAGGGTCGCGCAGGCCTATGTACGTTACGGCTTTAGTGTTTTCAGTCGGTGCCTCATTTGTGAGGTCTACGTTTTGACTTGTGGTAGCTGCTGCCCTTCACTCGGCGCCCTCACCACTGTCTGTTCCAGTTATTTAGAGATAGGCCTGGTAACCTTCAGAAGTGTGGGGACGCTAATAACCAGTGTTTCGTGTCTCTCAGATTTAGTCTGTGGCGATGGCGGCGTCTCTTTCATGTTTGTCCTTGGCCTGGGTATCGAATGGATGAGCGAGATGTAGGTCTTCATACATCACATGCTTAAAGACGAGTCCTCAAATTTTGTCTGTGAAGCTTTTCAAATGATACAGAAGCAATTATAGAATGGTGTACAGTAGAAAAAGCCTACAGTACTTGGACCAAAACCATATGCTAGTTGTAGTGGTTTAGTTTTTAGTCGTAAATGGACATTCTTTGACACTCTTGGGAGTTTGCAACCCTCTGAATTCATTGTCAGAAAGATCTTGACTTTGGGTATGGTGATATCTGTTTCGATCTGTCAACATCACCATGATATACAATACCAAGCTATCACATTTGGTTCCTTGGAAGTTGTGGCAACGTATGGTGTTGGTTTCACATTGGTTGTGAGAACAAAGCCATATGTTTCCTGACTGGTAAAACGTAAAAAAAATGTAATGTTCTGTGAACAAAAGTAAACATTTTTGCCTGTTCTGCGAATGTTTATTTTTTAGGTTGCAGGGGAGGTTCTGAGAAGGTTTTACTCTGGTTCATTTAAGATTTTCCTGGGAGTTTTTATTAACGCTGTGAGAAAGGAAATTATAGATTATTTTGATGTATAAAAAAAGTCCTTAAAATTGCCATTGAATGTTTCAATAAGACTTTTTAATAACACTGCTAGCTTATTTTGGGTTAACTTTTTGGAACTCCAAGCACAGATGGGACACATGGAAATTAATTTCCTTATGCACTAATCAAGCATTTCTTTTTTATGCATACAAAGCTGTTCATTTTTGTCTATTTAAACAAAACCCATTTCAAAGGAAATAAGCACTCATTTAGATCAGGTGTGGCCAGTTAGTGGACGTGGCCAACACACCTGAACACACTTAAACAGATAGAAGTTTGAGTTTTGTTGATGCTGAGAACAAAATGTATGTTTTTAAATAGCATTCTTAGAACGTTCTTTGAACTTTACTAAAGTTTTCTTGTGGTTTTTATAGAAAGTGTTCATAAAGTTCTTAGAACAATTTGAGAACAAGACTTTAAATAGAACCATGAAGAAACCCATAGGAGACATTATGCTCAAGTATTGAAATTCCCACAGAAGAACATTGTTTCTTAATGTTCTTGGAACAATTTGAGATAATGTCTTTAAATAGCACCACGAGGAAACCTGTAGGGAACGTTATGCTGAAGCATTGAAATTCCCACAGAAGACAGTTGTTCCTTAACATTCTCTGAACAATTTGAGAACATGACTTTAAATAGAACCATGAGGAAACCTGTAGGAAACGTTATGCTGAAGTACTGAAATTTCGGCAGAAGAATGTTGTTTCATAATGTTCTTTGAACTATTTGACAACATTCCCAATATCAAACCAGTTGGAGAATGTTCATACAACGTTACCAAAATTGAAATGAAATGTAACCATGTTTAAACTTTTAGGAAGCATTCTGTTAAAGTAATGAAATAGAGAGAATTTTTTCATTAAAGTTAATTAAAAGTGCTGAGAATGTTCCAAAGCCAAGAAACTATCCTGCACCAATCCTAGAAATTTGTGGGAAGGCTGGATGCAAAATAAGCGTAAGACAACCACTCTCTCAGCAAGCTCTAAGAAACATATGGTACTCCGAATGTTATGTGCTGTCTGGGTAGGTACTGTACATCAGATTTTTCACTTTGGTGTGGTTGTCTTGATAAAACGTCACTAACGGAGCAATGAGGATATCATATGGACCATTGGTGGGGAACACGTCCCAGCTAGCACATAATGTTCTGAGAACTATATGTTTCTTAGAGCTAGGTGCAGGATAGTTACTTGGCTTTGGAACATTCTCAGCACATTTAAGGAACTTGACAGAAAAATACAATTTCTTGCTATATCATTACTTTAACAGAATGTTTCCTAAAAGTTCAAACATGGTTACATTTAATTTAAATGTTGATAATGTTCTAGGAACATTCTCCAACTGGTTTGACATCAATGTTGTCAAATATACTGAACACATTGGAGGACACATTGAACACAAAAACACATTGGAGGTGGCTTATGGTAGAGAAATTAACATTACATTTTCTGGCAACAGTTATGGTGGACATTCCTGCAGTCAGCATGCCAATTGCACGCTCCCTCAACTTGAGACATCTTTGGCATTGTGTTCTGTGACCAGCACACCTTGTCCCCAGCACAAGGTGCACCTGTGTAATGATCATCCAGTTTAATCTTTTTCTTGATATGCCACACCTGCAGGTGGATGGATTAATAACAGGGATGTAAACCAAATTGAGCACAACATTTGAGAGAAACAAGCTTTTTGTGCATATTCAACATTTCTGGGATCTTTTATTTCAGCTCATGAAACATGGGACCAACCCTTTACATGTTGCGTTTATATTTTTGTTCAGTATAGTTCAGAGAACGTTAAGAAACAACATTCTTCTGTGAGAATTTCAGTACTTCAGCATAACTTTTCCTACAGGTTTCCTCGTGGTTCTATTTAAAGTCATGTTCTCACAATTGTTTCTTAATGTTCTCTGAACAATATTCTTCTGTGGGAATTTCAGTACTTCAGCATAATGTTTCCTCGTGGTTCTATTTAGTCATGTTCTCAAATAGTTCCGAAAACGTTCCATGTAAACCACAACTTGAGTAACATTCAGAGAACTTTCTAAGAATGCTATTTAAAAACATATACATAACATTCTCAGCATCAACAAAACTTTCTCTATCCTCTATCGTTTGTTAAGTGTGTTCAGGTGTGTTCATTGCTTGTTTCCTTTGAAATGAGATCTGTTTGAATAGAGTAAAATGAACTGCTTAATGAGTAAAACAAACATGACATACATGTTCCTTGTGGCGCAGTGGACTAATTCCATGGATAGAGAACAGAAGAGCGTAAATTTTAATCTCCCTGACGCTGTGCCACAATAATAAATAAAAATGTTTGCATGATTAATGCCATGTTTAAGCAAATTAATTTCCATGTGTCCTATTTGTGCTTGGAGTTCAAAACAGTTAACCCAAACTAATCTAGCAGTGTTATTAAAAGTCTTAAACATGTTCTCAGAACATTTAATTACCTTTTAAATAATCTCATTTTCATTCTCAGAAGGTTAATTAAACCTCCCAGAAGAAATGTCAGGGAACCATAGTAAAACATTCCCAGAACCTCCCTGCAACCTAAAAAATGTATGTTCCCAGAACAGGCAAAATGTTCACTTCATTTAAAACTGTTTTAATGGACCAGAAACGTATGACGTCATTCCGAGAATCAACGGGAAACCAAAAACTAACGTTCCCACAACTTCCAAGGAACCAAATGTAGTAGCTGGGATGCCATTGCTGTGGGCTCATGGTTACCATTGTGTGAGGGGCTACAGAAGAGGAGCATTACAGTGGCCTGGTTCCATGTCTGATGTGCTGTCTTGCTAATGCCTATATGACAATGGCTTGACAGTGATCATAGAAGTTAGCAAGGCAACACAAACGGATATCATGATCCCCTATGCTGCTTCACAAAGCTCCTACTCCCTCAGGCCATGACACGCATGAGGAAATTGTTAAGTGCTTAGAGTACTCTCTCTGTGTGTACTCTGTGTACCATAATTGGACATGCGAGACAAGAGACCCTGTTTGTCTCTCTGCGTACCTGTTCAATGTAACATAATTTGAGGCACCACTAGAAACTATTTCAATGTGATTGTGGTGTTTGTACTTATGTTTGGGTTTTTCGACTACATATATGCTAGTACATTATTATGTACTCATGGTCATTTTTGGTCATTTTTCCAGTGTTTCATTTCCTTTGAAGGGAAAGGCACTCTCTTTTGTACATCTTCTAATCCTCTCTTCACCCGCCCCTCTCTCTCTCTCTCTCTCTCTCTCTCTCTCTCTCTCTCTCTCTCTCTCTCTCTCTCTCTCTCTTTCTTCCTTACTAATCTCTAGGGTCACAGGTTCACCTGTAACTCCAGTCATAGAGATGACCTCTAATTAGGTGATGCTAATTCTCTTTTCCTCTTTCCCCTCTCTTTCTCTCGTTCTTTCTGCCTTCTGACCGACTGGCTGCACACATCACATCTCCTGCTCCGGCATTGATCTAAGCATTCCTGGGACTTCAGGCCGTGATGAGTCTCCTTTTCTGGAAGTTTTTGGATCAGTAGGCTTTGTGTGCTGCCTCGTTGCGATTTGCTTAATTCCCCCTCTCTCTCTTCTTTGTTTTTGCCCATCTAAGCAGAGGATTAGGGGCGCCCTTTATGATGGTTCTGTGATGGACTGGGGTTGTGTTTGGCGGTGGGCGGTTGATAGGCGGTCTGGGTGGGATTGGGGTAAATAGACTACTATATTACATTGTGTTCTGTATTACATAAGTAACGCACTGGAATCCAAATAAGAGGGATTACCCCAGCTCCCGCTCTTGTACCTAAACTTGAAGACTCACTCGCAGTCTAGTAAACTTGTAGGTTAACCTCAGGACAGGATATCCCAGTTTATTTCTGAGGCCTGACGTCACCTAAAAGTTATTTAAATTCCGAAGTCAACAGAGTGTGTGTGCGTGAGCCAGGCAGGTCTTGTGTTTTACAGGACAAACGCGTGTATTTCGAAGAAGTGTTGAACCCTGTCTGGGAAAGCAATGGGGGTTGTGTATCATGGCTCAGGCCGAGACCCAGATGCAGACACAGGAGGCTGATAGTACGAGTCTCAGAGTTGATTAAAGTAGGGGCAGGCAATTGGTAGATTAAGGCAGGCAAAGAGTCGTAATCCAAATCAGAGTCGGGCAGGTACAGGACGGCAGGCAGGGTCAGGACAGGCTGGAAACAGGATACAAAGAGCTGTAAGACAGGGGTTTAATTCTAGATACATGGAAAGTGGTATGTAGGCGGAGGGTGCGGGGCAACAGAAGGCTGATAAAACAGAGGGAAAGTTTGCGGGACTCCCGAGTGGAAAGCCATACCCTCTGCCCAAGACTGTAGCGGGGAGCAGGGGTTCGGTGGCGGTCCGCCTGTCGTCGATACCTTGAGAAGGGTGGCCCAGGCTCTCTTCCAGGTAGCGGGACAGCGACGTACTAACATCTGGGCAGAAGGTACGCTGACCTCTTGCTCTGGGAAGAGTGGGGGCTGATATCCCAGGGAACACTCAAAAGGCGAGAGACCAGTAGCAGAAAAGGGAAGAGTGTTGCGGGCATATTCCACCCACTCTAGTTGCTGGCTCCAGGTTGTGGGATTGGTGGAGATGAGGCAAGAGTTGTCTCCAAGTCGTGATTGGCTCGCTCCAACCGGCCATTAGACTGGGGATGAAAACCAAAGGACAGGCTAGCCGATGACCCAATGAGGGTGCAGAACGACCTCCCAGAACCGGGATGGGAACTTGAGGACCGCGATCGGAGACCATGTCGACTGGAAGTCCATGGATCCAGAAGACGTCTCCTTCTCTGAGGAAGGGGGATATAATGGGCGGCTTTGGAAAACCTATCCACCACCGTAAGGATGGTGGTGTTGCCATCTGACGGAAGGAGGTCCGTGACAAAGTCCAGTATATTGGACCAGGGGCAATGAGGAACAGGGAGTGGTTGGAGGCCAGCTGGAGCTTGCCGCGGAGTCTTGTTCTGCGCACACACAGGTCAAGAACCATTGGGTGTAAGACGAAAGCCAAGGTCCGACAGGAGCCAGGATGACAGGTGAGTCTCGGGGAATGTGCCCATACCAGACCACGGGCAGAGTCCAGGACTAACATCCGGTTAGCTGGGCCCCCTCCCTGGGGTCCTGCTGGGAACACTGTGCCTTGCGGACCAGACTCTCTATTACCCAGATGATAGCAGCCACTAGACAGGAAGTAGGGAGGATGATGTCAGGGTCCGATGGTTTAGTAACGGGGCTGTACAGACATGAGAGTGCATCAGGCTTCACATTCTTGGACTCTGGGCGGGAGGAGATAGGAAATGAGTAAATAACAGGGCTCATTATGGTCCAGCCACACCAAGAATGGATGTTCTGCCCCTTCTAACCAGTGCCTGCACACCTCCAACACCATCTTAACTGTGAGTAATTCTCGGTTTTCCACGTCATAGTGCCTCTCAATGGGGTTCATACGATGGGAAAGGAAGGCACAGGGATGCAGCTTCTGGTCCTGGGCAGAACATTGGGATAGGAAAGCCCCCACTCTGACATCCAAGGCGTCGACCTCCACCACAAACTGACGGGACCCCTCCGGATGGATTAAGATGGGAGCTGTAGTGAATCGCTGCTTGAGGTCTGAACGCCCGGTCAGCTGCTGGAGACCGTATGAACGAAACCTTGGGCGAGGTGAGTGCAGAGAGGGGGGAAGCAAGGGTGCTGTAACCCTGGACAAAATGACGGTAGAAATGAGCAAACCCCAGGAAACATTGCAGCTGCACTCTGGATGTGGGTTGAGGCCAATCCACCACTGCTGTCACCTTGTCAGGGTCCATCTGAATATTTCCTGCAGGGATGATGTATCCTAGGAAGGAGATGGTGGAGTGATGGTGGAATTCTCATTTCTCCACCTTCACGAAAAGCTGGTTCTACAGGAGACGCTGGAGGACCTGTCGGACATGGAGGACATGCTCTTGAGCTGACCGGGAATAAATGAGGATGTCTTCGAAGTAGACAAACACAAAATTGGTTCAACATGTCACAGAGCACATCATTGACCAGGGCCTGGAACACTGCAGGAGCGTCGGCATCACCAGGTACTCGTAGTGCCCACTAGCCGTGTTAAAGTCTGTCTTCCACTCATCTCCTTCCCATACCCGGACCAGATTGTGGGCATTCCGAAGGTCCAACTTGGATAAGATGACCTCCCCCTGTTTGCAGGTAATGGTTTTTAACCGTAATGTCATTAAGACCCCGGTAGTCATTACACGGACGCAGGGTCTTGCCTTCTTCTCCGCAAAGAAGAACCCTGTGCCAGTGCGGGAATCAGATGGACGCGTAATACCTGCAGCAAGAGAGTCCTCAATGTACCCTTCCATCGCTTTGGTGACCGGATAAGGAATAAAATCAACCCGAGGCGGTGCAGTGCCCGGGAGAAGGTCGATAGCACAGTCGTAGGACCGATGCAGAGGAAAAGGCAGAGTTGAAAACCTCCCGTAAGTCCTGGTACTCCGCGGGAACGGCAGAGAGATCTTAAGCTTTACACAAGCCCACAAGGAGACGTCCCGGGGCAGGCTGGGCTGACTTCAGACAATGTGCATGGCAAAACAGACTCCAACCCATGATGGAACCCATAGCCCAGTCAATTAGGGGGTTGCGCCTCGAGCCATTAAAACCCCAAAACCATGGGTACATGAGGAAACTCCAGGAGCAGAAACTGCATCGACTCACTATGGTTGCCTGACACTCGGTTGATAGGAACCGTATTGTGGGTGACTCTGCCAAAGAACTCCTATCCAGGGCTCTGACATCCATTGGGATGGAAAGGGGTTGAGTGGAGATTCCCAGCTCTGACACCATGGTAGTGTCCATAAAGCTTGCGTCAGCCCCAGTCAAAGAGCCCCCGATGGATTTGGACTGGTATCCCCACAACAGGGTAGCATAGAGTGGGTTACGAGAATTGAGAGATTGGTAAACTCCCCGTTCGGCTCACCAGTGGACTCGCACCTACTGATGAGCCTGGTATTTTAATGGGCAGGTAGATAAGAAATGTCCATTAGCTCCACAATACAGACAGCTCTTGGTATTCAGTCTGCATTAAACACTCAGCAGGAGACAATCTATCCCTGCCCAGTTGCATGGGCTCCGGAGGAGAAGAGTAGACAGCCCTCTGTGATTTCTGAGGGAAATCGGGTGACACCGGATTCTCTCGGAAATGTAGACTTTGGGGATTTTCCGGATTCCTCGGAGCCGAGGGAGTCGAGGTCCATGGGCAGCTCCTGAACTGTGAGCACGTATTTAATCACCTCCGATAATCCGGGTTCCAGGCACTCTCAGCCGCCAATGTGCGAAAATCTACTGCGTCGTCTGCCACACTACCGGAGTCTTGACGTTGCTGGAGCAGCTTACGAGCAGCCTCTCTCCAGGACAACGAAGAATCAAACACTTTTCGTACCTCCGCCACAAACTCCTCTAGACTGAGGCAAATGGTGGCCTGTTGTTCCCACAACGACGTAGCCCAGGCAAGTGCCCTCCCGGACATCAGCGTTATCAGGTACGTTATCAGGTACCCTATCTTTGAGCAGTCCGAGGGGAATGAAGAAGGTTCCATAATCTCCAGCTTGGCGCTCCGGAGGAGATGAGCAAGGTTTTCAGGACACCGGTGTATGCTGGGAAGAAGCGCCGCTGGTGGCGGGTTCCTAAGAGTCTGGGTGATTACTATTGTGAGTTGTTGCGTAGTTGGGAATCTGTGAAATTGCTCTAGTAATGTATTGAACGCATGGTCATGACCAGGGTATGAAGTACTTAATGGGACGAGGCGAACAGACAAACAGAAAATGCAGGTATAAATACACTTGAGGTAATGGGAGACACCTGGTGGGGGTTGGAGACAATCCCAAGACAGGGGAAACAGATGTGTGTGTGTGTGTGTGTGTGTGTGTGTGTGTGTGTGTGCTGTGTTACCACAACTCCAGCTGCTTTTGTATTAGCTCATTGTTGATTCTGCTGTAACACCGAGTCTGACACGTGCTTTCGCCTTGCCCCACGGCACCTAGTAGTAGAGTGTCCAGTTGTCGCCGTAGCCACGCCGGCTCACTAACTCAAATTTAGGCTCCCGTCAAACAGGAAAATAAATGTTGACGGCAGTTCAATCATAACAGAAACTGTAAGCCAGGCGAATAAACTGCAGCTGTATTTAGACAGGGCATCAAGATAGATTTGCTTCACTGTCATTTGATTTGTTAACACAAAGGAACATTGACATCTTGAACATGTGTTTTTCTCAATAGGATATTCAACAATGTGTTTTTTGTTTTATCTTTCAATTTCTCAAATATTGAGAAGTCCAACTTCAGTTTTATAGTCTCTGGGTGTGTCTGAATTTCTTTGGAAAATATTTCAGTTCCTTCTAATATGAAACATTGAAACTGTACCTCAGAAGTGTTGAGAGGAAGACGAGGGTCAATTTGACACATGCACCTCAGGATTTTAAGAGCTTGTGCAAGTTCAGAGTGACTGGCATACGTTTGTGTAATTTTATTTTCTCTCCCCCTCACTCTCATTATTTCTCTCTCTTCCCCTCGCTCTCTCCATCACCTCTCGGGTCCCAGCTAGCCGGTGGCTAGCGACTAGCTGGTTAATGATATTTGAATCTCAATAGCTGTGCTGATGAACTGAAATAGTAGACCTCTTGAGAATCTTTATTTACTCATCTTTAAGAGTGGCTGTCCTGTTCAGTTGAGTTATGACACCGCCATATGGTTACGGTTGACAGGGAACTAGTTTGTCGCACGTTGACGTCACGCCCCTTGTATCCATACGCACACATGCTATCG
Organism: Oncorhynchus nerka; assembly: GCF_034236695.1. Lineage (NCBI taxonomy): Eukaryota > Metazoa > Chordata > Actinopteri > Salmoniformes > Salmonidae > Oncorhynchus > Oncorhynchus nerka. The sequence goes on from NC_088407.1 coordinate 37,004,114, forward strand.
TTGCCTTGACATCTGTTGTTAACCTGATCATCTATTTGGTTTAGACCCAGGGCTCCAACTCTCCAGGGATTGCTAACAGATGATCCAGGTTTGAGTTAAGGGATTAGGATATGATAACATAAGGCAGGCATGTATACGAATGTGTTTACCCAATAAAGTAAGCTAATGGAGTTTCTTTGGGGAATAGTGAAATGTCTGGTCATGGTACATTGGGGGAAGATTTGGTGTGAGAGGTTAACTTTCTTTTGATATCAAATACAGTCGGCCTATGTGTCTGTTGTATTGGAGCAATGACTCGTGTCATTTTAGAACAGCGTGGCATGTGTTTTCTAGACGGTAAATGAGACGTGTGTGTGTGTGTGTCTCTCTCCTGGAGAGTAGAAGGTCTGTCTTATATTGAATGGGAGGTAATATTTGTCTGTTTCAACATATGCTGTTTAACAGCATTTCTCTCTTATCCCCTCTCACCCCCCGCATCTCCCCACCACTTAATCCACACCAGCCACCGAAACCCATAACCACACGCAGATCCAGTTACCCTGCCCATAGGCACCCAATGTAGTCCCTCCGGTGTCTGTGTGTGCATGCATGCCTGTGTTAATAAGTGAGTGCATGTGTGAGATCGTGTGTGTGTGTGTGTGTGTGTGTGTGTGTGTGTGTGTGTGTGTGTGTGTGTGTGTGTGTGTGTGTGTGAGATTGTGTGCGTGTGCATGTGTGCGTGCGTGGGTATCACCACACTCTCACCACAGTTTCAAATCATCAGAGGCTAGCTCCCATCAGTCTCATGCTAAAGTCTTTATATCATACCATCTTTACTCTGTGTTGTCTTTCTTCTCCCCCCCGTCTCTCTTAGTCTGACCAGATAGTATAGCCTTACACTGGGTCTGCTCATGTATTGTGAGACAACTCCGGAGGTTTCGCAGGGGAGCTTTCTCCCTGGGCTTTGTTGTGCTGCCACTTGGCTTCATTCTGGAGCTGACTGGGCGGTCAGTGGGGACCCATGGGAAAACAGCTCATCACTCACAAGATTCTCTGACCGGTCACTTTCTCTCCCACTAGGCTATAGGCTCCATCTATACAGCTGATAATTACAGTAGGATCAATATGCCCTCTAGCCACTGTTCTACAGTTTTACATTTTATCCAACAATGGTTAAATGAGGACTGGAGGAGTGGAAGCTGATCCAAGATCTTTTCCTAAGGGCAACTTCTACACTGAGACAGAATTACAGGGTCTTCTCTATTAGCTCGCCAGTCAATTACAAAATAAAATAAAATGTTATTTGTCACATGCTTTGTAAACACGACTAAAAGTGAATGCTTATTTACTTGTCCTTTTCTAACAATACAAAGTTAAAGATAAATAGAAATGGTGACATGAGGAATAAATACACAGTGAATTACGAGTACAAATAACATGGCTATATACAGGGAGTACCAGTACTGAGTTTATGTGCAGGGCTATGAGATAATTGAGGTAGCTATGTACGTATAGGTAAGGGTAAAGTGACTTGGACAGATAATAGACTGAGCAGTAGCAGCGGTGTATGTGGAGCAGTAGCAGCAGTGTATGTGGTTAGTGTGAAAGTGTGTGTGGCGTCAGTATGCATGTGTGCGCATGGTATGTGTGTGTGTGTGTGGGCGTCTAGTGTGTGTTGGGGTGTCAGTGTAAGTACTGTATATGTGAGTGTGTGGGTAGAGTCAGCGCAAGAGAATGAGTTAAAACAATTGTCAATGCAGGTATGCCGGGTAGCCATTTGATTAGGTATTTAGCAGCCTTGTTTAGCAGTCTCATGGTTTGGGGTAAAGCTGTTCAGGGTCCTGTTGGTTCCAGACTTGCTGTATGGTGGTAGAGTGAACAGTCTGTGGCTTGGGTGGTTGGAGTTTTTGAAAACATTTTGGGCCTCTGACACGGCCTGGTTTAGAGGTCATTGATGGCAGGGAGCTCAGCCCCAGTGATGTACTGGGCCGTACTCAACACCCTCTGTAGCGTCTTGTCGTCGGGTGCCTTGCAGTTGCCATACCAGGCGGTGATGCAGCCAGTCAAGATGCTCTCAATGGGGCAGCGGTATAAATATTTGCGGATCTGAGGGCCCATGCCAAATCTTTTCAAGTCTCCTGAAGGGGAAGAGGTGCTGTCGTGCCCTCTTCACAATTGTGTGAGTGCGTGTGGACCATGTTAATTCCTTAGTGATGTGGACACAGAGGACCTTGAAGCTCTCGACCCGTTCCACTCCAGCCCCAACGATGAGGATGGGGGCGTGCTTTTCCTTTAGTCCACAATCAGCTCCTTTGTCTTGCTGACATTGAGGGAGAGGTTGTTGTTTTGGCACCACACTGCCAGGTCTCTGACCTCCTCCCTATAGGCTGCTTCATCATCATCGGTGATCAGTCCTACAATGTTGTGTTGTCAGCAAACTTGATGATGGGGTTGGAGTCGTGCGGGGCCATGCAGTCGTGGGTTAACAGGGAGTACAGGAGAGGACTAAGCATACACACCTATGGGGCCTCGTGTTGATGGTCAGCGTGGTGGATGTGTTGTAGCCTACCCTCACCACCTGGAGGCAGCCCGTCAGCACTTACAGTTGACTGGGGCAGCACTAGCAGGGCACAAATTTGATGAACTGACTTGTTGGAAAGGTGGCATCCTATGACAGTGCCACGTTGAAAGTCACTGAGCTCTTCAGTAAAGGCCATTCTACTGCCAATGTTTGTCTATGGAGATTGCGTGCTTGTGTGCTCGATTTTATAAACCTGTCAGCAACGGGTATGGCTGAAATAGCCTAATCCACAAATTTGAAGGGGTGGCCACATACTTTTGGCAATGTAGTGTATAAACAAATGAACCTTTACCAGTTGAATGTAGATATGAGTATAAGATGTTTTTGTATTACAATATTTCTGAAATATTGTAACAAAATATGCAAACGTGACAGTATACATGTGCAAATAATGCCAATCCACTTTTCTAGAGACTGAATGAAGTTGGTATATTTTGGGGGGGCTTTCATTTGGAGAAAAAAAACCCATGACTATTCACAGATTGTTGATAAACACCCTTCTCATCTTTATATCTAAACATCTGTACTGCCGTGTATGAGAGATGCATTTCAGCATATATCTTCGAAGAGAATCTTAGAAACACATCATTTTCAAGATATCGACAATTGCTTCAGAAAATTCCAATGAATACTTCTCAGAACAAGCGCACAAACAAATGGTGAATGCGCAAGATCTCGATGCTAAGATATGATCAATCAATATCCAAGACATCCTCAACCGTTATGGATGTTACAGATATCGATGTAGATGTCACGGCGCTCCAGTAGCAGTCTAAGCAGAGTGCTCCTTTAAACATGTAAATGTTTTGTTATTTTTAAGTGTTTTTAATTGTGTTATCAGGTGGTTTTTGTTTTTGATTTTTTGTTAGCAGGTCAACTCTTTTTGGCTTGGCTAGCTACTGTATCTTGGCTTGGCTAGCTACTGTAGCTTGGCTTGGCTAGCTACTGTATCTTGGCTTGGCTAGCTACTGTATCTTGGCTTGGCTAGCTGTTCGAATGATGCTTCTGGACACTGTACCAGATTGTTTTTGTTTCACCTGACTGCTGGTCCCTGATCTTTTGAAAACACAAATTGAAGAGTCACCTGAAGCTTGAGAGGAATGGGAGATGCAGGAGAGGAATGCAGTGCTTAGGCAGAGAGCTCGTAGTGAGGACGACTGGCTACTATTCTGAACTGTGTGCGGTGAGCTTTCTGGCACCCAGAGCAGGGTGCCATACATGGTAAAGGAGGAGAAGTCCAGCAGCTACATGACTCAGGCTGGAAAACAGAGTAGCCCTCTACAAGATTGTCACCGGACTCTTCATCAATCAATCTCCCTGACCAGCTTCCTCTGATCAAGCCATGGTTAACGGTCCTTCTCCATATTTGGAGGATGCATGGACTCAGACTTGGCCTGTACTGGTTGACCTAGCCAACTATAGCTAGGCTACTCATGATAATGGATTGCTTATTTGTTTTGTTTTATTGTTGCTTTTAAGCACTTGGAGATTGTTATGAAAACCACTTTCGAAATTGATTACATTATTATACTGCTGAAAAAGGGTACTGAATATGGAAATAGAGAAACCAGTTATGGACCATCTACCATCTTGTTGAAAGTTGGCTTTACGGAGAATGTTTCAAAATGATCCGATGTAAGGTTCATGTTTTACAGAAACGTTTCCTCAAAAACGTTATGGATGTTACATTGTCTGTCCCAGTCAACCCCCTTATCTTTACAAGATCGTAGAACATGCAAACAACACTCAAGACACTTCAATTTGCAAGCAACCAACACACTCATCAACGAGAGTTTCCATTCACTCTCTAAATAGACCTCTTTTCCTTCCATTCACCCTGTCGCCCCATCGCCCAGAATGATTTGGGTGTCTGCGAGAACGTATTGATTTTCCTGTGAAGTCAGAGGCTGCGTGCCAAACAGACGACCTCTACACACAGGAAGTTTTCCTCGTAAACAACATGTCCTCATAAACCCACTAACAGACCATCTTATTTTACTCCGCGTTTAACACCTTTCCCAACCAGCACCCCAGAACGGGACTTATCCGGTTTTTGTCTGCTTTGTCTGAAGGACTTAATACATTCAAATGTTTTCACATGCAGAAGATTCTTGTCAGAAGTGCAGGTGTTTTGCATAGTTTCATATTCTCAGCAAATCTGCTTTTGTATTAACAAAGTGACAGGACTTCAGAGGAATAGAAATGAACGTGGGCCACGTTTTGTTGATGCTTGACTTTGAAACAAGCTGGTGCCTTCATGGTTGTGCGTGTGTGCATGCATGCATATGTGTGTGTGTGTGTGTGCATGAGAGTGTGTGTGTGTGTGTGAGAGAGTGAGCGGGAGACCTCTGCCATTGTTGAGGTTTTACAATGTAAGCCACATCCTGACAACTGGTTTCCAAGGTCTATTTTTAGCTCACAGTGCTCTAATTTTACCCCCTTTTGGGTCGTATTCTGACGGGTGTTCTTATTTAGTGTGTGTTCCCCGGAACGCAGTGTCACCATGGGTCACTTCATTTCCTGTCACATGTCCCCATTGTAGCATTAAAACAGTCACACACACACACACACACACATTGAGAATGATGCAAGAAACACAAGCTGAGAATATGACAACTGAGAGGAAGGGAATGAGATTTTGTGTTTTTGTTTTTCTGAAATCACAGCAGGTGGCCAACCCAGAGAGATGTCAGAGTCTGAAAGTTCCATTGTTCTATTCAGAACACTTTTCAAAAATGTTGCTCAACTAAAACAAAATAGTAGTGTAAAACAAATTATACGGAGGGCTTTGTAATACTTTCTACAGTGATAACTTCCCTCTGGTTGACAACATGGCATGTCTTTGTAGAAATGGAAGTGCTGTGAGGAGAAGTAGTGATGGGGGGGAAAGAAATCAATACAGTTACATATCGCAAAATTTGTTTTGCTACTGTTGGTAGCATTAGCTAGCGCTAGTCAGATGTCGTGACCCAACATTTTTTCAGCACTTTCATTTACCTGACTGATCAAAACGTGTTTTGTCATGCTCTCTCGCTTCTCTACAGTAGGCATATAGTGAGCAATATGTTTGGTAGGGGTGGGACGATATCAGTATTGCGATATTCGACAGTATCATGGCAAGTAAAGAAAACACAAAGTGGATTTAATGGGATACTTCGGGATCTTTACAATGATGCCCTTTATCTACTTCCCCAGAGTCAGATGAACTCATAGATACCATTTATATGTCTCTGTGTTCAGTATGGAGGGATTTATACATGGTTTCATGAGCCAATGCTATGCTAGCAAATGCTATGCTAGCAAATACCCATAGACTTCCAGTCATTACCAAGTTGTTTGTGTCGCCAAGTCATGTGTGTTACTTGGTCATTTTTCAAGTCATCACAAGTCATTTCTGTTTTTTTTAACATTTTTAGTTAACCGTTATTTGACTAGGCAAGTAAATAAGCTATTTCTGTTTTTCATTTGTAATATATTTGCCAACATTTCTTAAAACCTGTTGTAAAGAAGAACAAATTCTTATTTACAATGACGGCCTACCAAAAGGCAAAAGGCCTCCTGCGGGGACCCGGGGCTGGGATTAAAAATAGAAAAATAAAATAAAAATATAGGACAAAACACACATCACAACAAGAGAGACAACAGAACACTACATAACGGAAATGACCAGGTAACAGACTTTATCAAGTTATTTCTGTTTCTGATAGTATTCCTTCGCGTAGGCATTCTTAAGGCGGGAATGCTTTGTGGCTTTTAGGTTGAATTGAACTGGTCCTTATCCTCATAAACAACCCCATAAACTCATGGTAAAATGTTTGCAAGCCATTAATCATTTTAGGAAGCTAGTGGGGAGAAAAAAAAGAGTGAGAGAATGAGAATATGGTAGGCCTTTCTCAGTGTTTGACAGTAAGACCTGACCTGCTCTGCTCTGCCCTGGGCTCTCTCGTAATCAATAGTTTAATGGCCTGATTGCACCCATTTTTTTGTTATGGTTAAGTACCTTACTAGCTTGGTTTCCATCCAATTGGCGACAGATTTTCATGGGAATATTCCCACCATGACCCTCGATATATTATTGGAAAGGAGCATCAAGATCACTGTGCTCTTTCACCACCCTGTGAAGTTCATCATAAATGATTTCATCTGTAGCCTAATAAACTAAATGGTTTCCCGCGTCGTAGTGGGAGGAAGACACATCATATCATCGCGTGACTGTTAACTTCGATATGATGGTTATTATATCAATATTTGACCATTAATAAGGCGTTTCCACTGGATTTCTCGCATAATACATTTTGTGACACAAAAAGATCTCAACATGTCGAAAAACAATCTGTTGGCATTTATAAAATTGTACAGAACCGCTGTCGTGATTTTTGTTGTGTTGAATTACTTTACTCACATAACTGTGGGTGGAAACTTAGTTGCTGTAATCGTTTTCCATTAAAATGGGCAAAAATAGTAGCTCTTTAGAAAAAAGAAAAAAAAAATCTCAAGCAATAATTTTGCTAGGACTATCTGGGAGTGGTCTGATTGGGGATGGGAAAACTGAAAATTACTGGTTTTTGGCAGAGAGGTTTGGAACTCTATGTTATTGGTCTATTACTGGGTACTGGACTTCCTGACGGGCCGCCCCCAGGTGGTGAGGGTAGGCAACAACATCTCCACCCCGCTGATCCTCAACACTGGGGCCCCACAAGGGTGCGTTCTGAGCCCTCTCCTGTACTCCCTGTTCACCCACGACTGCGTGGCCACGCACGCCTCCAACTCAATCATCAAGTTTGTGGATGACACAACAGTGGTAGGCTTGATTACCAACAACGACGAGACGGCCTACAGGGAGGAGGTGAGGGCCCTCGGAGTGTGGTGTCAGGAAAATAACCTCACACTCAACGTCAACAAAACTAAGGAGATGATTGTGGACTTCAGGAAACAGCAGAGGGAACACCCCCCTATCTACATCGATGGAACAGTAGTGGAGAGGGTAGTAAGTTTTAAGTTCCTCGGCGTACACATCACAGACAAACTGAATTGGTCCACCCACACAGACAGCATCGTGAAGAACCTCAGGAGGCTGAAGAAATTCCGCTTGTCACCAAAAGCACTCACAAACTTCTACAGATGCACAATCGAGAGCATCCTGTCGGGCTGTATCACCGCCTGGTACGGCAACTGCTCCGCCCACAACCGTAAGGCTCTCCAGAGGGTAGTGAGGTCTGCACAACGCATCACCGGGGGCAAACTACCTGCCCTCCAGGACACCTACACCACCCGATGTCACAGGAAGGCCATAAAGATAATCAAGGACAGCAACCACCCGAGCCACTGCCTGTTCACCCCGCTATCATCCAGAAGGCGAGGTCAGTACAGGTGCATCAAAGCTGGGGCCGAGAGACTGAAAAACAGCTTCTATCTCAAGGCCATCAGACTGTTAAACAGCCACCACTAACATTGAGTGGCTGCTGCCAACACACTGACTCAACTCCAGCCACTTTAATAATGGGAATTGATGGGAAATGATGTAAAATATATCACTAGCCACTTTAAACAATGCTACCTAATATAATGTTTACATACCCTACATTATTCATCTCATATGTATATGCATATACTGTACTCTATATCATCTACTGCAGGGGTGTCAAAGTCAAATGGACGGAGGGCCAAATAAAAAAATCAGCTACAAGACGAGGGCCGGACTGTTCGAATGTTCATTGAAAAATTTTTAAATGACGCATATAGTCTAGTGAACCTAATTGAACCTACTGAAAACCTAACAAATATATTACAATATGATCAGATAAATAAAGCAATATTTTCTTATGGCTCTGTCAGTAATCTTTAATTTTCAACAGACACAAAAGACAAATTTCCTTTATATAAATATCCCCATAACATGAACATTAAATGAAAGAAACCGGTATTCAAGGCACCATCAGTAGACTATATTTTCTATTTTAGCAAAAGTGGGCTAAATTTACTTCAAAGAAAAAACAATAATAGCAATTTTCTATCATCCACTCAACTGAAATATTTTTAAAATATAATTGGATTGAAATACAAAAAATAAAGTGCAAAAATCTATTAATCAAAAACAACACTTTGTTTAAGGAGAAGTAACATGCAGTGAAAACAAATATTAAATTTTAACTTTTAAACTTGAACTGAGTAAAAACTCTAAATATGTGATTGCACAGTAATGTTCACTTGTTTGAGGTTGAGGGTGATACTTGGTGGTGTCCCATCTTTTCCACAAGTTCATCAATGTTCGGGGTAAGGCTCTGAGCTGAAGAAATCCTCAGAATTGAGTGGAGGTGTTCAGCAGTAAGTCGACTTCTGTGTGATGTTTTGTTCAGGTTCATCAAAGAAAACAGTTGTTCACACAGGTATGTGCTGCCAAACATAGACAACGTTTGAGCAGCCTGGATGCGCAGCTGGGGCATTGTGCCGGGAGGAAACGGGCGAACTCCGCAGCACCCACTGCCGCATATTTTGCCCTCAGTGCATCATTGCATTGGAGGTCAATCAACTCCATTTGGAGGTTTGGTGGTGAGCTTTCCACGTCAACAGCAAATGGGTTACCGAGCAGTTCCAACCTGCTTTTTGTGCTTCAAAGTCAGCAAATCGGCGTCGAAAGTCAGCGGCAAGCATACCTATTTTATCAGCCAACTGTGTGCTCGGGAACGCACTGGTAGAGAGCTTCTCTTTCATGGTCTGGCAGCTGGGAAAGTGGCTCAAATTTTCTTTCCGCATCTGCGTCTCCCACAGAGTCAGTTTGGTTTTAAATGCCTTCACTGTACTGTACATATCAGAGATGACACGATCCCGACCCTGCAGCTGCAAGTTTATTGCATTCAGATGACTCGTAATGTCACACAGAAAAGCCATTTCACACAGAAACATTTCGTCTCGGAGTTGTGTTGTGTCTTTCCCTTTGCTGTCCAAGAACAGACAAATCTCCTCACGAAGCTCGAAACATCTTTGAAGCACCTTTCCCTGGCTTAGCCATCGCACCTCTGTGTGATAAGGCAAATCACCATGCTCCGTTTCTAACTCCGTCAGAAATGCCTTGAACTGGCGGTGATTCAAACCTTTGGCTCTGATAAAGTTAACTGTGCGCGTGATGATGCTCATTACATGCTCCATTTTCAAGGCTTTACCGCACAACGCTTCCTGGTGTATGATACAATGATAAGCTGTCAGCTCACCTGTCGCGTTTTCCTCTTGCATCTTTTCCCGTATCTTCGCCACCAGTCCGCTCCTGTGTCCACACATCGCAGGTGCTCCGTCGGTTGTCAAACCCACAAGTTTTTCCCAAGGCAGCTCCATCTCATTTACACATCTTGACACCTCTTCATACAAATCATGCCCCGTAGTTGTGCCATGCATAGGACGTAAAGCCAAAAACTCCTCTGTCACGCTTAGGTTGGAGTCCACTCCGCGGATGAAAATTGACAACTGGGCAATGTCAGAAATGTCGGTGCTCTCATCCACAGCCAAGGAATATGCAATAAAATCTTTTCCCTTTTTCACAAGCTGCTCTTTTAGATTGATGGACAACTGGTCTACTCTCTCGGCAATGGTGTTTCTGCTCAGACTCACATTTAAAAAGAGTTGCCTTTTTTCTGGGCAAACTTCGTCACAAACTTTAATCATGCAGTTTTTGATGAAATCCCCTCCGTAAATGGCCGGGCTGATTTAGCGATCTCTTCTGCCAAAATAAAACTGGCCTTGACAGCAGCCTGGCCTTGTGATTTGGCTTTTTTGAACAGAGCCTGTCGAGATTTGAGGCCTCGTTTTAATTCCTCTGCCTTTTGTAGCCTTTGTTCCATGTCCATATTCTTGTTTTTGTCCGCGTGTTTCGTTTCATAATGTCGTCTCAGATTATACTCTTTCAGTACCGCCACACTTTCTCCACACAGAAGACACACAGGTTTTCCAGCTACCTTCGTGAACATATACTCCGACTCCCACCTTGTTTGAAACCCCCCGGTTCTCAGTATCCACCTTCCGTTTTGCCATTTTTGATGGGTATCTGAAAGTTAATTTTACTGTGATGCTGACGACTGCTGTGCCAATAAATATTGAAATGAAGCAGCCTACTGCTCGGTGCGTCACCTTTGCATTGTGGGAAATGTAGTATTGGTGCGTGTAAAAGATCTGCGGGCTGCCGGCTTGCTGCGGGCCGGTTCTAATAATAAATCAAGATCATCCCAGGGGCCGTAAAAAACCTTCTTGCGGGCCGGATGTGGCCCGCGGGCCTTGACTCTGACATATGTGATCTACTGCATCCTTATGTAATACATGTATCACTAGCCACTTTAACTATGCCACTTTGTTTACATACTCATCTCATATGTATATACTGCACTCAATACCATCTACTGTATCTTGCCTATGCCGCTCTGTACCATCACTCATTCATATATCTTTATGTACATATTCTTTATCCCCTTACACTTGTGTCTATAAGGTAGTAGTTTTGGAATTGTTAGCTAGATTACTTGTTGGTTATTACTGCATTGTCGGAACTAGAAGCACAAGCATTTCGCTACACTCGCACTAACATCTGCTAACCATTTATTAACGAATTTACCACCTGGTGACGTCACCAGGCAAGCTGAAACCATGCAAACCTGTTGATTAGAAAGTCCTGAGTAAATTGTATTTTCAACCAGCAACAATCAGGAAATAACACTGATCAAAGGTTTTCACACTTTTACCTAGTGGCGAGGGAGTTGGATTTGAGACCAGAGCAATGGTTGTTGTCACACTGGCACATAGATGGTATGTAAATGTGGAAATATGTAAATTGCTGTGAGGGAGGACGTCTGCTAAGCAAATAGATTGTATAACCTTTGTAAACACACAATTTAGTTAGGCGTAGCCTTAAATGTTTTGGTCTGCATGACAAGTTGCATGGAAAGTTGCATTTGGCTTAATTCTGTGATTTTGGATACATTATTTTGATGATAATGTCAATGATTTACTGGAATTCATTCATGACGTACAGTGTATACGGTATGGAACACTCAACAGAAGTTTTGTCCAATCAAGTCTCTTTTCCAGTTAAAAAGTTTCTGTCCAATCACACACACTTGCCAATAATAGTTTTGCCAAGTAATGTGGGATTTCTCCCCAGTGGGCTGTGGTCCAATTAAAAGTCTCCATTAGCTGCTACATTGCCAAGCAGCAACACTATAGCTAACTAAGGTGGCAAGTCTAGTTTCAGTAACAAGATCCTACATCAAAAACAGAAAACCCCTTTCCCTACGCAAGCCAGTCTGTTACTAATGATTTGACTGAGTGTGTCTTGGATGGATAGATGGATGAACCTTAATTGTTTTGTTGATTCAGTGTTTTATTAACATAATCCATCATGATTGTTTGATGCTTACCATAGTGGTTTGGTCAGTTGGGCACTGTTTCAAACCCTGATCAGTCTGTGTGTGTGTGTGTTGTTTATTGTTCAAAAGCTTATGCCTTACTCATTGTATAGAGTCGAATGCGGTTATAAGAAAGATTGTCTGATTCTCTCCATCCCAGCTGTTTTGTCACTCTCCTGAGTGTAGGGGCTGTGAACATAGAGTCGAGTCCATGTGTACACTACATTGTCAGCTGTATGTATGTTTTCAGCCGTGCATGTCCACAGTCGTGGCCAAAAGTTTTGAGAATGACATAAATATACATTTTCACAAAGTCTGCTGCCTCAGTTTGTATGATGGCAATTTGCATATACTCCAGAATGTTATGAAGAGTGATCAGATGAATTGCAATTAATTGCAAAGTCCCTCTTTGCCATGCAAATAAACTGAATCCCCCCAAAACATTCCACTGTATTTCAGCCCTGCCACAAAAGGACCAGCTGACACCATGTCAGTGATTCTCTCGTTACCACAGGTGTGAGTGTTGACGAGGACAAAGCTGGAGATCACTCTGTCATGCTGTTGGAGTTTGAATAACAGACTGGAAGCTTCAAAAGGAGGGTGGTGCTTCAAGGAGAGCAGTTCAATTGTTGTGAAGAAGGCTTCAGGGCGCCCAAGAAAGTCCAGCAAGCGCCAGGGCCGTCTCCTAAAGTTGATTCAGCTGCGGGATCAGGGCACCACCAATACAGAGCTCGCTCAGGAATGTCAGCAGGCAGGTGTGAGTCCATCTGCACACACAGTGAGGCAAAGACTTTTGTAGGATTGCCTGGTGTCATGAAGGGCAGCAAAGAAGCCACTTCTCTCCAGGAAAAACATCAGGGACAGACTGATATTCTGCAAAACGTACAGGGATTGGACTGCTGAGGACAAGGGTAAAGTCATTTTCTCTGATGAATCCCCTTTCCGATTGTTTGGGGCATCCGGAAAAAAGTTTGTCCGGAGAAGAGAAGGTGAGCGCTACCATCAGTCCTGTGTCATGCCAACAGTAAAGCATCCTGAGACCATTCATGTGTGGGGTTGCTTCTCAGCCAAGGGAGTGGCCTCACTCACAATTTTACCTCAGAACACAGCCATGAATAAAGAATGGTACCAACACATCCTCCGAGAGCAACTTCTCCCAACCATTCAGGAACAGTTTGGTGATGAACAATGCCTTCTCCAGCATGATGGAGCACCTTGCCATAAGGCAAAAGTGATAACTAAGTGGCTCGGGGAACAAAGCATCGATATTTTGGGTCCATGGCCAGGAAACTCCCCAGACCTTAATCCCATTGAGAACTTGTGGTCAATCCTCAAGAGGCGGGTGGACAAACAAAAACCCACAAATTCTGACAAACTCCAAGCATTGACTATGCAAGAATGGGCTGCCATCAGTCAGGATGTGGCCCAGAAGTTAATTGACAGCATGCCAGGGCGGATTGCAGAGGTCTTGAAAAAAAAGGGTCAACTCTGCAAATATTGAGTCTTTGCATCAACTTCATGCAATTGTCAATAAAAGCCTTGACACTTATGAAATGCTTGTAATTATACGTCAGTATTCCATAGTAACATCCAACAAAAATATCTAAAGACACTAAAGCAGCAAACTTTGTGGAAATTAATATTTGTCATTCTCAAAACTTTTGGCCACGACTGTACTCACAGTCTTGCCTAGTATGTGTGTGCACGTTTTTGTGTGTTTATAGCCTATGCGTAGGCATGCTTTCTTGAGTATGTGTGTTCCATTAGAATGTATGCAGAGTGTGTTGCTCGCACAGACAGATTGGCACGGACCTAGCCTCACACTGTCCTTTTGAAAGGGAAACACTCATTTGCTGGGGGATTCTCTGGCGCAGAAATGAAAACAGTGTGGCATCTTGGCACGTGAGTGGAATAGCAATGGCATACCAGACAGTAAAATGGTGACACCATTAAGGGATTATAGATTTCACCTGGATTCACCTGATCAGTCTCTCATGGAAAGAGCATGTCATGTTTTGTTCACATCATTCAGTGTACACCTGTCAATGTCTTGCCAAATGGATGTTCATAAATGTGATTAATACACATGGCTCCACGCCAGCGACCTTTTAACTTGAGTTTGACCTTTTTAATATTTGACCTTTGAACTCTCTCTCTTCCTTCAGACCCCTGTCTGACGGTGATGCCGCCATGCATGGGCGACGCAGACCGTTTCAGCCTGGAGGCCCTCCGGGTCATCCACAAACAGCTGGATGACGACAATGACGGGGGGATTGAGGTCAACGAGAGTGTAGAGGTGCGTGATACTAATACAGCATTAGTCTATGTTTGTGTAATGATCTGGTCATGTCTGTTACCTGGTCATTTCTGTCACCAAGTTGTTTGTGTCACCAAATCATGTGTGTTACTTGGTCATTTTTCAAGTCATCACTGTTAGCTGGTCATCACTGTTAGCTGGTCATCACTGTTAGCTGTTCATTTCTGTTACCTGGTCATTTCCGTTACAAACTTATTTCTGTTTCTGTTAGTTTTCTTTCGAGTGGGCATTCTTAAGGTGGAATGCTTTGTGGCTTTTGGGTTGAATTGCACTGGGCCTTAGCCTCATAAACAACCCCATAAATTCATGGTAAAATGTTTGCAAGCCAATAATCAGCTTAGGAAGCTAGTGGGGAGATAGTGGAGAGAAGGGAGAGAAAGAGAATTTAAAAAGAAAGAGAGAATGAGAATATGGTAGGCCTTTCTCAGTGTGTTTGACAGTAATACCTGACCTGCTCTGACCTGTGCCCTCTCATAATCAATTTAGTTTAAACGCCCAATGTAACCATTTTAAATCAGTAAAAAATAATTTATTGCTTACAATTAAGTACCTCACAAGCTAGGTTTCCATCCAATTGGCGACAGATTGTCATGTGAATATTCTGACTTTTATGGTGTTAGTTTCATCAAATGGGCCTTTAATAAAAAACACTAAGGGCTTTGGTCAGATTCTCTCTCTCTGTATATATGTGTGTGTGTGTGTGTGTGTCAAATCAAATTTATTTGTCACATACACATGGTTAGCAGATGTTAATGCAAGTGTAGCGAAATGCTTGTGTGTGTGTGTGTGTGTGTCAAATCAAATGTATTTGTCACATACACATGGTTAGCAGATGTTAATGCAAGTGTAGTGAAATGCTTGTGTGTGTGTGTGTGTGTGTGTCAGGAGTAATTTTGAACTCGCAGAGCTGCAGTGGTGTGAGAAACTGTTATACCGTCGCCCTTGGCCTGGGGGGCATCTCAGAAGAGCAGGGGGGCGGCCATTTATGGAACCTTTTAAGGCCCCTAAGAGCAGAGATGTTGGAGCTGGCCCCCGTCCGAGGAGGTGTGTGTGTGTGAGTGAAAGAGAATCAGAGTATGCGTGTACATTTGTGTGTGCTTGCGTGTATAAGTACACATACATTTATTGTGTGTGTGTACACATTTGTGTTTGTGTGTCCATGCATGTGTGTGATGGGGGATGACGGAGCAAGGTTTTGACCTTCGACTTTATAAGGGCAAAGAGGAGTCCCCCTTGTTTTTGGTGGCGGGGGTCACCAGAATGATTTAGGAGCTCCTCTCTTCTGGAGTGCAAGAAGTCAAAGCGTTGCTCATTTTTCCAAGCCTTGAGCTGACTTAGATCAGATTTGAAGCCCGTAAGAGGACTGTTGTAGCTGATCCTAGATCAGAACCCAGGAGAAACTGGACCCTGGAGTATGTGACTATTCCCTGGGACATTGTTGCATGCATATTGGATTTACATGCTTTGGCCCACGTGACTGTCCCTGCTCTTTTCCCTTCTATCATGCTGTATCAAGAGCATAACAGTCTTTGAAAGTTCATGCAATTATATAGACCCTTTCCCAGAACTTGTTTAGCTAAATTTGTTTGCTTCTTTCGTTATTGAAGAAATGAAATGATTAAATGCCTTAATCATTATTTAATGCCTTTTGGGGATTTTGACAGGAAAGTGTTCAATTTACTTACATTTTTTTAACGGAACAAGTTTGTTTTTGATTAAATTGAGTCTGTTTTTAATTAAGGGTGACGAGAATAGTCCATGTGTGACCTCAGTTAAACCTCTATGACTCATTGGTTACTGTCATGACTGTAACCTCCATCCCTCTTCCTGGCAGTGGTGAGGTAACAGGGGTGACAGTGACGGGGGTGAGGATGGTGGCAGGTGAGATGATGAGGGTTGGGAAAAGGAGGTCAATTTGGGGATGTCCTCACCCCCTAAAACCCACATCTGGCCCAGGAAACCTTACAACCCCCAAACCCCCCCCCTTGTTGGGCTACTGTCTACAAATGCCTGTTTGTCTGAGGAAGAGTTGGGCCTCGGTCAGCAAAGTTATATTCAGGTATTTTATTGACTTGGATTATATTTGTAATTTTGCACGCACTCCAGATACAAACACACACATGCGCAAGCACACAAGTGCACACACAGGGGGGGCATAATTTATTGAAGGAAGGACAACTTGGCGAGAAGCTAACTTGTAGCATTGATCACAACTAGAGGATCCGTGGCTAGACATTCAGACCTCCTAAAAAAACACACACACACCGCTAACACACTGCCCCCACCCCGCCCTCTCCCCCCCTGCCTCACCCAGTTCTTCAACACACACTCAGACGGGGTCTAAAAAGCCCCCCCCCCTTCTTTGCCTTCAAGGTTTTTTGGAAAGTAACTCACTCATTTCACCTTGGTACTATACAACAAGAACAGAGTTGCTAAGCTGTGGTGTCTCTGTGTGTAAAACCTTAATAAACAGACGAGGTCTTAAGAATAGAGTATAACATAACAATATAAAGCAGAAAATACAGTTTTAATGATCATCATATACACAGGCTTTGATTACCACAGCATGTCTTCAGTGGGGATTACACCTTCTCACCCACAACTCCCTTTGCATATGGTGGATTAGAATATGGAGAGAAGGAGGGGAGGCGGAGGTGTTTAGTAGTATGCTGAGGCCTGTTGCAGAGGTGAGGTCGGTCGCCAGGGACGGCAGCTGCAAAAACAAAATTCACGTCACACTGGAAGGGGGGTTGCGTGTGCGAGTGTGTGCATGCGTGCCTTGAAAGGTTCTAGGAGATAGTATCTAGGAGATTAAGTATTTAAGTGTCCCAGTAGATTGGCTACTTGTGAAGTGAGGGAAGCGCTCCCCGATCCGAAGACAGCCCAAGCATTTTTACCCCCGTCAGTTGGAATCGGATCCGAAGGTCCAGGCGATGTCTTCTTTGAGACCACTGCAGATCTCTGTGTATGTGCGCTCGCATGTGTATGCAATGCGTGCTAGTGTGTGTGTAAGCCCATATCCCTTTGAAGAAATGTCTCTCATTATCTGGAGATGTCTGAACACAAGTAGTTGAACACAAGACACAGATAGTCAGTGACCCTATATATATATATATATAAATATATATAGTACCAATCAAAAGTTTGGACACAGCTACTCATTCAAGGGTTTTTCTTTATTTTGACTATTTTCTACATTGCAGAATAATAGTGAAGACATCAAAACTATAACACATATGGAAACATGTAGTAAAAAAAAGTGTTAAACAAATCAATATATTTTAAATTATTCAAAGTAGCCACCCTTTGCCTTGCTGACAGCTTTGCACACTCTTGGCATTCTCTTAACCAGCTTCATGAGGTAGTCACCTGGAACGCTTTTCCTTCACTCTGCGCGGTCCAACTCATCCCAAACCATCTCAATTGGGTTGAGGTCAGGTGATTGTGGAGGCCAGGTCATCTGATGCAGCACCCCATCACTCTCCTTCTTGGTCAAATAGCCCTTACACAGCCTGGAGGTGTGATTTGGTTAATCGTCCTGTTGAAAAACAAATTATAGTCCCACTAAGCGCAAACCAGATGGGATGGCGTATTGCTGCAGAATGCTGTGGTAGCCATGCTGGTTAAGTGTGCCTTGAATTCTAAATGAATAACTGTCAGTGTCACCAGGAAAGCACCATCACACCTCCTCCTCCGTGCTTCACGGTGGAAACCACACATGCAAATATCATCCGTTCACCTACTCTGCGTCTCACAAAGACATAGCAGTTGGAACCAAAAATCTCAAATTTGGACTCATCAGACCAAAAGACTGATCTCCACTGTTCTAATGTCCATTGCTCGTGTTTCTTGGCCCAAGCAAGTCTCTTCTTATTATTGGTGTCCTTTAGTAGTGGTTTCTTTGCAGCAATTTGACCATGAAGGCCGGATTCCCAGAGTCTCCTCTGAACATTTGATGCTGAGATGTGTCTGTTACTTGAACTCTGTGAAGCATTTATTTTGGCTGCAATTTCTGAGTCTGGTAACTCTAATGAATTTATAATCTGCAGCAGAGGTAACTCTGGGTCTTTCTTTCCTGTGGCGGTCCTCATGTGAGCCAGTTTCATCATAGAGCTTGATGGTTTTTGCGACTGCACTTGAAGGAACTTTCAAAGTTCCCGAATGACTGACCTTCATGTCTTAAAGTAATGATGGACTGTAATTTCTCTTTGCTTATTTGATATTTTCTTGCCATAATATGGACTTGGTATTTCACAAAATAGGGCTATCTTCTGTATACCACCACTACCTTGTCATAACCCAACTGATTGACTCAAACGCATTAATTTGTGGAATTTCTTTCCTTCTTAACTTTTAACAAGGCACATCTATTTATTGAAATGCATTCCAGGTGACTACCTCATGAAACTGATTGAGAGAATTCCAGAGTTTGCAAAGCTGTCATCAAGGCAAATGGTGGCTCCTTTGAAGAATCTCACATTTAAAATATATTTTGATTTGTTTAACACTTTTTGGGGGGTTATTACATGATTCCATGTGTTATTTCATAGTTTTGATGTCTTCACTATCATTATACAATGTAGAAAATAGTAAAAATAAAGAAAAACCCTTGAATGAGTAGGTGTGTTCAAACTTTTGAATTGTGTGCATTTTTTTTCTCCACAATTTAAGAAAATCGTATCCTAATGAATGAATCTATTATTTCAAAACCCATTTAGTACTCTAAGGTGTTATAGTGTAAAAAGGGGGTTTCAGTTATAATTCTGAATGACTTGGTGAAGAGAAATATTACGATATTGGCAAACTTTTCAATTTCAAGACATGATTGAGTTTATAATAATTGGTTGTCTTCTGTCATGGTGACTGACAGACTGAACGACATGGACTGAGTCAAAAACAGAGCGAGACAGAGAGGGGGGGGGGGGGGGGGAATCTGTGATCGTAAAACAGATGGAGTATGATGGAGCGAGGGAAAGAGATGAGGAGAGATGGATGGATAGAGAGAAGAAGAGTGTGCGATGGATGGAGCGAGAAATGGATAGAGACAGACAGTTGTATAACAAGATTCAGTAGATACTGTATCAGTAGTGAGTTACAGTAAGTTGTTAGAAAGGGCAGGAGAGGCTCATGGGAAGACTCAATCGACCAATCTGGAATCTACCTCTGAAAACAAGCTCTTTGTGTGTGTGTGTGTGTGTGTGTGTGTGTGTGTGTGTATTTACCTTTCTGTCCATGTGAGATGATAACTTCCTGGTCATATGTCCGGTGACTTAGCTACAAAATTACCTATATAAAAAAAAAAGCCAATTGTATAACATCAATAGCAAACAAATGGAAGTTGTGCAATTGATCAATGTGTTCGTTAACAAATAAGCGTGACATAAATATGACATTTATCAATGTGTTTGCGAGGAAAAACACTTCAACTGAACTGGGTCAACAGTATTGTTTGTTGTAGCTCAGACACACCGATAGGATTGTCAAACGTTTGCCTGCCGACAGTACTTATCACTTCTGAACACAGTTGTTGAGTCATTCTATGTTGCGTTCACACAGCAAAGACATTGAAGTCGTCCGCCAGTCAGCCTTGTTAAAACACTCCAAACCAGGGGTTGTCAGTAGCTTTGTTTGGCAATGCATGTCCGTGTATCTGTTGTAATCTTGTAGTACAAATGTTTCCCCAGTTTTATTGAATTATCATGTTGATTTGTTAATTGTTTGTTCTCATCCCAACATTTGCTAGCTAGCTAACTAATAAGCTAGTGCACATTTTCAAAACGACTGGAGAAAAAAAATCCTTCAAGCACAAAACTCCTTAGCTGGACGGAAAAGACTCTAGAATTTAAATTTTATTATGGAGCTTTATTGTTTTAGTTACAACAATTATAATGTCAATGGTGTATTAGACTGGAAAGATGTGCTCTTTTTTTTCTTATTTTTCTTGTCACTCCCACATGTGGAGGTTCGTGATCTCTGATTGGGTCAAAGTCATGTTGTTGGCCACTGCCAAACATTGTGATTCTACTAGTAGAAACAGCAGGTTTTTCGGTACCAGGTCGGTACACAGCATCTATGTATTTTGTTCTAGCAAGAGAAGGAACGACTTCCTACTGTGATAACTACCTATAGGCAGTCAGATTCTCTGTGTGTTTCATGATTTAGCAAACACACGTTCAATTATGAACTTTGTCAATGTGTTTGTTTGCAAACAAACTCCCAACATTGTTAATATGTTTGTATATGAATAGTCTCATGCATGCAAGCAGGCACTTCTTAACCAACAGCATGTGGTTAACAAGGTTAGAAAATGAGACACTGCATCACAGTGCTAAAGGCGTCACCACAGACCTAGGTTCGATCCCAGGCTGTATCACAACCGCTCATATTCGGGAGTCCCATAGGACGGCACACAATTGGCCCAGCGTCATCCGGGTTAGGGGAGGGTTTGGCCTGGGGGGCTTTATTTGGCTCATTACGCTCTAGTGAGTCCTTGTGGCGGGCTGGGCACCTGCAAGCTGACCCCGATTGTCAGTTGAATGGTGTTTCCTCCTAAACATTGTGGCTGGCTTCCGGGCAGGTGTTAAGAAGCGTGGTTTGGCGGGTAATATTTCGGAGGATTACATGACTCGACCTTTGCCTCCCGAGCCCGTTGGGGAGTTTCATTGATGAGACAAGATCGAAATTTGGGGATAAAAAAATAAATGTATTATGGGCAAAAAAAAATCTAATTGCGATTTTTATATCTATATATATCTATATTTTTTTGTACCAAATATTGTGATTTTACTTACGATTATATATCAAAACTGTTGGAATCATAAAATTAGAATGATCATTATATTTCTATGGTTGGAATACAGTGGGCATTTGGAATGGAGTTTTGTTTGGCATGACAACGAATGAAAAAGTAATGGAGGAGATGGAGGAACCAAAGTTGGAGGAACCAAAGTTTGTAGAACCCTTTTGGATTCCATGTAGAACCCTCTGTGGAAACATGAATGTGTTCTTTCTTCCTAGCACATTAAATATTGACAGTATATTCCAGTAACTTATCTCAACACACAGCAAGACCACAAGATATAACAGCAATTAATTACATAGGCAGTCCAACCCACAAAACCCACACAGAGAACCACATTGAGCTATTCCTCCAAGATAACATTTATGGTTAATAACCACATTATGTGGCCTATATCTAGCCTTGTTGTTATGGATGATTGGCCAATGCAAAAGCGTATGTCCACATTTCTGTTTATTTTGTATGTGTGTGTCATGTGTTCTGTTGGTGGTGATTATCACTATATGCAATTCCCCACTGCCTTACTGCATTCAATTAGTTTCATAGTTGCAACTAATACTCAGTATTGCTTTGATCACTTGTAGCAGACCTGTCTCTAATCATTCATATCAGACCGGTCTCTCTGCGAACTGATTCTAGATCAGCTGTCTCTTGCAGCAATAGACCTGTCTTAAGTCATTCAAACCATATCTCTCTGCCTCTGCTCCATCTCTCTCTCTGCCTCTCTGCTCCATCTCTCTCTCTCTCTCTCTGACTCTCCCCCTCTGCCTCCCCCTCTCTCTCAGTGTGTGTGTGTGTGTGTGTATGTACAAAATCCCTAAAAATGAAGAAAAGAGTGAATGAATGTGTGTTGTGGAGCTTGTGTTGTGGGGGGCTGTGACTAAGAAAGTATTAGAATGTTAGGTACATTTTAAAAAATATATTGAATGATTAACCTGCAACCATTAATATAATATTTTATTTACAATGTACTAATAAAACGAACGTTTTTTATTTATTTTTTTAAACATCCAGAGAGAGCCCCCCCCCTCTATTTCCATTAAATGGTTTGGCCCTGCCCCCTAACCAGGCGGGAACGGTACTAGCTAACAGTGAAATGCGAGTGAGGAGTGCCGGTGGAGCAGCATGTCTCAGCTTCCTAAAGAAAAATTTGGCTTCCAAAAACGTAAAGAAAGCAAAGAATGACAGGAGAGGGAAAAGAATACTGTCATCCAATTTTTCACAAAGGAAGGTGGGCGTAGTTCGTGAGAGGTGGAAATGAACCTGTTAGCCTACAGTGAAATAGGCTACTTTTGCTCGCCTAACATTAGTTACTTAATATCTTCACAGAAAATTGAGTGTTTACATTTCGCTTCTGTTTTAGCAAACATTTAATCAATGCAGGCAAACTTTTAGCAAGCTATTCATACTAAATCAGTTGTTCCTGCCCCTGCCTGGTGCCAGGCCCAACAGATACAGCTTCAGCCTCAGCAGCCCGGTGTCCCCATAACCCTAAACCAGCCCTACTCCCAACTGAAGGACATGAGAAGCATTGTCCTGAATGACATGTCAGTTGGCATAATTGCAGTTAGTGCAATGCAGTGAGGACAGGAATGTGATTCTCCAGTCAGGAAAAATCTCACTCGACACAGAAGGCAGCCAATATCAGAGCCTTGAAGGAAGAGATGCAGGCTCTTAGAGATGGATGGGAGTCTCTCCTGTCTGAGGCAACACTGATTGCTACGCAAATGTATGTTGCACCTTAATTTAGCAAGGAACACAGCCGCCAGAGGAAAAGGAAGAGATCCCATAATGAGACCTCTCAAGATGAGACGGCTCAGGACAGTGCAGCAACGGTGTTTTGGAACACAGTGTTTTTTTAACTTCTATGGACATCATCATAAGTGACTTGGCCACTAGGTTCCACACCACTGCAAAAAATTGTAGAATCATTTTATGCTGTTCTGAAAGTTGGGCAGATTAGTGAGGATGAAGTCCCTTCTGTGTGCCAACCACTGATCATGAAGTATTCCAGAGATCTGACACCTGAGTTTCAAAATGAAGTAGGACACCTGAACCCCCCTAACTTGTCCCCTCTTGGTATTCTGAATACAACTTGTAAGATGCAGCTGCAAAGCATTTTTGAAGAAGTGTGCGTTGCTTTACGTATATTTTGCACACTGCCTGTGATTGTTGCTGGTGACGTGAGAGCTTCCAGTAAGCTAAAACAGATTTTAAAAAAAAAATGTATTGAGGTCCTCTATGTCCCAGGGCAGGCTTTGCAGTCATGCCATGCTGTCCATTGAAAGTCAGTTAGCTGGAAAGCTGGACTTCAAAGACTTGATCAGTGACTTTCTAGCAAGAAGGCTGGGCGCTGGGCTCTTGGTGAGTAAGGCTGAGCAAGGGCCAGTGATGACTGTTAAAAGGCATGGCTATGTATATTGGATCACTACACGCATGATGCCCACAGGCTGAGAACAAGATATATCTGGCTGGATTGTGCACAACAAATGTTATGGCAATCAACACACAGAGTGGAAGAAACCTGTTGATTTGGTGACCACTTGACCTTTCCTCTAGCACCACCATCAGGCCTTTTCATTTCCATTTTGTTTTCAATTTTCCATTTCCACTTATTTTTTTACAGCTGCTTATTTTCTAGTTGGTATGTATACTTAGTTAAAAGATCTGCTGCTGATTTTACTATTTTGTTTGTTATATCATTCTACCGATGATAATGTTACTTTATTTTAATTGAAGATGTTAAATGTACATTTCAGTTCTATTTATTTTAAGTTAACATTTAATGAATAAGATAATTTTCCATTCGAGAATTGTACCATTAAAATTACATTTAGACTGTAAAAGATGGCCTTTAGCACATTTCTTATAGAGGGTATCAAACAGTCTGGCATCAAATAGTGAATTCCACTGTTTGCGTGCATGTCTGCGCAGTGTTATATTATCACAGCTCTCACACACACAGCTCACTATCGTACAGTAAATCCTGGACAACACCCTGTCGTTCTCAACTAACATCAAGGCGGTGGCCCTGCCTCACACAGGAAGCAGCGCAGGTCCTAATCCAGGCACTTGTCATCTCCCGTCTGGATTACTGCAACTCGCTGTTGGCTGGGCTCCCTGCCTGTGCCATTAAACCCCTACAACTCATCCAGAACGCCGCAGCCCGTCTGGTGTTCAACCTTCCCAAGTTCTCTCACGTCACCCCGCTCCTCCGCTCTCTCCACTGGCTTCCAGTTGAAGCTCGCATCCGCTACAAGACCATGGTGCTTGCCTACGGAGCTGTGAGGGGAACGGCACCTCAGTACCTCCAGGCTCTGATCAGGCCCTACACCCAAACAAGGGCACTGCGTTCATCCACCTCTGGCCTGCTCGCCTCCCTACCACTGAGGAAGTACAGTTCCGCGCAGCCCAGTCAAAACTGTTCGCTGCTCTGGCCCCCAATGGTGGAACAAACTCCCTCACGACGCCAGGACAGCGGAGTCAATCACCACCTTCCGGAGACACCTGAAACCCCACCTCTTTCAGGAATACCTAGGATAGGATAAAGTAATCCTTCTCACCCCCCTTAAAATATTTAGATGCACTATTGTAAAGTGGCTGTTCCACTGGATGTCTTAAGGTGAACGCACCAATTTGTAAGTCGCTCTGGATAAGAGCGTCTGCTAAATGACTTAAATGTAAATGTATGTAAATGTAAATATTGGACTACAAGAGAGTTGCAAGCCTGCAAAGGTATTAAAGCTTTGAATGGGTCGATTGGGTTCTAGAGGTGTGTGGTTACAGCAATTGCGCAGGGTTGGTGTGGCCTGTGGTAGTGGGGCCCAATGTGATATCTTTTCATGGGGCCCAAAATCCCCTGGCGGCTCCCCTGGGTCTGAGACTGGATCTCTGGGTCCAGACTTCTCAAACATCATTGTCACAACAACACCCCCTGACCATAGAAAGACAACGACTAGATCTCACATCACACTGAAAGTCATGTCTGGTGTTGTTCAGGGTTCTCTGCAATGTCATAACTTCCATCCTGTATTTAGTTCATGTTAACTGCTTCAATTTGATTGAAATCTATAACGACACAATGCTATATATATACTGCATGGGATAACCAGTAATAATACTGAAATGTGTTTTTCTTCTTGCAGTTTATTAGAGAAGACATGAAGCAACAGCAAACCAACAAACACAGTAACCTGCACAGGGAAGACCAACACATCACCGTAGAGGAGCTGTGGAAGGGCTGGAAAACCTCTGAAGGTAGGAGATAGATGGAAGGGAGAGAAGGATGGAGGGCGGGTGAGAAGGAGGAAGGGAGAGAGCAAGAAATGGAGGGAAGTACTGGAGGGAGGTAGGGAAGAGACATTTGTAAATGATAGGACATTGTGTAACTAACATTTTCTCCCTGTCTCTCAATTCAATTTGCTTTATTGGCTTGACTTTAACAATGTACATATTGCCAAAGCGTACTTGAGATTTACAATATCAATATACAGTGCCAGTCAAAAAAGTTTGGACACACCTACTCATTCAACGTTTTTCATTCAACGTTTTCTACATTGCAGATTTAAAAAATATCTTCAGTATTACTCTACAATGTAGAAAATAGTTTAAAAAAATAAAGAAAAACCCTGGATGAGTATGTGTCCAAACTTTTGACTGGTACTGTAATTAAAATAATAATAATTAATATTGTCAAAGGGACAACAGTAACAACAATAACCCAAGGGCCAAAATAACCATACATTGAACAACAACAATGGCATAGAGCACGTGTGCAGGTTTGTTGGTCTGTAAGACACTGTCCCTCGTTTTATGGAAGGCAGAAATATAGTGCCTTGCCAACCGACAGCTCTCTGCGTCCTCCCCCAACAGGACGGGTAGCCTACTCTCACCAGAGAGGTCTTTGAAACTTTGAATAAGGGTTTCAAATTTGGGGAAATGACACTCTCTTTGTTTTTTAAAAACATTTTGCTCTCGCTCTTTCTGTAGTTCACAACTGGACGACGGATGACACAGTCCAGTGGCTTAAGGAGTCGGTGGAGCTGCCTCAGTATGAGAGGAACTTCAGAGACTTCCGGTTCAACGGAAACACTCTGCCTCGGTGAGTACATTATCACACCACATCTCAGTATACCCGCCGAAAATTGAGTTGTGGTTCGAGGACAACACTAACATTTTACCAAGGCAGAGACAAGTGGCCCAGATCGAGACGCATGGGTACAGCAGTGGACGCATCAATTCAGGCTACACATTCTACTGAGCCATTTACTTTATGTTCATATTCTTATATTTTATTATTTCTTATTGTTGTTGCATTGTCGAGAAGGAATCTGCAAGCAAGCATTTAGTTGGAAGGTGTATACCATGTGTATGTCTCCCTTACATACGACTAATAAAATGTGAAACGTGTACAGTAGTGGGCCTAATGACAATCGCAGAATGTCATAACCCTTTTAGCGTCTTTAACAGATGTCTCTCTACGTTAATCAAATTGTGGGTGCACTGTTATTTTGTGAGTGTACAAATGTGAGTGGGTAGCCAACAGGATCGCCTTTTCAAAGTGATTTTTTTTGACAATCAGTTGAAAACATCGACTGGTTGTGTTTGTCATGTGAAAAGGTAATACATGAGAAAAGTTATATGACAAATATTTACTATGTTTACTAGGCCCATGGAGATCATACTGAATTAATAGGAATTCTATGATTAGAACCACCCCAAAAAATTGTGTGCACAATGCTACTCAGACCAATGCTGCCCACTGCTGGACATGTGAGGTAGTGCAGGTGGAATGGGAAAGAAACTACCCAAACGTGACACAGAGACACACACATATGCACAAAGGCACGCACACACACCCACCATGTACCCACTTCGACCGACACAAAACCTCCCTACCCATGTAGTTACATTAGTGCAATTTAGTGAACTTTACACCCCAGTTTTTTATCATGACCCCGATATCAGCAGGCAATTATGTTAGTCAATAGGTGACACCTTGATATAACTTGAAACCACCTCTTTAGATGTCATCAATAAAAGTTAGAGCAGTTATATTAGAAGCTCTTTAGGTTTGTGATTCACTGAATACCGGACGTACACTACCTTTCAAATGTTTGGGGTCACTTAGAAATGTCCTTGTTTTCCATGAGAACATACATAACATGAAAAGGAAATATAGTCAAGACGTTGACAAGGTTATAAATAATTGTTCTTCAAACTTTTGCTTTCGTCAAAGAATCCTCCATTTGCAGCAATTACAGCCTTGCAGACCTTTGGCATTCTAGTTGTCAATTTGTTGAGGTAATCTGAAGAGATTTCACCCCATGCTTCCTGAAGCACCTCCCACAAGTTGGATTGTCTTGATGGGCGCTTCTTACGGTCAAGCTGCTCCCACAACAGCTCAATAGGGTTGAGATCCGGTGACTGTGCTGGCCACTCCATTAAAGACAGAATCCCAGCTGACTGCTTCTTCCCTAAATAGTTATTGCATAGTTTGGAGCTGTGCTTTGGGTCATTGTCCTGTTGTAGGAGGAAATTAGCTCCAATTAAGCACCGTCCACAGGGTATGGCCTTCCTTCTTCAAGATCCCTTTTACCCTGTACAAATCTCCCACTTTACCACCAAAGCACCCCCGGACCATCACATTGCCTCCACCATGCTTGACAGATGGCGTCAAGCACTCCTCCAGCATTTTTTCTGTCTCTCACAAATGTTCTTCTTTGTAATCCGAACACCTCAAACTTAGATTCGTCTGTCCATAACACTTTTTTTTCCAATCTTCCTCTAGCCAGTGTCTGTGTTCTTTTGCCCATATTAATCTTTTAGTTTTATTGGCCAGTCTGAGATATTGGCTTTTTCTTTGTAACTCTGCCTAGAAGGCCAGCATCCCGGAGTCGCCTCTTCACTGTTGACGTTGAGACTGGTGTTTTGCAGGTACTATTTAATGCAGCTGCCAGTTGAGGACTTGTGAGGCATCTGTTTCTCAAACGAGACACTAATGTACTTGTCCTCTTGCTCAATTGTGCACCGGGGCCTCCCACTCCTCTTTCTATTCTGGTTAGAGACAGTTTGTGCTGTTCTGTGAAGGGAGTAGTACACAGTGTTGTGCGAGATCTTCAGTTTCTTGGCAATTTCTCGCATGGAATAGCCTTCATTTCTCAGAACAAGAATAGACTGACGAGTTTCAGAAGAAAGTTATTTGTTTCTGGCCATTTTGAGCCAGTGCCTGTAATCAAACCCACAAATGCTGATGCTCCAGATACTCAACTGGTCTAAAGTAGGTTTTTATTTTTCTTTAATCTAAAGCCAGTTTTTCTTTTTCTTTAATCAGAACAACAGTTTTCAGCTGTGCTAACATAATTGCAAAAGGGTTTTCTAATGATCAATTAGCCTTTTTAAAATGATAAACTTGGATTAGCGTGCCATTGGAACACAGGGGTTGCTGATAATGGGTCTACGCCTATGTAGTTATTCCATAAGAAAATCTGCCATTTCCAGCTACAATGCTCATTTACAACATTAACAATGTCTACACTTTATTTCTGATCAATTTGATGTTATTTTAATGGACAAAAACAAGGACATTTCTAAGTGAGTACATGGAAGGAATAGAGTGGGAAGGGGGATAGAGGAGGGTGGAAGGGAGTTGAGGGGGATGGAGGGATCTCTAGGGTGTCAGGGGTGTTGTTTCCCCCCCTTACCCACGGGCGCTGACTCATGAAACGATGTCACAGCAGTGGATCAGGTGTCGCTGGCTGCCATGTTGTCTGATCCAGTTTAAGATGGTGGTGGTGGCACGAGTACACAGGCACATTCAGACACACACACACACCGTATACCCACTTCAACTGACACAAAATCTCCCTACCCATGTAGTCACATTAGTGCAATTTAGTGTACTTACACCCCAGTTTTTATCATGACCCTGAAGTCAGCAGGAGATTTTGTTACATAAGGTGTCATCTATTGACTTTAACTTGAAACCACCTGTTTAGTTGTCATCAATAAGAGTTAGAGCGGTTATATTAGAAGCTCTTTAGGATTGAGATTTACTGCCAGTGGGACGTATAGAATGAGTACATGGAAAGAATAGAGTGGGAGGGGGGTAGATGAGGTTGGAAGGGAGTTGAGGGGGATGGTGGGGGTGTATAGGGGGTCAGGGGTGTTGTGTTTCTCCCCCCCACCCCCCACCCACCCGTACCCGTGGGCACGGACTCATGAAACGATGTCACAGCAGTGGATCAGGTGTCGCTGACTGCCATGTTGTCTGATCCAGTTTAAGATGGTGGTGGCACGAGTACACAGGCACGTTCAGACACACACACTCACACGCAGACACACCAACGCCCATTTAACACATGAGACGAGATACAGAAACACACACACGTTTGCTTACTTGGCCATGTATGCATGGTTGAACAAGTTCTTAAACAAAGAGTATAGTTATTGTGAAAATATTTCCAACCCTTTACCAATCCATTCTTTTTCTCTCTATTTCAGATTAGCGGCAAACGAACCGTCGTTTATGTCTGGTCAGCTAAAGATATTAGACCAGCGGCACAAACAGAAACTAAATCTAAAAGCACTAGATGCTGTGCTCTTCGGCCCTCCCTTACGTAAGTATTTGTATTTATTCTGGATCCCAATTTAGCTGCTGCCAAAGCAGCAGCTACTCTCCCTGGGGTCCGGCAAAATTAAGGCCATTTATACAATTTTAAAACGTTACAATACATTCACAGATTTCACAACACACTGTGTGCCCTCAGGCCCCTACTATACCACTACCAAGTGTGTGTGTGTGTGTGTGTGTGAATGTATTTGTTGCTTCACAGTGCCCGCTGTTCTATAAGGTGTTTTTGAATCATTTTTTAAAAAAATCAAATTTTACTGCTTGAGATGTTATAACCATGTATTGCTACCACTGTATTATCTAAGTGAGTTTCAGAGATAGTCAGAATAATGTTGTCATCTATTACAAGCAAGTTGACTTCATGGACCTTGTTGCTTAGGCGATATGTTAATATGGGCAATTTTTAGGACTTTTCTGGGTTGCTTGATTGTTTTTAATGCTTTACTGGGAAGCTTATCAGAGGTAGACTTACTCATGTTATTTACATTGGAGCTGATAGTGCAGGATGAGCTGCATAAAGTGGTCTTCCTACTATTGAACACCGCCTCAGTGCTAACAGTGTAACAATACAGATGTATTCGGTGCAATTAGGGGTACATCAATTAAATGACTTGCTGTTACGGTTTTCTTCTCTTCTCTGTTACGGTTTTCTTCTCTTCTCTGACGAGGAGGTGTAGCAAGGATCGGACCAAAATGCAGTGTGGTAATTTTGATACATGTTTAATAAAGAAAGAACACGAACAATAAAAAACAAGAAACGTAATGCGAAAACCTAAACAGCCTAATCTGGTGCAAACAAACACAGACAGGAACAATCACCCACGAAACGCTCAAAGAATATGGCTGCCTAAATATGGTTCCCAATCAGAGACAACGATAAACAGAGGGGAAGCTCGGTACTGAGGGGAAGCTCAGGCAGGTAGTTGGATCTGGCAGATCCTGGCTGGCTGGTGGTTCTGGCAGATCCTGGCTGACTGGCGGTTCCGGCAGATCCTGGCTGACTGGCGGATCTAGAAGATCCTGGCGGATCCTGGCTGACTGGCGGATCTGGAAGATCCTGGCTGACTGGCAGATCTGGAAGATCCTGGCGGCTCTGGCTGCTCCATGCTGACTGGCGGCTCTGGCTGCTCCATGCAGACTGGCGGCTCTGGCTGCTCCATGCAGACTGGCGGCTCTGGCTGCTCCATGCAGACTGGCGGTTCTGGCTGCTCCATGCAGACTGGCTGCTCTGGCTGCTCCATGCAGACTGGCGGCTCTGGCTGCTCCATGCAGACTAGCGGCTCTGGCTGCTCCATGCAGACTGGCGGCTCTGGCTGCTCCATGCAGACTGGTGGCTCTGGCTGCTCCATGCAGACTGGCAGCGCTGAATAGGCGGGAGTCTCCGGCAGCGCAGTAGAGGAGGAAGGCTCTGGCAGCGCTAAACAAGCGGGAGACTCCGGCAGCGCAGAACAGGCGGGAGACTGCGGCAGCGCTGTAAAGGAGGAAGGCTCTGGCAGCGCTGGACAGGCGAGGCGCACTGTAGGCCTGATGCGTGTTGCTGGCACTGGTGGTACTGGGCCAAGGACACGCAAAGGAATCCTGGTGCGGGGAGCTGCCACCGGAGGGCTGGTGCGTGGAGGTGGTACTGGATAGACCGGACCGTGCAGGCGCACTGGAGCTCTTGAGCACCGAGCCTGCCCAACCTTACCTGGCTCGATGCCCACTCTAGCCCGGCCGATACGAGGAGCTGGTATGTACCGCACCGGGCTATGCACCCGCACTGGAGACACCGTGCGCTCCACAGCATAACACGGTGCCTGCCCGGCCTCTCTAGCCCCCCGGTAAGCACAGGAAGTTTGCGCAGGTCTCCTACCTGGCGTAGCCATACTCCCTGTGAGCCTCCCCCAAGACATTTTTGGGGCTGACTCTCGGGCTTCCATCCGCGTCGCCGTGCTGCCTCCTCATACCAGCGCCTCTCCGCTTTCGCCGCCTCCAGCTCTTCTTTGGGGCGGCGATATTCTCCAGGCTGTGCCCAGGGTCCTTTTCCGTCCAATATCTCCTCCCAAGTCCAGAAGTCCTGTGATCGCTGCTCCTCCTGCCGCTGCCTGTCACCACGCCGCTTGGTCCTGTTGTGGTGGGTGATTCTGTTACGGTTTTCTTCGGGTGAAAGAGAGGAGGACCAAAATGCAGCGTGGTTAATTCGATACATCTTTAATGAAGATGAACCACGAACAATACGAAAACAATAAACGTAACATGAAAACCTAAACAGCCTATCTTTTTTTTATATATTTTTTTTTATAAAAATAATTTATTATCTTCAATACCATTCATTCTTTACAACTCATAATTTACATACATACACAAATAATGGTATTTTAAATAAACTAATTAAACTAAAACATAAACCACAAACAAAACCTCAGGGGAGCATCTTCCCTCCCCGTTACCCTACAAAATACCTCTCCCTATCTCCCCGTCCCTAATCTATCCTCTTATAAATCTAAATGACACCCAGCCCTAAACCCGCCTTCCACCTCTCTCGAGCAGCATGCTGCCCCCACTTCCTCTCCTCCCTCTTCATCCTCCCCCTCAAATCTCCTTCCACCCTCCTCACTATCCCTTCCACCCCCCAATCTCTCCCTGTCTTCACCATGTTCTGCCTGGCTTCCCACAGCCCCCGTTTAAAGAGACTCATGAGAAGCCAGAGCAGAAACCTGTCCCTATCCGTCCCTCTCGCTCTCCCTACACCCCTCTCTAACCTGGCCCACGTCAATACAAAATCCCCCTTTACCAAACCTAACAACACCCGTGCCCTAGCCCATACTACTCCGGCAAAGGCACAGTCCCAAAAGACATGGCGCACAGTCTCCTCCCTGCCACAAGAGGATCTTAGACAGGTGGGGGATTGCACCAAATTATACCGGTACAAGATGGAACGTACCGGCAAACACTTATGAAGGATCAACCAATTCAGGTCCTTGAGCCTGTTATCCAGACCCCGCGCCTGCACTCCCTCCCAGACCACTTCCGAGATGCCCACTACAGGCGCCGGACTCCCTGCCTTTCTGACCTCCTCGTACAGGTGCCTGTGATCTAAACCTACTCGGGCAACTTCAACCTCAGGGTGCGCACGCAGCCACTTGGCCGCATGACCAAAGTGCCACGGCAGCTGTTCCGCCCGAGGACCCGTGTTAGACCACACCATTATGCTTCTCGCCTGATACGAGAAAAACACCCGCAGGAGGTAACCGGACGGGTGTATCACTGGCTGAGCAAGCTCCGTTAACAAGAAGGAAACAAAAATTGAGTCCAGCTTGAGGGGAAATGTGGTACCCCCTACCTTCCTCCCCCGATGGGACAGATCATGCGTGCCCTGGCGACCCACTCGCACCTGCCACTCCACATAAACTGAAACACAAGCCTCACTAGAGGCCTCCTCAGACAAGCCGGCAATGGGTAGATGTATGCCAAATACAAAAGAGACGGCAACACATCCACCTTTAGGACCAGGACTTTGCCCATAAAAGACAAATACCTAGCTTTCCACATTGCTAGCTTCCTCTGTACCACTGCGATACGCATGTTCCAGTTTAGCGTCGCTGAGCCGGAGGTCTCAAAATGGACCCCGAGAATCCTCAGGGCCCCCTCACAGAGAGATAACCCCCCAGACACATCCGTTCTACCGCGCCATCTTCCGAAAAACTTGACTGAAGACTTTGCATGGTTCAGAACTGCTCCCGACGCTCGGGTGAAATCCCCAAAGATGGCAAGGGACCTTGTCAGGCACGAGTCCTTGCACAACAGCAAGGAAGTGTCGTCGGCGTACTGCGTCATCTTAACACGCAGCCCACCACTTCCAGGGATCAGCAAACCTTCCACCCCTGTGTCTGCCCTAATGGCAGCCCCCAGAGGCTCCATGTACAGAACGAAGAGGAGAGCCGAGAGTGGGCACCCCTGCCTGACCCCAGACGAGAGGTCAAAAACATCACCCAAGTGACTATTTACACTAACTCGGCACCCCGCTCCGACATATAATGTACGAATCCATCCTATAAACTTCTCCCCAAATCCTACTCGACCTAACACTCTGAATAAAAAGGATCTATTCACGCGATCGAAGGCTTTCGCCTGATCTAGCGCTGCTACCATTAAAGGCAGACCTCTATCTTCAACCCAAGCGATGGAGTCCCTGATTAACTGTAGGTTCCATCTAATAGAGCGGCCCTCTACCCCGCACGTCTGATCCTCATGAACGACGTAGGGAAGGGCTGTGCGCAACCGGTCTGCTAAAACCTTTGCAAGTAGCTTGTAATCTACACACAGCATGGTCAACGGCCGCCAGTTGCCAAGGTCTGTTAATTCCCCCTTCTTATATAAAAGTGACAGCACACCAACAGCCATTGATCCCCCGGGACCCCGTCTCAAGGATGGCCTTCAAGACTTCGAGGACCACTGGTCCAAGTATACCCCAAAACTTGAGATAAAACTCAGCCGGCAGCCCATCTATCCCAGGCACCTTCCCTTTTCCCATCCTCCTAAGAGCGCTCTCAACCTCTTCTAGTGAGATCTGGGCCTCCATCACTTCTCTAATGTCCTCCGGCAACCGCCTGGACAAGTGTTCTAAAAACACATTTCCCTGCTCTACATCTATTTCCCTTTCCTTAAATAAACCTTGGAAATGATCAGTTGTCACCCTGACCATATCCTCTGGTTCTCTAACTATACTACCATTTTCTTCCCTAACACCATGCATTACCTTCCTACTCTGTCTTGCCTAACCAACTTAAAGAACATAGCAGAACAAGTCTCATTATGTTCTAGAAAGCCACTATGCGCTCGCTCAAGGAAAGCTCGAGCCTTCCGCTCCTGCAACTCCCTGAGCTGCGCCTTTAGGGTTGCGGATCTCTCCCAGTCAACGACCCGCCGAGGTTGCCTGCCTCGTATTCGAGTTCAATTAACCTCTGGATACGATCCACCTCCCTCCTCTCCTCCCTTTTTTTCCTCTTGCAATACCCTATTATAAAAGCCCTAATCCTCACCTTAACTAATTCCCACCACTCTAACACCCCCTCGCACATGGACCGGAGGCCCTCAAGCCTCCAAAAGAAACCATAAAACCCGTCAACAAAAGCCTGCTCCTCCAGCACATCCCGATCTAGCTTCCAGTACCCTCTACCAAAGAGGCAGACTGGCGACCCCACCTGCAGGAGCACCCCGTCGTGATCCGAAAGAAAACAGGCAACAGCCGCCCAGACAACTTACCCAAAGACCTGGGTACAAAAATATAGTCGAGCCTCCGCTCAACCCCCTGGAGTTACGCCATGTAGGACCGTCCATTTTCGGAGTAGTGTGCAGACCACCATCTACCAGACCATGGCAAGCCATTAGCCTGGCAATGGCGCCCGCACTGCTATCCCCCCTCTTCCTAAATCTGTATTAAAATCCCCCTATCACTAATTTCCTATTTGTGACACACAGGGCGTCAGACAGTCCACCATCTCCCTTCTGTCTGCCACCACCTGTGGCCCATACACCACCACTAATCTAAATTTACAATCCCTTATCGTGACATCCACCCCTATAACCCTCCCCTGCATTACCACGAAAGAATCCTCCACTTTTACCTCCCTGTGCCCACACAAAATCCCTACCCCGATGAGTGCACCCCCAACACCCCAAACCGACTCCCCCTTGTCCCACTCCCTCTTAAACCTAATAACATCCCCTCCATCCCTCAGGTGAACCTCCTGTAAAAAACAAAAATCAAACCCCACACCCTCCAAATAACTAAAAACCGCCCTCCTCTTAACAAAATCCCTTAAACCCCTTACATTTAAACTAACAAAAGTAAAATTAGACTCCATGAAAAATAAATACATGTAATACACTCAAATTCTAATCCCAGACAGAAAAAAACATAAAACAGGAGTCTCACCCGATGCTCCCCTGCTCCATATCTACCGGTGAGAACACCATCCGTAATCCCGACATTCCCCCCTCTTCCTCCATCACACCCTCCCAGGATGCAGGAATAGTGTTTGGCTCCGGGGTGCCCTGCACCCTGGGTCTACCCCCACAATCCTCCCCCTCCCCTGTGTTGCAGCTGGTTTGGAAAAAAATTGGGGAGGCTGAGTCCCCAAACAAAAAACTCCCCACCTCCTCTTGTACCCAGTCCTGAGTCTTGTTATGTGTGTCCCCACCCAACAGAAGTTGAGGGCCTGGGGAAACCAGCAGCAACCCAGAGGTTTCTCCCGCCCCATCACTCTCTTGGCCATCACTTCCCCCTCACTGTCGGCCAATCGCCCCTCCTCTTCATACTCTTCTTTGGTGATGGCGGCAGTGAAGAGATACCACCCTCCACCCCCGCCAGCTCCTCCACCATACCCCTCATCTCTTCCACCATGGCACTTTCCCCCAGTCCACTTTCTCTTCCACCGTCTCCTTCTCCACCACTCCTCCCTCGCTTTCTTCTCTCTCATGCTCCTCCACTCGGTTGCCTTCTTCCGCCGCTTTTTCTGGTTCTCCTACTCCCGTGCCTTCCGTTTCCTTCTCTCTTCCATCCGCCGCTTCTGGCTCCTCCTCCTTCCTTGTGGCCTTCCCCTCTGGACCTGAACTCTGGTCATAAGGCGTGCTTCCTTCCCCTCCTCTTCTTCCCCCATCCCCCGCTCCTGCTCCCCCCCAGCCGCAGACGCATATGACCTCTGACGGGCCGGGCACCCCCTCCACAGGTGTGCTGACGAGCCACACCCATGGCACGTCTTAGGCTTGTCACAATCCCTCGCCTCGTGATCCTCAGATGCACAAAATCTGCATTTTCTTGCACTGCATGAGGCGAATATGTGACCATAGGCCATACAGCGTCTGCAAAATGGGGGCTGACGTGCATAATACAACGTCCCCTGTCAGCCCCTAGGGAGAACATAGCAGGAGGATGGAGGTAGCCACCATGTCCCTTTGGGTCCTCTCTGAGGAGGGCCTGGAAGCCTCTCCTCCCATTCCAAAACCCAAGGGAGTCTTTGAGGTGCCTTGCTGAGGAGACGTTATTCATGTATCTCCCCAGAAAAGCCCTCACCTCTTCGTCCTTAACGTAAGGGTTGTAAATGTTTACAGTTACAACCCTAAAGTTATTCTTCGCCAGGCTTGTTATTTCGTAGTGGCACATCGGCCTCTCACCTCCCACTGCTCTTGCCCTTCTCAGGATATCATCGTGTTTTTCCTCTGTATATAGTGCAACGTCGTATGCTCCCTCCAACGAGTTGCCTTGGAAACAAAACACGTCCTTCACCGTCAGCTTTAGAATCCCCATCAATATTATCCTTCCAAAGGATTCCCGTCCTAAAGGCTCAAACTCCTTTTCCTTCCAAGCAAACCGAATCGTGTTGGCCAGCCCAATCCCAGGGACCGACCGTGTTGATGTATTTAGCACCATCTCCGCAAGGAGAATGGCGCTCGTTCTCTTCTCTTCCAAAACAATTGAAAAGAAAAAACCAAGTGACTGAGCCTATCTGGTGCAAACAAACACAGAGACAGGAACAATCACCCACGAAATAATCAAAGAATATGCCTAAATATGGTTCCCAATCAGAGACAACGATAAACACCTGCCTCTGATTGAGAACCACTCTAGACAGCCATAGACTATTCTAGATAACCCTACTATATCACAATCCCAATACCTACAAAAACCCCAAGACAAAACACACCACATAATAAACCCATGTCACACCCTGGCCTGACCAAAATAATAAAGAAAACACAAAATACTAAGACCAGGGCGTGACACTTGCATTGTATTTGCCACTGCCCCTAAGATCATGCACATCTGATGCAGCATTATGACGACACATTGTCACAATGGTATGGATTAACTGAGCTGGTCTTGGATCATTTACCAGTCATTGTTTCAACGCAGCCTTGAAATGCGTGGACAAGAGTCCAGGGGCCATGATGATTTGGATGGACTCCGTCATTCCTGTGGAGTATCTTCTGTTTCCAGAAGTTGTCAATAAAAGTGACTCCAGCAGAGCTACAGTAGATTTTTAGCCAGATGTACACTGCTCAAAAAAATAAAGGGAACACTAAAATAACACATCCGAGATCTGAATGAATGAAATATTCTTATTAAATACTTTTTTCTTTACATAGTTGAATGTGCTGACAACAAAATCACATAAAAATGATCAATGGAAATCAAATTTATCAACCCATGGAGGTCTGGATTTGGAGTCACACTCAAAATGAAAGTGGAAAACCACACTACAGGCTGATCCAACTTTGATGTAATGTCCTTAAAACAAGTCAAAATGAGGCTCAGTAGTGTGTGTGGCCTCCACGTGCCTGTATGACCTCCCTACAATGCCTGGGCATGCTCCTGGTGAGGTGGCGGATGGTCTCCTGAGGGATCTCCTCCCAGACCTGGACTAAAGCATCCACCATCTCCTGGACAGTCTGTGGTGCAACGTGGCGTTGGTGGATGGAGCGAGACATGATGTCCCAGATGTGCTCAATTGGATTCAGGTCTGTGGAACGGGCGGGCCAGTCCATAGCATCAATGCCTTCCTCTTGCAGGAACTGCTGAGACACTCCAGCCACATGAAGTCTAGCATGGTTTTGCATTAGGAGGAACCCAGGGCCAACCGCACCAGCATATGGTCTCACAAGGGGTCTGAGGATCTCATCTCGGTACCTAATGGCAGTCAGGCTACCTCTGGCGAGCACATGGATGGCTGTGCGGCCCCCCAAAGAAATTACACCCCACACCATGACTGACCCACCGCCAAACCGGTCATGCTGGGGGATGTTGTGTGAAGTTATTTGGATTTTTACGAAATATCCCTAACCCTAACCCTAACCCTAACCTGCAAATATCCCTAATTGCCCTTTTTTCTGGACCCTGTCTTTCAAAGACAATTCATAAAAATCCAAATAACTTCACAGATCTACACTGTAAAGGGTTTTAACACTGTTTCCCAAGCTTGTTCAAATGAACCATAAACAATTAATGAACATGCACCTGTGGAACGGTCGTTAAGACAGTAACAGCTTATAGACGGTAAGCAATTGAGGTCACACTTGAAAATTTAGGACACTAAAGTGGCCTTTCTACTGACTCTGAAAAACACCAAAAAGAAAGATGCCCAGGGTCCCTGCTCATCTGTGTGAATGTGCCTTATGCATGCTGCAAGCAGGCATGAGGACTGCAGATGTGGCCAAGGCAATAAATTGCAATGTCTGTACTGTGAGACGCCTAAGACAGCGCTACAGGGAGACAGGATGGACAGCTGATTGTCCTCGCTGTGGCAGACCATGTGTAACAAAACTTGCACGGAATCGGTACATCCGAACATCACTCCTGCGGGACAGTTACAGAATGGCAACAACAACTGCCCGAGTTACATCAGGAACTCACAATCCCTCCATCAGTGCACAGACTACCGCCCACCACTGCGACCTGTATGCTCTAGTCGGCTACTCACTACATATTTGTCGCCAGACCCACTGGCTCCAGGTCATCGATAAGTCTATGCTAGGTAAAGCTCCGCCTTATCGCAGCTCACTGGTCACGATAACAACACCCGCCCGTAGCACGCGCTCCAGTAGGTATATCTCGCTGGTCATCCTCATAGCCAATACCGCCTTTGGCCGCCTTTCCACCCAGTTCTCTGCTGCCAGTGACTGGAACAAATTGCAAAAATCGCTGAAGAATCTACCTACCTCATCCCCATATTGTTTTTATTTACTTTGCTGCTCTTTTGCACACCAGTATTTCAACTTGCACATCATCATCTGCTCAACATAATCTGCTCATCTATCACTCCAATGTTACTCTGCTAAATTGAAATTACTTTGCTACTATGGCCTATTTATTGCCTTACTTCCTCATGCCATTTGCACACACTGTATATAGACTTTATTTTTTTTCTATTGTATTATTGACTGTACGCTTGTTTATTCCATGTGTAACTCTGTGTTGTTGTTTCTGTCGCACTGCTTTTCATTATCTTGGCTAAGTCACAGTTGTAAATGAGAACTTGTTCTCAAACTAGCTTACCTGGTTAAATAAAGGTGAGAAGAAAAAAAACAACAAAAACCTGTCCGCAATAGGCTGAGAGAGGCTGGACAGGGCTTGTAGGCCTGTTGTAAAGGCAGGTCCTCACCAGACATCACCGGCAACAACGTCACCTATGGGCTCAAACCCACCGTCGCTGGACCAGAGAGGACTGGCAAAAAGTGCTCTTCTCTGACGAGTCACAGTTTTGTCTCACCACGGGTGATTTGCGTTTACACTCGAAGGAATGAGCTTTACACCGAGGCCCGTACTCTGGAGCGGGATCAATTTGGAGGTGGAGGGGGCGGTGTGTCACAGCATCATCGGACTGAGTTTGTTGTCATTGCAGGCAATCTCAATGCTGTGTGTTACAGGGAAGACATCCTCCTCCCTCATGTGGTATCCTTCCTGCAAGCTCATCCTTGACCCTCCAGCATGACAATGCCACCAGCCATACTGCTCATTCGGTGCGTGATTTCCTGCAAGACAGGAATGTCAGTGTTCTGCTATGGCCAGCGGAGAGCCCGGATCTCAATCCCATTGAGCACGTCTGGGACCTGTTGGATCGGAGGATGAGGGCTAGGGCTATTCCCCCCCAGAAATGTCCGGGAACTTGCAGGTGTCTTGGTGGAAAAGTGGGGTAACATCTCACAGCAAGAACTGGCAAATCTGGTGCAGTCCACGAGGAGGCGATGCACTGCAGTACTTAATGCAGCGAGTGCCCACACCAGATACTGACAGTTACTTTTTATTTTGACCCCCCTCCCCCTTTGTTCATGGACACATTCCATGTCTGTTAGTCACATGTCTGTGGAACTTGTTCAGTTCATGTCTTAGTTGTTGAATCTTGTTATGTTAATGCAAATATTTACACATGTTAAGTTTGCTGAAAATAAACGCAGTTGACAGTGAGAGGACGTTTTCTTTTTTTGCTGAGTTCGATATACTTTACAATTTTCTACATTGTAGAATAACAGTGAAGACATCA
Organism: Oncorhynchus nerka; assembly: GCF_034236695.1. Classification (NCBI taxonomy): domain Eukaryota; kingdom Metazoa; phylum Chordata; class Actinopteri; order Salmoniformes; family Salmonidae; genus Oncorhynchus; species Oncorhynchus nerka. The sequence continues at coordinate 37,044,826 of NC_088407.1, forward strand.
AAACTATGAAATAACACATATGGAAACATGTAGTAACCAAAAAAAGTAACCAAAAAATCTAAATGTACGTTATTTGTGATTCTTGACAGTAGCCACCCTTTTCCATTATGCTAGCTTTGCACACTCTTGGCATTCTCTCAACCAGCTTAATGAGGTAGTCATTTGGAAAGCTTTTCAATTAACAGGTGTGCCTTGTTTATTTGTGGAAGGTCAGAAGGTTTCCTCCTTAATGCGTTTAAGACAATCAGTTGTGACAAGGTAGGGGTGGTACACAGAAGATAGCACTATTTGGTGAAAGACCAAGAACATATTATATCAAGCAAAGAGAAATGGCAGTTCATTATTTTAAGACATGAATGTCAGTCAATCGGGAACTTTGAAAGTTTCTTCAAGTGCAGTCGCAAAAACCATCAAGCTCTATGATGAAACTGACTCTCATGAGGACCGCCACAGGAAAGAAAGACCCAGAGTTGTCTCTGCTGTAGAGTATAAGTTACCAGCCTCACAAATTGCAGCCCAAATAAATGCCTCACAGAGTTCAAGTAACATCTCAACGTCAACTGTTCAGAGGAGACTGCGTGAATCAGGCCTTCATTGTTGAATTGCTACAAAGAAACCCCAACTAAAGGACACCAATAAGAAGAAGAGACTTGCTTGGGCTGAGAAATACAAGCAATGGACATTAGACTGGTGGAAATCTGTCCTTTGGTCTGATGAGTCCAAATTTGAGATTTTTGGTTCCAACCACTGTGTTTTTGTGAGACGCAGAGTAGGTGAACGGATGATCTCCGCATGTGTGGTTCCCACAGTGAAGCATGGAGGAGGAGGTGTGATGGTGTGGGGGTGCTTTGCTGGTGACACTGTCAGTGATTCATTTAGAATTCAAGGCACACTTAACCAGCATGGCAACCACAGCATTCTGCATGAATACGCCATCCCATCTGGTTTGCGCTTAGTGGGACTATCATTTGTTTTTCAACAGGACAATGACCCAAATCGCACCTCCAGGCTGTGTAAGGGCTATTTGACCAAGAAGGAGAGTGATGGAGTGCTACATCAGATGACCTGGCCTCCACAATCACCTGACCTCAACCCAATTGAGATGGTTTGGGATGAGTTGGACCGTGCGGAGTGAAGAAAAAGCAGCCAAAAAGTGCTCAGCATATGTGGGAACGCCTTCAGGACTGTTGGAAAAGCATCCAGGTGACTTCCTCGTGAAGCTGGTTGATAGAATGCCAAGAATGTGCAAAGCTGTCATCAAGGCAAAGGGTGGCTACTGTCAAGAATCACAAATAACACTTTTTTGGTTACTACATGTTTCCATATGTGTTATTTCATAGTTTTGATGCCTTCTCTGTTATTCTACAATGTAGAAAATAGTCTAAATAAATAAAACCCCTTGAATGAGTAGGTGTGTGTATATCACAAAAGCTGCAAAACTAACTATTTGTGTCCTCAGAAGAAGGGTGGTGGTGGATGGGTAAAAAATAACAAATAAACTGAGGGATGGGTCTGGAGAAATGTAACCTAAAATTCATAGACAGAGCTATGGATGCAAGGACTGACCATCTATGATGTAAAACATACAGTTTCGTCCATGTTTTGAGACTATACAGTGTTTGTTTGCATTTACATTGTTTACTAACATTGGAGTGAAACAAGCTTATGTTTTTGGTTCTGATGGGGTATGACAGTTGAACTAACCTCAGTTACATTCTGCAAGAATCATGGATATATATTATATACACATCATTAGTAAAAAAAATATATATATATTTTTACAAATATCTTTAAATTTACACGAATTTGATGATAATCTTGAAGTTAATTCAGAAGACCCGGGACATGACCCTGGAAGTATGACGTAACTTGCCCTGGTTGTTTCCTCACTCACGTACTCTTCACCCTCCCTCTCAGGTCCACAACACAACTGGATGAAGGACTTTGTGTTGATGGTATCTATAGTGATCGGGATGGGGGGCTGTTGGTTCGCCTACATCCAGAACAAGTCTTCCAAGGTGCACATGAGTCAGATGATGAAGGACTTGGAGAGCCTGCAGAGTGCTGAGCAGAGCCTCATGGACCTTCAGGGACGGTATGTAGCCTGATGCTGTTTATGAATGTTTTGTTAAAGGTGGTTAAAGGTGGTTTATGGTTGATTTACAAATGGCATAAACAGGTTTAGTTGTCTATTGGCTCGAATGGCTCTGACGTTGTATGTTTGGTGTATGGCATGCAGTCTGAAGAATTATTAAGTTAAATGAATTTAGCTTAAAGTGATCACATTTTCTAAAAGGTTCTAACCCTGTCTCTCTCTATCACTCACTCACTCACTCTCACCGCCCTCCAGCCTCGAAAAGGCCCAGGAGGAGAACCGCACGGTGGCGGTGGAGAAGCAGAACCTGGAGCAGAAGATGAGGGATGAGATCAGCGGGGCCAAGAAGGAGTCTTACCGCCTCCGCGAGCTCCGCCAGGGGGCCGAGTGTGAGCTCAGCCGCCTCAAATATGCTGAGGAGGAGCTGGTGCAGGTAGGAACCGTGGAGAGTGTGTTGCACATAATTAAGGTAGCAAAACTACCAGTAATTCACCAAAGTTACTGGAATTGTCAGCAATTATGGTAAGTAACATGTAACTTTGGTAATTTATACTTATACTTAATTATTTTAAGTTGATTTTATTTTCATCATATAAAATGTTTTTTTTCTTTATCATTACATCGGAGTCCATATTTTCCATGAGTTTCTAGTGGATAGACCATATGGTTTAAGAGCAAATAGAAAAATTAATGAAAAAAGACTTGAATCAACAATGACATAATTTGCAATTAACTCTGCAACGCCTCCAACTATTGACTTCTTCACAACTGCCACCAGTTTGGCCACAAAACATTTACAACAAAGACATATTGACATAGTAAATTAAATAAATGCGTGTACGAATATAAAGTATATCCCATGCTGAAACCCTCATATTAACCGCCAACTGTATTCACCAAGTTGATGGGTTATATTTAGGCTAATGTTCTATTTTTCAAATGTATAACATCTTATTTTATTATTTGATATTTTACATGTTATGAAAATGACCAAAAATCCTTGAAAGTAAAAAAAAAATCTGGTCGTTTACTGGTACATTTCGTTACCGGTAACATTCCCTCCCATTGCAACCCTACAAAGAATACTGTCCAGTTGTTTAGCATCAAATCCCATCTTCCTGTGTCACGTGAAATACTGCCCCCTTGTGTAGCATACAGTACAATGCAGTCTCCATTCACAGTAAGATGAATGCAGTATAGTATTCAGGTCAAATGCATACCACATAGAATACTATTCCTCTGTGTATAACATAATATTCCACAGTGAAGCATTTGTCACTGTTCCCCTGCGCATCGCATAATAACATCTCCTTTTGTGCGAGTCTCAGAAACCCAGACACTAGGCAACAGCAGTGACTAGGGCCTGGGATTAATGACGGAACCTCTTGGTAACTTTGGGAAAAATACAAAAAAATACTTTCCCCGGGGAGCGTCGTCTTCAAACATATAGCTGTACCAACAAAATCACGAGGCAGACATGCCAGAACGTCATGATTCGAAACAGAGTTTTTAACAAAGGCAGTTGATGCAAACGAGCCACTTGCAAAATGCACTCATTAAAAAAATAACATCTGTGATCTCCATCTTGCTAGCTGCGCGGGCAACAAGCAGATCAGGCAGTGATGTAGTGCCTCTATGCCAAACTAACATTGTTTCTGAACAAACGTGTAAGCTGGAACATTGCTACGCTGTGGGAGGCAACCCCATCTGTCTAGAGAGACTACTTATGTACAGTACAATACACTTTTATGCCAAGATTTCATATTATTCCATGTGTGTGCGACGACCTAAATGTCCGCCCCCCCCCTCCCGTCCCCAGGTGCGTATGGCCCTGAAGCGAGCAGAGAAGGAGATGCAGACGGAGTGGTCGGTCCCAGAGGCCCTACAGATGTGGCTACAACTCACCCATGAGGTGGAGGTCCAATACTACAACATCAAGAAACATAGCGCGGAGCTACAGCTCACTGTCGCTAAGGAAGAGGTAACTTCCTGGGAGACCAAATGACATCACTATGACATCACTTCCTAGGAGACAGTGTCACGTTTAAGTAGGAGCAGGTTTTAGGGTGATTTTGGGGATGTAAATGGGTTGGTTCATTGGGTTGTGAATTTGTAAGTGAGTTGAGTTAAATTTTGAAGTGCAGTATGGAAAATAAGCATTTTGCACTTGTGTAATTGAAAATGTCTGAAAACATGCACAGACACATGCACACAGATGCATAGAGGCAGACACAGACACACAGATGCATAGAGACAGACACACACACACACACACAAAAACACAGCTAAATTACTTTAATTGCATTGTTTTTTGTTAAGGCAATTAACTGTGTAGCACAAACACTGAGACACAGCAATATGTTTCTGTCATTAAAGTCGATGTGGTCACATTTGACATCTTGGCCCAATTTGAGGACTTATTGATAAAACTAGTCTCTGTAGGATACTGTATTGTACAATACATGGCAGAAGGTATGTGGACACCTGCTCGTCGAACGTCTCATTCCAAAATCATGGGCATTAATATGGAGTTGGTCCCCCTTTGCTGCTTTGACAGCCTCCACTCTTCTGGGAAGGCAATTAACTGTGTAGCACAAACACTGAGACACAGCAATATGTTTCTGTCATTAAAGTCGATGTGGTCACATTTGACATCTTGGCCCAATTTGAGGACTTATTGATAAAACTAGTCTCTGTAGGATACTGTATTGTACAATACATGGCAGAAGGTATGTGGACACCTGCTCGTCGAACGTCTCATTCCAAAATCATGGGCATTAATATGGAGTTGGTCCCCCTTTGCTGCTTTGACAGCCTCCACTCTTCTGGGAAGGCTTTCCACTAGCCGTTGGAGCACTGCTACGGGAACATGCTTCCATTCAGCCACAAGAGCATTAGTGTGGTCGGGCACTGATGTTGGGCGATTAGGTCTGGCTCGCAGTCGACGTTCCAATTCATTCCAAAGGTGTTCAGTGGTGTTGAGGTCAGGGCTATGTACATGCTAGTCAAGTTCTTCCACACAGATCTTTTTCTCTCCCCAATTTCATGGTATCCAATTGGTAGTAGTTACAGTCTTGTCTCATCGCTACAACTCCCATACGGACTCGGGAGTTGTAGCGCTGCTTCTTGACACAACGCACATCCAACACAGAAGCCAGCCACACCAATGTGTCGGAGGAGACACCGTACACCTGGCGACCTGGTAGTGTGCACTGCGCCCGGCCCGCCACAGGAGTCTCTAGTGCGTGATGAGACAAGGATATCCCTGCCGGCCAAACCCTCCCTAACCTGGACGACGCTGGGCCAATTGTGCGTCGCCCCATGGACCTCCCGGGCGCGGCTGGCTGCGACAGAGCCTGGGCTCGAACCCAGAATCTCTGGTGGCACAGCTAGCACTGCGATGCAGTGCCTTGGACCACTGCGCCACCCGGGAGGCCCGACAAATAATTTCTGTATGGACCTTGCACTGTGCACAGGGGCATTGTCATCCTGAAACAGGAAAGGGCCTTCCCCAAACTGTTGCCACAAAGTCGGAAGCACAGAATTGTCTAGAATGTCATTGAATACTGTAACATTAAGATTTCCCTTCACTGGAACTAAGGAGCCTGAACCATGAAAAACAGCCCCAGACCATTATTTCTCTTCCACTAAACTTTACAGTTGGCACTATGCATTCGGGCTGGTAGTGTTCTCCTGGCATCCGCCAAACCCAGATTCGTGCGTCAGACTGCCAGATGGTGAAGCATGATTCATCACTCCAGAGAACGTGTTTTCACTGCTCCAGAATCCAATAACCACAAGCTTTACACAATTCCAACCGATGCTTGGCATTGCGCATGGTAATCTTAAGCTTGTGTGCGACTGCTTGGCCATGGAAAGCCATTTCATGAACTTCCCGACAAACTGTGCTGTCATTGCTTACAGAGGCAGTTTGGAACTCGGTAGTGAGTGTTGCAACCGTGGATAGATGTTTTTTACACGCTATGCACTCAGCGGTCCCATTCTGAGAGCTTGTGTGGCCTACAACTTCGCGGCTGAGCCATTGTTGCTCCTAGACATTTCCACTTCACAATAACAGCGTTTACAGTTGACTGTGGAAGCTCGAGCAGGGCCGAAATTTTACAAACTTGTTGGAAAGGCGGTTTCCTATGACGGTGCCACATTGAAAGTCACTGAGCTCTTCAGAAGGGTCATTCTACTGACAATGGTTTTCTATGGATATTACATGGCTGCATGCTTAATGTTATACAACTCTCAGTAACGGGTGTGGCTGAAATAGCCAAATCCACTCATTTGAAGCGGTGTCCACATACCTTTGGCCATGTAGTGTATATCAGTGCATGTAGGATTGCATGCATATCAGTCTGTTATTGCTCCAGCCAACAGATTGTGGTCTTGACGAAATGTTTCACTGTCTAATTAATTCATGAACAACAGCTAAACTGGGCAGACATTTGAAAAGATAAGGCACTGATGTTTTATTGTAGTATAGACAGCAAATATTGGATGCTATGCATTCAGTGATGATTGTGTTCCAATATAGTCAAATGTCTGCTAAAGCACTGTTTTTTTAAACTATCGTCATACTACATTATTTAATTTGAATATGCTCCACCCATTCTCATCCCCAATATCCCAATTTGTGGCACCCATGAGTGAGAAACCTATATGCCAAGTATAGACCACATATTGTATTCCCTACAGGTTATAGAAAAGAGCAGAAACTCTGAACTATCCATTCAGTCGCCAGTCTTACAGGTTATGGAACATTTTCTCTTAGTATTTGCCCGGTAGGTTTCATCAAGGAGAAAGCCCCCACTTCTATGTCAAATAAAACAAAAAACACTATATAGTAAATACTACAGTAATAAAAACACTGCAATAGTTACTATAGTATACACTATCGTTTTTACTATAGTAATACTACAGTATTTATACTGTAATAAACTTTACTACAGACATGCCCACAAAAACACTACAGTGAATACTACAGTAATGTCCACAAAATACAGAATACAGTGAATACTATAGTATACTACAGTCATATCCAAAAACAACACAGTAAATACTACAGTATGCTTATGCAACAACACTACAGTAAATACTACAGTATGCTTATGATAAAACAATACAGTAAATACTACAACAACACTGCAGTGAATACTATAGTATACTTCCACAAGAACACTGCAATGAATACTATAGTATATAAATCTAGTCATACAACAGTATTTAGAGCATAGTATATTATAGTAATTTTTCAAATGGGTTACAGGCAGAGAAAATCAAAAAGAAGAGGAGTTCTGTGTTTGGAACACTTCACGTCGCCCACAGTTCATCACTGGATGAAGTGGACCACAAGATCCTAGAGGCCAAGTAGGATAACACACACGCATTCACACAACAGACACACACGCATAGACAAATACGCACACTCACCTGCATTGGATTTTGTCACCCTCGTCCATGTGTCTTTGTCCATGAGCTGAATCGATGTGAAAGACTTGGGGATTTACTAGCTATTGATTACTGATCGAGACATGTAAATACAATTGTATTGGTCGCAGATGTTATTGCGGGTGTAGCAAAATGCATGTAAATCAGGATCCCCACATATGTCAGTCTACCTAGGGTGTCAATACCTATTACAATAAGTTGTTGTCCATGCATTAGTGGTATAGGCACAGAAACCAAAGTGGAATATCTTGAAAAAGACAGTTTACCTGGTACAGCGAGAAGAGGATGGGCCTCCCATCTGTGCTGGAGCCCTCTTTAGGTTTCTTCCTTCTAGGGAGTTTTTCCTTACCAATGTGCTTCTTCTTTTGCTTGATCTTTTGGGTCTAGGTTGTTGGCTGTAAAAACTCTTTGTGATAACTACTGATATAAAGCGGGCTTTATAAACACATTTGATTTGATTGATTGTTCCAGGAAGTCCCTGTCGGAGGTGACCGCCTGCCTGAGGGAGCGTCTCCACCGCTGGCAGCAGATTGAGAAACTGTGTGGCTTCCCCCTGGTGCACAACTCTGGGCTGCCCAGTCTGACTGCCACCCTGTACTCTGACCACAGCTGGGTGGTCATGCCCCGCGTCTCCGTGCCCCCCTACCCCATCGCCGGTGGAGTGGACGACCTCGATGAGGACACGCCTCCAATCATTCCACAATTCACCTGTACGTATGGAGGTTGTCACAGAAATGCAAATACTCCAGTTAGAGTTGTAAAGTGACTGAGTGAGTGTGTGTGTGTGTGTATGATCACTTGTTACTCATTACATTGAACGAAAGTAACACGCTACTTTGCAATATTACTTTATGTAGAAAGTATCATGTTATATTAGTAGTTGTATTACTTTACATTACTTTCATGAAACAAATCTCAATCTCACCATTTGTTCGATTGTCAGAGGGAGCAATACCATCACTAGTTTCTCTTTTCATCTGTGGTGCTGCTTTCCTGTGCTAGTCTTCAAAAGATGTGCTATATATTGGGCTGCTTCATTAGCCATATATACTGTAAACCAAACATCTGTCGAGATTTCCTATCGTTTCATTAAAACTCTTTTCTCTAGCCACCAGTTTTGGTTATCGACCGCAGGCACACGAACCCATAGAGATGTATTGAGGGCACACTTGCAACTCGATGGGAAAGGCCTCAATGGGCTTTGCTATCACAGAAGTGATCAATAGCAAAGATCGGAGGTGTGCTCTCTATACATTTCTATGGACAGCAGCTATCATGACATTTCTCCAGATCAAATTGTATTTATCACATACACATATTTAGCAGATGTAATTGCGGGTGTAGCGAAATGCTTGTGTTTCTAGCTCCAACAGTGCAGTAGTATCTAACAATACACACACACATCTAAAGTAAAAGAATGGAGTTAAGAAATAGATCAATATTAGAATGAGCAATGTCAGTGACATTGACTGAAATGGAGTAGAATAGAATACAGTATATACATATGAAATGAGTAACGTAGTATGAAGACATTAAAGTGACAAGTGTTCCATTATTAAAGTAGCCTGTGATTCCATGTCTATGTACAGTTGAAATCGGAAGTACCCTTAGCCAAATACATTTAAACTCAGTTTTTCACAATTCCTGACATTAAATCCAAGTAAAAATTCCCTCTTGTAGGTCAATTAGGATCACCACTTTATTTTAAGAATGTGAAATGTCAGAATAATAGTAGAGAATTAATTCAGCTTTTATTTCTTTCATCACATTCCAAGTTGGTCAGAAGTTTACATACACTCAATTAGTATTTTGTAGCATTGCATTTAAATTGGTTAACTTGGGTCAAACGTTTTGGGTAGCCTTCCACAAGCTTCCCACAATAAGTTGGGTGAATTTTGACCCATTCCTCCTGACAGAGCTGGTGTAACTGAGTCAGGTTTGTCGGCCTCGTTGCTCGCACACACTTTTCAAGTTCTGCCCAGAAATGTTCTATAGGATTGAGGTCAGGGCTTTGTGATGGCCACTCCAATATCTTGACTTTGTTCTCCTTATGACATTTTGCTACAACTTTGGAAGTATGCTTGGGGTCATTGTCCATTTGGAAGATTCATTTGCAACCAAGCTTTAACTTCTTGACTGATGTCTTGAGATGTTGCTTCAATATATCCACATAATTTTCCTCCCTCGTGATGCCATCTATTTTGTGAAGTGCACCAGTCCCTCCTGCAGCAAAGCACCCCCACAATATGATGCTGCCTCCCCCGTGCTTCACGGTTGGGATGGCGTTCTTCGGCTTGCAAGCCTCCCCCTTTTTCCTCCAAACATAACGATGGTCATTATGGCCAAACAGTTCTCCAAAATGGCCAAACAGTACAGTAAACAGTACCATCTTTGTCCCCATGTGCAGTTGCAAACCCTAGCTTTTTTTGGCGGTTTTGGAGCAGTGGCTTCTTCCTTGCTGAGTGGCCTTTCAGGTTATGTCGATTTTGGACTTGTTTTACTATGGATACTTTTGTACCGGTTTCCTCCAGCATCTTCACATGGTCCTTTGCTGTTTTGGGATTGACTTGCACTTTTCACACCAAGGTATGTTCATCTTTAGGAGACAGAATGCCTCTCCTTCCTGAGCAGTATGACTACTGCGTGGTCCCATGGTGTTTATACTTGCGTACTATTGTTTGTACAGAGGAACGTGGTACCTTCAGGCATTTGGCAATTGCTCCCAAGGATGAACCAGACTTGTGGAGGTCTACAATTTTCTTTCTGAGTGCTTGGCTAATTTCTTTTGATTTTCCCATGATGTCAAGCAAAGAGGCGCTGAGTTTGAAGGTAGGCCTTGAAATACATCCACAGGTACACCTCCAATTGACTCAAATGATGCCAATTAGCCTATCAGAAGCTTCTAAAGCCATGACATCATTTTCTGGAATTTTCCTGTTTAAAGGCACAGTCAACTTAGTTTATGTAAACTTCTGACCTACTGGAATTGTGATACAGTGAATCATAAGTGAAATAATCTGTCTGTAAACAATTGTTAGAAAAATGACTTGTCATGCACAAATTAGATGTCCTAACCGACTTGCCAAAACTGTAGTTTGCTAGCATCCCACATGGCCAACATCCAGTGAAATTGCAGAGTGCCAAATTCAAAAACAGAAATACTTAATAAAACATACAAGTGTTATACATCGGTTTAAAGATGAACTTCTTGTTAATCCAACCACGGTGTCAGATTTCAAAAACACTTTATGGCGAAAGCATACCATGCGATTATCTGAGAACAGCGCACAGCAGACAAATCATTACAATCAGTTACCATCCAAGTAGAGGAGTTACACAAGTCAGAAATAGAGAGAAAATTAATCACTTACCTTTGATGATCTTCATATGGTTGCACTCACAAGACTCCCATTTACTTAATAAATGTTTGTTTTGTTCGATAAAGTCCCTGTTTATATTCAAAAACCGTTTTGTTCAGTAATCCACAGGCTCAAACGCAGTCACAACAGGCAGACGAAAAATCCATATAGTATCCGTAAAGTTCGTAGAAACATTTCAAACAATGTTTATAATTAATCAATAATCAGGTTGTTTTTAGCCTAAATAATCGATAATATTTAAACCGGACAATAACGTCATCAATATAAAAGGTAAACAAGAAAGGCGCGCTCTCGGTCGTACGCATGAAAAATCTCTGGGACACTGTAGGGTCCACTCATTCAGAGTGGTCTTACTCTCTCATTTTTCAGAATACAAGCCTGAAACCATTTCTATAGACTGTTGACATGTAGTGGAAGCCATAGGAAGTGCAATTTGAGTCCTAAATTAATGGATACTGTAATGGCATTCAATAGAAAAATACAAATATAAAAAAATCCCACTTCCTGGATGGGTTTTCTCCTGCCAAATCAGTTTTGTTATACTCACAGACATTCGTTTAACAGTTTTGTAAACTTTAGAGTGATTTCTATCCAAATCTACCAATTATATGCATATCCTAGTTTCTGGGCCTGAGTAGCAGGCAGTTTACTTTGGGCACGCTTTTCATCTGGAAGTGAAAATAGTGCCCCCTACCCTAGTGAAGTTAACAAAACATTTGTGGAGTGGTTGAAAAATGGGTTTTAATGACTCCAACCTAAGTGTATGTAAATGTCTGACTTCAACTCTATATAGAGCAGAAGCCTCTAAGTTGCAGGGCTGTGTAACTGGTTGGTAGCCGGCTAGTGATGACTATTTCACACTCTGATGGCCTTAAGATAGAAGCTGTTTTTCTGTCTCTTGGTCCCAGCTTTGATGCACCTAGACTGATCTTGCCTTCTGGATGGTAAGCGGGATGAACAGGCCGTGGCTCGGGTGGTTGATGTCCTTGATGATCTTTTTGGCCTTCCTGTGACATCGGGTGCTGTAGGTGTCCTGGAGGGCAGGCAGTGTGTACCCGGTGATGCGTTGGGAAGACCGCACCACCTTGCCGTTGCGGGCAGTGCAGTTGCCGTACCAGGAGGTAATACAGGATGCTCTCAATGGTGCATCTATAAAAGTTTGTCGGTCTTAGGGGCCAAGCCAAATTTCTCCAGCCTTCTGAGGTTGAAAAGACGCTGTTGTGCCTTCTTCACCACACTATCCATGTGGCTGGACCATTTCAAATCGTCTACACTGAGGAACTTGAAACTTTTCACCTTCTCCACTGTGGTCCCGTCAATGTGGATAGGAGTGTGCTCTCTCTGCTGATTCCGGAAGTCCACAATCAGCTCCTTCGTTTTGTTGAGGGAGAGGTTATTTTCCTGGCACCACTCCACTATGGCCCTCACCTAGTCCCTGTAGGCTGTCTCGTCATTGTTGGTAATCAGGCCTACAACTGTTGTGTCGTCTGAAAACTTGATGATTGAGTTGGAGGCATGTGTGGCCACGCAGTCATGGGTAAATGGGGAGTACAGGAGGGGGCTGAGCACGCACCCTTGTGGGGCTCCTGTGTTGTGGATCAGCGAAGTGGAGGTGTTTCCTACCTTCACCACCTGGGGGCGGCCCAGGATGTCCAGAACCCAGTTGCACAGGGCAGTCTTGGAGGGTACTATGGTGTTGAAGGCTGAGCTATAGTCAATGAACAGCATTCTTACATAGGTATTCCTCTTGTCCGATGGCGATTGCATCATCTGTGGATCTATTGGGGCGGTATGCAATTTGAAGTTGGTCTAGAGTGTCAGGTAAGGTAGAGGTGATATGTTCCTCAACTGGCCTCTCAAAGCACTTCATGATGACAGAAGTGAGTGCTATGGGGCGATAGTAATTTAGTTCAGTTACCTTTGCTTTCTTGGGTACAGGAACAATGGTGGACATCTTGAGCCGCCCGGCAGCCTTGCGAGGGTTAATGCGCTTAAATGTCTTACTCACATCGGCCACAGAGAACTAGAGCCCACAATCCTTGGAAGCGGGCCTCAAAGTGGGGGAAGAAGGTGTTTAGCTTGTCCGGGAGCAAGACGTCCGCGACTTCAATTTGTCGCTCGTTTTCCCTTTGTAATCCATGATAGTCTGTAGACCCTGCCACATACATCTCATGTCTGAGCCTTTGAATTGCGACTCCACTTTCTATGTACTGATGTTTTGCCTGTTTGATTGGCTTAACAGGGGGAATAACTACACTTTGTATTCAACCATATTCCCAGTCACCTTGCATGGTTAAATGCGGTGATTCACACTTTCAGTTTTGCTCGAATGCGTCCATCTATCCACGGTTTCTGATTTGGGTAGGTTTTAATAGTCACAGTGGGAACAACATCCGCTATACACTTCCTGATGAACTCAGTCACCGTGTCAGTGTATTGGTCAATATTATTTTCAGAGGATACCCAGGACATATCCCAGTCCGCGTGACAAAACAATCTTGAAGCATGGATTCCGATTTGGTCAGACCAGTTCTGGTTATAGACACGTCCCTCAAACAGCCTTCTTCCGCTCGCTCGAGAACTAAATTAAGAAACAAGTTGAGATCGGATCATGGAAACACGCGACCGGTAGAGAGATTATTCTGAAAGTATTGCTCATTGTTTGACAAAGTAACTGTAATAAAAAAAGTTGACAAAGTTATGTGTTACTTTACTCTGTTACTCATATACAGTAAGTAATCTGATTATGTAATGCGTTACAAAAGTGATGATGGCCAGTACAGCATGTGAGTTTACTTTGTCTGATTTTTACATCAACAACACTAAAATAGATTTAAAATGTGTGTTTTAAGTTGTGTGTGTGTTCAGTCCGAGTACTGTAGTCCGGGTTCAGTCCGACCATCGTTATGACCACATCTGGCTGTGTAACCTACATCCCTACTCTCTCTGGTATTTTCCGAGCAGCCTCTATAATGCGGCCCCCTCTGACGCGCAGCAGCAGCCTGTGTCGGTCCCGCCGGAGTCTCTACAGCACCCCGCAGCCTTCAATGATGTCTGCCGACCCTGACCTGCTCTCTATGTCCAGCCCACCCCTCTCCTACCACCCAGAGGGTGAAGAAGAACACATCCTCTTCATCGAGAGAAAGGGGTATGTTACCTTTCACAACCTCTGCCCTCTTTTATGCCGGATCAGTTTAGGGTAATTTATTTAGAATATAAGACATTGAATGTGTGCTGATATTAGTTGCATTGTAATTATTTTTATTTCTATTACACTCGGTCTCTGTCTGCTCTGTCTCTGCCTGCTTTGTGTGTGTCTCTGCTCTGTGTCTGTCTGCCTCTCATCTCTGCCTGCTTCTCTGTCTCTCTCTGTTACAGGGACACTCAGGATACGTCCTCAGACACAGACTCTCTCAACTCCTCCATGGGACGGAAACAGTCCTATGCCAACCCCTGCACGCCAGGCCCAGAGCCCCCCTACCGCAAGATCTCCCGCGAGGAGCTGATGATGCTGAGCCAGCAGGAGCCTCAGACTTACATCCGGGACTCACCCCCTCCTCAAGGGGGAGTTGCGTCCCTCTCGACTTCCTCCTCGGCCAACCCCTCCCCTGCCCTGGAGCACCACTCCCACTCCCACACGCACTCGCACAAACACAAGGGCTCACCCGACCTCACCCGTGGCTCCATCCCAGAGTCCCACAGCATGTCCTTCACCACGCCGACGGCGGGCAACAAGGCCGTATTCAACGGCATCCTGGAGAAGTCCTATAGCATGGGCCAGCTGCCTGCGGGTATGACGGGGGCAGGGGGGGTGGTGGTGGTGGTGGGGCGCAACCCATCCCTCACCTCACTGGATAATGAGGGCAGGGGGGCGGGGGGCAAGGAGAAGAAACTACAGAGGACCTCTTCTCAGGACTCCTGTGACAACGGAGACAAGACCAAGAAGTCCTCGTCCAAGATCAAGAGCTTGTTCAAGAAGAAAAAGTAGTAGTACTCAGAGAGCGAGGGAGAGGGGACGGGACAAAAAATGGATCAAGATGAAGTCATTTTTAGCCTTAATAAAAAATGTACGTTGTCAACGGAAGCTAAAACATTTTTTGTTTGTTCCATTGTTCCTTTTTTTTCTCCAAAGATGGAATGTAAAAGCTCTGTCTGGGCACCTCAATAATGCCTTTTAATGAATTGTTTTTGCTCACTCATAGCCTCAAAGTTAAGCCTTCAAAGGTCACAGAAAGGTCAAAGGGTAAAGGGTCATGCCAGCTGCCATCGCCCAGGCAAACTTGAAAAGCATGAGCCTGCTTACTCAACGTCTTCTGGTTCTTTTTCAGTTAAAGAAACAAACAATACATTTCACTTGTGTTCTATCTGGGGGTTGAGGGGCTTGTACCTGACACATTTATTTTCAGAAAAAAAAAAATACTACTTAAGTTTGTTGCACTACTGATTTCCTGTATTCTGGGAAAGGACCGCCGCTGCTCGCCAAGTAAATATTAATGTATACAGTACAGATGAGAATGATGTATGGGGAGAGGCATTGGAGATACAACACATGGTAGGCTATTGAAGCCAAAATCGCTTGGTGTTTCCAATGTTTTTTTGCAATGGATTTTATTTATACACACACACACTGAGTATACCAAACATTAGAAACACCTTCCTAATTTTGAGTAGCACCCACCCTTTTTGCCCTCAGAACAGCCTCAATTGCCGGGGCATGGACTCGACAAGGTGTGAAAAGTGTTCCACAGGGATGTTGGCCCATGTTGACTCCAATGCTTCCCATAGTTGTGTCAAGTTGTCTGGATGTACTTTTGGTGGTGGACCATTCTTGATACACATGGGAAACTGTTCTGTTGAGCGAGAAAAACCTTGTAGTGTTGCAGTTCTTGACACAAACCGGTGTGCCTGGCACCTACTACCGTACCCCGTTCGAAGGCACTTAAATCTTTTGTCTTACCTATTCACCCTCTGAATGGGACACATACACAATACATGACTCGGTTGTCTCAAGGCTTAGAAATCCTTATTTAACCTGTCTCCTCCCCTTCATCAACACTGATTGAAGTGGATTTTAGAAGTGACATCAATAAGCAATCATAGCTTTCATCTGGATTGACCTGGTCAAACATGGAGCAGGTGTTCTTATTGTTTTGTAACACACTACATATAGAAAAGTATGTGGACACCCCTTCAAATCAGTGGATTCGGCTATTTCAGCCATATCCGTTGCTGAAGGGTGTATAAAATCGAGCACACAGCCATGCAATATCCATAGACAAACATTGTCAGTAGAATGGCCTTGAAGAGCTTTCAACGTGGCACCGTCATAGGATGCCACCTTTCCAACAAGTCAGTTCGTCAAATGCATTTCCTGTTAGAGCTGCCCCAGGTCAACTGTAAGTGCTGTTATTGTGAAGTGGCAACGTCTAGGAGCGACAACGGCTCAGTCATGAAGTACTAGGCGACACAAGCTCACAACGTGACCGCCGAGTGCTGAAGCACAAAACACGTAAAAATTGTCTGTCTGCACTTGCAACACTGACTACAGAGTTCCAAACTGGGAGCAATGCCAAGTGTAGGCTGGAGAGGTGTAAAGCTTGTTGCCATTGTACTCTGGAGCAGTGGAAACGCAAGTTTGGTGAAGGAGGAATAATGGTCTGGGGCTGTTTCATGGTTGGGGAAGACCCTTTCCTGTTTCAACATGACAATGCCCCCATGCACAAAGCGAGGTCCATACAGAAATGGTTTGTCGATGTGGAAGAACTGGACTGGCCTCTACTGAGCCCTGACCTCAACCCCATCGAACAACTTTGGGATGTATTGGAACGCCGACTGCAAGCCAGGCCTAATCGCCCAACATCATTGCTCAACCTCACTAATGCTCTCCCCGCAGCAATGTTCCAACATCTAGTGGAAAGCCTTCCTAGAAGAGTGGAGGCTGTTATTGCTGCAAAAGGAGGACCGACTCCATATTAATGCCCATGATTTGGGAATGAGATATTCGATGAGCAGTGGTTTCACATCCTTTTGGTCATGTAGTGTGTATGTATATATACAGTACCAGTCAAAAGTTTTCACACACACCTACTCATTCAAGGGTTTTTCTTTATTTTGACTATTTTCTACATTGTAGAATAATAGTGAAGACATCAAAACAATGAAATAACACATGGAATCACGTAGTAACCAAAAAAGTGTTAAACAAATCAAAATTTATTTGAGATTCTTCAAAGTAGCCACCCTTTGCCTTGATGACAGCTTTGCACACTCTTGGCATTCTATCAACCAGCGTCACCTAGGATGCTTTTCCAACAGTCTTGAAGGAGTTTCCACATATGCTGAGCACTTGTTTGCTGCTTTTCCTTCACTCTGCGCGGTCCAACTCATCCCAAACCATCTCAGTGGGTTGAGGTCAGGTGATTGTGGAGGCCAGGTCATCTGATGCAGCACTCCATCACTATCCTTCTTTGTCAATTAGCCCTTACACAGCCAGGAGGTGTGTTGGGTCATTGTTCCTTGAAAAACAAATGATAGTCCCACTAAGCGTAAACCAGATGGGATGGTGCATTGCTGCAGAATGCTGTGGTAGCCATGCTGGTTGTGTGCCTTAAATTCTTTGAAAAAATCAGTGTCACTAGCAAAGCACCCCCACACCATCACACCTCCTCCTCCATGCTTCACGGTGGGAACCACACATGCGGAGATCATCCGTTCACCTACTCTGCGTCTCACAAAGACACGGCGGTTGGAACCAGAAATCTCCAATTTGGACTCATCAGACCAAAGGACAGATTTCCACCGGTCTAATGTCCATTGCTCGTGTTTCTTGGCCCAAGCAAGTCTCTTCTTTTTATTGGTGTCCTTTAGTAGTGGTTTCTTTGCAGCAAATTGACCATGAAGGCCTGACTCAAGCAGTCTCATCTGAACAGTTGATGTTGAGATGTGTCTGTTACTTGAACTCTGAAACATTTATTTGGGCTGAGGCTGGTAACTATGGAACTTATCCTCTGCAGCAGAGGTAACTCTGTGTCTATCTTTCCTGTGGCAGTCCTCATGAGAGCCAGTTTCAGCGTAGCGCTTGATGGTTTTTACAACTGCAACTTTAAAAGTTCTTGACATGTTTCGTATTGACTGACCTTCATGTCTTGAAGTAATGATGGACTGTCATTTCTCTTTGCTTATTTGAGCTGTTCTTGCCATGATATGGGATTGGTCTTTTACAAAATAGGGCTATCTTCTGTATACCACCCCTACCTTGTCACAACTGATTGGCTCAAATGCATTAAGAAGGAAAGAAATTCCACAAATTAAGTTTGTGGAATGGCTCACTTGTTAATTGAAATGCATTCCAGGTGACTACCTCATGAAGCTGGTTGATAGAATGTCAAGAGTGTGCAAAGCTGTCATCAAGGCAAAGGGTGGCTACTTTGAAGAACCTCAAATAACGTATAGTTAGATTTTTTTAACACTTTTTTGGGCTGCATGATTCCATACATGTTATTTCATAGTTTTGATGTCTTCACTATTATTCTACAGTGTAGAATAGTAAAAATAAAGAAAAAACATGGAATGAGAATGTCTAAACTTTTAACTGGTACACACACACAAGTAGGAGGTTTACGTACACCTTGGCCAAATACATTTAAACTCAGTTTTTCACAATTCCTGACATTTAATCCTAGTAAAAATGCAATGTCTTAGGTCAGTTAGGAATCACCACTTTTAGTTCAGAATAATAGTAGAGGGAATTATATATTTCAGCTTTTATTTCTTTCATCACATTCCCAGTGGGTCAGAAGTTTACATACACTCAATTAGTATTTTGTAGCATTGCCTTTAAATTGTTTAACTTGGGTCAAACGTTTCAGGTAGTCTTCCACAAGCTTCCCACAATAAGTTGGGTGAATTTTGGACCATTCCTCCTTACAGAGCTGGTGTAACTGAGTCAGGTTTGTAGGCCTCCTTGCTCGCACACGCTTTTTTAGTTCTGCCCACACATTTTCTATAGGATTGAGGTCAGGGCTTTGTGATGGCCACTCCAATACCTTGACTTTGTTGTCCTTAAGCCATTTTGCTTTGGGTCATTGTCTATTTGGAAGACCCATTTGCAACCAAGCTTTAACTTCCTGATGGATGTTTTGAGATGTTGCTTCAATATATCCACATAATTGTCCTCCCCCATGATGCCATCTATTTTGTAAAGTGCACCAGTCCCTCCTGCAGCAAAGCACCCTCACAACATAATGCTGCCGCCCTGTGCTTCACGGTTGGGATGGTGTTCTTCGGCTTGCAAGCCTCCCCCTTTTTCCTCCAAACATAACGATGGTCATTATGGCCAAACAGTTATAGTTTTGTTTCATCAGACCAGAGGACATTTCTCCAAAAAGTACTATCTTTGTGCAGTTGCAAACCGTAATCTGGCTCTTTTATGGCGGTTTCGGAGCAGTGGCTTCTTCCTTGCTGAGCGGCCTTTCAGGTTATGTCGATATAGGACTCGTTTTACTGTGGATATAGATACTTTTGTACCTGTTTCCTCCAGCATCTCCACAAGGTCCATTGCTGTTATTCTGGGATTGTTTTGCACTTTTCGCACCAAAGTACGTTCATCTCTAGGAGACAGAACGCGTCTCCTTCCTGAGCGGTATGATGGCTGCGTGGTCCCAAGGTGTTTATACTTGCGTACTATTGTTTGTACAGATGAACGTACAGGCATTTGGAAATTGCTCCCAAGGATGAACCAGACTTGTGGAGGTCTACAATTTGTTTTCTGAGGTCTTGGCTGATTTCTTTTGATTTTTTTCCCATGATGTCAAGCAAAGAGGCACTGAGTTTGAAGGTCGGCCTTGAAATACATCCACAGGTATACCTCCAATTGATTCCAATGATGTCATTTAGCCTATCAGAAGCTTCTAACACCCTGACACCCTTTTTTTCTGGAATTTTCCAAGCTGTTTAAAGGCACAGTCAACTTAGTGTATGTAAACTTCTGACCCACTGGAATTGTGATAGTGAAATAATCTGTCTGTAAACAGTTGTTGGAAAAATTACTTGTGTCATGCACAAAGTAGATGTCCTAACCGACTTGCCAAAACTAGTATGTTAACAAGAAATTTGTGGAGTGGTTGAAAAACGAGTTTAAATGACTCCAACCTAAGTGTATGTAAACTTCCGACTTCAACTGTATATAATATCTGGACGTTGTTTTTACATTATTTTGTTCTTGTAGACATTTTTTAAATAGAAATGTGATTTCTAGTGGTGGGGGTTCACAAGGACTAACTACGTTTTTTTTACTGAAGAGTGATAAAGAATATGCAGATTTTACCCATACCCTTAACGTACCTTGTCATTGTAAACATCCCTGAGCTTTTCCTGGACATTTTACCCTTACTCTAACCTGTTACCTCTTTCAACTTCTTTCTCCACTCTTTACTTATACGCTATGAAAGAGAATGGTCACTAGCAATGTACATCGTAGGAGACGAGCTAAGCTGAAGAGTAAAGTTAATGGGTTCTGTTTTATCATATGCAATTTGTAATATCAGAATTCTACGGATATGACATATTTGCTATCGTAGTGTATTCCTACATCCTACATCCACAAAAAAAAAATTGTTATAGATGAGCAGGACATAGGAATGTTGACGAGATGTTAGCAGATTTCTTTGAACATTTGGTGTGTGAATATTTGTATACCATAGAGTCTATGGCATAGACAAACAAATAAAGCATAACAATGCTGTCTTCAGTGAGTGACTTTTGCTTCCCCCCCCACTATTTGTAACCCAAAGACACAAACGAAAGCGTTTGTGATATTTGCGTTGAGGATATGTATGGTGGGGACTCGTCTTTGACTCATTCGGTGTTCAGAACTAAAGCTTACCCAGCACTGACGACTCACTCACCACAGGGAAGAAACATTTATGAATCTCTATTTGAATTCCCTTTTTTTTCTTTGAAGGAGAGTAGAAACGGATGAGAAAGAAAAAAAACATCATTTTGACACACCCATTTGTCTTGTGAGAGTGGAGGAACAGTGATACACAGAAAAATGCATGCATGATTGCTTTGTCAATATGAAGTGTATGTGATAAATTCCACTGATGGTTGATCAATTCCACACATAGCAGCAATGGGGCCGGTGACATCTGGCTTGGTGATGAATGTGTTGTTTGGCTGCCACTGTGCAACAACAACAGATCCCAGCCTTCTCCACACACACATTGATTCATCCCTCTCGGGGCGCAGTTCCAAAGATGGCCACTAAGTTGCAGTATTGTATAGGGGAAATGATGTATGGTAATAAACATTCCCTAACCTGGTTCATCATGTTCATGCTGGTCAAGTTATATGTATGAGACAGATCCTCAGAACGAACAAAGGTAGGCTACAAAATGCACTTTGACATACAAGCTTATTCACCCCCCTTCTATGCATAGTAGTGAAAATGTTCAATACAAGACAATAACTTCATCTAAAATTATTCGCTTTTTATCACTGAACAAACATTACAGCATCTCATCCACTTCTGTGTGTCACCCTTTTAGAACTATAAACCCTTATAAACCCAGGGTCGTTACAATATGTTCAATTCCAAGGAAGCCCGCAAAAATCGAATTATTAGTATGGAAATCGACTCTGCTGCACAAGCATGCTTTTGCGGCACAGTCGATAGCGCGCCGGACCTCGGGCTAGAAGGTCGAGGGTTCGAGACCTGCTCACTGCCTGTTTCATTACAGTATGTATTAGTTGCCACTATAAAATGCTCCCTTAAATGAAACACCCTGTAAACAACTACGAGAGCGTTGCAGATTTGTTGCCGATTAAATCAAACATGTTTGTGCAGTCACAGACGTCACGGTATTTTCAAAGACGAGATCGGTAGCCCTCAGACTGCGTATCTGAATCGCTCACATTAACGACATGGGGATTTTGTGTCTGATCTCAAAAACTTGTTTGGGACAGCTAATTCGGGGCCCAAATTTTGTAATTTACACCTGGTTTAAGGGGAAGGGGGGTGCTCACATAGCACTACTATCACTCTCCCCTCTCTTCTTGTGGTGGCAATAGGTTAAGAACCTGTTTAGGATATTTATAGCTGTGAGATGCACCCGGTACACTAATTGGGAGCGTTATGGTGCCAAAATGACCCAAAGGGGACCTTAGCTATGAACAGAGGAGAAACAGGATCGCTATGCTATGAGGATGGCTTATTCATTCTTTAATGAATGAGGTGAAGGTAATGAATAGATGCCCTAAATGCATGTTGTATAGCTGAGACTTTGCTGCTGCTGGGGTGTGTGTGTGTGTGTGTGTGTGTGTGTGTGTGTGTGTGTGTGTGTGTGTGTGTGTGTGTGTGTGTGTGTGTGTGTGTGTGTGTGTGTGTGTGTGTGTGTGTGTGTGTGTGTGTGTGTAGCCTCTTTACACCTTGCGCTAACATGTGGGTTTCGTGATCTGATCAATATGGTCCAATCACTATCTGCTCAACGTTTGTTGTGTCTACACATGGTGTTTAAATGTGTTTCATCTGTCCACTGTTTCCGCCTTGTGACCAGATTTCCTGGTGCCTCGCTCTATGCAAATTATTTGGCAGACATTCTTTCAATGTAGTATGAATGTTCTCATACTACATGGCCGAAAGTATGTGGACACCTGCTCGTCGAACATATCATTCCAAAATCATGACCATTAATATGGAGTTGGTTCCCCCTTTTGCTGCTATAACAGCCTCCAATTATTTCTGGAAAGGCTTTCCACTAGATGTTGGAACATTGGTGTGGGGACTTGCTTCCATTCAGCGACGAGCATTAGTGAGGTCAGGCACTGATGTTGGGCGATTAGTCCTGGCTCACAGTCAGATTTTCAATTTATCCCAAGGGTGTTCGATGGGGTTGAGGTCAGGGCTCTGTGCAGGCCAGTTAAGTTCTTCCACAGAATCATCTAGAACAGGCCTGTTCAATTCCAGTCCTCGGAGGTCTGATTGGTGTCACACTTTTCCCCCATCCCTAGCAAACACACATTATTTAAACTAATTGAATTAACTGAAGATCACGATTAGTTGATTATTGGAGTCAATGTGTTAGCTGGGGCTGGGGCAAAAGTGTGACACCAATCAGGCCCCAGAGGACTAGAAGGTCATTGTATGCTGTAGAGTTAAGATTTCCCTTCACTGGAACTAAGGGGCTTAGCCCGAACCATGAAAAACAGCCCCAGACCATTAATCCTCCTCCACCAAACTTTACAGTGGGTATTATGCATTCAGTGTTCTCTTGGCATCCACCAAACCCATATTCGTCTGTCAGACTGCCAGATGGTGAAACGTGATTCATCACTCCAGAGAGCGCGTTTACACTGCTCCAGAGTCCAATGGCGGCAAGCTTTGCACCACTCCAGCCAACGCTTGGCATCACACATGGTGATCTTAGGCTTGCTCGGCCATGGAAACCCATTTCATAAAGCTCCCAACGAACAGCTCTTGTGCTGACGTTGCTTCTAGAGGCAGTTTGGAACTCGGTCGTGAGTGTTGCAAGTGAGGACAGATGATTTTTACGCACTACTCGCTAAAACACTCGACGGTCCCGTTCTATGAGCTTGTGTGGCCTACCACTTTGCGGCTGAGCCGTTGTTGTTCTTAGACATTTCCACTTCACGAAACAGCACTTACAGCTGACCTGGACAGCTCTAACAGGGCAGAAATTTGATGAACTGACTTGTTGGAAAGGTGGCATGCTGTGATGGTGCCACGTTGAAAGTCACTGAGCTCTTTAGTATGTGCCATTCTACTTGCTATGTTTTCCTATGGAGGTTGCATGGCTGTGTGCTCGATTTTATACATGTGGCTGAAATAACAGAATCCACTAATTTGAAGGGGTGTCCACATACTTTTGTATTTTAATCGTCTATGTGTACAATCAGAATGTGGACGAGATCAGGACAAAGAACACATGTTAGCACCAGGTGTATATGTGTTTGTATGTGTGTAGATGGAGAGAGTGGGTGTTCTGGTCTCTAGCTCTCTGCCATTGGGATCCAATTCTACCATGCCTGCTGCTACCATATATCTCAGTGTAATGGGCTTATTAGTGTGTTTCATGCACTGTGACCCTGATGCACTGCGACCTTTCTCTGCTCCTCACACGCAGGCGAGGGAGGGAAGGAAGTTTATTTTATTTTTTTGAAAGGGTAAAAATACTGGAGGAGGGCTGAACACACACATACACACACAGAGCGAGATAGTTGAAAAACCCTGATTACACAGATTTACTCAGTTACTAAGCACATGTTGGCATGAGAGGGCCGAGATATTTTATCCAAGTGGCTTTCCCTCCTTGACAATAGACACACTCCTTAAAACGTTGGAGGCAGGCTCAGTCCCAACCCCATTGTAAATGGTCTGGAACAGCCAAGGCGATGTCTACCCACGCAAGACAAAGTCAGCTTTGGCAGAGGCAGACCTGGTGCAAACAGAGGGACACTACTGTATTGTAGTATGTCTCATGACTGGTCTGACTCTATGCCCGAGAGGCACAGTAGGAGACTGAATAATGTAGGTGGCCAGTTTTTATGACTTAACGACAGGTTGTAAATTCCTTGCAGAAACTTTCTCTACACTGCCATGGTGTATTGAGGGAGAGAACCTATTGGGAATAAAGACATTCTTCTCGCCAAAACTCTATCATCCAAAAGTGGAGAATGAAACAATATTTACAATATAAAGAATTTCAGAAATGGTGGGGGTGGGGGGGGGGGATTTAAAGAATAATCATGTTGAATAATATGTAATGTAAGTAAGGACCGTTGAACAACAACTGTATCTCTCAATGTGTATATTTCCCAGTAATCAGATTTACATCTAAATGTTGTGGAAGTTATATGATTAACTACGAAACTATTTATGAGAAGATGAAATGTGGCTCTTAGCCCACGTGATTACAGACATTATACCAAATGTAATGGAACCACCCTTTTGCCGGAGTATATGAAAGGACTCCTAACGAAATGTACATTAGACCAGAGTATGTGAGGACCATCCACACATTGAAATGGTTGAACTCTCTACAGATCAGTATACGGATGCTAAGCCGGACGTGTAAAATGGTTAGACATTAGACCAGCGTGACCGACAGTGTGAGCTGGAAGGTACAAAATGGATAGAAACTCTCTCTAAGAAGGCTACACAAGGAACATTCATTCTGCAGCTGTTTAAGTACTTTAGTCTAGTAAACTCGACCGAGGACCACTGTGTGGTATTTTGAAGGATCCATTTTTTACGAACTCTTCCAGCATGAAGTTCCGTTCTAACAGACACTCTGAAACCAAGAAGCTACTTGACTACAAAGGACATGGTGACCTCTGGTGGACAACCAGAGACTTTCTGATGAACTACTCTCCACAGACTGATCGAGTGATTTCAACACAGTGAGACGACAAAGACGTGCAATCGTAAATATGTACATTGCATATCTAAATCAGAATAAAATGGTTGTTGGGGTGATAGATATCCATATTTACGATGAACGTATTATTCAACTGAATGTACGATAGGTGAATTCCTTTGTCTCTTCTTCTCCCGCTATTTTTTACATGCCCCTCCCTTTTCATTGTGTAACAAGCCATCATATCGGTTTTCATTGCATTGTGTTAGTAACCAATAACTATACCGTGTATGTGTTTATGTATTTCTGTGTGATTTATTTAGTTAGTAAATAAATATTTAAGCAAATTTGTATATCGCTGATTCATCCTTTATGCTTGGGTTCTTGCAGATATCCAAGGATTTTGCGACATTCAGAATGAGACTGATAAGGTAACAATTAGCAAATGATTGGATGACGGCTATGATATTTAGATATTCTGATTGATAAGTTAATTCGGGAAACAGTGACTCATTAAATAAACTTTTCCTGTGGTGCCCCAGAATACTACTTCATTAATTGTTATAAGATTACTTTAATCGCGTAATAATTTAACGTGATATGTAATTATTCTATGAATAGCTGTCATCGCATTAATAATAGTCATGTCAAGACAGTGTGCACAAATATTGGCCCTCACGTAGGTTGCCCACATTGGTCCAATGCGCTTTTGCTCATCGGCTCCACATTGGCCCCCAAGGCATTGACCTAGTGAGGGCAGCCCCATATCTGGTGAAGGCAGCCCTAACTTTACATGAAATAAGCCCATCTTTTTCCAGCAAACAAGCCCACATTGGCACGATGTGGGCCAAATGCGGGTTAAAAAACTCCTTAAAGTTGGTTGCCAGCCGCCATTTAAAATCCACAGAAGAAGAATGAATGAGGAGAGATTAATCAAAGAAAACGACCCCAAAAAAAGTTAAAAGGGGAAACCTATTTTTTTTAAAATTTTGTTTTAATCTGTGAATTAATTGTTGGAGTAGAGAACACATGATTTTGTGTGACTCAAAATGGGTCAAAATTCTACAAAGATCCAGGAAGAATAGGACCATATGCATTGCAGGTGAAATAAAAACACATGTTTATCTGTCAGGACAAATTAGCTAGCTAAATGAATGTCCATGAATGTTTCATATGTGTATCAACTTGTTCCCAAATTAATATAGTTGGTTCACAGTTGGTTTTGATTTTTTTAACCTGCGTGTCATGAACGCGTCTGGTAGGGAGAGACGAAATCAACATGCACAGGATGGCGCATGCCAACGCACGTGCGGAGCCAGTTTGGTCATCATGTTACAGTGTATCAGAAAAACAAAGTTGTTCGTATCATATAAATATTATTTTTTTACCAGAGAAACTTAAGTTTATCATATGTCACATGCACTTATGTGGTGTAGTGGTGCATGAAGGAGTGGGTATAAGTTTGCCCAAAAAAAATCAAAATGGCTGCCCGGCGAAGGAAAGGCCCCTGTGTGGAAAATTCAATGAGAAACAGTGACACACTGAATGACCTAAAATCATGACTCCCATATTGGTCTTTCACATTCAGGCCAAGCAAAGCTGCACTGTGCAAGTAGTCTAACAATAGGCCTTAATATAAGAGCTGTCAAACAGGGAAATGATTCCAATAGTTTTTTTACCATTCATTTTTTTCCCATCGTGGATTTTAGAAACACTTCAAATAAGGGCTGTGTTTTCTGTAGGCTTACTCTGGTGGGACGTTTTGATAACCGTGTCAATCTCTCTCGGACAAAGTGACTTTAACAATATATTTGGTTCTAATTAACTCTTTGCTAACAGGTGTCCTGTCCATTTAGAACTTACACAAGACAGTTCATGGAATTGTCTGTAAAGAAATGTAACCTATTCATACATTTAGCCAACATTAGATAGTTAATCAAGAGATTCTTACCTTTTTTGGAAGAATAAATGGTGGGGAAATTATTGGAACCATTTCCCCGTTTGACCTCTAGGTTTTATGGGTATTATGAGTCCTACTGTGGTACTCTATTGAAACATAAATGAGGCTGTCAATATAGTCAGAAATTCACAGGTTTCAGATTTTCCTTTAAAGTCACACTTTTACAGAAAGCAACACATTTTTGTGTTCTAAGTCCATAACAATGCATGGGCCACACAAGGAGACCACTTTTGAGGTCTGGGAAAAATGTAAGATATTTAGATATTTGAGTGTAGTTTCCCTTTAATTCAAGTGTGCAGGCACCTAGCACTGTTGTTTGATAGCAGTATTTCTGTTGCACTTGAGATGGAGTTAGCAAAATAAATGGCCCCTGGATTGATGCAAATAATCATGATATCTGACAGGTAGGCATAGGCTACTTTGTAGCTAATTAACATTTATAAGGAAAGCTGTTATTTTTATGAAGACTTATTCAAATGTGATCTCCTGTTCTATTCTTTCAACTTTCATTCATTGTCTAGGGCTAGCCCATGTCAGGCTGGTGTGGGATTGCTGTGGGCTAGCCCGTGTTGGGTTGGTGTGGGTTTGGTGCGGACTAGTCTGTGCCCACCTTGCCCACCGAATACCCACATGGGGCCAATGGGGTCATGTTGGCAGGGATTTGAATTGCGTCTGTAGGCCTATACCAAACAAGCAGGCAACACAGTTCCTACACAAGCCTTTTGCCTGCAAAATCAATAACATCAGTGAGAGGAAACATGGGTATTTTCATACACTGAAAGTTCATTACATGCGCAATTACCTTGATGTTATCATCATTAACCTTCAGTTTGGGAGGCAGTAGGGGTATATGGTGCTATATGAGGGAACCAGCCGTGAATGGGGAGCTAGCACTCTCGCCTCCCCTGCTCAGGGTGAGGAGCGGTGGGGTTAAATGAACCTGACACCCCCCTGACTGACTGGAGCTCCGATGAGATTAATGAGTAGGGCTTCCGCTTCCAGCGAAGCTCGACTTATCCCCCGACACGTTTTTTTTCAACGGGTCTGGAGTAAAGTGATATGAAAGGTAAACTGGCAGCGTCGGTTGTTGTTATAATGTTACGGTGATGACACATGACACAGTTACGGTATTGAGGTCTAATGCTGTGGAGGGAGCGAGGAGTGGTGAACTAGTGTAGTAGGAAGAGGGACGTAGACCAGCTGGCTGGTGTGTTTACGGACATATTCAATCAATCCTTATCCCAGTCTGCTGTTCCCACATACTTCAAGAGGGCCACCATTGTTACTGTTCCCAAGAAAGCTAAGGTAACTGAGCTAAACGACTACCTCCCCGTAGCACTCACTTCCGTCATCATGAAGTGCTTTGAGAGACTAGTCAAGGACCATATCACCTCCACCCTACCTGACACCCTAGACCCACTCCATTTTCTTACCGCCCAAATAGGTCCACAGACGATGCAATCTCAACCACACTGCACACTGCCCTAACCCATCTGGACAAGAGGAATACCTATGTGAGAATGTTGTTCATCGACTACAGCTCAGCATTTAACACCATAGTACCCTCCAAACTCGTCATCAAGCTCGAGACCCTGGGTCTCGACCCCGCATGGTGCAACTGGGTACTGGACTTCCTGACGGGCCGCCCCCAGGTGGTGAGGGTAGGTAACAACATCTCCACCCCGCTGATCCTCAACACTGGGGCCCCACAAGGGTGCGTTCTGAGCCCTCTCCTGTACTCCCTGTTCACCCACGACTGCGTGGCCATGCACGCCTCCAACTCAATCATCAAGTTTGCGGACGACACTACAGTGGTAGGCTTGATTACCAACAACGACGAGACGGCCTACGGGTCGGAGGTGAGGGCCCTCGGAGTGTGGTGTCAGGAAAATAACCTCACACTCAATGTCAACAAAACTAAGGAGATGATTGTGGACTTCAGGAAACAGCAGAGGGAGCACCCCCCTATCCACATCGATGGGACAGTAGTGGAGAGGGCAGTAAGTTTTAAGTTCCTCGGCATACACATCACAGACAAACTGAATTGATCCACCCACACAGACAGCATCGTGAAGAAGGTGCAGCAGCGCCTCTTCAAACTCAGGAGGCTGAAGAAATTCCGATTGTCGCCAAAAGCACTCACAAACTTCTACAGATGCACAATCGAGAGCATCCTGTCGGGCTGTATCATTGCCTGGTACGGCAACTGCTCCGCCCACAACCGTAAGAGGGCAGTGAGGTCTGCACAACGCATCACCGGGGGAAAACTACCTGCCCTCCAGGACACCTACACCACCTGATGTCACAGGAAGGCCATAAAGATCATCAAAGACAACAACCACCCGAGCCACTTCCTGTTCACCCCACTATCATCCAGAAGGCGAGGTCAGTACAGGTGCATCAAAGCAGGGACAGAGAGACTGAAAAACAGCTTATATCTCAAGGCCATCAGACTGTTAAACAGCCACCGCTAACATTGAGTGGCTGCTGCCAACACACTGACTCAACTCCAGCCACTTTAATAATGGGAATTGATGGAAATTGATGGAAAATATATCACTAGCCACTTTAAACAATGCTACTTAATATAATGTTTACACACCCTACATTATTAATCTCATATGTATATGTATACACTGTACTCTATATCATCTACTGCATCTTTATGTAATACATGTATCACTAGCCACTTTAAACTATCCCACCTTGTCCAGCAAATTGTTTGGTTGTTGACATTTGTAAAGTTTACCAACAAATTTGCTGTTTCCATAAGGCCTTTCATTAAATATTTTTAATCGGACATGTACTTTACTCGCATAAAAAGGTTGGATGGAAACCAAAAGTATTGGGACAGTGTGGTTTTGTACTCCAGCACTTTAGATTTGAAATGATACAATGACTATGAGGTTAAAGTCCATATTGGGTGAACCGTTTAGAAATGACAGAACTTTTTGTAGATTGTCCCCCCATTTTAGGGGACCAAAAGTATTGGGACAAATTCAGTTGTGTAAAGTAGTCAAAAGTTTAGTATTTGGTCCCATATTCCCAGTGGTGTAAAGTACTTAAGTAAAAAATACTTTGAAGTACTACCTACTGTAAGTAGTTCTTTTGGGTATCTGTACTATCATATTTTTGACTACTTTTACTTCACTACATTCCTAAAGACAATTATGTACTTTTTACTCTATACATTTCCCCTGGCACCCAAATGTACTCATTACATTTTGAATGCTTAGCAGGACAGGAAAATGGTCTAATTCACACACTTATCCCAGGTCATCCCTACTGACTCTGATCTGGCGGAACACATGCTTCGTTTGTAAATTATGTCTGAGAGTTGGAGCGTGCCCCTGGCCATGCATAAATAAAAACTAGAAAATGTGGCTGTCTGCTTTGCCTAATATAAGGAATTTTAAATGTACTTTTACTTTTGATACTTTAAGTACATTTGAGCAATTACATTTACTTTTGATACGTAAGTACATTTAAAACCAAATACTTTTAGACTTTCACTCAAGTCGTTTTTTACTGGGTGACTAACTTTTACTTGAGTCATTTTCTATTAAATGATCTTTACTTTTACCAAGTATGACAATTGAATACTTTTCCCACCACTGCATATTCCAAGCAAACAATGATTACATCAAGCTTGTGATTCTACAAATTTGTTGGATGCCTTTGCTTTTTGTTTTGGTTGTTTCAGATTATTTTGTGCCCAATAGAAATAAATGGGAAATAATGGATTGTGTCACTTTTATTATACACTGAACAAAAATATAAACGATACAGACAATGAACACAATTGCATTTTATGTACGGCAATTTGAATGCACAGAAATACCGTGATGAGATCCTGAGGCCCATTGTTGTGCTTTTTATCCACTGTTATCCTCTCATGTTTCAGCATGGCCCCATGTCGCTGAAAATGTTCCAGTTCTTCCATGGCCTGCATACTGTGGTTTCTTTACTATCAAATGAGGAGGGACAAACTTATCACACAAGTCAGAGTTATACTTAAACTAAATCTTGAATCACTTATTAATAAGGGAGCAGGCCAATACAACACACACATATAAAGTGAATCGATTGAGTGCTCTACGATAATGATGGCTGGTCGACGATTCACGCTCAGATGATTCGCTGAGAGCCCCGAGACAAAAGTATAAAGGTATTTTATAGCCAAGATATACCCCTTTCAACCTACATGACGAACAACAGATAAATAGAATGGGTCACAAGGTTAAGATCTGTATGAAAGATACCTATAATACATAGCAGACAGTATCTGCTGTGTCAACAGTTTTCATTGTGTAGAGACCAGTGTCTGGCCCTCTGACTCCAAACTGGAGCCATCTCTCCCTGGTACAGTATAGAACAGAAACATTAACTCATGCTCTGGAATGCTCTTTAGGTTTTACCAACCAAAAGACATGGTAAATCTCCCGTCAGTGTTATCTCCCAGAGTCCCATCCTCAGTAGAACACACACACAATAGTTAACAGAATACTCTATTATGTTGCATAAAACAACCATTTGATGCAATAAAAATATTATAACATAGTCTTGCAATTTTCCACCATAATACTCACCAGACATGTCACCCATTGAGCATGTTTGGCATGCTCTGGATCGATGCGTACGATAGCGTGTTCACGTTCCTGCCAATATCAAGCAACATCGCACAGCCATTAGAGAAGGGTAGGACAACATTCCACTGGCCACAATCAACAGCTTGATCAACTCTATGCGAAGGAGATGTCAAGCTGCATGAGGCAAATGGTGGTCACACCAGATACTGACTGGTTTTCTGATCCACGCCTTTACTATTTTAATTTAAGGTATCTGTGATCTATAAATATGCATATCTGTGTTCCCAGTCATTGTGAAATCCATAGATTAGGGCCTGATGAATGTATTTAAATTGACTGATTTCCTTATATTTAACTGTAACTTTAAAATTGTTGCATTTATATTTTTGTTCAGTATAAGTAAGAATAGAATATGTTTCTCAACAGTTATTGTGGGTGCTACCATGATTTCAGATAATCCTGAATGAATCCTGAATAATTATGAAGTTAGAGGCATAAATATGATAACACACAAATGCTAACCTCCCCTGTTATTGTAATGGTAAGAGGTTAGCATGTCTTGGGGATATGTGGGTCTGAGGGAAGGACCTCATCTATACATGGTAGCATTGTTCCTCAGACATACTGTACAGTATACTTCTGACTGTGCTTTTCACATGGATTCATAGAATAGTGGGGTTCCCTCGAAGAAGAGAGAGAGAGAGTATGAAAAAGAGATCCACAAATATACTATCATAGAAAAAGAGAGCAAGGTCATATGAAACTGAGAGCGGCTGAAAAAGCGAGAAGGAGAGAAATAGGGAAGGAGAGGCTAGAGAGAAGTGTGACTGGTATGCAGGCAGACTTTTCAATCCAGATCATAAATTCTCCCTCAGCTCACCTCTCCGCTGCTGCCTACCTTGCATTGCATCTTCTCCCTCCGTAAATTCACACAACACACAACTTTGTCTTTCCTCCCCTCCTTTGATCAAATAAATTCAATCAATTCTATATGTGTCAAACCATGGGCTTGATCTCTCAAAGGCAGGCACATTTGATTTGAGTGAATTCAAGAGATGTGTGCCAATGAATAATACATGGTTTTCTCCTTGAAGTTACTCTGACTTATTAAGTCCCAGGTTCCCCCTGACCTGAGCCGGCTGGCGTTGGGTGGAGTGTATACGTGCTGCAAGCTGTCACAGCGGTGGAGCAGCATTGGGCAAAAAAGAGGAAGAAGTCTCTACTCCCTGCTGGCCCGATGCGCAGTCGCTCCCACATGCACGGACGCGTGTAGGCAGACATACATGTACATGTCACATATGAATTCACTTACATGCCCCTCTCTCTGACTCAGCACTGACTGTACTGTATTGGGACAAATTCACTAATGTGTGTGAAAGTAGTAAAAAGTTAAGTATTTCATCCCATATTCCTAGCATGCAATGACTACAAGCTTGCGACTCTACACATTTGTTGGATGCATTTGCTGTTTGTTCTGGTTGGGTTTCAGATTATTTTGTGCCCAATAGAAATGAATGGTAAATAATATGCTGTGTCATTTTGGAGTCACTTTTATTGTAAATAATATAATTCGTTTCTAAATACTTCTGCATTAATGTTGACTAGCTGCTGGACCCTTGGGGCAAACTCTGTCATATCCAGGATGGAATGTCATGCACTCCACCCCTCCTTCCCCCTGACTGCACCTGTCCATAACCTGTAATACGTTACATAGATGGAAGGGACTTCATCACCCATTGGAGACTTAATGACAGAACCTCTATACACAACTCATTTGTATTTGCTAGGTAAGTGTAGGCATACTGTCTTTAAAAGCACATCAATATGATATTGACAACAGAAAATGTTTTGTCTTTTTAATACAAACGATTTGCAGTTGATAAATGTATCTACACTCAAGCTGGGCGATGTTTGTGCAATGTCCACCTGTAGGGATATTAGTAGTTCTGGGATTTGCCCCACCCCCGGGAAAGATCTAACAGGGAACATAAGTAGAGACCAGACAGTTATAGAATATTGTGTTGTACCTGAGCTGACTCAAGTCCAGGCATTCAAATTGCAGCTGATACTGTTTCCACGGTAACATGTCTTTACATAACATGATGAAACTTTGAAACTCAGCTGCAAGCTACTTTCATAGCAAGGTGTTGTAGAACGAGTGTCCAATGGAACGCATTCCAGACACTGGCTCTTGCTCTCTTGCCATAACTGATTTGACAGATAAATATAATCTAGAGAGACACACACAGGCCAGCTGCAGCTATCCCCAAGCTATGCCTGGCTAAACACAAGGTCAGCGCAGGCTTTAGCCTACGCATAGAACTGAATTAGCTGACCGTCTTGAGATGGCGAGTCAGACAGGAGGACGAAGTCCTCAACTTCAAAATGTAGTTCTCTCCATCGCAAAGCTAGCTTAGCTTACCTTGCCTAGTGACAAGATGGTGCCGACGACATGGTCGCCCTGATTCTAGCCAACTCTGCAGTATTTTGCGCAAGCATTTTGCTGCGCACTGCTTTAACATCTGTGTACGCGACAAATAACTTTTATTAGTGCCCTTGTTTGTTGTGATTGAAAGGCAAAGATACATCCAAGCAACACCCACATCAAATCACCCCCCAAGACAACTCTTGTTTGTCTTCAGTCATGGCCGCTAGCATTTTTAAACAACCATGCTTTGAGGCCAAATCACACTCTGGGGTGTGAAGACATACACAATGAATACAGTACATCTTCGTTAACATTTTTAAAATTATTATTCATTTGGAAAACGTTCTATAATTTTCTTTCACTTCGAAAATGTGGAGTAGGTTGTGTAAATCTGGCGGAAAACAATCCTTGTAATTTTAAGGCAGCAAAATTGTGGTGTGTAGACTTTCACTAGGCACTGTAAGTGTGCATAAAGTGTGTTTCATTGTGCGTATTTCTGTGTGTGAATGATTGTGTGTTTGTGATTACGTGTGTTAGAATGTGTGTGTGTGTGTGTGTGTAAATGAATGTGTTCAAATGTGTGTACGAAATTGTTTGTTCATGTCATCCCCATTCGGCACTCCACCCCTCCTGTCTCTCAGTAGATGGCAGCCTTGCTCCGTGGAGGCCCGCAGCATGCCCAGCTGTGCTGCCATAATGTATGATAACACTAGGCACAGAGAGAGACAGCGAGAGATTACAAGACCAAAAACAGGAGAAATGTGCAAAAACATAGTTATATTTTAGAGGAGAGAGGAAGTATTCTGAAGAGGAGGCGAGTGTGCGTGCGTGTGTGTGTGTGTTGTCACTCTGGTTATGTCTAAGAGACAGGGGACCATGCTTGTACCATACCCATCCTTTTCCCCTCGAGGACAGAGTGTCTAGGAGCGGAAGAGCAGGGCTACATTGGCATGACATAAAACCGCTCTCATTGGCATGGCATAACCTTGTAGACACGGAGGGACGGCGGAATAGCAGATGCCAGACACAGACATGGCGAGAGACTTTCTGTCTGAACATGATACACAGGGGAACCAAGCGGGTGAGGGGGATGAATGTTTGTCTACACACACCATGCTACAGACACATGCTACACTACTAGAACGTGGGAAAGGGATACACCATTCAACTGACACTGACAAAGGTCATTTCCACTGGTCCCAGATTGAAAGTAGTGTATTTTACAGTAAATGTGGTAGTTTTGTCTTTTATGGAGAATCATTGTTCCAGTTTACACTCTTATTCACTCCTGTAGCTGCTTACTTCTACTGTTATCTTAGCGATACAACCAGACAACAGTATGCTGTAGATGCTAGTACACCACAAACCCAACTGGTCCACAACACCACACCATAAAATCAAAAATAGCAACGGCATAAACAAAGCTCAACAAAGCACAGAAAGGTAATGCTAAGGTACCCAGCACAGAAAGGTAATGCCTCCACCCAGTACCCTGCCCTGAACCTTAGTCACTGTTCTAGCCGGCTATGACCAGGTACTCTATCCTGCACCTTAGAGACTGCTGCCATATGTACATAGAGTAACACTGAACACTGGTCACTGTAATAATATAAACACTGCTCAAAAAATAAAGGGAACACTAAAATAACACATCCTATATCTGAATGAATGAAATATTCTTGTTAAATACTTTTTTCTTTACATAGTTGAATGTGCTGACAACAAAATCACACACAAATTATCAATGGAAATCAAATGTATCAACCCATGGAGGTCTGGATTTGGAGTCACACTCAAAATTAAAGTGGAAAACCACATTACAGGCTGATCCAACTTTGATGTAATGTCCTTTAAACAAGTCCAAATGAGGCTCAGTAGTGTGTGTGGCCTCCACGTGCCTGTATGACCTCCCTACAACGCCTGGGCATGCTCCTGGTGAGGTGGCGGATGGTCTCCTGAGGGATCTCCTCCCAGACCTGGACTAAAGCATCCGCCAACTCCTGGACAGTCTGGTGCAACGTGGCGTTGGTGGATGGAGCGAGACATGATGTCCCAGATGTGCTCAATTGGATTCAGGTCTGGGGAACGGGCGGGCCAGTCCATAGCATCAATGCCTTCCTCTTGCAGGAACTGCTGACACACTCCAGCCACATGAGGTCTAGCATTGTCTTGCATTAGGAGGATCCGAGGGCCAACCGCACCAGCATATGGTCTCACAAGGGGTCTGAGGATCTCATCTCGTACGTAATGGCAGTCAGGCTACCTCTGGTGAGCACATGGAGGGCTGTGCGGCCCCCCAAAGAAATGCCACCCCACACCATGACTGACCCACCGCCAAACCGGTCATGCTTAAGATTGTTGCAGGCAGCAGAATGTTCTCCACGGCGTCTCCAGACTGTCACATCTGTCACATGTGCTCAGTGTGAACCTGCTTTCATCTGTGAAGAGCACAGGGCGCCAGTGGCGAATTTGCCAATCTTGGTGTTCTCTGGCAAATGCCAAACGTCCTGCACGGTGTTGGGCTGTGGACGTCGGGCCCTCATACCACCCTCATGGAGTCTGTTTCTGACCGTTTGAGCAGACACATGCACATTTGTGGCCTGCTGGAGGTCATTTTGCAGGGCTCTGGCAGTGCTCCTCCTGCTCCTCCTTGCACAAAGGCGGGGGTAGCGGTCCTGCTGCTGGGTTGTTGCCCTCCTACGGCCTCCTCCACGTCTCCTGATGTACTGGCCTGTCTCCTGGTAGCGCCTCCATGCTCTGGACACTACGCTGACAGACACAGCAAACCTTCTTGCCACAGCTCGCATTGATGTGTCATCCTGAATGAGCTGCACTACCTGAGCCATTTGTATGGGTTGTAGACTCCGTCTCATGCTACCACTAGAGTGAAAGCACCGCCAGCATTCAAAAGTGACCAAAACATCAGCCAGGAAGCATAGGAACTGAGAAGTGGTCTGTGGTTACCACCTGCAGAACCACTCCTTTATTGGGGGTGTCTTGCTAATTGCCTATAATTTCCACCTGTTGTCTATTCTATTTGCACAACAGCATGTGAAATTGATTGTCAATCAGTGTTGCTTCCTAAGTGGACAGTTTGATTTCACAGAAGTGTGATTGACTTGGAGTTACATTGAGTTGTTTAAGTGTTCCCTTTATTTTTTTGAGCAGTGTACATACTGTTTTTACATTGGTAACCAGTTTAAAATAGCAATAAGGCACCTCGGGGGTTTGTGGTATATGGCCAATATACTACGGCTAAGGGCTGTGTCCAGGCACTCCGCGTTGCGTTGTGTTTAGAACAGCCCTTATCCATGGTATATTGGCCATATCAAATCAAACTTTATTTGTCACATGCGCCGAATACAACAAGTGTAGACCTTATTGTGAAATGCTTACTCACAAGCCCTTTAACCGACAGTGCAGTTCAAGAAGAGTTAAGAAAATATTTACCAAATAAACAAAGGTAAAAAAAAATATTAAAAGTAACACAATAACATAACGATAACGAGGCTATATACAGGGGGTACCGGTACCGAGTCAGTGTGCAGAGGTACAGGTTAGAGGTAATTTAGGTAGGGGTGAAGTGACTATACATAGATAATAAACAGGGGAGTTAATGTAATAATCCGGTGGCCATTTCATTAATTGTTCAACAGTCTTATGGCTTGGGGGTAGAAGCTGTTAAGGAGCCTTTTGGTCCTAGACTTGGTGCTCCAGTACCGCTTGCCGTGCGATAGCAGAGAAAACTGTATGAATTGGGTGACTGGAGGCTCTGACAATTTTATGGGCTTTCCTCTGATACCACCTATTATATTGGTCCTCGATTGCAGGAAGCTTGGCCCCAGTGATGTACTGGGCCGTACGCACTACCCTCTTTAGCGCCTTACAGTCAGATGCCGAGCAGTTGCCATACCAGGCGGTGATGCTCTCGATGTTGCAGCTTTAGAACTTTTTGAGGATCTGGGGACCCATGCAAAATCTTTTCATTCTCCTGAGGGGGAAAAGGTTTCGTCATGCCCTCTTCATGGCTGTCTTGGTATGTTTGGACCATGATAGATCGTTGGTGATGTGGACACCAAGGAACTTGAAACTCTCGACCTGCTCCAAACACACTAAGACAGTCGTGTTGAGGACACGACAAAGCCTGTTCCCCCTCAGGAGACTGAAAGGATTTGCCATGGGTCCTCAGATCCTCAAAAGGTTCTACTGCTGCACCATCGAGAGCATCACTGCCTGGTACGGAAACTGCTCGGCATCTGACTGTAAGGCGAGTAGTGCCTACGGCCCAGTACATCACTGGAGCCAAGCTTCCTGCCATCCACGATCTCTATACCAGGCGGTGAAGAAAAATAAGAAGAAGAAGAGGATGATGATGACAAAGAGAGAAGTCAAATGATGTAACATTTTCATTTTAAATAACTATCTGTGATAGTATATATTTTATCAACTTAATAGAAACAGTTCTTTATGTGAGTTACAGCAAATAGTTTTACAGTATATACAATGACTAAAAATTATAAACACAAAATGCAACAATTTCAAAGATTTGACTGAGTTACAGTTCATATAAATAAGTAATTCAATTGAAATAAATGCATTAGGCCCTAACTATGGATTTCACATGACTGGGAATACAGATATGCATATGTTAGTCACAGATACCTTAAATAAAGGTAGGGGTGTGGATCAGAAAACCAGTCGGTATCAGGTGTGACCACCATTTACCTAATGCAGCACAACACACGTCTTTCACTTAGATTTGATCAGGCTGTTGATTTCTGGCCTGTGGAATGTTGTGGCTGTGCGAAGTTGATAGAAATTGGCTGTCGTATATATGTAGATCCAGAGCGTCCCAAAAATGTTCAATGGGTGACTTGTCTGTTGAGTATGCAGGCCATGGAAGAACTGGGACATTTTCAGCTTCCAGGAATTGTGTACAGATCCTTGCGACATGGGGCCGTGCATTATCATGCTGAAACATGAGGTGATGGCGGCGGATGAAAGGCACGACAATGGGCCTCAGAATCTCATCACTGTATGTCTGTGCATTCAAATTGCAGTAGTGTTCATGGTCTGTAGCTTATGCCTGCCAATACCATAACCCCACCGCTACCACGGGACACTCTGTTCACAAAGCTGACATTAGCAAACTGCTCACTCACACAATTCCATGTGCCCGGTACAGTTGAAACAAGGATTCTTCCGTGAAGAGCACATTTCTCCAGTGTGCCAGTGGCCATCGAAGGTGAGCATTTACCCACTGAAGTCAGTTACGACGCCAAACTGCTGTCAGGTCAAAACCTTGATGAGGACGATGAGCATGCAGATGAGCTTCCCAGAGATGGTTTCTGACAGTTTGAAAATAAATGATTTGATTGAGCAAATCTACAATTTCATCAGCTGTCTGGGTGGCTGGTCACAGACGATCCTGCAGGTGAAGAAGCCAGATGTGGAGTCCCTGGGCTGGCACAGTTACATGTGGTCTGTGGTTGTGAGGCCGGTTGGACATACAGTACTGCCAAATTCTCTAAAACGACATTATTTTTATCCAATAATGACATAGCGCCCCCATAGGTTGAAGAGGTTAACAGGTGTGCCTTGTTAAAAGTTCATTTGCGGAATTTCTTTCCTTCTTAATGCTTTTGAGCCAATCAGTTGTGTAGTGACAAGGTAGGGTTGGTATACAGAAGATAGCCCTAATACCAAAATACCAACAATTCCATATTATGACAAGAACAGCTCAAATAAGAAAAGAGAAACGACAGTTTGTCAATAACTTTTAAAGTTTCTTCAAGTGCAGTCGCAAAAACCATGAAGCGCTATGATGAAACTGGCTCTCATGAGGACCACCACAGAAAAGGAAGACCCAGAGTTACCTCTGCTTTAGAGTACAAGTTCATTAGAGTTACCAGCATCAGAAATTGCAGCCCAAATAAATGCCTCACAGAGTTCAAGTAACAGACACATCTCAACATCAACTGTTCAGAGGAGACTGCGTGAATCAAGCCGGTCGAATTGCTGCAAAGAAACCCCAACTAAAGGACACCAATAACACGAAGAGATTTCCTTGGGCCAAGAAACACAAGCAATGGACATTAGACCAGTGGAAATCTGTCCATTGGTCTGATGAGTCCAAATTTAAGATATTTGGTTCTGACCGCTGTGTCTTTGTGAGATGCAGAGTAGGTGAATAGATTATCTCCGCATGTGTGGTTCCCACCATGAAGCATGGAAGAGGAGGCGTGATGGTGTGGGGGTGCTTTGCTGCTGACATTGTCAGTGATTTATTTAGAATTCAAGGCAAATCATTCTGCAGCAATCAAGACCATCTGGTTTGCGCTTAGTGGGACTATCATTTGTTTTTCAACAGGACACTGACCCAACACACCTCCAGGCTGTGTAAGGGCTATTTGACCAAGAAGAGAGTGATGGAGTGCTGCATCAGATGACCTGGCCTCCACATTCACCTGTCCTGAACCCAATTGAGATGGTTTGGGATGAGATGGACCACGCAGACTGAAGGAAAAGAAGCCAACAAGTGCTCAGCATATGTGATTTGTTTCAGGAAACTAGGCTCACGAGAGCCCTTTGAACGTCAACTTTAAAAAAAATCAAAATGCCCTTTTTGGAAGAACATGTGAACCTTCATGTGCCTGAATAACAAACTTGTTTGCCATTTGTAAATATGAATAAAATTTTTAAATTATGAGCCTAGTTTGTTTAGCCATAGAAAGAGTAAGCAACCTTCCTGCTAGTCATGATTGGCTAAGATAATGAGTGGGCTGGACTTGCCGAGAGATGAGTTTGGATTGGTCTGCCATATAGCACACTTCTGTCTATTTGAGCTTGTCAGTATGTCTAGGTAGTAAAGCTGCATAGTAAAACTGCATAAGCCTAATGTCAAGTTAAAGCATACTGTTAGTATGCATACAATTTGTAAGTCGCTCTGGATAAGAGCGTCTGCTAAATGACTTAAATGTAAAATGTAAATGTTAGCTAGCTAACGTTAGCTGTCTGGCTTGCTAGCTAACGTTACATGTATGCTCTCCACTTCACATCAGTGAAATTCAAGTAAGATAGCTAAGGAGATGGAAAAAACACCTGTCTCTGGACTCCATCTTCAAACTAAGGACAATAATGGCATCCGACAGGAGAATAGCTAAAGTTAAGTGTATGATCTTATTATTCCTATCTCAGACCCATTTGCTTGACTAATTATAACCTAATGTTAGCTAGCTAACATTGAACCTGGTTGGTTAGCTACCGCCAGATTCATGCAGGGGAGTAAGGTCATGAATTGGGATAATGGTTCATTGTTTAGCCTGCTGAAGAAAATACTCCACTATGCAAGTAACTATTTGAATATAATGTTTATGATGTTACTGCGACAACTGACGATAGACGTAGCTGGTAAATTCACTCTGGTTATCTACTCCGATTTGAGACCACGTATAAGATAGTCTAGCTAGCTGCATTTTCAGATATTACACGTTTCTAATTTTGACATAAAGTCTTTTCATTTCAAGTTAAAGTGTACTTTTAGCTAAATAGCTGACGTTAGCTGGCTGGCTCGTTAGCTAACGTCACGTGTATGATCTTATTATTTGTATCTCAGACCCATTTGCTTGACTAGTTATAGCCTAATATTAGCTAGCTAACATTGAACCTGGTTGGTTAGCTACCTGCAGATTCATGCAGGTAGTAACGTCATTAGTTGGAGTTATGGTTCATTGTTTACCTAGCTACATGTCTTAACAAAAGACTCTCATCTGAGTGTGCCAGAGCGCAGAACAACTAATGAATATGGCCGGTGTCAGTAAACATCAACAAAAAAGCGTAATTAAATTGTTGAATTGTTATTTTTTATTTTTTATTTCACCTTTATTTAACCAGGTAGGCTAGTTGAGAACAGGTTCTCATTTGCAACTGCGACCTGGCCAAGATAAAGCATAGCAGAGTGAACAGACAACACAGAGTTACACATGGAGTAAACAATTAACAAGTCAATAACACAGTAGAGAAAAAAAGGGGAGTCTATATACAATGTGTGCAAAAGGCATGAGGAGGTAGGCGAATAATTACAATATTGCAGATTAACACTGGAGTGATAAATGATCAGATGATCATGTACAGGTAGAGATATTTGTGTGCAAAAGAGCAGAAAGGTAAATAAATAAAAACTGTGGGGATGAGGTAGGTGAAAATGGGTGGGCTATTTACCGATAGATTATGTACAGCTGTTAAACAAATTAACAATGAAAGTTAAATCAGGGTCCATATAATTTCGATCAAAATAAAACATAAAATCAGAGTCTTTCAAAGTAACATTAATAGTAGTTTCTTTTAAAATAAAAGACATAGGAACAGACATAGGAACAGACCCAAAATAAATGGTCAAGAGTCTCTGGGTCACAACCACAAAATACACATTTGTTAACAATAGCTATTTTGAATCTGTGTATAATAATGCTGTTGTTAGTACAGAACGCTTGGATCAACCCTTAAAGAGATGGGTGGGGCTAAAGCTTAGGAGGGTGTGAACGATGCTGAATGGGTGTAGACAAAGAAGGGCTCTCCAGTAGTAATACCCAAACATTCAAAGGCCATTTTCTCAAAAGTGAGTATACAAGTTTATATTTCGAGGCAGAATTATTTTCCCATTGTTCCTCATCTGTAGTGTATGATATACCATTTTGTAGCTCTGAGTCTCTACTTTCATCCAATGTAACATTTTGTTACATAAGACTGATTTGAGCCGGTATGTGGGAGCTCCTTCAAAACTGTTGGAAAAGCATTCCAGGTGAAGCTTGTTGAGAGAATGCCAAGAGGGTGCAAAGCTATCATCAAGGCAAAGGGTGGCTACTGTTTTGGTTACAACGTGATTCTATATTTGTTATTTCATAGTTTTGAATGAGTAGGTGTGTGCAAACTTTTGACTGGTACTGTATATTAATATTGTTTTACTATAAGGAGTGATCTTTAGTCACAAAAGGGGTGATCTGCAGTTCAACAATAAACCCCCACCCTGCCACTGTTTCGGTATAAAAAAATTGCTATTTATGCAAGGGCTGACCATCCATGATATCAAAAGTATAGTTTTAACCATGTATTGAGGCTATAAAGTGTTTGTTTACTATTAGCATTGTTTAAAAACAATAGAGCAAAACAATGTTATATTTGGGATTTTGATGGGGTACAACAGTTTTGATGGGGTACAACAAACTAAGCTTGAATCAAATAAAAATCAAATCAAATGAGGTGTTTATAAGTTATATTCTTCAAGAATCAATGGGTAGGCATAAATATCATTCATGCAAGTCCAAAAATGGATGTAGCAATCGCAGATGGCCCCTTTAACATTATACATTGTTTGAATCTCCTTATTAGATATATTCTACACTGTAGGTGTACTATATGTTCATGTTGATATGTTTTATGAACTTAATTGAAAGAGTTCTTTATTTGAGATGCAGTAAACAGTTTTTATAGATTTTATATATATATATATATATGAACTCAACAAAAAAAGAAATGTCCCTTTTTCTGGACCCTGTTTTTCAAAGATAATTTGTAAAAAATAAAAACTTCACAGATTTTCATTGTAAAGGGTTTAAACATTGTTTCCCATGCTTGTTCAATGAACAATAAACAATTAACATGCACCTGTGGAACGGTCATTAAGACACTAACAGCTTAGAAACCGTAGGCAATTAAGGTCACAGTTATGAAAACTTAGGACACTAAAGAGACCTTTCTACTGACTCTGAAAAACACCAAAAGAAAGATGCCCAGGGTCCCTGCTCATCTGCATGAATGTGCCTTAGGCATGCTGCAAGTAAGCATGAGGACTGCAGGTGTGGCCAGGGCAATAAATTGCAATGTCTGTACTGTGAGACGCCTAAGACAGCGCTACAGTGAGACAGGACGGACAGCTGATCGTCCTCGCATTGGCACACCACATGTAACAACAACTGCACGGGATCGGTACATCCGAACATCACACCTGCGGGACAGGTACAGGATGGCAACAACAACTGCCTGAGTTACACAAGGAACGCACAATCCCTCCATCAGTGCTCAGACTGTCCGCAATAGGCTGAGAGAGGCTGGACTGAGGGCTTGTAGGCCTGTTGTAAAGGCAGGTCCTCACCAGACATCACCTATGGGTTCAACCCACCGTCGCTGGACCAGACAGGACTGGCAAAAAATGCTCTTCACTGACGAGTCACGATTTTGTCTCACCAGGGGTGATGGTCGGATTTGAGTTTATCGTCGAAGGAATGAGCCTTACACCGAGGCCTGTACTCTGGAGTGGGATTGATTTGGAGGTGGAGGGTCCGTCGTGGCCTGGGGCGGTGTGTCACAGCATCATCAGACTAAGCTTGTTGTCATTGCAGGCAATCTCAACTCTGTGTGTTACAGGGAAGACATCCTCCTCCCTCATGTGGTACCCTTCCTGCAGGCTCATCCTGACATAACCCTCCAGCATGACAATGCCACCAGCCCAAATTCTCGCTCTTTTCCGTAATAATCTCATCATGTAGACTATACCCGCACAGCCTACCCACACTGTATTTGCGAAATGCTGACTAGAGCGCAGGTGCCAAGACCAGAGTGGGCACAATAGCTATTTAACGCAACAGTTTTTGTGACAAAGTTATCTGTAGA
This sequence comes from Oncorhynchus nerka, assembly GCF_034236695.1. Classification (NCBI taxonomy): domain Eukaryota; kingdom Metazoa; phylum Chordata; class Actinopteri; order Salmoniformes; family Salmonidae; genus Oncorhynchus; species Oncorhynchus nerka. Next base: position 37,089,778 of record NC_088407.1, read on the forward strand.
GTTAAAAATGCTGGGCCTCCTGAGTAGAGCAGCGGTTTAAGGCACTGCATCACAGTGCTTGAGACGTCACTATAAATCCCGATTCGATCCCAGTCTGTGTGACAGCCGGCCGTGACCGGGAGACCCATGAGGTGCACAATTGGCCCAGCATCGTCCGGGTGAGGGGAGGGTTTGGCTGGCCGGTTGGGATTTCCTTGTTCCATCGTGCTCTTGCGACTCCTTGTGGCAGGCCAGGCATCCTCAAGCCGACTTCGGTCGCCAGATGGACGGTGTTTCCTCCGATATATTGGTGCAGCTAGCTTCTGGGTTAAGCGAGCAGTGCGGTTTGGCATGGTTGTGTTTTTGAGGACTTATGGCTCTTGACCTTTGTCTCTCTAGAATCAGTAGACTTGCAGCAATGGGACAAGACTGAAACTACCAATTGGGGAGAAAAAGGGGTAAAAAAGTTAAATAAAAAGAGTAGAAGAGTTGCAAAGAAAAAGCCATATCTCGGACTGGCCAATTAAACTGGACAGGACAGAAGAACACTGCCTAGAAGGCCACCATCCTGGAGTCGCCTCTTCACTGTTGTCGTTGATACTGGTGTTTTGCAGGTACTATTTAATGAAGCTACCAGTTAAGGACTTGTGAGGCGTCTATTTCTCAAACTAGACCCTCTAATGTACTTGTCCTCTTGCTCAGTTGTGCACCGGGGCCTCCCACTCCTCTTTCTATTCTGGTTAGAGCCAGTCTGCTCTGTTCTGTGAAGGGGAGTGGTACACAGCGTTGTACGAGATCTTCAGTTTCTTGGCAATTTCTTGCATGGAATAGCCTTAATTTCTCATAACAAGAATAGACTGACGAGTTTCAGAAGAAAGTTCTTTGTTTCTAGCCATTTTTAGCCTGTAATCGAACCCACAATTTTTTTTTAAACCTTTATTTAACCAGGCAAGTCAGTTAAGGACAAATTCTTATTTTCAATGACGGCCTAGGAACAGTGGGTTACCTGCCTGTTCAGACCAATTTGCCTAGTTAAATAAACATTAAATATATATTTTAAAAATGCAAGATACAGAGACATTATTAAAGTGGTTAGGGATTCCTAATTTATGTCTATAGGTAGCAGCCTCTGATGTGCTGGAGATGGCTGTTTAACGTCAGTGGTGTAGTATAGAATACAATACAGTATATACATACGAAATGGGTGATGCAATATGTAAACACAATTGAAAAGAGACTAAGATATTGTGGAATAGTGTGGAACGCAGTTTATATATATGAGATGAGTAATGAATAAACAAGGAACATTATTAAAGTGGCTAGTGATCTATTTCTAAAAGTGGCCAGTGATTACCAATCTATGTCTATAGGCAGCCGCCTCTGATGTGCTAGTGATGGCTGTTTAGCAGTTTGGTGGCCTTGAGATAGAAGCTGTTTTTTAGTCTCTCGGTCCCATCTTTGATGCACCTGTACTGACCTCGCCTTCTGGATGAAAGCGGGGTGAACAGGCAGTAACTTGGGTGGTTGATATCCTTGATGATCATTTTGGCCTTCCTATGGCATTGGGTGCTGTAGGTGTCCAGAAGGGCGAGAAGTTTGCCCACGGTAATGCGTTGGGCAGACCGCACCACCCTCTGGAGAGCTTTGCGGTTGTGGGTGGTGCAGTTGCTGTACCAGGCGGTGATACAGCCTGACATGATACAGCCGACAGGATGCTCTCAATTCCTTTAGCCTCCTGAGAATGAAGAGGCGCTGTTGCACCTTCAACACACTGTCTGTGTGGGTGGACCATTTCAGTTTGTCAGTGATGTGTATGCCGAGGAACTTGAAGCTTTCCATCTGCTCCACTGTGGTCCCATTGATGTGGATAGGGGGGTGCTCCCTCTGCTGTTTCCTGAAGTCCACAATCATCTCCTTAGTTTTGTTGACGTTGAGAGAGGTTATCTACCTGTCACCGCACTCCCAGAGCTGGTAACCAAGCCTACTACTGTTGTGCCGTCTGTACAGGAGGGGGGTGAGCACGCTCCCTTGTGGGGCCCCAGTGTTGAGGATCAGCGAAGAGGTGTTGTTTCCTACCTTCACCACCTGGGGGCCTGTCAGGAAGTTCAGGACCCAGATACACAGGGCGGGGTTCAGACCCAGGGCCTCGAGCTTGATGATGAGCTTGGATTGTATTATGGTGTTGAATGCTGAGCTATAGTCAATGAACAGCATTCTTACATAGGTATGCCTCTTGTCCAGATGGGACAGGGCAGTTTGCGGTGTGATGATGGCAATGGCATCGTCTGTGGATCTATTGGGGCGGTAAGCAAATTGAAGTGGGTCTAGGGATGCAGGTAAGGTGGAGGTGATATGATCCTTGACTAGTTGTTCAAAGCACGTCATGATGTGCTACAGGGCGATAGTAATTTACTTCAATTACCTTTTGCTTTCTTAGGTACAGGGACAATGGTGGCCATCTTGAAGCAACAGACTGGGATAGGGAGAGATTGAATGTATCTGTGAACACACCAGCCAGCTGGTCTGCGCATGCTCTACGGATGTGGCTAGGGATACCATCCGGGCCTTGCGAGGGTTAACACGTTTAAATGTCTTACTCACGTCGGCCACAGAGAAGGAGAGCCCACAGTCCTTGATAGCGGGCTGCATCGGTGGCACTGTATTATTCTCAAAGCGAGCGAAGAAGGTGTTCAACCTGTCCGGAAGCAAGCTGTCGGTGTCTGCGATGTGGCTGGTTTTCCTTTTATAGTCCGTGATTGTCTGTAGATCCTGCCACATACGTCTCGTGTCTGAGCCATTGAACTGGACCTCAACTTTGTCCCTATACCAACATTTAGCCTGCTTGATTGCTTTGCGGAGGGAATAACTACACTGTTTGTATTCTTCCATTTCTCCAATCTTCTGGCCCTGGTTAAATGCGGTGGTTCGCGCCTTCAGTTTTGCGCGAATGCTGCCATCTATCCACGGTTTCTGGTTGCGGTAGGTTTTAATAGTCACAGTTGGTATAACATCTCCTATGCACTTGCTGATAAACTTATTCACCATATTGGTATATGTGTTGATATTATTTTCTGAAGCTACTCTGAACATATCCCTGTTTGAGTTTCTGCCTATAGGGGGGAGGAGCAAGATGGAATCGTGTTCTGATTTGCCGAATGGAGGGTGGGGGAGGACCATATATGCATTCTGGAAGGTAGTATAGCAATGGTCAAGGGTTTTAGCAGCGCGATTACAACAATCAATATGTTGATGCAATTTCAGGAGCCTTTTCCTCAAATTTGCTTTGTTAAGCCTCAATAAATGCAGCCTCAGGATATGTGGTTTCCAGTTTGTATAAAGTCCAGTGAAGCTCTTTGAGGGCCGTCGTGGTATCCTCTTAGGGGGGGATATAGACTGCTGTGGCTACTATTGAAGAAAATTCTCTCGGGAGAATTGTTGATTGTGAGATATTCTAGGTCGGGTGAACAGAAGGACTTGAGTTGCCGTATGTTATCACAGTTACACCATAAGTCGTTAATCATAAAACATATACCTCCACCCTTCTGCTTCCAGAAGAGATGTTTGTTCCTGTCGGCGCGATGTACTGAGAACCCAACTGGCTTTACAGAGTCAGACAGTATATCTCGAGAGAGCCATGTTTCTGTGAAGCAGAGTATGTTACAATCTCTGGTGACTCTCTGAAAAGCAACTCTCGCCTTGAGCTCATCAATTTTATTTTCCAGAGATTGGACATTAGCGAGTAAAATACTCGGGAGCGGTGGGTGGTGTGCACTCTTCCTAAGTCAGACCAGAACACTGCCTCGACTACCTCTTTTCCGCCGGCATTGTTTTGGGTCAGCCTCTGGAATAAGTTAAATTGCACTTGGGGAGAGCAAACAAAGGATCCGCTCCAGGGAAGTCGTAATCCTGGTCATAATGCTGGTAGTTCTGGTGAGTTACAGCCACTCTAATATCCAATAGTTCTTCTCGGCTGTATGTAATGACACAAAACAATTCCTGAGCTAATAATGTAAAAAATAGTACATAAACAAACAAAATACTGCAGAGTTGCTGAAGAGCTAGTCGCGATGCTGCCATCTCCGTCGGCGCCGTCATTCTCTGTATCTGTGATCCATGCATATTGTGTATGAGAGGACCGAAGCTCAGGCCTGTCTAATTCCTATCATATTTAGTCATGTGCAGGCTGTTATTCTACCCAAGGGTTTGTGATGCACATCAATATTCACTGACCTTTATTTAATGTCAAAGGCCAGTGGGCACCTGATTGATTTTGACCCCTTTTCAAGAATGTCATAATGTGATTTGTTGCCATATAAAAGCTATTTTCCCGGCCTCTGGAAATACTAACTATTACTTGGAGGGGAAAGGAGATGCGGATAACTCCGGAAATTAAGATTAATGAGCTTTTTAGGAAGTCTGCCATACCCTTTGAAGATATTCTGTGGATATATTTCAAAATGGGGAAATTGGAATGTCACAGAAAGCCATAATTAATCGATTTTAGACCAAACTATGGGGAAAGGGCAAAGCACCATATTCTGTCGGGTGTGTGTGCTCAAGCACATAATTAAATAGAGCTTGTTGCACTAAACAATTAACCCTTTAAATGAATACATCTGTGTTTTAATCCGTTCTACCTTATGTTTATGGTTAATATGAGGTATTTTTGTGGAAAAGTGTATGTTCGAGACATTAATAACTTAATGTGTTTCTGACAACATTGTTAGTAGATATCTTTGTAGGTATTTGGAGTTGTTTAGTAGCAGTGGCTTTAATTTCTTTTTAAATGAGCATGGCCTTATTTCTATTACAGCATATTGGATTACTGTCATTCATAATCCATTCACCCAATTCAATGTAACTTTGATAGGTTTGGGATATTTACATGATACTCAATTTTCCCTATACCTATTATGAGGTTGCTACAATCTAGCCTATGAATAAAAGTTTACAACACGTTGAGAGAAGAATTAGAGACATCAAGGTGACAGATAGTGACACATTCAATACCGCTTGCACACTCTTGCCTGCATCTAGCTGATTTAGGGTGTAATCATTAGTCCAATTCAGGTATGTTTATCCCTGTTTCATTCTGTTTGTTTTTAAAATTTTTTTAACATGATTGGCGGAGTGAATACACCCCTGATCACACACAAAACGTTTTTTCATAGCAGCCACATACAAACAGCAATATCATTTTGCCCATTGTAGAATTCCTTCTCGCATCTTTCGAGCTCTCCTCCTCTCACCTTTTTCCTTAACTTGTGGACTTCAGTGCACAACACATTAGCTGTATGTGACCAGGTGAAAAAACCTTTCCAAGCCAAACCTTCATATTATAACCGCTAACAGCTAAACACAGCCTATATTGTTGTCACCATATTAGCTAATGTCATAGCTAGTCAACATCGCTACTAGAATTAACACGTTAGTAAACCTGCTACAATAATTCATTCATTTGTGCATCAGACTGCCAGATGGCCTGCAAAGTAATGTCATACTTTCCAGGTCCATACCCAAACAGTTCGAACTACTAATTTTGAAAATTACTCTCTCCAGAAATAAGTCTCTCACTGTTGCCGCCTGCTACCGACCCCCCTCAGCTCCCAGCTGTGCCCTGGACACCATTTGTGAATTGATCGCCCCCCATCTAGCTTCAGAGTTTGTTCTGTTAGGTGACCTAAACTGGGATATGCTTAACACCCCGGCAGTCCTACAATCTAAGCTAGATGCCCTCAATCTCACACAAATCATCAAGGAACCCACCAGGTACAACCCTAACTCTGTAAACAAGGGCACCCTCATAGACGTCATCCTGACCAACTGGCCCTCCAAATACACCTCCGCTGTCTTCAACCAGGATCTCAGCGATCACTGCCTCATTGCCTGTATCCGCTACGGAGCCACAGTCAAACGACCACCCCTCATCACTGTCAAACGCTCCCTAAAACACTTCTGTGAGCAGGCCTTTCTAATCGACCTGGCCCGGGTATCCTGGAAGGACATTGACCTCATCCCGTCAGTTAAGGATGCCTGGTCATTCTTTAAAAGTAACTTCCTCACCATTTTAGATAAGCATGCTCCGTTCAAAAAATGCAGAACTAAGAACAGATACAGCCCTTGGTTCACTCCAGACCTGACTGCCCTCGACCAGCACAAAAACATCCTGTGGCGGACTGCAATAGCATCGAATAGTCCCTGCGATATGCAACTGTTCAGGGAAGTCAGGAACCAATACACGCAGTCAGTCAGGAAAGCTAAGGCCAGCTTCTTCAGGCAGAAGTTTGCATCCTGTAGCTCCAACTCCAAAAAGTTCTGGGACACTGTGAAGTCCATGGAGAACAAGAGCACCTCCTCCCAGCTGCACACTGCACCGAGGCTAGGTAACACGGTCACCACCGATAAACCCATGATTATCGAAAACTTCAACAAGCATTTCTCAACGGCTGGCCATGGCTTCCGCCTGGCTACTCCAACCTCGGCCAACAGCTCCGCCCCCCCCGCAGCTCCTCGCTCAAGCCTCTCCAGGTTCTCCTTTACCCAAATCCAGATAGCAGATGTTCTGAAAGAGCTGCAAAACCTGGACCCGTACAAATCAGCTGGGCTTGACAATCTGGACCCTCTATTTCTGAAACTATCCGCCGCCATTGTCGAAACCCCTATTTACCAGCCTGTTCAACCTCTCTTTCATATCGTCTGAGATCCCCAAGGATTGGAAAGCTGCCGCAGTCATCCCCCTCTTCAAAGGGGGAGACACCCTGGACCCAAACTGTTACAGACCTATATCCATCCTGCCCTGCCTATCTAAGGTCTTCGAAAGCCAAGTCAACAAACAGGTCACTGACCATCTCGAATCCCACCGTACCTTCTCCGCTGTGCAATCTGGTTTCCGGGTGCACCTCAGCCACGCTCAAGGTACTAAACGATATCATAACCGCCATCGATAAAAGACAGTACTGTGCAGCCGTCTTCATCGACCTTGCCAAGGCTTTCGACTCTGTCAATCACCATATTCTTATCGGCAGACTCAGTAGCCTCGGTTTTTCGGATGACTGCCTTGCCTGGTTCACCAATTACTTTGCAGACAGAGTTCAGTGTGTCAAATCGGAGGGCATGCTGTCCGGTCCTCTGGCAGTCTCTATGGGGGTGCCACAGGGTTCAATTCTCGGGCCGACTCTTTTCTCTGTATATATCAATGATGTTTCTCTTGCTGCGGGCGATTCCCTGATCCACCTCTACGCAGACGACACCATTCTATATACTTCCGGCCCGTCCTTGGACACTGTGCTATCTAACCTCCAAACGAGCTTCAATGCCATACAACACTCCTTCCGTGGCCTCCAACTGCTCTTAAACGCTAGTAAAACCAAATGCATGCTTTTCAACCGATCGCTGCCTGCACCCGCATGCCCGACTAGCATCACCACCCTGGATGGTTCCGACCTTGAATATGTGGACATCTATAAGTACCTAGGTGTCTGGCTAGACTGTAAACTCCCCTTCCAGACTCATATCAAACATCTCCTTCCAGACTCATATCAAACATCTCCAATCGAAAATCAAATCAAGAGTCGGCTTTCTATTCCCCAACAAAGCCTCCTTCACTCACGCCGCCAAACTTACCCTAGTAAAACTGACTATCCTACCGATCCTCGACTTCGGCGATGTCATCTACAAAATTGCTTCCAACACTCTACTCAGCAAACTGGATGCAGTTTATCACAGTGCCATCCGTTTTGTCACTAAAGCACCTTATACCACCCACCACTGCGACTTGTATGCTCTAGTCGGCTGGCCCTCGCTACATATTCGTCGCCAGACCCACTGGCTCCAGGTCATCTACAAGTCCATGCTAGGTAAAGCTCCGCCTTATCTCAGTTCACTGGTCACGATGGCAACACCCATCCGTAGCACGCGCTCCAGCAGGTGTATCTCACTGATCATCCCTAAAGCCAACACCTCATTTGGCCGCCTTTCGTTCCAGTACTCTGCTGCCTGTGACTGGAACGAATTGCAAAAATCGCTGAAGTTGGAGACTTTTACCTCCCTCACCAACTTCAAACATCTGCTATCTGAGCAGCTAACCAATCGCTGCAGCTGTACATAGTCTATTGGTAAATAGCCACCCATTTTCACCTACCTCATCCCCATACTGTTTTTATTTATTTACTTTTCTGCTCTTTTGCACACCAATATCTCTACCTGTACATGACCATCTGATCATTTATCACTCCAGTGTTAATCTGCAAAATTGTAATTATTCGCCTACCTCCTCATGCCTTTTGCACACAATGTATATAGACTCCCCTTTTTTTCTACTGTGTTATTGACTTGTTAATTGTTTACTCCATGTGTAACTCTGTGTTGTCTGTTCACACTGCTATGCTTTATCTTAGCCAGGTCGCAGTTGCAAATGAGAACTTGTTCTCAACTAGCCTACCTGGTTAAATAAAGGTGAAATAAAAAATTTAAAAAAATGGTGAAGTGTGATTCATCACTCCAGAGAACGTGTTTCCACTGCTCCAGAGTCCAATAATGGTGAGCTTTACACCATTCCTTCTGATGCTTGGCATTGAGCATGGTGATCTTAGGCTTGTGTGCGACTGCTTGGCCATGGAAAGCCATTTCATGAAGCTCCCGATGAACAGTTCTTGTGCTGATGTTGCTTACAGAGGCAGTTTGGAACTCGGTAGTGAGTGTTGCAACCAAGGACAGGAAACCAAGGACAGCTTGAGTGTGGCTGAGCCGTTGTCGCTCCTAGATGTTTCCACTTCACAATAACATTACAGTTGACTGGGGCAACTCTAGCAGGGCAGACATTTTAGGAACTGACTTGACAGACAAGTTGCATCCAATGATGGTGCCACGTTAAAAGTCTCTGAGCTCTTCATCAAGGACATTCTGCTGCCAACGTTTGTCTATGGAGTTTAAATGGCTGTGTGCACGATTGTATACACCTGTCAGCAATGGGTATGGCTAAAATAGCCAAATCCCCTCATTTGAAGGGTTGTCCACATACTTTTGGATATATAGTGTATCTGTAGCTTATGCTTTCAGTACGAGATTCATTGTCTGATCCTTTGATAGGGTGGACCACATGTCAGTTCATGCTTCAAGAGCTCTGATAGGTTGGAGGGTTGTCATAATTTTTGTGTAAGTCTATGGAAGGACCTACATTGCAAAACAGTGTGTTTTAATCAATTATTTGGTGATGTGAATATATTTAGTATAGTTTATTAAAAAATATATATTTAAAAAAAATATTGCACTACTTTTATTTCATGAAATTCCATGAGGAGGATTGCCCTCCCTTCCTCTGAGGAGCCTCCACTGTTAAGTAGCCGTATCAGCAACTGAAAAGTTAATCATGGACCCTGTGGTCCATCTATGTTAGACTGGTAAGGCCTCCTGAACATAGACATCTGCTAACCAAGATGGGTATTACCACCAGCCATTAGACCAGACCATCCAGACAGGCCCCATACTCCCTCTTTTATTATTCCAGGCAGGGGAGGCTTTTCTGGGGGAGGGTAAGTGTAGATCTGGGTAGGTCGAATAGGCTGGAAGCCTGCTCTTCCTGTGTAATAAAACAAACCCTTATACTCTGAAGAGGAGGATGAAAATAGACTTGCAGTAGACAGGAAATCCTTAATCTCTCTTTCTCTCCCTCTCTGGCATGCGGTGGAGTAACGTCTAGGGAGGCTGGTATCGGATTAGAAAACATATAGGTGCTCTCTCTCTCTCTGCTTATGTGAGACATAACTGGTTTCTGGTGTTCGCTAAAGTCATACATTTTGCAAATACTCACTCAATGGTGAGTATTTTGGGTGCTTCTATTAAAACAAATTTGAACAAACCTGCAGTTAATTTCAGGCTGGGACTGCTAGCGAGGCGTTTGTCCATGCTGTGTGGATTCATTGCAACAGCCACTGTGTGGCGAGTCCCACCACATGCAATCTGCCTGCCACAGAAACTGTTGAGGTATTCACAAGAGTGTGATTTATTCATTGATCCATGACAGGAACAGGCAAAGTAGACACGTATACGTGTGACTGCAAATTGACACACAAGCAGAAGACAACAATGATGACAAAAACAATAGGATGAAAACACAAGCACATACAGTACATACAAACGTACTGTGTGTATATCCGAGTAAGCAAGTACTTTAAGTATAGCCACACACACACACACACACACACACACACACACACACACACACACACACACACACACACACACACACACACACACACACACACACACACACACACACACACACATAATCATCACTCAGGTCTCTCCATCTTTTTAAAACAGAGGGAGAGGGAGGGAGAAAGAAAGGTGATATTATTCTGTCTGAACCCTCTTCGTGTCTTCACACACTTCCCCGTCCTCCATCTTTCCCAAAGGACCATGGTAAATAAATGGTGGGCCTTTGCTTGGTCATAGTTTACACATGATCGAAGGTGATTTCAACACTTCCGGGCTGTGAAAAATAGTTTTGGGTGGATTAGTGTGCCAAGCCTGCCCCTCTTACTTTATGACCAGCCAGAATTTTTTTAACCTTGTGGCTCCCCTCTTCTCCCACCCACATAAGCCTAGCTTGGATTTATGTCCCAGAGCAAGCACCTGACATTGTAAATTTAGTGGGAAGCTTCAGACTCTCACTCCACAAGGGGAGTCAGGGAAGGAGAGAAATAGAGAGAGAGAGAGAGAGAGAGAGAAGGAGATACAGAGAGAGAGAGTAAAAGAGAGAGAATGGACCAGTCAGAGAGGATGAAATATGGAGAATGAAGTATAGTTCCTGGGGTAGAATGCGTCAGAACACACACAGGCTGTGTGTCAATGTACACACTACTGAACTTTAGCATTTAAATTAACCACTGTATCAGTACATGCAGTCTATGTAGAATGCTAGCATGGATTTGGAAACAGTACTGTACTACTGCTGCTGCATATGAAGCACAGTATGGTCCAGTATGTTGTTGAAGAAAGCATGGTACTCCAGAAATGTGGGTGTTTCAGTGTATGACATAACATCACTCTTGATGATGGGTGGAATCATCTTAAGTATTATTATTTTCCTGTTTGAAGAAGTTTCTGTAATACACAACCCAGCAGTTACATGAGTGTGTGGGCTAATGAGTGCTTAGCTGGGTGAGGACATTTGCTCTAGCTGCAGAGCTATTTCCTATGACCAGAATACGATGTTGTGCATTACAATAGCAATCAGAGCGCACATTCTCTCTCTTGCTATTTCGCTCTCTCTCGCTCTCTCTCTCGCACACATGCATGCACACATACACACTAGGCTACACACTATACAGGTACTGTTCTCCTGGGTGCCTACAGTGCCGCCCTCTCAGTTTGGAGCAGACACGCTGTGCTCCATTGGTTCTTGTCACGCATAGCGCTCTTCTCTGTCTCAGAGTAAGCCCCACACAGAGTCCCACTCCTCTGGACACGCTAACAGGCTACTGCCCACTCCCTCCATCCATTCCTGACTCTCTCTACTCTTATCACCTCTCTTTTTCTCTGTCCTCCTCTTTATTCCTATCTTTCTCTCTCCTGTTTCTTTCTTCACTCTAACAAGCAGTCATCTCCAGACATCCTTCCTTCCTTCCTTCCTTCCTTCCTTCCTTCCTTCCTTCCTTCCTTCCTTCCTTCCTTCCTTCCTTCCTTCCTTCCTTCCTTCCTTCCTTCCTTCCTTCCTCTTCCTGTTTGCTCTTATCTACAATGACATGTGACTTTGTTGTCAAACATCCGCCCCCACAAATCCAGCACTCTGACTCGTATCTCTGGGACAGAACCTGTCACTAACACACACCCAGGGGCTAGGGGACACTGGATGATGAATAGGGGCCCCAGGCATTCTAATTCCTCATCACACATTCACCAACCCCATAGGATTATGGTCTTCCCCTCACATGTGCTGGCGTGGTGATAGGCTCTGTGTGCCAGAAATGTGATATGCAGCTAGCCTTTACTGGCTGAGTTCACCGCTGTAATATTCATGTAGTGTGACAGTAAAATTCCTCAGAACCTTTCACATCACTACATTAGTCTTAACACCACAGACAAACATGAGCCCCCTTCCCCCCCCCCGTGTGATGCATAAAGTGGATTTATCAAACGTATGCAAAACTGTATGTATAGACGGTGTTACGCCTCGATCACAACGACAGTGACTTTGCACAAAGTGGTACGCATATATCATCTGGATATATGTGCAACAAAAGTTCAACATTCACCTTCTGCTACCATTTCTGTCAAGCTGTCTATACATACAGTTTGACACATATGTTCGATAAATCCAATGTATGCACCACACCGAACACACTGCACGCTATGCTGCAAGGCAAATGCAGTGCTCTATTGGAAATGAATGTACTTCTGATGTAACAAAATACAATGAAGCTATTGGTGTGATCGAGGCGTTAGGGATTTCAACGCATGCCTCGGAGCTCCGGTATAAAACCTAACATCACTATCTAAACAAAATACTCTCCAATGTCAAAGTGGAAGGAAAATTAGTTTTTTTTTATGACAAACGAAACACTGATACAGTTGAAGTCGAAAGTTTACATACACCTTAGCCAAATACATTTAAACTCAGTTGTTCACAATTCTTGACATTTAATCCTTGTAAAACTTTCCTGTCAAACGAAGGTTTACATACACTCAATTAGTATTTCGTTTCGGGTAGCCTTCCACAAGCTTCCAACAATAAGTTGGTTGAATTTTGGCTCATTCCTCTTTATAGAGCTGGTGTAACTGAGTCAGGTTTGTAGGCCTCCTTGCTCGCACACGCTTTTTCAGTTCTGCCCACAAATTATCTATGGGATTGAGGTCAGGGCTTTGTGATGGCCACTCCAATACCTTGACTTTTTTTGCCGCGACTTTGGAAGGGGTCATTGGAGTCATTGTCCATTTGGAAGACCCATTTGCGACCAAGTTTAACTTCCTCACTGATGTCTTGAGATATTGTTCCAATATATCCACATAATTGTCCTCCCTCATGATGCCATCTATTTTGTGAAGTGCACCAGTTCCTCCTGCAGCAAAGCACCCCCACAACATGATGCTGCCACCACCGTGCTTCACGGTTGGGATGGTGTTCTTCGGCTTGCAAGCCACCCCCTATTTCCTCCAAACATGACGATGGTCATTATGGCCAAGCAGTTCTATTTTTGTTTCATCAGGCCAGAGGACATTTCTTCAAAAAAGTACAATCTTTGTCCCCATGTGCAGTTGCAAACCGTAGTCTGGAGTTTTTTATGGCAGTTTCGGAGCAGTGGCTTCTTCCTTGCTGAGCGGCCTTTCAGGTTATGTCGATAGGACTCGATTTACTGTGGATATAGATACTTTTGTACCTGTTTCCTCCAGCATCTTCACAAGGTCCTTTGCTGTTCTTCTGTGATTGATTTGCACTTATCGCACCAATGTACGTTCAACTCTAAGAGACAGAACCCATCTCCTTCCTGAGCGGTATGACGGCTGCGTGGTCCCATGGTGTTTATACTTGCGTACTATTGTTTGTACAGATGAATGTGGTACCTTCAGGCGTTTGGAAATTGCTGCCAAGGATAAACCAGACGTGTGGAGGTCTACAATTTGTTATCTGAGGTCTTGGCTGATTTATTTTGATTTTCCCATGATGTCAAGCAAAGAGACACTGAGTTTGAAGGTAGGCCTTGAAATACATCCGCAGGTACACCTCCAATTGACTCAAATGATGTCAATTAGCCTATCAGAAGCTACTAAAGCCATTACATCATTTTCTGGAATTTTCCAAGCTGGTTAAAGGCACAGTCAATTTAGTGTGTGTAAACTTCTGGCCCACTGGAATTGTGATACAATGTGTTATAAGTTAAATAATCTGTCTTTAAACAATTGATAGAAAAATTATTTGTGTCATGCAAAAAGTAGATGTCCTAACCAACTTGCCAAAACTATAGTTTGTGGAGGTTAACAAGAAATGTGTGGAGTGGTTGAAAAATGTGTTTTAATAACTCCAACCTAAGTGTATGTAAACTTCTGACTTTGCCAGAGTCAATACATGTTAGAATTACATTGGCAGCGATTACAGCTTTGAGTATTTCTGAGTCAAGGGTCAAGCTAATGCAGATGTATGTGTTTTTCACGCAGAATAAAATATCAAAAGTATAAGAAACATGTTAATGTGCTTTGTAAATGCAGATTTCTGTAATTTCTGTTTAGCATCAAACTAATATTGTGCTTCAGTTGTACTTCTCCACTCAGAAAATAAGTCAGGAAAGGACAGTCTATCAGCAGACAGCTCTTTGACTGAGTTACTACTTTAAGATTAACTTCAAGCAAAACATTAGGAAATGTAGCTGGCTATAAAAATAAAATAAAAAAGCTTTTTAATTGCAAGTTAATTTACTTGTGTGGCTGCTAGCCAAATAGGGTTGCACTTCTGTGTTGTCATCTGATGAAAATAAAGCTATTTTCTGCCGAATTTGTTGCACTAATATATTTTCTGTGAAGGAAAACTACATTTGCATTTTAATGTATTATTCCTTACATTGTTAACCCAGAAAATGTTAAGTGTTACTACATACAGCCGGGAAGAACTATTGAATATCAGAGCGACGTCAACTTACCAACATTACGACCAGGAATACGACTTTCCCGAAGCAGATCCTTTGTTCGCACCACCACCCAGGGCATTTGATCTGATCCCAGAGGCCGACCCAAAACAACTTTGCCGCAGAAGAGGTAGATGGAGCGGCCTCCTGGTCAGATTTCAGAGGCGTGTACACCACCCACTGCTTCCGAGTATATAACACGCCAATGTCCAGTCTCTAGATAACAAGGTAGACAAAATTGGGGCAAGGGTTGCTTTCCAGAGATACATCAGGTATTGAAAAATACTCGGTTTCACGGAAACATGGTTCTCTCGGGATATGTTGTCAGAGTCGGTACAGCCACCGGGATTCTTTATGCGTTGCGCCGACAGAAATAAACATCTCTCTGAAAGAAGAAGGACGGGGGTGTATGCTTCATGATTAACTACTCATGGTGTAATCGTAACAACATACAGGAATTCAAGTCCTATTGTTCACTGGACCTAGAATTTCTCACAGTCAAATTCCGACCATATTATCTCCCAAGAGAAGTCTCGTCCGTTATTGTCACAGCCGCGTATATCCCACCTCAAGCCGATTGTCACGTTCGTCAGAATAATTATCGGACGAAGCTGCAGCGCGATATAGTTTCCACATATTTTTTTATAGAAACTCACAAAGCAACAAAGAATAAATGAAACAAACAACAAACCGTGACTACAGAAGTGCTACGTGCACTTACTCAAAACAATATCCCATAAAACACAGATGGAAAAAGGCTACATAAATATGATCCCCAATTAGAGACAACGATTACCAGCTGCCACTAATTGGGAATCATACCAGTCACAAACATAGAAAACAAAACTAGAACCCCACATAGAAAATATAAACTAGACTACCCCCCCCAGTCACGCCCTGATCTACTACACCATAGAAAATAAAGGCTCACTATGGTCAGGACGTGACACCGATAATACAACGGCCCTCAAGGAACTTCACTGCACTCTATGCAAACTGGAAACCATATATCCTGAGGCTGCATTTATTGTCTATGGGGATTTTAACTTCTTGTAACTAGGGGGCAGTATATCAATTTTTGGAAAAATAACGTTCCCAAAGTAAACGGGCTATTTTGTCAGGACAAGATGCGAGAATATGCATATAATTGACAGCTTAGGATAGAAAACACTCTAAAGTTTCCAAAACTGTAAAAATATTGTCTGTGAGTATAACAGAACTGATATTGCAGGCGAAAGCCTGAGAAAAATCCAATCCGGAAGTGACTCATGTTTTGAAAGCTCTGCATTCCGATGCGTCCCTATTGAGCAGTGAATGGGCTATCAACCAGATTCCTTTTTCTACGTATCCCCCAAGGTGTCTACAGCATTTTGACATAGTTTCACGCATTTATGTTGAAGAATGAGCGTAAGCGACTATATTGCGTAAGTGGTCACCTGATGGCTCTCAGAGTGATTCTTGCGTAAAATACAGAGGTAGCCATTTTTCCTCTCGGTCCTACTGAAAAGCCAATTGTCCCGGTGGATATATTATCGAATAGATATTTGAAAAACACCTTGAGGATTGATTATAAACAACGTTTTCCATGTTTCTGTTGATATTATGGAGCCAATTTGGAATATTTTTCGGCGTTTTCGTGGCTGCAATTTCCGGTCGATTTCTCAGCCAAACGTGAAGAACAAACGGAGCTATTTCGCCTACAAAAATAATATTTTTGGAAAAAAGGAACATTTGCTATCTAACTGGGAGTCTCCTGAGTGAAAACATCCGAAGCTCATCAAAGGTAAATGATTTAATTTGATTGCTTTTCTTATTTACGTTACCAAGTTGCCTACTGCTAGCTGGACATAATGCTATGCTATCGATAAACTTACACAAATGTTTGTCTTGCTCTGGCTGTAAAGCATATTTTCAAAATCTGAGACGACAGGGTAATTATCAAAAGGCTAAGCTGTGTTTCAATATATTTCACTTGTGATTTTATGAATAGGAATATTTTCTAGTAATATTTATGTCCGTTGCGTTATGCTAATTAGTGTCAGATGATGACAACGATCCCGGACCCGGGATGGGTAGTTACAAAGCAAATTTGAGAACAAGGTTACCTAAATTCTATCAGCATATTGATTGTAGCACTCATGCGGGCAATACACTGGATCACTGCTACTCTAACTTTCACAATGCACACAAGGCCCTCCCTTGCCCTCTCTTCATCAAATCTGAACATAACTCCATTTTGCTCCTCCCGTCCTATAGGCAGAAACTGGATGTACCCGTGACGAGAACTTTTCAACGCTGGTCTGACCAATCGGAATCCACGCTTCAAGAATGTTTTGATCACGCGGACTGGGAAATGTTCCGGGTAGCCTAAGAGAATAATATAGATTTATACCCTGATTCGGTGAGTGAATTTATAAGGAAGTGCATTGGAGATGTTATACCCACTGTGATTATTAACACCTACCCTAACCAGAAACCGTGGATAGTTGGCAGCATTTGAGCAAAACTGAAAGTGCGATATACGGCATTTAACCATGGAAAGATGACTGACAATATGGCTGAATACAAACAGTTTGGTTATTCCCTCCTCAAGGCAATCAAACAAGCAAAATGTCGGTATAGGGACAAAGTGAAGTCGCAATTCAACGGCTCAGACATGAGACTTATGCGGAAAGGTCTACAGGCAATCACGGACTACAAAAAGAAAACCAGCCACGTCACGGACACCGACATCTTTCTTCCAGACAAACTAAACACCTTCTTTGCACCCTTTGAGGATAATACTGTGCCACCAATGCGGCCCTCTAGCAAGGACTGCGGGCCCTCCCTCTCCCTCTCCTTCTCCATGGCTGACGTGAGTAAGCCATTTAAATGTGTTAACCCTCGCAAGGCTGCCGGCCCAAACGGCATCCCTAGCCACATCCTTAGAGCATGCGTAGACCAGCTGGCTGGTGTGTTTAGAGACATATTCAATCTCTCCCTATCCCAGTCTGCTGTCCCCACATGCTTCAAGATGGCTACCATTGTTCCTGTACCCAAGAAGGCAAAGGTAACTGAACTAAATGATTATTGCCCATAGCACTCATTTCTGGCATAATGAAATGCTTTGAGAGAACAGTCAATCAATGATCATATCACCTCCACCTTACCTGCCACCCTAGACCCACTTCAATTTGTATACTGCCCCAATAGGTCCACAGACATTGCAATCGCCATCACAATGCACACTGCCCTATCCCATCTGGACAAGAGGAATACCCATGTAAGAATGCTGTTCATTGACTACAGCTCAGCATTCAACATCATAGTACCCTCCAAGCTCACCATTAAGCTTGAGGCCGTGGGTCTCAACTCTGCCCTGTACAATTGGGTCCTGGACTTCCTGACGGGCCACCTCCTAGTGGTGAAGGTAGGAAACAACATCTCCACTTTGCTGATCCTCAACACTGGGGCCCCACAAGGGTGCGTGCTCAACCCCCTCCTGTACTCCCTGTTCCCCCATGACTGTGTGGCCCTGCACGCCTCCAACTCAATCATCAAGTTTGCAGACGACACAACAGTAGTGGGCTCGATTACCAGCAACAACGAAACAGCCTACAGGGAGAAGCTGAGGGCACTCGGAGTCTCATTGCTCATCTCATATGTATATACTGCATTTTATACCATCTATTGCATCTTGCCTATGCCGCTCGGTCATCGCTCATCCATATATTTCTATATATATATTTTTATTCCATCCATTTATTTTGGATGTGTGTGTATTGGGTAGTTGTTAGATTACTGTTAGATATTACTGCACTGTTGGAACTAGAAGCACAAGCATTTCGCTACAGTCGCGTTAACATCTGCTAACCGTGTGTATGTGACCAATAACAGTTGATTGGATTTGGGATGGCCATCAATGTGTGTGTGTGTGGGGGGGGGGGGTCTGGAAACAGGAGACAAAGGCCTGTGAGACAAAGGTTTAATCTTAGACACATGAAACGTGGGATGTATACAGAGGGTGCGGGGCAACACTTCACAACACAACAGCAGTGGGACTAAGGATTTTAGAGATGGGAAAGTGGCCGATAAAGCCAGGGACCGTTGGCGGTCCACCTGTTGCCGATACCTGAAGAGCGG
The DNA here is from genome assembly GCF_034236695.1 of Oncorhynchus nerka. Taxonomy (NCBI): domain Eukaryota; kingdom Metazoa; phylum Chordata; class Actinopteri; order Salmoniformes; family Salmonidae; genus Oncorhynchus; species Oncorhynchus nerka. Next base: position 37,108,494 of record NC_088407.1, read on the forward strand.
ACCATGCTCGCTTCCAGGTACGCCAACAGCGACGGACGAACATCTGGGCTGGGGGTATGCTGACCTCTTGCTCTGGGAAGAGCAGAGGCCGGTAACCCAGGGAACACTCGAAAGACGAGAGCCCAGTGGCTGAGCAGGGCAGGGTGTTCCGGGCGTACTCCGCCCACATGAGTTGCTTGCTCCAGGTTGTGGGATTGGCTGTGCTCCAGGTCCTGATTGGCACACTTCGACTGACCGCTGGACTGAGGATGAAACCTGGAGGGAAAGTTGGCCAGTGTGCAGAATGCCTTCCAGAATCGGGACAAGAACTGAGGACCATGATCGGAGACCGAGTCGACAGGAAGTCCATGGATTCTGAAGACGTGCTGCACCATGAGCTGGGCCGTCTCCTTAGCTGAAGGTAACTTGGGGAGGGGAATGAAATGGGCGGCTTTAGAAAACTGATGGGACCATCCGGATGGATGAGGATGGGGGTAAAACGATGCTTGAGATCCAAAAATGCCCTGCCCACAGCTGGGGACCATGTGAACTGCACCTTAGGAGAAGTGAGTGCAGAGAGGGGAGAAGCCAGGGTGCTGTAGTCCCGAATGAAGAGGCGGGAGAAATGCAAATCCCAGAAAACGTTGCAACTGCACTCTAGAGGTGGGTTGGGGCAAATCCACCACCACTCTCACCTTGTCAGGATCCATTTGAACGTTCCCTCCAGCGATGACATATCCAAGAAAAGAGAGAGTGGATCAATGGAATTCACACTTCTCTGCTTTCACAAACAACTGGTTCTCCAACAGGAGCTGGAGGACTTGTCGGACATGGAGGACATGCTCTTGAGCAGAACGGGAGAAAACAAGGATGTCGTCAAAGTATACAAACACAAACCGATTCAACATGTCACGGAGCACATCGTTCCACTCATCTCCTTCCCATATCCGAACTAGGTGGTAGGCATTTCGAAGGTCCAACTTAGAAGAGATGGTTGCCCCCCGGAGAGGTTAGAAAGCCAAGGACAGGAGTGGTAGAGCGTAACCGTTCTTTACAGTGATGTCATTGAGGCCCCGGTAGTCGATACATGGACGCAGGGTCTTGTCCTTCTTTTCCGCATAGAAGAAACCTTATCCGACAGGGGAGGCAGAATGATTAATTCTCCCCGCAGCCAGAGAGTCCTCAATGTACTCCTCCATGGCCTTGTTCTTAGGGCCAGACAGGGAATATAGACACCCACGAGGCGGTGTGGTGCCCAGGAGGAGGTCAATGGCACAATCGTATAGACGATGTGGAGGAAGGGAGGTCTGCCATACGAGTAGAAGTAGCATTCGGGCCACCTCTCTCCTGGACACCGGAGAATTGAACACCTTCCTCACCTCCACCACGAAATCCTCCAGACGAAGGCAAATGGCGGATCGTTGCTCACAAACCGGCATAGCCCAGGTGAGCGCCCTTCCAGACATCAGTGTTATGAGATACGCTATCTTCGAACGATCTGAAGGAAACAAAGTGGGCTACAGCTCAAAGATGAGGGAATAGTGGGAAAGAAACACACGGCAGGTTCCAGGATCCCCAGCATAGCGCTCCGGAGGAGGTAAGCGGGGTTCTCGGGAAGCCGGGGGAGGTAAGTGGGGTTCTCGGGAAGCCGGGGTAGGCTGAACAAAATCACCACTGGTGGTGTGATTACTGAGCATCCGGGAGGTCTCCGTTGTGGCATACTACCTGATAGATAGTCCACGGAATTGCTCCAGTAATGGTTCGAAGCCCTGGTCATGGCGTTCTGCAAAAGTATGGAGCCCTCCTATAAAGGTTATGGAGTAGCTCCTCATGTCTTCCAATGGTGGCTCCATGCAGGGAGACAGTGATGCGGAGCTGTTCCAAGTTTACTGGGTCAGTCATGGCCAATTCGTACTATAACAATATAGGATGAGACCCAAATGCAGACACAGGAGGCAGATGGTTCGAGTCTCTGATATTTATTAATAGACAAGGGGCAGGCAAGAGGCAGGTCAAGGACAGGAAGAGGTTCGTAAACCAGGTCTTAGTCACATGGGTACATGACGACAGGCAGGCTCGAGGTCAGGGCTGGCAGAATGGTATGGCAGACGGGCTCAGGGTCAGGGAAGGCAGAAAAAGTTGGATCCTTGAGGACTAGAAAAACAGGAGTCTGGAAAAACACGCTGGTAGGCTTGAGGAGACAAGATGAACTGGCAACAGAAAACAGAAACCACCCGTATAAATACACAGGGGATAATTGAACAAATGTGAGACACCTGGTAGAGGGTGGAGACAAGCACAATAGAGATTAAACAGATCGGGGTGTGACACATTCACCACAAAAACTAAGATGTGATTTCTGTCATGTACATGTTTTGTTAATAATCTGTATAATTACTATTTTTTTTATTCACAGTCTTCACTCTCCCTACACCTCTGATGAATATATCAGGAAACCTGTTCGATCACCACAGAGAACATACCAGAGGATATACCCATTGGACTTGGTGCTCAGCTGGGAGTTTCCCTCTTACTTAGATTTTGCTATTGGCTTTGCCACTAAAATCATAATAAACACTGACAAGTAAATATTGTGTTATTGTTAAAAAAAAAAACTTTTAAAGGATTCTTCGAAATAACTTACAGTGCCTTCGGAAAGTATTCAGAGTCCTTGACTTTGTCCACATTTTTTTAGGTTACAGTGTTATTCTAAAATTGCTTAAATTGTTTTCCCCCTCATCAAACTGCATACAACAATGACAAAGAAGAAAATGTTTTATTTTTGCTAATTTATATATATAAAAAACACGTAAATATCACATTTACATACGTAGGTATTCAGCCCCTTTACTCAGTACTTTCTTAAAGGACATTTGGCAGTGATTACAGCCTCGATTCTTCATGGGTATGACACTACAAGCTTGGCACACCTGTATTTGGGGAGTTTCTCCCATTCTTCTCTGCAGATCCTCTCAAGCTTGAATGGGGTGCGTCGCTGCACAGCTATTTTCAGGTCTCTCCAGAGATGCTCGATCGAGTTCAAGTCCGGGCTCTGACTGGGCCACTCAAGGACATTCAGAGACTTGTGTTGAAGCCACTCCTGTGTTGAAGCCACTCATTGTCCTGTTGGAAGTTGAACCTTTGCCCCAGTTTGTGGTCCTGAGCGCTCTGGAGCAGGATTTCAAGAATCTCTCTGTACTTTTCTCTGTTCATCTTTGCATCAATCCTGACTAGTCTTCCAGTTCCTGCCACTGAAAAACATCCCCACAGCATGATGCTACCACCACCATGCTTCACCATAGGGATGGTGCAAGGTTTCCTCCAGACATGACGCTTGGAATTCAGGCCAAAGATTTGACTTTTGATTTCATCAGACCATGAGAATTTTATTTCTATAGGTGCTTTTTGGCAAACTCCAAGCGAGCTGTCATGTGCCTTTTACTGAGGAGTGGCCTCAGGCCTACCATAAAGGCCTGATTGGTGGAATGCTGCAGAGATGGTTGTCCTTCTGGAAGGTTCTCCCATCTCTACAGAGGAACTCTAGACCTCTGTCAGAATGACCATCGGGTTCTTGGTCACCTCCCTGATTGCTCAGTTTTGCCAGGCGGCCAGCTCTAGGAGGAGTCTTGGTGGTTCCAAACTTTTTCCATTAAGAGTGATGGAGGCCACTGTGTTCTTGGGGACCTTCAATGTTGCAGATTTTGTTTTGGTAACCTTCCCCAGATCTGTGCCTCGACACAATCCTGTCTAGGAGCTCTACGGACAATTCCTTTGACCCCATGGCTTGGTTTTTACTCTGACATGCACTGACACTTGTGGGACCTTATATAGACAGGTGTGTGCCTTTCTAAATCATGTCCAATCAATTGAATTTACCACAGGTGGACTCCAATCAAGTTGCAGGAACATCTCCAGGATGATCAATGGAAACAGCATGCACCTGAGCTCAATTTCGTGTATCATAGCAAAGGGTCTGAATACTTATGTAAATAAGGTATTTCTGTTTTTTATTGAGAAAAAAAACGCTAAAATTTCTAAAACCTGTTTTTGATTTGTCATTATGGGGTATTGTGCATAGAATGCTGAGGATTTGTTGAAATCCATGTTAGAATAAGGCTGTAACATAACAAAATGTGGAAATAGTGACGGGGTTTCAATTTGAAGAACCCCTAAACGATACTCCAGGAACCTTTTCGCTTAGTGTTGTTTAACTGTTGTTTAATTCCAATTTATATAGTTTTCCAAAGAAGCTTTTAAAAGTGTTATTAATAAAGTTTTTGTTTCTAATTAAAGCATTTTAATCCTTATATTTTAAAACTATAACTGCTTTGGCATTCATTAGTTTTGTGAGGACAACAAGGTGTTTACCTGGTTCAGAAATGTATTCTTCTTCTCCTTGTTAACATTTTTTAATGAGCTTTTTCTTATTTATTTTCTTATTTATTATTATTTAATTTTAATTTCTAACTCGAGTAAAATGTTTCCAGAGTATGAGATTATCATTCCCGTTAATATACGCCTTTAAAGAATCCCAAATTATGTCAAAGGTCGGCTTTTCTCTGTCCTCTATGTCCACATTTGTAAAGGTTTACATTTTTTTGCGTGAGAATGTAATATATTTTGGGTCTTGAAGATGTACTCTGTTCATTCTCCATATTCTGTCACTGAGTGTATTTTCCATTGGTATAACTAAGCATGGCCGTGGCAACGTCATAGGATGCCACCTTTCCAACAATTCAGTTCCTCAAATTTTGCCCTGCTATAGCTGCCCTGGTCAACTGTAAGTGCTGTTATTGTGAAGTGGAAACGTCTAGGAGAAACAACGGCTCAGCCGCAAAGTGGTAGGCCACACAAGCTCACAGAAAGGGACCTTTGAGTGGTGAAGCAAGTACAAATCGCCTGTCCTCGAGTTCCAAAATGCCTCTGGAAGCAACGTCAGCACAAGAACTGTTCATCGGGAGCTTCATGAAAGGGGTTTCCTTGGCCGAGCAGCCACACACAAGCCTAAGATCACCGTTCCAAATGTCAGTTGTCGGCTGGAGTGGTGTAATGCCATCACCATTGGACTCTGGAGCAGTGGAAATGCGTTCTCTGGAGTGATGAATCACGCTTCACCATCTGGCAGTCCGACGGACGAATCTGGGTTTGGCAGATTCCAGGAGAATGTTACCTGCCTGAATGCCAACTGTAAAGTTTGGTGTAGGATGAATAATGGTCTGGGTCTGTTTCCCATGGTTCGGGCTAGGCCCCTTAGTTTCAGTGAAGGAAACTCTTAATGCTACAGCATACAATGACATTCTAGACGATTCTGTGCTTCCAACTTTGTGGCAACATTTTGGGGAAGGCCCTTTCCTGTTTCAGCATTACAAAACCCCCGTGCACAAAGCGAGGTACAGAAATGGTTTGTCGAAATCGGTGTGGAAGAACTTGACTGATCTACATAGAGCCATGACCTCAATCCCACCCAACACCTTTGGGATGAATTGGAACGGCGACTGCGAGCCAGTTCTAATTGCCCAACGTCAGTGCCCGACCTCATTAACGCTTTTGTCGGTGAATGGAAGGAAGTCCCCACGGCAATTTCCCAACATCTAATGGAAAACCTTTCCGGGATTGTGGAGGCTGTTATAGCAGCAAAAGGGGGACCAACTCCATATTAACGCCCATGATTTTGGAATGAGATGTTCGACAAGCAGGTTTCCACATACTTTTGGTAATGTAGTGTAGGTTAAAAACAAAATGAAATGAAATGATGAAATCAATATGTATTTTTCATCATGTAAATCACAATTAAAAATTTGAAAACGGTCTTCTTGGTCCATGTACTGGGATATATGGGAAAATGGTGTATTCTTGTTCATCAGCCTATACCTCTGCTGTTACTACAGTAGGTGGCAGCATAGGGCTCTCTAAGAAGCAGATTTTTTTGATGGTCCGCATTTTGAAAATGCAGGCTTGTAAATGTGACTCCTGCAAGTAAGTTTTGCACACCTGAATTGTACAATAATATGCACATGTATCTTTCATTTGGTCCTGCTTTAAATGACGATTAGCTTATAAAGGCTTCATAAAGCCTTCATAGTGCCTTCTTAAGCACTATGTACACGTGTTACAAAACATCTATGTCATTCTTTATAAATGGTTCATAAATGTGGCCTGTGTGACATAATTACCCATGTCTAATTTAACATAACTCACTAAGTCAAATATGATATAAACATGTGCTTTATAAAGGGTGACATCCTTCAGTTGTGATAAAGTCATGTTAGATACATAAGACCTGTAACGGTTCTCCTCGTCATCTGAGGAGGAGTAAGAGATGTCGGACCAATGTGCAGCGTGGTAAGTGTCCATTTTAATAATAATACTGAACACTACAAAGTACAAAACAACAATGTAAATTTGTATATTTTTTACCTTTATTTAACTAGGCAAGTAAGTTAAGAACAAATTCTTATTTTCAATGACAGCCTAGGAACAGTGGGTTATCTGCCTGTTCAGGGGCAGAATGGCAGACTTGTACCTTGTCAGCTCAGGGGTTTGATCTTGCAACCTTCCGGTTACTAGTCCAACACTCTAACCACTAGGCTACCCTGCCATCCCAAATGAACAAATTAAAATAGAGACAGTCCCGTGTGGTACAAACACAGACACAGGAAACAATCACCCACAACTCAAAAGTGAAACCAGGCTACGTAAATATGGTTCTCAATCAGGGACAACAATAAACAGCTGCCTCTGAATGAGAACCATACCAGGCCAAACACAGAAAACTCAAAACATAGAAAAAGGAACATAGACACCCAACCCACGCACTGACCATACTAAAACAAAGACATAATAAAAGAACTAAGGTCAGAACGTGACAAGACCCAATCCGTTCCAAGACACTTCCGCCCAAATGCGTGGAATATCTGGTGGACCAACACATCAAACTTGGCCATCATTAGTTAGGGTTATATTTAAAATATATATTTTTTTATTACATATCATTCTACAAATGGGCAGTGTTTAGCCATAATTATGACTTTTGAATGTGTTAAGTAATGACAATGACGAATACTTTACTCAGTAAGGTCACTCCCATACAATTCTATGGTCACTCTCACTCAGGTTAACATTGAATGCTTGATATCCCAGGCGTATACAGTGTTTCCTCCTTTAAAAGTTGCTAGCTTACACCGCAGGACTTAGAGGTACCCAGCGTCACTGCTTCATTGCTCCAGACCACCACAAGGGGGAGTTAGAGCACTCATTATGCATTTGGGTCCCAAGGTTTGTATATGACCAATCATATTGAGTGGTTCCAATGACACCCGTCTCTGGTGACTTCAGCAAAGATGGCTGACAAAACATTATGGGGAAGCAAATGTATGTAGTTATAACGTCATAACGAGTCAAGCAAAAAATGTACAATTGAGAGGAATATGTTAGTTAGTGTAGAGTCAAACGATTGTGCATATTTTTTTGTCAAACGTTAATTTACGAAAATCGCTATTTAGCAAGTTCTTTTCAGCCTTATCCAATACCAGGTGTATCAAACTCATTCATTATAGCAAGCAGGGAGCAGGTTTTCGAACCCTCAACATTCTAGCCCGAAGTCCAGCTGTATTGACTGTAACCAAATGTACTAATTGGGGCCGATTGTGGCTAAAAACACTTCATCAATTGGAATCTTTAACATGTGGAAAGGGAAAAAAGTATTATTATTCGTTTTTTTTACAAGCATAGCAGGATGCGCTATTAGCTGAACAATAGACTATTCAACCTTTACAAAATGAATTGTATAATAGCTGAGCTAGGTGTGAACCCCCACCCCCTTCCCAACTTGAGCTAGGTGTGAACCCCCTCCCCCCCTCCCCAACTTGCAAGAAATCATTTTCTGGACTATCTAGAAAAAGCAGCGGAGATGCGCAATAGATTTCTAAGAGGCTATTCTCCACAATGTGTGGATGAAGCTCTTAATTTGGCATTTGGGAAACACGAGATGAACTGCTACAAAAAAGACCTGCTAAAGCTAAAGAACACTCTATAATGTTCACAACTACATATACTTTAACCCCATGAAAGGTGGGAGATGCGGTCAAGAAACACTGGCATGTTTTATTTATGCAATAAATTGGTACATTCCAACTGCCAGCCACAAAAGAAAATCATCTCCAGACATGATTTCCTAAAGGACTTAATGATGAAATGCCTATGTATGGTATGTTGTAAATTTGAAAATTAATTATGTCCCTATTTCAGATTACTCTGACGTTTTTCTTACACTGTACACAAGGATTCATGAAAACTTGCTTGGTAGGTTGATGTCCTCATTGTGGTTTGACAGACGTGTTTAATACGTTTTATGTACACACTTTATTTGAATATTTATGAAATGCATATTTTTATATTTGGTAGCAATTATTTGTTTTTCCTTCACCTACAACCCTTTTCCATGCGTGGAATGGATGTGGTGGGGCTAGGTCTACTTAAGGGTGCTAATTTAAAAAACTCACAAAAGCTCTTACGAAGGCTGTGAGGCCGATACAAAAAGCTTATTAAAGAACAGTGATACGATCAAAAGCAGTGTGCGGGTTCCTTCTTCTTTTTCCTCATCTTATCCGGCTGTTGCCATGCACCTGCAAAAAAGATAGCTGAGATGTGCGAGTACATTTTGAAGTTGACTTTACAAACAACAAGAGGGCTTAATTGGAGTCTATTTCTTCAGAGCCTAGACCTATATAGAATAACTTAACTGGCTGAGGTAGGTTATGAGGCTTAACAGCCTAATACAAGTAGGATTTTTTATAAGGCCTACTTACAACTGCAACTGGTCAAAAATGTAGCATCGTACATAAAACAATAATGTAAAGAAAAAAGTTATTAGTCCTACTTACAATTGCAACTGGTTGACAATGTAGCACCCTACATAAAAACAATAATTTAAAGAATAAAGGCTGCACGTTCGAACTAAAATAATGTAACTAACAAGAAAGTGCACATTTGTAATTCCCAAACTCTAAAAGTAATTGGAAAGGTGGATACAAATTATGCATGTGGTTACAATAAAGAATGTAGCCCATCATGCAAATGATTCCTATTAGCAGGACAATAGACTTTTTATAGCCCGGTGTAACAGTATAGCTTCCGTCCCTCTCTTCGCCCCTACCTGGGCGCGAACCAGGGAACCTCTGCATATATTGATAACAGCCACTCTCTAAGCATCATTACCCATCGCTCCACAAAAGCTGCTGCCCATCGCAGGGCAAGGGTAACAACTACTTCAAGATCTCAGAGAAAGTGAAGTCATCGATTGAAACGCTATTAGCGCGCAACCCGCTAACTAGCTAGCCATTTCACATCGGTTACACCGCCTCTGTTGTGAAAATCCCTCAACTTGCAATGTATTCGATGCTTAAGTACTCTAAAGTGTTACATTTGTAACTCAAAATCTTGATTTTCTGTAGCAATTTTGAGCAAATTGCTCAAGGGCCATGGTTGATTCATCTGTGAAGAGGACGTTAATTGAATGTCCCGCCATGACTGGGCCTGTAGGACGCAAAGTTCTTTGTCAGACAAATCATTGGGTGAAAACTACAGAACAGTACAAAACAAGCGAACACGCATGGTTAATGTTCTGAGAATGAAAAAATAAAAAATAAAATAAAACATTTCTTACCGAGCCGTGATGCCCGCAGATTACAGATTGCCTTTGCCGATCACTCATCATCTTCCTTCATCAGTGAGTCAATGGCTTGAATAGTCATTGACTCACTTACGCGTTGAAAATGAAAGAGATGGCGTCACAATCTATGCCAGGCACGCCTGTGAGCTCTGGAACTCCACCTCTGACAGGCAGAGTCAACATACAGTACAGTACGTGGTGGGTTCGTCAGGTTTTCGGATCACCCTGACATTTCTATTCCTCTACTGACAATAGAAATTGACCAACTGCTCACCAGGCACAGCAAGGGCCGTCCAAACCGTTATGCTGTTCTGCTATTCCAAGGATGTGTAACCAAAGAGAGATACCAGAGTGGGCACAGAATACATAGCTTTCCCGCCGTGGCCATCTATTTCAGCACTGTTTCGCGCTGCTCTGAGACAAGCATGGAGAAACCAAAATGTTCAAATATTCCATGATATTCTTAAAATATGTGTTGACCGAATATAAGCAAGTGATGTCTGCTAAATAATCAAGTTATGTTTTTCCAGAAAAAAATAATTCTAAATAACTGGATTTATTTACAAATTAGTGAGAAATGTCTCACCCCATGTTCAAGAATTGCCCTTTTCTCGCACACTCTAGGTTAAATGAAAACTAATGTCACGTTCTGACCTTAGTTCCTTTGTTTTGTCTTTTGTTTTAGTATGGTCAGGGCGTGAGTTGGGTGGGTTGTCTATGCTAGTTTGTCTATTTCTATTTTCTAGGAATGGGTACAGCGCTCCAAGGACACCTGGAAAGCCGTTCAGGACTCACTACGGTTAGCGGGAGAACGGCAGAAGAGGAGCACTGACCAGCACCGCAGTGAGGCCCCCGTGTTTGCACCGGGGGACAGGGTCTGGCTCTCGACCCGAAACCTGCCCCTCCGCCTGCCCTGTCGGAAGCTGGGGCCGCAGTGTGTGGGGCCGTTCAAAGTCCTGAGGAGAATAAACGAGGTGTGTTACAGGTTACAACTTCCTAGGTATTACCGTATTAACCCCTCGTTTCATGTGTCTCTCCTCAGGCCGGTGGTGGCTGGTCCCTTGCAAGAAGGTGAGGTGCCTGAGGTCCCTCCGCCCCCTCTGGACGGGTCCCCGGCGTACACAGTTCGGGGCATTCTGGATTCGAGACGCCGGGTGGGGGCCTACAGTACCTCATGGACTGGGAGGGGTACGGTCCGGAGGAGAGATGCTGGGTTCCGGTGGGGGACATTTTGGACCCTTCTCTCCTGAGAGATTTCCACCGCCTCCACCCGGATCGCCCAGCACCTCGTCCTCCGGGTCGTCCTCGAGGACGGTGGCGGCGCGCTGCGGGGGCCGCGCGTCAGGGGGGGGGGGGGTACTGTCACGACTTCCGCCGAAGTTGGCTCTCCTGCCTGTTCGGGCGGTGCTCGGCGGTCGTCATCACCGTCCTACTAGCCACTACCGATCCCTTTTTTGTTTGTCTGTTGGTTTTGTCTTATTAGTTTCACCTGTGTGTATTTTAGTTTAATTAACGTCCTTATATGTAGTAGGTTGTCCCACCCTTGTTTTGTGTTTTGTGTTTTTGTATTCATGTCATTTGGTGGAGTACTTGTGTTTTATTCTCCGGTCTATTTTGATTCTGTGTTGGATTATTCACCCTGTGTGTTGGGTTGACCTTCGTTTTTTTGTGCGCCGGAGAATAAACTGTCAAATCACTGAAACCTGCTCTCTGCGCCTGATTCCACCCACCTTGGTAAAACGTGACAGTTTGGCCTGGTATGGTTCTCAATCAGAGGCAGCTGTCAATCATTGTCCCTGATTGAGGACCATATTTAGGTAGCCTGTTTTCCATTGTGTTTTGTGGGTGGTTATTTTCAGTCTTTGTGTGTCTGCACCAGACAGAACTGTTTCGGTTGTTTCTTTGTTGTTTGTTATTCAGTGTTCAGTTTTTTCATTAAATAAGATGAACCCTTACCACGCTGCGCTTTGGTCCTCACCTTCATCCCAAGACAGCCTTTACAACTAAGCAATAGCACGATGTTGCACCAAGAAACACTTACCTTGATGAAAGCCCCAACCAAAGAAATTGAAAGTTACTTTCTTCTGGAACCAAGTTACATTTCCCTCAGTACACAAACATGCACACAACAAAACAAGACATACCGTGCGGTGCTGGGCCCAGTCAGGTATTTGACACATTCACCCACTTCCCCACTGAAAGATAAGCCCCAGAATGTTGGCATCACATTGTAACAGGTTATAATCAAGCCCTGGTCTCCAGCACGGGAACAGAAGAGGAAAACCTGGTGTGGTAGTTTCAGGTTGGACTACTCCAAATCATCTTTGGCTCTGACACACAAATGCAAGCTTTGCAGGTCCATCAATCCATTTCATACCCTACAGTAACATGTGGCTCATGAGAGAACCTTCATAAAACAGCAAAACATTAACATTAAAACATAACCTATTTATTGACGCTTTATGCAGTGTCCTGTAATACTTAGTTTGAAGTGAGACACCTTCGGTCAATTATAAGACATCCATAAAGACTCTATATTGCATCACGCTTTACTTAATTTAAAGTCAGACCCCTTTGGTCATTTATAACACATACATAAAATCCTTGTAACATATGACGCCGTACTTACTATAAGGCCAGACACCTTTGGTCATTCAAAACACATACATAAAGGCTTAATGATGTAAACACAAATGTACTGAGTAAGGCACTTAACCCTAATTATCGTGTAAGTTGCTCTCGATAAGAGTGTCTGCTAAATTATTAAAATGTAAAAATGTAAAGACAAATACATGACATTTCAAAAAGGCCAGCAATGCAATTACATTGACACTGACACAGGGCTGTGAATAATGTACTGTAGCTTGTCCCTGAGCTGACGGACAAATGGCTCTTGCCTCTTTTCCTGCATGTTGGTTCCAATCTTAAAAGTTATACCAAAGAAAGTTAGCAGGTCTATTAGGAAATGCCTTTGTCACACCATCTGGATAAGGGCATTTCTGTGCTGCTCCAGAAACTCTAAATGGGCACATGGAAAACTCCATTCAATTCATTTGATTATTTTCCTCTTTCATTTACATTCATATGACAAGACTATGAGAAGTGACTGTATCTGGGAGATTAAATTTAGCTGAGCCTGCAAGCTAGCTACATTTGGGATAGCTAGGAATTGCTCTGAAGTCACCAAAGTTATTTGAAATAACAATTTAGGTTGCTACAGTATGTAATTTAACTCAACACTTAACTACTACAAACTAATTTTAATTACAAGAAATAAATGTTAAAAACCTCTCTAGGGTACGTGAGATGCGAGCGTCCCACCTGTCAACAGCCAGTGAAACTGCAAGGTGCCAAATTCAAAACAACAGATATCCCATAATTAAAATTCCTCAAACGTACATGTATTTTACACCATTTTAAAGATACACTTGTTGTAAATCCAGCCACAGTGTCCGATTTCAAAAAGGCTTTACGATGAAAGCGAACCAAACGATTATGTTAGGTCAGAGCCAAGTCACAGAAAAACACAGCCATTTTCCAGCCAAAGAGAGGAGTCACAAAAATCAGAAATATACATAAAATTAATCACTAACATTTGATGATCTTCATCAGATGACACTCATAGGACTTCATGTTACACAATACATGTATGTTTTGTTTGGTAAAGTTCATATTTATATCCACAAATCTGAGTTTACATTGGCGCGTTATGTTCAGTAGTTCCAAAACATCCAGTGATTTTGCAGAGAGCAACATCAATTCACAGAAAAACTCATAATAAACATTGATAAATGATACAAATGTTATTCACAGAATTAAATATATACTGCTCCTTAATGCAACCACTGTGTCAGATTTAAAAAAACGTTACGGAAAAAGCAAACCATGCAATAATCTGAGGACGGCGCTCAGACGACAAATCAAGCCAAATTGATATCCGCCAAATCCAACATTAGTCAGAAATAGCACTATAAATATTCACTTACCTTTGATCTTCATCAGAATGCACTCCCAGGAATCCCAGTTCCACAATAAATGTTTGATTTGTTCGATAATGTCCATCATTTATGTCCAAATAGCTACTTTTGTTAGTGCGTTTTGTAAACAAATCCAACCTCACGAAGCGCGTTCACTAGTTGCAGATGAAATGTCAAAAAGTTCCGTTACAGTCTGTAGAAACATGTCAAACGATGTATAGAATCAATCTTTAGGATGTTTTTGACATAAATCTTCAATAATATTCCACCGGAGAATTCCTTTGTCTTCAGAAAAGCAATGGAACGAGAGCTACCTCTCACGTGAACGAGCATCACGAGGTCAAAGCATTCTGCCATACCTCTGACTCATTCCCCTCTAGTTCGGCCCCACAGTAGAAACATCAAACTAGGTTTTAAAGACTGTTGACATCTAGTGGAAGCCTTAAGAAGTGCAACATGTCCAATATCCCACTGTATCTTCAATAGGGGCTGAGTTGAAAAACTACAAACCTCAGATTTCCCACTTCCTGGTTGGATTTTATCTCAGGTTTTTGCCTGCCATATGAGTTCTGTTATACTCACAGACATCATTCAAACAGTTTTAGAAACTGTGTTTTCTACCCAGATCTACTAATTATATGCATATTCTAGCTTTTATGGCAGAGTAGCAGGCAGTTTAATTTGGGCACGCTTTTCATCCAAAATTCCCAATGCTGCCCCCTACCCGAGAGAACTTACTTGTTTCTCGCTGTCCAATGGCAGCACAAGTGGGCATTTGATTTACGAACTCATCGTCCTATTTGATTTGCAAATTCATATTCCTATTTGTTCATATTTATATGAGATTTGCATTAAATGTGGGTTTTAAAACATGTTCCATGGTCAAATAAATACCCCCAATGCAAATCACTGTATATCGAATACATATTGGCTTTGAGCAATAACTATACTGGGTGCCACAGTAAAAGTATTGTAAGGAATACTCAGCAGGTTCTGTAGAATGTATGTATGGTGTTATTTCATGGGGCTCTGAATAATGTGGAGTGTTGCTGGTCTTTTACTCCACCCATTCCATTGGCAGCCAAATCACATCACAGGTGCGCTTTCTTCACTACAGACAACCTTCTAACCAAGCAACAGTGCAGGGAATCCTCATTTAAAAAAATATTCAACTAGGCAAGTCAGTTAAGAACAAATGATTATTTACAATGACAGCCTAGGAACAGTTAACTGCCTTGTTCAGGGGTAAAACAACAGATTTTTATCTTGTCAGGTCGGTGATTCAATCTAGCAACTTTTTGGTTACTGGCCCAATGCTTTAACCACTAGGATACCTGCCGCCCCATGAGTTAAAGGGCAATTAAACAAAAACAGTTCATTTGATTTTTCCCAGACCTCAAAAGTCATCTCCTGATGTGGGTTAAGCATTGTTGTGAACACAGATAACCAAACTGAGTTGTATTTCTAATAAAACAAGTGTGAAAAAAATGGGGGAATTCCAAACCTGGAAAAACAAAACAAAGAAAACGGAATTTGGAGAGAAAAAACGGAAGTAGGCAAAAAATAAAAACAGATTTTAAAATGCCTTACCAACTTTTTTGATATGCATGACTGAACTTTAGAGTGTGTGTCATTCTGCAGCACATCATTTTGAGGGAAATTGAGGTCAGGTCCAATATTGACTATGCACCCAAGAGGGAAACAGGTTGGGCCATCCTAGAAATGTTTTAGGGAAATACTGTATAATATAATATATACAATTTAGCAGACACTTTTATCAAAATGACTTACAGTCATGCGTGAACAAATGTTTATGTATGGGTGGTCCTAGGAATTGATACCAATACCCTGGCGTTGAAATACTCTACCAAGATGTATGACAGGGTTACAAATGCTTTGTGTAGCCTCAATTTAATATGATTTCTAAGGCCTTTATTAAGTGATGCTTATGCCAACCTTTATAAAGCACAGGTTTGTGTCATATTTGACATAGTGTGTTATGTCACATTTATGAACCCTTCAAAAAGCAGGACATATAGATGACTTGTAACATATTTATGTTGTGTTTATTAAGGTTTTATGAAGGCTTTATTAGCTGCATGTAATTTAATAAAGTGGGACCACCCCAAAAAATGAAGCTCTGTCAAACTGGTTGTTGATCATTGCTAAAACAGCCATTTTCATGTCTTACAAGCAGATTTAAGTCAAAACTGTAACTAGGCCACTCAGGAACATTCAATGTCATCTTGGTAAGCAACTCCAGTGTATATTAGGCCTTGTGTTTTAGGTTATTGTCCTGCTGAAAGGTGAAATTGTCTCCCAGTGTTTGTTGAAAAGCAGACTGAACCAGGTTTTCCTCTAGGATTTTGCCTGTGCTTTGCTCTATTCCGTTTTTTCTATGCTAAAAAATGCCCTAGTCCTTGTCGATGACAAGCATACCCATAACATGATGCAGCCACCACCATGCTTGAAAATATGAAGAGTGGTACTCAGTAATGTGTTGTATTGGATTTGCCCCTGTATTCAGGACATAAAGTAAAAAAATATGCAATATTTTTTGCAGTTTGTCTTTAGTTCTTTATTGCAAACAGAATGCATGTTCTGGAATACTTGTATTCTGTACAGGCTTCTTTATTTCTCATTTTTTAAATGTTTTGTTAGTTTTATGGAGCAACTACAATGTTGTGATTCATCTTCAGTTTTCTCCTGTCAAAGCCATTAAACTCTGCAGCTGTTTTAAAGTCACCATTAGGCCTCATGGTGAAATCCATGAGCGGTTTCCTTCCTGTCCGGCAACTGAGTTAGGAAGGATGCCTGTATCTTTCTTTGCCTTTCAATTCAACTTGTTACTCATGACAAAAGAGCCAGAGAAAAGAGAAAAACTCCTGCAGATTTGGAATAGAATAGAAGGCTGCAAGTTCTACAAGGCATTTCCTTTCCTTTCCCTGCACGGTCCTCAATTAAAGCAAATAAGACAAGATAAAATGGAGTAGATCTCTCAAACAGCATAAATCAGATTAAAAATAGATACTATCCCGGAAAGTCACTGTGCTCTTCTACCATGACACAACAGCTTAAAGGCTTACCCCTCCAACTATGAGAGTTGATCAGCAGGGTGTCAATAAGAATTTAAGGAAATTAGCAAAATTATCCATCATTAGTGATACTTTGTCAACTAGCCATAAGACGACATACAGAACAGCCAACTTCCTCAATAATGCCCTCACAATCTTGCACCCACCCCATCCCACAAACCTTTCATAAACATCTCCCAAAAAGAGCATTCAACTGTATACTAGACAAAACAAAATATGATGAAATTGTCCCGCAAGAGGGCAATTTGTCTTGACGTGCACGCACAATGCTCCATGTCAGTGGTTTCAAAACATTTTATAGTCCCGTATGTCACGGCTGATTTCCTCCTCTTCACCCACAAAATACCCAAAGAACATGGCTGCCTAAATATGGTTCCCAATCAGACACAACGATAAACACCTGCCTCTGATTGAGAACCAATCTAGGCAACCATAGACTTACATAAACACCTAGAATGAACACAACCCCATAAATCTATAAATCTAGCTCCAGGGTCAGCACACTCTCAATGTTGTTTGTTGCCATCATTGTAAGCCACACACACACACACACACACACACACACACACACACACACGCAATACGATACATCTATTACACATGAGAATGAGTGTGAGTTTTTGTCACAACCCGGCATGTGGGAAGTGACAAAGAGCACTTATAGGACCAGGGTACAAAGCCATCTTACATAGAAAACCTTATTTGTTCATCAACAATTGTGAATAACTCTCCACAGGCTAATGAGAAGGATGTGCTTGAAAGGATGCACATAACTCTGCAATGTTGGGTTGTATTGGAGAGAGTCTCAGTCTAAAATCATTGCCCACACAGTCTGTGCCTGTATTTAGTTTTCATGCTAGTGAGGGCTGAAAATCCACTTTCACATAGGTACATGGTTGCAAAGGGCATCAGTGTCTTAACAGCGCAATTTGCCAAGGCAGGATACTCTGTGCCGCGGCCCTGTCCAGAAATCTGCCAGTGGCTTTTTCACAGAACCTCTTGTTGCAATTTCGATGAGGCTCTCTTGTTCAGATATTGGTAAGTGGACTGGAGACAGGGCATGAAAGGGATAATGAATCCAGTTGATTGTGTCATCCGTTTCGGGAAAGTACATGCGTAATTGCTCACCCAGCTCACTCAGGTGCTTCGCTATATCACATTTGACATTGTCCATAAGCTTGAGTTTATTTGCACACAAAAAGTAATACAATCATGGAAAGACCTGTGTGTTGTCCTTGTTAATGCAGACAGAGAAGAGCTCCAACTTCTTAATCATAGCCTCAATTTTGTCCCGCACATTAAATAGAGTCCCTGTAATCCTGGATTCAGATCATTCAGGCGAGAAAAAACATCACCTAGATTGACCAGTCGAGTGAGAAACCCGTCATCATGCAAGCGGTCAGACAAGTGAAAAATATGGCCAGTAAAGAAAACTTTAAACAATTTGTCAATACTTTGCTCCCTGATAACCAGCACACTTCTGTATGTTGTAAAAGCGTTATATGGTTGCTGCCCATATCTTTGCATAATGCAGAAAATACACAAGGGTTCAGGGGCCTTACTTTAACAAAGTTAAATGCTGCAGTGTACCCAAGTGGCGTTGGGAGCAACTGCTTGCATGCGCGTTACCACTCCACTATGTCTCCCTGTCATGGCCTTTACTTACAAAATGTCCAGTACTTAAAAAATATGATCTCCTGTTGTCCTGGTTTCCAGTTAACAATTTTTCACTGAAGTGTCCAAAACGTCTTTCAAGCTGTCAGCCATTCCCTTGGCAGCAAGAGCCTCTCGGTGGATGCTGCAGTGTACCCAAGTGGCGTTGGGAGCAACTGCTTGCATGGCGATTACCACTCCACTATGTCTCCCTGTCATGGCCTTTACTTACAAAATGTCCAGTACTTAAAAAATATGATCTCCTGTTGTCCTGGTTTCCAGATGTCTTCCTTAATTTACCCCCCCCATAAACGTAAAACGTAACGGACATATACCAGGAGCTGTGGAAGGCCCGCCACGTCTGTTGACTCATCCAGCTGTAATGCATAGAATTCACTGGTTTGTATGCAAAGCAGTAATTGTTATAAAACATCTCCTGCCATGTCACTGATGCTTTGTGAAACAGTGTTGTTTGATTGGCCTTTTCCCCCAGCATTGTCCCAGCCATATCCGCGGCAGCAGGAAGAATTAAGTCCTCCACAATAGTATGGGGCTTCCCTGTCCTAGCTACTCGGTAGCCCACCACATAAGACGCTTCTAGCCTGTTCTCATTATGGTATATGTTGCTTTTATACATGTGTTACTACTCAAAAGTTGTTTTAAAACGTCTTCGGGATCAGTGTGCCTTCCACGGGACGGTTGAGCTAAGGTAGGATAATGCGATTAGCATGAGGTTGTAAGTAACAAGAACATTTCCCAGGACATATACATATCTGCTATTGGCAGAAAGCTTACATTCTTGTTAATCTAACTGCACTGTCGAATTTACAGTAGCTATTACAGTGAAATAATACCATGCTATTGTTTGAGGAGAGTGCACAATTTTGAACATGAAAAGTTATTAATAAACAAATGATGCAGTCTTGATTTTTTTTTACAGAAATGCAATGGTTCATTGGATCACTCTAAAACGTTACACATACACTGATGCCATCTAGTGGCCAAACCCTAAATTTCACCTGAGCTTGAATAATACATTATGGCCTTTCTCTTGCATTTCAAAGATGACATAAAAAAAAATGCAAAAAAATGTTTTTTTTTCCTATGTATTATCTTTTTACCAGATCTATTGTGTTATATTCTACTACATTCCTTTCACATTTCCATAAACTGTGTTTCCTTTCAAATGGTACAAAGAATATGCATATCCTTGCTTCAGGGTCTGAGCTACAGGCAGTTAGATTTGGATATGTAATTTTAGGCGAACATTGAAATAATTGAAAAAAAGGAGCTCCCGTGGCTTATTTTTTAAATGGGCATGTTTCGTTTCTAAATGTCTGCGCAAGATTGGTTTCATTGAGTTGTGAGATAACACCTTTGCACATATAACACATATAGCACAATATAAGCGAACCCCAAATCAATGTAGTTCTCATCATAGCCTCTTCGATGGTCCTACGTCCTAGTCTGTTGTTCGGTACTTTCCCAGGTAAGTAGCTCTTTGGCTGCATCAGATACCCAA
Source organism: Oncorhynchus nerka (assembly GCF_034236695.1). NCBI lineage: Eukaryota > Metazoa > Chordata > Actinopteri > Salmoniformes > Salmonidae > Oncorhynchus > Oncorhynchus nerka. Next base: position 37,128,390 of record NC_088407.1, read on the forward strand.
CTGTCTGTGTCCATGCTAGCTGGGCTAGCAACAAATGTACAATTACTGATTCTAGCATTGTATATGCGTAGCCCAGTTTGGGTATAGCCGCTCCATGTCATACATCTTGGGCTTCTGCTCTTCATCCCCCTGTTGGTTTGCAGTGGACCAGCTTGCAGTGGTCTGTGCCACTGTGCCACAGATGGTCTCTGCTCTAGCATGAAATAAGCTCAGTGTGGGAGTGTGTGCCATGGGTTCTGGTGCCGGGCCCCGGTGACAGGAGGCAATGCAGGCCCTCTGCTCAGAAAGGCATCACGTTGTGGTGCTCAGACAAGCGATGATGATGTGTGATGGATCCCGGCGGACTACAGAATGACGGTCAGTCACACAGACGGTGGCGGGACCCCGGTCCCCAGCTCCTGGCCCCAGCCCTGCAGGTTGGCCCCTGAATAATTGAGAGACAATGTGGACCGTGACCTGTTACTCTGCTATCTTTATCCCATCCAACAGGAGAGGAGAGGGAGAAAAGGATGTGACACAGAGTTTAGAAAGGTAGTGTGGGGCTTCATGCATCCAACTGTCTCGCCAGGTATTCCGTTTCTCTAACGTATACAGTCTTAAGGTTTTAATTCGTCTCAAGATGGACACATGCATACATGTCCCTTTTAATTATACAAAAATTATGAAAATATTGCATTCATTTTGGAATGACAATATCTGAGTCTATTCCTAACATTCACATAGCAGAGAGAAAACTGTAGCAACAACCTCATCCAACCCTTGTCTGCTTTGAGTGATAGACATTGTGAGGAGTGACTGTATGTTATTACAGAAAATAAAAAATTACATGTTTGCTCACGTGTCAGTGTTTACTGTCTAACAGACGTTGACAAACAGTGGGGAAGGGTGGAGTGCCGTAAATAAACGCAGCGAAATTAGACGCCATGACTCCTTGTTAAGGCTGCCAAGGGGAGGGAAGAAGTGGAGCATTGCGAAAAGTTGAGAGGGAAAGAAAAGAGAGAAAACAAGAGAGCAAAAGAGTGAGAGAGACATAGTGGGGAATCTCAGACTCCCCGCTAGAAAGGGATAATGGTGCTTGTCTGTGTGATTTTCAGAGCCTTTATTTGAAATAACGGAAAGGCTGGAACTGGTAAGTAGTCGCTGGCACCATTGTCATTTTGACAGAGTAATAAGGAGTGGTGAGAGTGAGGAAATGGGGGTAAGTTAATGAAGTTAATACACATTTAGGAGTGTCTTAGCACGACAATGAAACATAACTTCTCATTTAAACCCTTTTGTAGGCTACATTGTGTTACTCAAGAGTTCCAGCATTTCTTTTACTGTATGTACTGCAACCAGAGATAGAGGGTGCTCCTCAATTCCACTTTCCTACAAAGTCACTTCCTACTGACATCTTGATAGATGGGAGTGCTTTAATTGCCTGTATATTGAAAGGTAGTGTTGTTTACGTCTGGGCCAGACGGAGGAGAGATGGAAATCGTTTTGGTAAGAGATGTTGGCTCCGATTAATTTATACAGACCTTGGCGCTAAAGGTTAGGACTAAAGATAAGTGGCTCACCCTGATTACAGTTTAATAACCACAAGGTGTCAAAATTCAATTCTCATCCATCTTGGACTGCTGCCGAACGTCTGAATCATTGTGCAAATGAATATGTATATAATATTTGGGCCACACGAACCAGTGTGACTACTACCAAGCTACCTCTATATCTGTTATACACAACGGAAATGGGCTGAGGGTGGCTGCAGCTCTCTCTTACTTTGGGTGTTTGAATAAATGTGCGTGTTTGTGTGTGGCTGTTAGATTGTGTGTTCTACCCAGGGCCGCCGGGAAAAAATGTGGCGAGGGGACAGCACTTTTCAAATGAAAATAAACCAACACAAAGTGTTAAAAAGAAGGGCAAAGCGCTCTTTGTGTGTCTTGACCAATCAGATTCACGAAAAACGCAGGTCGTGCAGGCTGGGCACAACACACAAAGTTCAAGGCGCGCTCTGTGTGATTATTCATTGCCGTAACAAGCCAAGTATTCCTTTGTCTTTCAATCACCTTCTCCAGGTGTTATGATAAAACTGTTCCAAGGCGAAAGATAGGCCTCAATAACGAATCAATCTGGCTGTTTTGTTTGGGAAATAATTTGCCACAAGAAACATGCTCTTATGGTACCTTTGAGAACAACGCAGGCTTTAAACAATTTAGAGGAAAGTTGGGATGGGTCCTCACCGTTAAGACAAAAGTTGTACATTGAGTCGAAGGCTAAGGCATGCATAGCATGATCAAATCGCAGTGAAACAAAAGAGGGCAGGGAACATCAATATGAGATATGAATAATGGTGGGTGTTCCTTTAGTGCAAAACACTGGTAGCTGGAGCCATTCAATATCCATCGATTAGGGACGCTGCTTCCGCGAGTGATTCGACACACAAGATGCGCTCTCCGCTGTGCCACCACTGTTTCTCCATCCTTGCACCGTGAGTGAATTATTTTGTCTAAAAGGCAATTTATTTGGGAGATAAAACAGCCTTTGGTTAATCCGTAGCCGAGCGAGTGGTTTGTTTTGTTTTCGTTGTTTTTGTCTTATTTATGTACTGTATCAGGCTGTATCAGTGAAACTCCACTGTTTGTCTGCCCTTTTCCTCCCTCTTGAAGTGTCTGGTAATAACAATTAGATGATGGTTGGGAATCATACTTAGGTTGCCCTTTTCCCCTCCTTTCAGTGTGGGTAGTTAACTTTGTTTGTGGCACTTAGCCCTGTAAGCTTCATGGTTGTTTCTTTCGTTTGTTGTTTTGTTGGCGACATTTTAAAATAAAATAAAATGTACACTCACGATGCTGCACCTTGGTCTCATTCCGACGACGGCCATGACAGAAGGGAGGAGATGGAGGCAGCTAAGGCGGAGCGGCGGCGATATGAGGCGGCAGGTCAGCGAAGCAGGCACGAGAGGCAGCCCCAAAATGTATTTTTTGGTGGGGGCACACGGGGAGATTGGCGGAGTCAGAGTTTAGACCTGAGCCAACTCCTGTGCTTACCGTGGGGAGCATGTGACTGGTCAGGCACCGTGTTATGGGGTGATGCGCACGGTGTCTCGAGTGAGCATTCACAGGCCGGTGTGCTCTGTGCCAGCGTCCCGCATTTGCCGGGTGGAAGTGGGCATCCAGCCAGAATGGGTTGTGCCAGCTCTGTGCTCGAGACCGCCAGTGCGCTTTCATGGCCCAGTGTATTCGATGCCCGCCACACGCTCCAGGCCTCCCGTGTGTCTCTCCAGCTCGGTGAGTCCTGTGCCTGCATCAAGGACCAGGCATCCTGTGTGTCTCCCCAGCTTGGTGAGTCCTGTGCCTGCGCCCAGAAAGAAGCCTCCAGTGATGATCCATGGCAAGAAGCCTCCAGTGATGATCCATGGCACGAAGCCTCCAGTGATGATCCATGGCAAGAAGCCTCCAGTGATGATCCATGGCACGAAGCCGCCAACGACGGCCTCCAGTCCGGAGCCTCCAGCGACGTCCTTCAGTCCGGAGCCTCCAAAGATGGTCTCCAGTCCGGAGCCTCCAGCGGCGGCCTCCAGTCCGGAGCCTCCAGCGCCGGTCTCCAGTCCGGAGCCTCCAGGGGACGGTCTCCAGTCCGGAGTCTCCAGCGACGGTCTCCTGTCTGGAGCCTCCAGCGACGGTCTCCTGTCCGGAGCCTCCAGCGGATGGTCTCCAGTCCGGAGTCTCCAGCGACGGTCTCCTGTCTGGAGCCTCCAGCGACGGTCTCCTGTCTGGAGCCTCCAGCGACGGTCTCCTGTCCGGAGCCTCCACTGACGGCCTCCAGTCCGGACCCAACGAGGGTGCCCAGTCCGGGGCCCGCAACAAGGGTGCCCAGTCCGGGGCCCGCAACGAGGGTGCCCAGTCCGGGGCCCGCAACGAGGGTCACAGGTTGTACATCCCGCACCAGAGCCGCCACCGCGGATAGATGCCCACCCAGACCCTCCCCTATAGGTTCAGGTTTTGCGGCCGGAGTACACACCTTTGGGGGTGGGTACTGTCACACCCTGACCTTAGAGAGACGTTAATTTATTTCTCTATTTGGTTAGGTCAGGGTGTGATGTGGGGTGGGCATTCTATTTTTTGTTTTCTAGGTTTGTCTCGATTGGGAATCATACTTAGGTAGCCCTTTTTCTCTCTTTTCAGTGTGGGTAGTTAACTTTGTTTGTGGCACTTAGCCCTGTAAGCTTCACGGTTGTTTCTTTCGTTTGCTGTTTTGTTAGCGACATTTTAAAATAAAATAAAATGTACTCTCACCACGCTGCACCTTGGTCTCATTCCGACGACGGCCGTGACATGGACATCAGGACTGCGGTTACTCACCACGGACTGGCAGAATCCTTTTTTTAACTTTAAAGAGTCTGACGAGGCCGACCCGAACGATATACTGCTTTCTCGGGAACAGGCCCAAATCCCTGTGATTTTCATGAAGAGGAGGCGGAGAAAAAGGGGCCGGAGGGGGGGCTACCTTTGGCATATTCGTAGGCGATCTAATAAACCCCCACTTCCTTCCATTCTGCTAGCAAACGTGTAATCTTTGGACAATAAAATAGATAACCTACGGAAGATTAAACTACCAACGGGACATTCAAAACTGTAATATCTTATTCTTCACGGAGACGTGGCTGAACTATGACACCATCAACATACAGGTTGCTGGTTATACGCTGCACTAGCAGGATAGAACAGACAAGGGGCGGCAGACTATTTTTGTAAATAACAGCTGGTGCACGATATCTAAGGAAGTCTCGTGCTATTCCTCGCCTGGGGTAGAGTATCTAATGATAAAATGTAGACCACACTACCTATCCAGAGTTTTCATCTGTATTTTTCTTAGCTGTTTACACACCACCACAGTCAGAGGCTGGCACTAAGACAGCATAGAATGAGGATTTCCGCCATAAGAAAACAAGAAAACGCTCACCCAGAGGTGGTGCTCCTAGTAGACGGGGACTTTAACTTCTTGCGTCGAGCCATCCCGGATCCGGTATCGTGACTACAGCCTCAAGCTCATTACCATAACGCAACGTTAACTATTCATGAAAATCGCAAATGAAATGAAATTAATCTATTTGCTCTCAAGTTTAGCCTTTTGTTAACAACACTGTCATCTCAGATTTTCAAAATATGCTTCTCATCCATTGCAAAACAAGCATTTGTGTAACAGTATTGATAGCTAGTGTAGCATTTAGCGTAGCATTTAGCGTTAGCATTCAGCGGGCAACATTTTCACAAAAACCAGAAAAGCATTCAAATAAAATAATTTACCTTTGAAGAACTTCGGATGTTTTCAATGAGGAGACTCAGATAGCAAATGTTCAGTTTTTCCTGAAAGATTATTTGTTTAGGACAAATCGCTCCGTTTTCTGCGTCACGTTTAGCTACGAAAAAAACCTGTATCCAGGATTGTGTAAATCTATCCGCAAGCTCATTAGCATAACACAAAGTTAACTATTCATGAAAATCGCAAATGAAATGAAATTAATTTATTTGCTCTCAAGCTTAGCCTTTTGTTAACAACACTGTCATCTCAGATTTTCAAAATATGCTTTTGAACCATAGCTAAACAAGCATTTGTGTAACAGTATTGATAGCCTAGCATAGGATTATGCCTGTCTTTCAGCATGCAACATTTTCACAAAAACCAGAAAAGGATTCAAATAAAATCATTTACCTTTGAAGAACTTCAGATGTTTTCAATGAGGAGACTTTCAGTTAGATAGCAAATGTTCCGTTTTTACAAAAAATATTATTTGTGTCGACTAATCGCTCCGTTTTGTTCATCACGTTTGGGTAAGAAAATATATATAAAATATATATATATATATATATATATATATATATATATATATATTAAGTCATTAAAACGCAAACTTTTTTCCAAATTAACTCCATAATATCGACAGAAACATGGCAAACCGATGTTTAGAATCAATCCTCAAGGTGTTTTTCACATATCTATCGACGATAAAATCCTTCGTGGCAGTTGACTTTCCCTTCTGAAGAAATGGAACGCGCATGGACCTACAGATTACGCAATAATTTCGACACAGGACACTGGGCGGGACACCAGGTAAATGTAGTCTCTTATGGTCAATCTTCCAATGATATGCCTACAAACACGTCACAATGCTGCAGACACCTTGGAGAAACGACACAAAGGGCAGGCTCATTCCTGGCGCATTGACAGCCATATAAGGAGACATTGGAACACAGCGCCTTCAGAATCTGGGGCATTTCCAGTATGAAACTTCATCTTGGTTTCGCCTGTAGCATTAGTTCTGGGGCACTCAGAGATAATATCTTTGCAGTTTTGGAAACGTCAGAGTTTTGTCTTTCCAAGGCTGTCAATTCCATGCATAGTCGAGCATCTTTTCGTGACAAAATATTGCGCTTAAAACGGGCACGTCTTTTTATCCAATAATGACATAGCGCCCCCATAGGTTGAAGAGGTTAATGCAGGGAAACTTAAATCAGTTTGACCAAATTTCTATCAGCATGTTAAATGTGCAACCAGAGGGAAACAACTCTGTACCACCTTTACTCCACACAAAGAGACGCATACAAACCTCTCCCTCACCCTCCATTTGGCAAATCTGACCATCATTCTATCCTCCTGATTTCTGTTTTGCTAGAACAGACTGGAATATGTTCTGGGATTCCTCTGATGGCATTGAGGAGTACACCACATCAGTCATTGGCTTCATCAATAATTGCATCGATGACGTCGTCCCCAAAGTGACCGTGTGTACATGCCCCAACCAGAAGCCATGGATTACAGGCAACATCCGCACTGAGCTAAAGGCTAGAGCTGCTGCTTTCAAGGAGTGGGACTCTAACCCGGAAGCTTATAAGAAACCCTGCTATGCCCTCCGAAGATCCATCAAACAGGCAAAGTGTCAATACAAGACTAAGATCGAATCGTACTACACCAGCTCTGACACTCGTCGGATGTGGCAGAGCTTGTAAACCATTACAGATTACAAAGGGATGCACAGCCGAGAGCTGCCCAGCCTACCAGACGAGCTAAACAACTTCTATGCTCGCTTTGAGGCAAACAACACTGGAACATGCACGAGAGCACCAGCTGTTCTGGAAGACTGTGATCTCGCTCTCCGCAGCCAATGTGAGTAAGTGACCTTTTGTGACCATTAAACAGGTCAACATTCACAAGGCTGCAGGGCCAGACGGATTACCAGGACACGTACTGCGAGCATGCGCTAACCAACTGGCAAGTGTCTTCACTGACATTTTCAACCTCTCCCTGTCCGAGTCTGTAATACCAACATGTTTTAAGCAGACCACCATAGTGCCTGTGCCAAAGAACACTAAGGTAACCTGCCTAAACGACTACCGACCAGTATCACTCACATCTGTAGCCATGAAGTGCTACGAAAGGCTGGTCATGGCCCACATCAACACCATTATCTCAGAAACCCTAGACCCACTCTAATTTGCATACTGCCCCAACAGATCCACAGATGATGCAATCTCTATTGCACTCCACACTGCCCTTTCCCACCTGGACAAAACGAACACCTATGTGAGAATGCTGTTCATTGACTACAGCTCAGTGTTCAACAGCATAGTGCCCTCAAAGCTCATCAATAAGCTAATGACCCTGGGACTAAACACCTCCCTCTGCAACTAGATCCTGGACTTCCTGACGTGACTCCCCCAGGTGGTAAGGGTAGGTAACAACACATCTGCCACGCTGATCCTCAAAACAGGGGTCCCTCAGTGGTGCGTGCTCAGTCCCCTCCTGTACTCCCTGTTCACTAATGACTGCATGGCCAGGCACGACTCCAACAGCATCATAAAGTTTGCTGATGACACAACAGTGGTAGGCCTGCTCACCGACAATGACAGGACAGCTTACAGGGAGGAGATCTGGTCGTGTGGTGCCAGGACAACAACCTCTTCCTCGATGTGATCAGGACAAAGGAGATGATTGTGGACTACAAGATAAAGAGGAATGAGCACGTCCCCATTCTCATCGATGGGGCTGCAGTGGATTAGGTTGAAAGCTTCAAGTTCCTTGGTGTCCACATCACCAACAAACTAACATGGTCCAAGCACACCAAGACAGTCGTGAAGAGGGCACGACAAAAGCTTTTCCCCCTCAGGAGACTGCAAACATTTGGCATGGGTCCACAGATCCTCAGAAGGATCTACAGCTGCACCATCGAGAGCATCCTGACTGGTTACATCACTGCCTAGTATGGTAACTGCTCGGCCTCAAGGCACTGCAGAGGGTAGTGCGAACGGCCCAGTACATCACTGGGGCCAAGCTTCCTGTCATCCAGTACCTCTATACCAGGCGGTGTCAGAGGAAGGCCCTAAAAATGGTCTGAGACTCCAGCCACCCGTGCACAGACTGTTCTCTCTGCTACCGCATGGCAAGCGATACTAGTTCACCAATTCTAGGTCCAAGAGGCTTTTAAACAGCTTCTACACCTATGCCATAGGACTCTAGAAATGGCTACCCAAACTCTTTCCTAACAGAATCTCTCTCTCTCTCTCTCTCTCTCTCTCTCTCTCTCTCTCTCTCTCCCTCTCTCTCTTTGTCTATTTTATGGCATGCACAGTCTGTGCATACAGATGTAAGATCTTAATTTGGACCAATTTTCTACATCAGGAAAATAATCCTGCAGCAACAGCTGATGTGAATTATTATTATTTTAATTCTTTGTAGGGGTTGATACATTTTTCGTTAGGGCAAATCAAGTCTGACATTTTAAAGTGGAAATTAAAAACTTTTTTTAAGCCTTGAATACACTATAAGGAACATTCTACAGTGGGGCAAAAAAGTATTTAGTCAGCCACCAATTGTGCAAGTTCTCCCACTTAAAAAGATGAGAGAGGCCTGTCATTTTCATCATAGGTACACTTCACCTATGACAGAATGATAATTTTTTTTCCAGAAAATCACATTGTAGGATTTTTAATGAATTTATTTGCAAATTATGGTGGAAAATAAGTATTTGGTCAATAACAAAAGGTGATCTCAATACTTTGTTATATACCCTTAGTTGGCAATGACAGAGGTCAAACGTTTTCTGTAAGTCTTCACAAGGTTTTCACACACTGTTGCTGGTATTTTGGCCCATTCCTCCATGCAGATCTCCTCTAGAGCAGTGATGCTTTGGGGCTGTTGCTGGGCAACACGGACTTTCAACTCCCTCCAAAGATTTTCTATGGGGTTGAGATCTGGAGACTGGCTAGGCCACTCCAGGACCTTGAAATGCTTCTTACGAAGCCACTCCTTCGTTGCCCGGACGGTGTGTTTGGGATCATTGTCATGCGGAAAGACCCAGCCACGTTTCATCTTCATCAATGCCCTTGCTGATGGAAGGAGGTTTTCACTCAAAATCTCACGATACATGGCCCCATTCATTCTTTCCTTTACACGGATCAGTCGTCCTGGTCCCTTTGCAGAAAAACAGCCCCAAAGCATGATGTTTCCATCCCCAATGCTTCACAGTAGGTATGGTGTTCTTTGGATGCAACTCAGCATTCTTTGTCCTCCAAACACGACGAGTTGAGTTTTTACCAAAAGGTTTAATTTTGGTTTCATCTGACCATATAACATTCTCCCAATCTTTTTCTGGATCATCCAAATGCTCTCTAGCAAACTTCAGACGGACTTGGACATGTACTGGCTTAAGCAGGGGGACACATCTGGCACTGCAGGATTTGAGTCCCTGGCGGCGTAGTGTGTTACTGATGGTAGGCTTTGTTACTTTGGTCCCAGCTCTCTGCAGGTCATTCACTAGGTCCCCCCGTGTGGTTCTGGGATTTTTGCTCACCGTTCTTGTGATAATTTTGACCCCACGGGGTGAGATCTTGCGTGGAGCCCCAGATCGAGGGAGATTATCAGTGGTCTTGTATGTCTTCCATTTCCTAATAATTGCTCCCACAGTTGATTTCTTCAAACCAAGCTGCTTACCTATTGCAGATTCAGTCTTCCCAGCCTGGTGCAGGTCTACAATTTTGTTTCTGGTGTCCTTTGACAGCTCTTTGGTCTTGGCCATAGTGGAGTTTGGAGTGTGACTGTTTGAGGTTGTGGACAAGTGTCTTTTATACTGATAACAAGTTCAAACAGGTGCCATTAATACAGGTAACGAGTGGAGGACAGAGGAGCCTCTTAAAGAAGAAGTTGCAGGTCTGTGAGAGCCAGAAATCTTGCTTGTTTGTAGGTGACCAAATACTTATTTTCCACCATAATTTGCAAATAAATTCATATCCTACAATGTGATTTTCTGGATTTATTTTCCTCATTTTGTCTGTCATAGTTGAAGTGTGCCTATGATGAAAATGACAGGCCTCTCTCATCTTTTTAAGTGGGAGAACTTGCACAATTGCTGGCTGACTAAATACTTTTTTGCCCCACTGTACACATACAGGTATAGCAGATCACCTATCAGGGACAGGCGGCTGCTGGGGGGAGAAATGGAGGGAGGATATGATTGTTTATTTGTCTTAAGCACCAATCTGCCCCAGAGAGACCATAAAACATGCCCCCTGAAATCAATACTGAACCCTGCCTCTCTCGATAAGCCTGTATAAATCTTTCGGGCCCAGAATTATATTTTCACACACACACACACACACACACACACACACACACACACACACACACACACACACACACACACACACACACACACACACACACACACACACACACACACACACCATCAGTGTCAGTAGCAGCACCTCAGCAGTTCGCCTGTGTTATTTATTAAATTAGTGCTGTTTACTGGGGGCTGCAGGCAGACAGGAGCCTAATCCAGAGAGCCTTAGTGCTGTTGATGCTGATTTAGAGGCTCTTTCTCTCTTTGTGTGTGCAGAAGTCAGCAGAAACACACTGTATCCCTTCCCACCCTCCTTTCTAAGGATGCCACATATGTATACACACACAGATGATCACTCTTTTGTGGCTGAGACTTTTCCCACAAAGCAGAAAATGCAAACTTGTAGTGTTTTAGAGTTTTAAAAAGGCTTCGAAAGTTTGTAATTTCCACTTTAAAAACCTGTTTTTGCTTTGTAATTATGGGGTATTGTTTGTAGATTGAGAAAAACATATATATATATATTTTTTAAATTCATTTTAGAATAAGGCTGTAACGTAACAAAATGTGGAAAAAGTCAAGGAGTCTGAAGGCTTTCTGAATGCACTGCAATTCAAATGTCCTGTCGCTGCAGGTTATATTCCTGCTTTAGCCAACTGGCTCAAATTAAGATCCTGCATCTGTAGGAAATGGACAGAGTATACACTTGATAAAATAAGAAAAGTTTAAATTGTAGTATTCTACTGTCTGTCAACTGAAATTGCACCTGACTCAAGTCAACTGGTCAAAGACAGGGGTCGAGTGTAGGCCATGTGACATAGTTATCACTAAAGTCTATCCTTAAACTACCAAACCATGTGCAAACTCACACACACACACGCAAGCATGCACGCAGACAGTGGCTTGCGAAAGAATTCAACCCTTTGGCATTTTTCCTATTTTGTTGCCTTACAACCTGGAATTAAAATTGATTCTTTGGGGGGGTTTGTATAATTTGATTTACACAACATGCCTACCACTTTGAAGATGCAAAATATGTTTTATTGTGAAAAAGAACAACAGAAAACTTGAGCTTGCATAACTATTCACCCTCTCAAAGTCAATACTTTGTAGAGCCACCTTTTGCAGCAATTACAGCTGCAAGTCTCTTGGGGTATATCTCTATAAGCGTGGCACATCTAGCCACTGGGATTTTTGCCCATTCTTCAAGGCTCCAGCTCCAGCTCCTTCAAGTTGGATGGGTTCCGCTGGTGTACAGCAATCTTTGAGTCATACCACAGATTCTCAATTGGATTGAGGTCTGGGCTTTGACTAGGCCATTCCAAGACATTTAAATATTTCCCCTTAAACCACTCGAGTGTTGCTTTAGCAGTATGCTTAGGGTCATTGTCCTGCTGGAAGGTGAACCTCTGTCCCGGTCTCAAATCTCTGGAAGACTGAAACAGGTTTCCCTCAAGAATTTCCCTGTATTTAACGCCATCCACCATTCCTTAAATTCTGACCAGTTTCCCAGTCCCTGCTGATGAAAACATCCCCACAGGATGGTGTTCTCGGGGTGATGAAAGGTGTTGGGTTTGCGCCAGACAAGCGTTTTCCTTCATGGCCAAAAAGCAAAATTATTCAGGGGTATCTTTGGTCTCTTTGTTGCCTCTCTGATTAATGCCCTCCTTGCCTGGTCAGTGAGTTGTGGTGGGCAGCCCTCTCTTAGCAGGTTTGTTGTGGTGCCATATTCTTTAAATGTTTTAATAATGGATTTAATGGTGTTCTGTTCTTATAACCCAACCCTGATCCGTACTTCTCCATTTTGTCCCTGACCTGTTTGGAGAGCTCCTTGGTCTTCATGGTGCCGCGCACTTGGTGGTGTTGCAGACCCTGGGGGCTTTCAGAAAAAGTGTATAGATACTGAGATCGTGTGACAGATCATGTTCCCCTTAATTAATGTCCGACCATTTCAAATTCCACCGTACCTTCTCCAATATGCAATCTGGTTTCCAAGCTGGTCATGGGTGCACGCTCACAGTCCTAAACTGATAGTACTGTGCAGCCATCTTCATCGCCCTGGTCGTCTTTCGACTCTGTCAATCACTGCATTCTTTTATTTACCCCAATTCATAGTAGGTACAGTCTTGTGTCATTGCTGCAACTCCCATACGGACTCGGGAGAGGTGAAGGTCAAGAGCCATGCTTCCTCCGAAACACAACCCAACCAACCTAACCAACCAACCCAACCAACCCAACCGCATTGCTTCTTGACACAATGCCCATCCAACCAGGAAGCTAGGTGCACCAATGTGTCAGAGGAAACACCATACACCTGGCGACCTAGTCAGCGTGCACTGTGCCCGGCCCGCCACAGGAGTCGCTAGTGCGCAATGAGACAAGGATATCCCTGCCGGCCAAACCCTCCCTAACCCGGACAACGCTGGACCAATTGTGCGCAGCCCCATGGGCCTCCCGGTCTCGGCCGGCTGCGACAGAGCATGGCCTCGAACCCAGAATCTCTGGTGGCACAGTTAGCACTGTGATGCATTGCCTTAGACCACTGCACCACCAGGGAGGCCCAATCACCGTATTCTTATCGGCAGACTCAATAGCCTTGGCTTCACAAATGACTGCCTCGCCTGGTTCACCAACTACTCAGATATAGTTCAGTGTGTCAAATCTGAGGGCCTGTTGTCTGGACCTCTGGCAGTGTCCTATGTGGGTGCCACAGGGTTCAATTCTCGGGCCGACTCTTTTCTCTGTATATACAAACTGTATGTAGTCTGTCACCATTTTGTCACCAAAGCCCCAGATACTACCCACAACCATGACCTGTATGCTCTCGTTGGCTGGCGCTCACTACATATTTGTCGCCAAACCCACTGGCTCCAGGTCATCTATAAGTCTTTGCCAGGTAAAGCCCTGCCTTATCTCAGCTCACTGGTCACCATAGCAACACCCAGCATGTCCTCCAGCAGCTATATTTCACTGGTCATCCCCAAAGCCAACACTTTTTTTGGCCACCTTTTCTTCCAGTTTTCTGCTGCCAATGACTGGAACGAATTGCAAAAATCACTGAAGCTGGAATTTTAAATCTCCCCCTCTTATCTTTAAGCATCAGCTGTCAGAGCAGCTTACCGAACACTGCACCTGTACACAGCCAATCTGTAAATAGCACACCCAACTACCTCATCCCCATATTATTACTTACCCTCTTGCTCTTTTGCACCCCAGTATCTCTATTTGCACATCATCATCTGCACATCTATCACTCTAGTGTTACTGCTAAATTGTAATTATTTGCCTCTATGACCTATTTATTGCCTACCTCCCTACTCTTCTACATTTGCACCCAGTGTACATAGATTTTTCTCCCCAAAATTATATTGTGTTATTGACTGTACGTTTGTTTATTTGTAACTCTGTGTTGTTGTTTTTGTCATACTGCTTTGCTTTATCTTGGCTAGGTCGCAGTTGTAAATGAGAACTTGTTCTCAATTGGCCTACCTGGTTAAATAAAGGTGAAATAAAAAAAGAAATAAATAAAACATTGTTTGCACCAGATCTTATTTAGGGGCTTCATAGCAAAGGGGGTGAATACAGATGTGCGCACCACTTTTCAGTTTTTAATTTTTTGAAACAAGTAATTTTTTTCATTTCACTTCACCAATTTGGACTATTTTGTGTTCATCCATTACATGAAATCCAAATAAAAATCAATTTAAATTACAGGTTGTAATGCAACAAAATAGGAAAAACACCAAGGGTGATGAAATACTTTTGCAAGGCACTGTACATGCACACACACGCGCGCACACACACAGACACAACCATACACACACGCACACACACCACCACAAGACTCTCTTTAATCCCCTCAGTACAAAATAATAAACGGCAAAGAAAGGTGGGTAAACTATAAATTCCAGGGGGTGATCGAGATAAGACCAACCACCACCGATATAAAACAAAACATATTACATTTTTAGATCTGTATTGTTTAATTGCCCGCCTTCTCTTTTTTTAAGTATAGATCTTTCTTTACTGTTCAAATGCTTGGATAGCCTCTCTTTCTGCTTGCTTCCTCTCTCTCTCTCCTTCTCCTCTGCATCCTCCTACATTGCGGCCTGCCTCAGCCTCACCAGTGTCCGCCTCATCACTGTCTGTCTCTTTATTCTCTGTAAAGCATATTTGGCCTAACAAATCACATAAGTTACATGGACTGAAATAATAGGGGTCGACATAGATGTTCCAACAGATTTAGGTCAAAACTGTAATTTGGCCCCTCAAGAACATTCACTATATTATTATTACGGTATTCTTGGTAAGCAAATCCAGTGTAGATTTTGGCTGGTGTTGTAGGTTAATTTCCTGTTATGCTTCTTTTTTTTAAGTACTCAGGTCAAGCATACCCACACCGTGATGCAGCCACCACCATGCTTGAAAACAAGGAGGCAGTTACTCAGTGATGTGAGTTCTTTTTCCATCAGTATTACTTCAGGGCCTTGCTGCATACAATATGCATATTTTGGAGTATTTTCATATTGTATATTTGTATCCTTCTTTTCACTCTGTCATTTAGGTCATTATTGTGGAGTCACTACAATGTTGATCCATCCTCAGTTTCCTCCCATCACAGCCATTTTTAGCTGTTTTAAAATCACCAATGGCCTCATGGTAACATCCCTGAGCAGTTTCATTCCTGTCCTGCAGCTCAGTTCAGAAAGACAACTGTATCTTTGATGTTTCTGGGGCTTGACTTTTCAGGCTATGACTTCTCCCACTCTCCTTCTCTGATCATGCCTAGAATAATTCCTTGTAATGCTTGTTATTGCTTTGTAACTTAAGCTTTAGTCCTTGTATGTGAACCCATTCATTCACCCACAATGTAATTAAATCTATTTCACTTTGATGGACAATTATTTTTCCTTTCTTGATAGTTCACGGGCATTATTTTGGAGTTGGTAACCCCCATTGCTGCTATAACAGCCTCCACTCTTCTGGGAAGGCTTTCCACTAGATGTTGGAACATTGCTGCACGGACTTGCTTCCATTCAGCCACAAGAGCATTAGTGAGGCCTGGCTCGCTGTCGGCATTCCAATTCATCCCAAAGGTGTTTGATGGAGTTGAGGTCAGGGCTCTGTGCAGACCAGTCAAATTCTTCCACTCTGATCTCTAAAAAAATAACATTTCTGTATGTACCTTGCTTTGTGCATGGAGGTATTGTCATGCTGAAACTGGAAAGGGCCTTCCCCAAACTGTTGCCACAAAGTTGGATTCACAGAATAGTCTAGAATGTCATTGTATGCTGTTGCCTTAAGAATTCCCTAAGGGGTCTAGCCTGAACTAAGGGCCTAGCCTGAACCATGAAAAACAGCCCCTGGCCAATATTCCCCCTCCAACAAACTTTGCAGTTGGCTTTATGCATTGTGGCAGGTAGCTTTCTCCTGGCATCTACCATACCCAAATTTGTCTGTCGGACTGTCAGATGATGAAGCGTGATTGACCACTCCAGAGAACGCATTTCCACTGCAACAGAGTCCAATGGCGGCAAGCTTTACACCACACCAGCTGACACTTGGCATTGCGCGAGGTGATCTTAGGCTTGTGTGCTGCGGTTGCTCGGCCATGAAAACTAATTTCATGAAGATCACGACAAAAAGTTATTATGCTTCCGGAGTCAGTTTGGAACTCGGTAGTGAGTGTTGCAACCGAGGACAGACGATCTTACCTCGCTACATGCTTCAGCACACGCCGATCCCGTTCTGTGAGCTTGTGTGGCCTACTACTTTGCGGCTGAGCCATTGTTGCTCCTTAACCTTTCCACTTCACAATAAATGCACTTACAGTTGACCGAGGAAGCTCTAGCAGGGCAGAGATTTGATGAACTGACTTGTTGGAAAGGTGGCATCCTATGACGGTGCCACCTTGAAAGTCACTGAGCTCTTCAGTAAGGCCATTCTACTGCCAATGTTTGTCTATGGAGATTAAATGGCGGTATGCTCCATTTTATACACCTATCTGCAACATGTGTGGCTGAAATAGCTGAATCCACTAATTTGAAAGGGTGTTCACATACTTTTGTATATATAGTGTATATTTATACAGAACAAACCTGAGGGGGCACAACACCGATGGGCATGACACCTCTGAGAGGTAGTGTGCATATTAAAGCCCTGATATGTACACAATCGGATATACGTAATAGAAAATTAATGTCAAGTAGGACTGTATTTACAATATAACGTGGGTAGTGTCTAGGTTGCACAGTTAAATAGATGAAATACACTCGATCAGCAGTGCTGACTGTGTGCGTGTGTGTGTGTATGTGAGTCTGTTTGCATGTGTGTGTTTGTGTGCTTGTATGTAAAGGTAGGATGAGTGGAGAGTCAGTGCACATAGTCTCCAAGGTGCAACTAGTCTCTAGGGGGCAAATAGTCACTAAGGTGCAGGTCTGTGCAGGGAGACATCTACAATACACTCTAAAATGCTGTATTCCATACCCATTAGAAGACAAAGAAAGTTATTAATGTGTTTGATAAGATTACAGATTCTCTCAGGGGACCCATTCAAGGGTGCGTTCGTAAATAGCCTCCAGTGTATCAGAGTGTGCTCTGGGCCATTCGTAAATTCAGAGCGTTGTCAGATTGTCTGTTTGTAAATTCAGAGCATTGAGGAGTAGGGTTCATCCGAGCATTCAGATCTCACAACTGCAGTTAAGCGCCCAAGCTCGCTAGCTACTTCCAGACACAAATGAGACAACACCTCTCTCTGACCCTTTTACTCACACTATCAGACCTAGTTTGGGTGTTTTCATATTATCTACAGCATTATTGACTGTAATTGTGCTGCTAGCAACAATTTAATTCAGTTGTTTGTCATTTAATGGGTGTTGTGAGCTCGTAAATTCATCAGTTATTCTGCGCTCTGGCACGCTCAAACGAGATTGCTCTGAAATCGGAGTAGATAGCCAAAATGTATTTATAAACGCACCCTAAATTGAGCACCTTAAGTTTGGGAACCAGTGTACTACTAACTCCTCTCTCCGCTTGCTTCCGCTCTGTTACTCCTTCGCCTCCTGCATTGCAGCTTGCCTCACCACTATCTGCCTGACTACTCACTGTAAAGCGAAGTTATTTTGTTATGAGAGTCTATAGTAACCTATGTTTTGTTATGATTAAAGCTAGTTTAATTTAATTTCAACTGCTCCTGCTTAGGTCTGAGCCCTTGAGCTAACTAACTAGCTAGCTAGCTGGCCACCTGACTGAAATATCAGCGACTATTTGTCAGCTGTACACTCCTTCTCAGAGTGTCTGGTTTTTGTTTGTTTGGGGGTTCTGTTGACACGGCAGGAGTCAAGGGACGTTTAAAAAATTGCCTTGTGTCTGGTGTCTCACAAGCCCACTGTCAGCGGAATCTCTACTTTCCACTGAGGCAGTTCGTTTCACGTCTCAGCCTGTTCCATGGGCGAAGTTTGCCGTTGGACAGAGTGGTGAATGAGTTCGCAAGGCAAATCCGGGGGGAGTAGGCGAACATAACGAGCATATCTAAAATATGACTCCTCTTGTTCGCAGATGAGGCAGGCGGAATATAACTCAGATCAAGAATGTGCATTGATCATTGATTGATCGCCTGTCTATCCTGTAGCACCCCTCACGCCGACACATTCACTGCGTATCTGTGACTCTCCCTCTCACATGCTATTATTCTCTCTCTCCTCTTCCCTTCTTATTTCTGTGCTGCTCTTGAAATTGCTGAAACGTAACTTTTCACTTGAAAGAAAGATGGTGCCAAAGAACATGTCCTGACGTTTTACATTGTCCCAACCAATTGTGCTATTTTGTTATTTTTTTTTGCGTTTTGTGTAACTTATTTGATAACTTATTGTGTACATAATGCTGCTGATAACATCTCTTATGACCGAAAATAACTTCTGGACATCAGAAAAGCGATTACTCACCGTGGACTGGAAGAAGCTTTTTCCTTTAATGAGTCCGACGAGAAGGATATCCTGCTTTCACTGGAACAGGCTGAGATACACGCATTTTGTGTGAAGAAAAGACGCTGGAAAAGGGTCCGCAGATTGGGCATCCTTTTGAGCATCCAGAGGCGAGTGAGAAAACTCCCACTGCCTTCCATTCTTCTGGCTAACGTGCAATCATCGGAAAATAAAATTGATGACCTACGATTAAGATTATCCTACCAACGGGACATTAAAAACTGTAACATCTTATGTTTCACCGAGATGTGGCTGAATGAATATACGGACAATATAGAGCTAGCGGGATTTTCCATGCACCGGCAGAACAGAGACGTTACCTCTGGTAAGACGAGAGGCGGGGGTGTGAGTCTTTTTGTCAATAACAGCTGGTGCATAATGAATGATATTAAAGAAGTCTTGAAGTATTGCTCGCCTGAGGTAGAGTACCTTATGATAAGCTGTAGACTACACTATGTACCAAGAGAGTTCTCATCTGTATTATTCGTAGCCATCTATTTACCACCACAAAATGAAGCTGGCACTAAGACCACTCTCAACCAATTCCAAAAGGCCATAAGCAAAGAAGAAAATTCTATCCCAGAAGCTGCGTCCCTAGTGCCTGGGGACTTTAATGCAGGCAAACTTAAATCAGTTTTAACAAATTTTTACCAGCATGTCACATGTGCAACCAGGAAGAAAATAATTTCTAACCACCTTTACTGCACACACAGAGATGCATACAAAGCTCTCCCCCACCCTCCATTTGGCAAATCGGACCATAATTCTATCCTCCTGATTCCTGCTTACAAGCAAAAACTAAAGCAGGGAGTATCAGTGACTCGCGCAATACGGAAGTGGTCAGATGACGCGGATGCTACACAACCGGACTGTTTTGCTAGCACAGACTAGAAAATGTTCTAGGTTTCATCCAATGGCATTGAGGAATACATCACCTCAGTCATCGGCTTCATCTATAAGTGCATCGATGACGTCGTCCCCACAGTGACTGTACGTACATATCCCAACCAGAAGCCATGGATTACAGGCAACGTCCGCATTGAGCTAAAGGCTAGAGCTGCCGCTTTCAAGGAGCGGGAGACTAATCCAGAAGCTTAAAAGAAATCCTGCTATGCCCTCAGACGAACCATCAAACAAGCAAAGCGTCAATACAGGATTAAGTTTGAGTCCTACTACACAAGCTCCGACATTTGTCGGATGTGGCAGGGCTTGAAAACTATTACAGACTACAAAGGGAAACCCAGATGCGAGCTGCCCAATGACGTGAGCCTACCAGACGAGCTAAATGCCCTTATGCTCACTTCGAGGCAAGCAACATCGAAGCATGCACGAGAGCACCAGCTGTTCTGGATGACTGCGTGATAACTCTCTCGGTAGCCAATGTGAACAAAACCTTTAAACAGGTCAACATTCACAAAGCCGCTAGGCCAGATGGATTACCAGGATGTGTACGCAAAGCATGTGCGGACCAATGGTCAAGTGTCTTCACTGACATTTCCAACGATGAAACGGCATATAGAGAGGAGGTCAGAGAACTGGCAGTGTGGTGCCAGGACAACAACCTCTCCCTCAATGTGAGCAAGACAAAGGAGCTGATTGTGGACTACAGGGAAAGGCGGGTCAAACAGGCCCGCCGGGGCTGTAGTGGAGTGGGTCGAGTTTAAAGTTTCTTGTTGTCCACATCATCAACGAACTATCATGGTCCAAACATACCAAGACAGTTGTGAAGAGGGCACGACAAAACCTTTTCCCCCTCAGGAGACTGAAAAGATTTGGCATGGGTCCCCAGATCCTCAAAAGGTTCTACAGCTGCACCATCGAGAGCCTCCTGACCGGTTGCATCACCGCCTGATATGGAAACTGCTCGGCATCAACTGCAAGGCGCTGCAGAGGGTAGTGCGAACGGACCAGTACATCACTGGGGCCAAGTTCATTGCCTTCCAGGACCTATATAATAGGCGGTGTCAGAGGAAAGCCCATAAAATTGTCAGAGACTCCAGTCACCCAAGTTATAGACTGTTTTCTCTGCTACCACACAGCAAGCGGTACCGGAGCGCCAACTCTAGGACCAAAAGGCTCATCAACAGTTTCGACCCCTAAGCCAAAAGACTGCTGAACAATTCATAAAATCGCCACTGGACAATTTAAATTGACCACCCCTTTTGTACACTGCTGCTACTTGCTGTTGGTTTGTTACGATGTTACCATGCATAGTCACTTCGCCCCCCCCCTACATTTACCGATTACCTCTGCTAGCCTGTACCCCCGCACACTGACTCGGTACCAGTGCCCCCTATAGCCTCATTATTGTTATTGTGTTACTTTTTATTAATACTTTTTATTTTAGTCTACTTGGTAAATATTTTCTTAACTCTTCTTGAACTGCACTGTTGGTTAAGGGCTTGTAAGTAAGCATTTGACGGTAAAATCTACACTTGTTGTATTCGGCATACACTTGTATGTGACAAAGTTTGATTTGATTTTAAAGACAGTACATTAACACCTCCGCCCCTCCCCTCTTCTCCCCTCTCCTTTCCTCAGTCCTGCTCTCTCTCTCTTTCTTCCCAGTTCTCTCTCTCGCTCCCAATGCCATCTGTTAGTATAATTGATCAAAAAGGCTAAGAATGTTCCTTACATCCTCTGATTGAATTTAGGGCAGCCCCTCATATTTCTTACATTTTTTTATGCCATATTTTTGCCTTACTAAATAATTTCGCTGTCTTCAGTTCCTTCTCTTCCTACCTTTCATCGCCACCCTCTACCCTTTTCCCACCTTTACAACTCCCTCTATCCCGTCACCCACACACCCTGCAACATCCAAGATATATCAGTCTTATGATCAAATGATACTTTTGAGGCAGAAAACCACCAATTCCGTAACACAAACTTCTCGAATGGGCTGGCAAAGTTGTGTGACCGTAAAGTTTGAAAAGAAGAACCCGAGAACAAATACTTCTAAGAAACCAATCAACATAGAACTTGTGCCACATCACCGCCTGTTTGCTCTGGTCATCCGAGCGAGCTGTGTGGACTCTTGGCACCCCACTGGTCCATCACAATGTCAATACAAGGCCCTGGATTAACAGAAGTGTGCATGCTTGTGCGTGTGTGCCTGTGTGTGTGTGTGCATGAGTGTGTGCCTGCCTATGAGGGGGTAATTCTAGGTTAGGCTATTGTTTGGCCACTGGGCGACCCCCTGGAAGCATCGATTTACGAGCGGTCTGACATAGTCTAGTGATAACTGGTTAACTGGGTAGATGGATGCCCTGCCTGCTGTGATGACTATGGAAGGCTAGGGAAGATTCCAGAGCAGTAGGGGGCATCTGATGCAGTCTCACTAGGGTTTTTAGTCTGTGATTGCTTAGGCAATGGACTATTGCTTTTCTTTCTGTCTCAGTGGTGAAATGTTAATCTTGAAATTGTCAGACAATGATCACGATGATCCTTAACAACGACAAAAAACAGACCAAATTGGTCTAGATACAAGGTTGTTCACATGTTGTGAGATTGCACAATACTCCTAGAGATCAACTATATTCACTCTAAAACAGTGTTTTTCAACTCCCGTACTTGAGTACCCCCAACAGTACACATTTACGTTTTAGCCCTGGACAAGCACACCAAATTCTAATTGTCAAATAATCATCAAGCCCTTGATGAGTTGAACCAGGTGTGTTTGTCCTGGGCTACAACAAAAATGTGTGCTGTTGACTCGTGGACTTGAGTTGGGAAACACGGCTCTAGAACACCTCAACACTTTTTATATTTTATCAGTATAACCTCTTTGATCAGTTTATGGTAATAGAGGTGAGCCTCGAGTGATATACTCATACTAGCTGAGTATTTCTAGAATGCTGGAGCTATGTCAACCGTCCAATCTGTGAAGAGGACTGTAGATGCAAGCAAATATCTATAGGAAGGTAAGTAATATTGAAGTGCCAATCCTCCAGTGGCATACATCATACCTCATGCGGAGCAATTTTCTATAGATGATGATCGTGACATGTGGAGTTACAGTGGGGTCCGAAATGATTTATACCCTTTGAAATCATATTATTTTATATTTGTAATTGCTCAGATAAGGAGATTTTGTTGAACAAGTCATATTTTTTTTCTCAAAACGATAGGGCAAAAAAATGGTTAACACCCCGGTTTTCAATACCTCACCTGGCAAGGATAACGGCACTGAGACTTTTTCTAAATGTTTTATGAGATGATGTTGACCTTAACAAGGGCCCCAGGACCAGTGGAAGCGATATAGCCCCATAATATCAAAGATCCACCACCATATGCATTTTTTATTCAACGCAAAACCCACCACTGGTGGCCAAAGACCTTTATTTTAATGTCATCGATCAAATATTAACGCCTGGAGTTTGCTAAACGGCATTGGCACTTGGATTGTAACCTATAGTCAGATGACATGGTGACAGAGTTCTTTGGCCACGCACACCAAGCACACATCAAAATCCACAATGAAATGGTTGATTGAACACAAAATCAACATTTTGCATTGGCCATCTCAGTCTCCAATTGAATTGAAGAGGCAGTCCATAAGCGATCTGTAAGGATTCTGTAAGGAGGAATGGTCTAAGATAACTCCCAATGTGTTCTCCGATCTCTTATTTTTTTGGGGAAAAGGCTCAGTTCGGTTAGCCTTGTCAGGTGATGTCACTCAGTGTAAACTATACCGAACAAAAATATAAAGGCAACATGTAATGTGTTTGTCCCATGTTTCATGAGCTGAAATAAAAAATATCATAAATGTTCCATACGCACAAAAGCTTATTTCCCTCAAATGTTATGCACAAATTTGCTTACATCCCTGTTAGTGAGTATTTCTCCTTTGCCAAGATAATCCATCCACCTGACAGGTTTGGCATATTAAATAGCTGATTAAACAGCATCATCATTACACAGGGGCACCTTGTAATGGGGACAATAAAAGGATGTTCTAAAATGTGCAGTTTTGTCACACAACACAATGCCACAAATGTCTCACGTTGTGATGGAGTGTGTAATTGGCATGCTGACTGCAGGAATGTCCTTCAGAGCTGTTGCCAGAGAATTAACAGTTAATTTCTCTACCATAAGCCACCTCCAACATCGTTTTAGAGAATTTGGCAGTACGTCTAACCGAACTCACAACCGCAGACCACGTGTAACCATGCCAGCCCAGGACCTCCACATCCGGCTTCTTCACCTTTGGGATCATCTGAGACCAGCTCACTGGAGAGCTGGTGAAACTGTATGTTTGCACAACCAAATAATTTCTGCACAAATTGTCAGAAACCGTCTCAGGAATCTCATCTGTGTGCTCATCGTCCTCACCAGGGTCTTGACCTGACTGCAGTTTGGCGTCGTAACCGACTTCATTGGGCAAATGCTCACCTTTGATGGCCGCTGCCACGGTGGAGAAGTGTGCTCTTCATGGATGAATCCTGGTTTCAGCTGTACTGGGCAGATGGCAGATGGCGTCGTGTGGACGAGCGGTTTCCTGATGTCAACGTTGTGAACAGAGTGCTCCATGGTGTTGGTGAGGATATGGTATGGGCAGGCATAAGCTACGGACAATGAAAACCTTAGAATTTTATCAATAGCAATTTGAATGCCCAGATACCATGACGAGATCCTGAGGTCTATTGTGGTGCCATTCATCCGCCGCCTAACCTCATGTTTTAACATGATAATGCATGGCCCCATGTCGCAAGGATCTGCACACAATTCCTGGAATCTGAAAATGTCCCAGTTCTTCCATGGCCTGCATACTCACCAGGCATACTCACCAGGCATGTACCCATTGAGCATGTTTGGGATACTCTGGATCGACGTGTACTACAGCGTGCTCCAATTCCCACCAATATCCAACAACTTTGCACAGCCATTAAAGTGGAGCAGGACAACATTCCACAGGCAAATCAACAGCCCGATCAACTCTATGTAAAGGAGATGTGTCGCGCTGCATGAGTCAAATGGTGGTCACACCAGATACGGACTGGTTTTCTGATCCATGCCCATGCCTTTTTTTCAAGGTATCTGTGACCAGATCTGTGATGAATTACAGTATATGTATTCCCAGTCATGTGAAATCCACAGGTTAGGGCCTAATAGATTTATTTCAATTGACTTGTAATTTAGTAAACATTTTGAAATTGTTGCATGTTGGGTTTATATTTTTGTTCTGTGTAATTAAATACCTTTCATATCTCAGCGGAAAGAAGAGAAAGAACATTGGAGAAAAGAAAAGAACACACAGCTAGCTACTATTCCAGAGATGGTCAAGAGAGAGAAAGAGAGGGGGACTACACATGAAAGAAAGAAAGAGTAAGATACAGGCCTCTGGGTATTGACAGAGAAAGAGCAGACAAGAAAGAGAGGGAGAGAGAGTGTGTCTTGTAGACCCTTTGAGATCAATAGAGTGTGTGTGTGCTTGTGTGCCTGTATGTGTGTGAGAGAGGGAGAGAAAGTGAGATAGAAGGAGAGAGGGAACCAGAGAGAGAAAATGCAATCAGTGTGCGGATGAGGTTTGTCCAGAGTGAGGATTTGGGTCATTTGGAAAAATATGGCTGACACAGCAATACTGCCGCAGAAGCAATGAACTTAATCTACTGGTTAGTCCTGCAGGCAGAGAGAGAGATATGGGATGAGGGAGAGAGACAGGAGGGAAAGAGTGAGAGAGAGAGAGAGAGAGAGAGAGAGAGAATGAGAGGAGGGAAAGAGGAAGAGAGAGGTGGGAGGAGAGAGAGGGATGGGAGTAGTGTCAGGGAATAAAAAGGCAACCAAGATGGATCAAGACAGAGGGAGAGAGGGGATACCAAAAGATAGCATAATACAGGAGGGAGAAAGAAACAGAGTGAACAGGCAAGAGATGGAGAGAGAGAGAGTAGGACAGAGACTTTAGGAAGAAGGAATATCAGGGGAGACAGGAGGAGCAGGCGAGAGATGGAGAAAGAGAGCGGAAGAGAGAAAGGAAGGCACAGAGAGGAAGAAATAGGGAGGGAGAGAGGGATATAAAAAAGGGCAAGAAATGGGGAAACAGAAAGAGAGGGAGAGAAAGATAGAGAAGTCTCTCCCACTCTTGTCTGCACCCAAGCCTTCAGGAGTTTCTCTACTCTCTCTCCCCATCAGATAAAAGAGAAGTCAGCCTCTCTGAGTGCCTCCTCGCTCTACCGTCCTGTGGGCAAGGCTTGGAAAATATTCATATTTTTCTTCGGACATTAACTCCTTTTCTTCTCTCTTTTTCTTCAACCAATCTCTTCCGTCTCCGTCTCGTATTTAATCTTTGATTTCACAGACATATGAACACTAATTATTCTCATTTTAATTCAGAGAGGATGGGGGAGGGGGGTGGAGAGGGAGGGCAAGAAACGTGGCTTAGAAACCCGCAGGAACCTAATGTTTTATTGAAATATTATGTAATATGAATGAATAAATAAAATATTTTAGTAAAACACTTCAAATTAGGATTGAAGTTGGAGGCTTGTAATATAAATCAGCGTCGAAACTGGTAAACAAAGGAATATCTGATGATTTTATTATAGATTTTCATCAGCTTCTGTGTGTGTGTGTGTGCGTGCGTGCGTGCGTGCGTGCGTGTGCGCGTGCGTGCGGGCTCATCACAGACAGTTCTCAGCTAAAGAGAGAGAGAGCGAGTGAATTACACTGACAGAAACATGGGGACCTATAATCTTGTCAGTGTACAAAACTTTTCCTTCACAACTCTCACATCATTCACACCTATTCAGCCAACTGTAGATGACGACACCACACTTGACCCTCACTATTTTTTCCTGAAGCTTCAGGAACCAATGCATTCCACCACAGCCAGCCACCTCCTCTCCTCTTGCCTGCTATACCCCCCCTCCCCACCAGATGACAGTGTTGTAATACACTAGCTCTACCTGGTGCCTCCCCATAGCTGAGTCTAATGGCATGTGGCGGCTGATGCCTGTGAGTAATGTAACAGGAAAATGTGCTCCATAACCTATTGTTCATATTGAAAAAGAGGGAGGAATTGGAGAGGGACACAATCAAAAGAAACCGAGGAGAGAAACAGAGACGACACTATCGCCACTGCTGCTGCCACTGCTGCCACTGCTGCTGCTGCCACTGCTGCCACTGCTGCCGCCACTGCTGCCACTGCTGTCGCCGCTGCCACTGCCACTGCTGCCGCTGCTGCCGCCACTGCCGCCACTGCTTCCACTGCTGCCACTGCCACTGCTGCCACTGCTGCCGCTGCTGCCACTGCCACTGCTGCTGCTGCCACTGCTGCCGCCACTGCTGCCACTGCTGCCACTGCTTCCACTGCTGCCACTGCCACTGCTTCCACTGCTTCCACTGCCACTGCTGCCGCTGCTGCCGCTGCTGCCGCTGCTGCTGCCACTGCTGCTGCTGCCACTGCTGCCGCCACTGCTGCCACTGCTTCCACTGCTGCCACTGCCACTGCTGCCACTGCTTCCACTGCTTCCGCTGCCACTGCTGCCGCTGCTGCTGCCACTGCTGCCGCTGCTGCCGCCACTGCTGCCACTGCTTCCACTGCTGCCACTGCCACTGCTGCCACTGCTGCCACTGCTGCTGCCACTGCTGCCACTGCTGCTGCCACTGCTGCTGCTGCCACTGCTGCCACTGCTGCCGCTGCTGCTGCTGCCACTGCTTCCACTGCTGCCAAATCAAATCAAATCAAATTGTATTTGTCACATACACATGGTTAGCAGATGTTAGTGCGAGTGTAGCGAAATGCTTGTGCTTCTAGTTCCGACAATGCAGTAATAACCAACAAGTAATCTAACTAACAATTCCAAAACTACTGTCTTATACACAGTGTAAGGGGATAACGAATATGTACATAAGGATATATGAATGAGTGATGGTACAGGGCAGCATACAGTAGATGGTATCGAGTACAGTATATACATATGAGATGAGTATGTAGACAAAGTAAACAAAGTGGCATAGTTAAAGTGGCTAGTGATACATGTATTACATAAGGATGCAGTCGATGATATAGAGTACAGTATATACGTATGCATATGAGATGAATAATGTAGGGTAAGTAACATTATATAAGGTAGCATTGTTTAAAGTGGCTAGTGATATATTTACATAATTTCCCATCAATTCCCATTATTAAAGTGGCTGGAGTTGGGTCAGCGTCAATGTCAGTGTGTTGGCAGCAGCCACTCAATGTTAGTGGTGGCTGTTTAACAGTCTGATGGCCTTGAGATAGAAGATGTTTTTCAGTCTCTCGGTCCCAGCTTTGATGCACCTGTACTGACCTCGCCTTCTGGATGATAGCGGGGTGAACAGGCAGTGGCTCGGGTGGTTGATGTCCTTGATGATCTTTATGGCCTTCCTGTAACATCGGGTGGTGTAGGTGTCCTGGAGGGCAGGTAGTTTGCCCCCGGTGATGCGTTGTGCAGATCTCACTACCCTCTGGAGAGCCTTACGGTTGAGGGCGGAGCAGTTGCCGTACCAGGCGGTGATACAGCCCGCCTGGATGCTCTCGATTGTGCATCTGTAGAAGTTTGTGAGTGCTTTTGGTGACAAGCCGAATTTCTTCAGCCTCCTGAGGTTGAAGAGGCGCTGCTGCGCCTTCTTCACGACGCTGTCTGTGTGAGTGGACCAATTCAGTTTGTCTGTGATGTGTATGCCGAGGAACTTAAAACTTGCTACCCTCTCCACTACTGTTCCATCGATGTGGATAGGGGGGTGTTCCCTCTGCTGTTTCCTGAAGTCCACAATCATCTCCTTAGTTTTGTTGACGTTGAGTGTGAGGTTATTTTCCTGACACCACACTCCGAGGGCCCTCACCTCCTCCCTGTAGGCCGTCTCGTAGTTGTTGGTAATCAAGCCTACCACTGTTGTGTTGTCCGCAAACTTGATGATTGAGTTGGAGGCGTGCGTGGCCACGCAGTCGTGGGTGAACAGGGAGTACAGGAGAGTGCTCAGAACGCACCCTTGTGGGGCTCCCGTGTTGAGGATCAGCGGGGAGGAGATGTTGTTGCCTACCCTCACCACCTGGGGGCGGCCCGTCAGGAAGTCCAGTACCCAGTTGCACAGGGCGGGGTCGAGACCCAGGGTCTCGAGCTTGATGACGAGCTTGGAGGGTACTATGGTGTTGAAAGCCGAGCTGCAGTCGATGAACAGCATTCTCACATAGGTATTCCTCTTGTCCAGATGGGTTAGGGCAGTGTGCAGTGTGGTTGAGATTGCATCGTCTGTGGACCTATTTGGGCGGTAAGCAAATTGGAGTGGGTCTAGGGTGTCAGGTAGGGTGGAGGTGATATGGTCCTTGACTAGTCTCTCAAAGCACTTCATGATGACGGAAGTGAGTGCTACGGGGCGGTAGTCGTTTAGCTCAGTTATCTTAGCTTTCTTGGGAACAGGAACAATGGTGGCCCTCTTGAAGCATGTGGGAACAGCAGACTGGTATAGGGATTGATTGAATATGTCCGTAAACACACCGGCCAGCTGGTCTGCGCATGCTCTGAGGGCGCGGCTGGGGATGCCATCTGGGCCTGCAGCCTTGCGAAGGTTAACACGTTTAAATGTCTTACTCACCTCGGCTGCAGTGAAGGAGAGACCGCATGTTTTCGTTGCAGGCCGTGTCAGTGGCACTGTATTGTCCTCAAAACGGGCAAAAAAGTTATTTAGTCTGCCTGGGAGCAAGACATCCTGGTCCGTGACTGGGCTGGGTTTCTTCTTGTAGTCCGTGATTGACTGTAGACCCTGCCACATGCCTCTTGTGTCTGAGCCGTTGAATTGAGATTGTACTTTGTCTCTGTACTGACGCTTAGCTTGTTTGATAGCCTTGCGGAGGGAATACCTGCACTGTTTGTATTCGGTCATGTTACCAGACACCTTGCCCTGATTAAAAGCAGTGATTCGCGCTTTCAGTTTCACGCGAATGCTGCCATCAATCCACGGTTTCTGGTTAGGGAATGTTTTTATCGTTGCTATGGGAATGACATCTTCAACGCACGTTCTAATGAACTCGCACACCGAATCAGCGTATTCGTCAATATTGTTATCTGACGCAATACGAAACATGTCCCAGTCCACGTGATGGAAGCAGTCTTGGAGTGTGGAGTCAGCTTGATCGGACCAGCGTTGGACAGACCTCAGCGTGGGAGCCTCTTGTTTAAGTTTCTGTCTGTAGGCAGGGATCAACAAAATGGAGTCGTGGTCAGCTTTTCCGAAAGGGGGGCGGGGCAGGGCCTTATATGCGTAGCGGAAGTTAGAGTAACAATGATCCAGGGTTTTACCACCCCTGGTTGCGCAATCGATATGCTGATAAAAATTAGGGAGTCTTGTTTTCAGATTAGCTTTGTTAAAATCCCCAGCTACAATGAATGCAGCCTCCGGATAAATGGTTTCCAGTTTGCAAAGAGTTAACCTCATAGTCCACCAATACCGTATGCGGGTTCGTGACTAGGGCTCAAGCTCATTAGCATAACGCACAATGCGAAAAAATATTCCTAAAAATATTTAACCTCCACACATTAACCTGTTGCTTCTACTCGGGACGCTTGCGTCCCAACTAGAGCTCTGGAAATGCAAATGCGCTACGCTAAATGCTAATAGTATTAGTTAAAACTCAAAAGTTCATTAAAATACACATGCAGGGTATCGAATTAAAGCTACACTCGTTGTGAATCCAGGCAACAAGTCAGATTTTTTAAATGCTTTTCGGCGAAAGCATGAGAAGCTATTATCTGATAGCATGCAACACCCCAAAAGACCCACAGGGGACGTAAACAAAATAATTAGCATTTCGGC
Organism: Oncorhynchus nerka; assembly: GCF_034236695.1. Classification (NCBI taxonomy): domain Eukaryota; kingdom Metazoa; phylum Chordata; class Actinopteri; order Salmoniformes; family Salmonidae; genus Oncorhynchus; species Oncorhynchus nerka. The sequence continues at coordinate 37,158,744 of NC_088407.1, forward strand.
GTTACACAAACCGCACAATAAAATAGAAAACATTCATTACCTTTCACCATCTTCTTTGTTGGCACTCCTAGATGTCCCATAAACACTATTTGGGTCTTTATTTCGATTAAATCGGTCCATATAAAGCCTAGATATCGTTATATGTAGACTGTGTGATAAACGAAAAAAACATAGTTTCAAAACGTAACGTCATTTTTAAAATTCAAAAAGTCGACGATAAACTTTCACAAAACACTTCGAAATACGTTTGTAATGCAACTTTAGGTATTAGTAAACGTTAATAAGCGATAAAATTCATCAGGAGGCGATGTAAAGATCATTAGCTGTCCGTCTGGAAAAATGTCCGGCTAGAAACTCAACGAAAATATCCGGTCCTAGACCGGATTAGATACTGGTGTCCTGCATGTGTTTGACCAAGAAAAAACTCGAAGGGAAATGACAAGACTCTAGACACCGTGTGGAAGCTGTAGGTACTGCAACCTCAGTCAATTAATTGTGGTTCACCTTTATCAATGGGATCAAGTAGCGCATGGATATATTTTCCCATTTTCAGTGATCAGTTTTTCCTGTGCTTTTCGATGTAAATGCCGTTCTGGTAAAGCCACAGCAGTGATTTAACCAGTTTTTTAAACGTCTGAGTGTTTTCTATCCACACAGACTAAGCAAATGCATATACTATATTCCTGGCATGAGTAGCAGGGCGCTGAAATGTTGCGCGATTTTTAACAGAATGTTCAAAAAAGTAGAGGGTCGACTGAAGAGGTTAACAAGTAAAATAGCTCAAATGAAAGATAAACAAGTTGTTTATCTACCCAGCAAGTCAGATTTCTAAAATGTTTTACGGCGAAAACATAGCACATATTTATATTAGATCACCACCGAAATAAAAGGCAAGCGGCGGCCATTTTGTCCCAGAAAAAATAAAATTTAAAAGTAGGATTAAAAAATAAATAATTCACTAACCTTTTGAAAATCTTCATCAGATGACAGTAATATTACATGTTACACAGTACATTTAATTGTTTTTCAATAATATGCTATATAATATCCATAAATCTCGGTTGACAACATTTAAAAAAAAAACATGCTACTCAAATGTCAGGAGAAATGATGATAGCTCCGACAGATAACGTCAGATAACAAGCAATAAACATGACTAAATATACATGTTCTACATATAGTTACAAAGATACACTTCTTCTTAATGCAACCGCTGTATTACATTTATTTTTAACGTTACAGACATCGTTCACTTGGCTATACTAGGAGTCGGCGCTCCGATACGTTTGGAGTCCACAGAAACCCAAAATAACCACATAAATATTCCCTTACCTTTGATGTTCTTCCATCAGAAGACGTAGAAGGAGTCATACTTACCCAATACATCGTTTGGTTTCACGTTGTGTGTCCCTGTATTAGCATATGCTAACAGCTTCAGCTGGAATGCATCAAAAATGACTTCTGGTCCAGCACTCTGCGCATTAAAACTTCCAATTTACATATTATATGTCGATTAAACTGGTCAATCGATGTGCAAAATCGAGCTTTATGATGTTTTTAGCATGTAGAACAAAGGACAGCGCTAACAGACAAACCGGCTTCGAATGCTGCATGTTGGAAAAAGACGTAACCCAAATCGGCCTCGCGCAATAGAGTGCCCGGTTTTGAGAGGGACATGCAGAATTTCGCGCGCCAAAGGTGCAGGGCTCGTGCGATTCTCACAGTGAACGCGCCATTTGAAAGCAGACATCGCGCTGAACTGATAGAGACTGTTCCTGGATCCGTAGCTGCCTGGGAAGGGTGTTGGCGATGACGTCAAAGTAGACCCAACTTTTCCATTGTTGACAGAGTGTTAGGTAGAATGGCTCTCCTGAGAGTTCTGCTTTACATACAGACATAATTTAAACGGTTTTAGAAACTTTAGAGTGTTTTCTATTCAATAATAATTTTTATATGCATATATTAGCAATTTTGGGTAAAAATATTTTCAGTTTACTATGGGTACGCACTTTCTCCAACAGGGGCAGTATAGGAGTTCTAAGAGGTTAAATAAAGTTCGTTCAGAGCCATCGATGTGTCTGCTTGGGGGGGATATATACGGCTGTGATTATAATCGAAGAGAATTCTCGGTAGATAATGCGGTCTACATTTGATTGTGAGGAATTCTAAATCAGGTGAACAGAAGGATTTGAGTTCCTGTATGTTTCCTACATCACACCATGTCTCGTTAGTCATGAGGCATACGCCCCCGCCACTCTTCTTACCAGAAAGATGTTTGTTTCTGTCGGCGCGATGCGTGGAGAAACCCGTTGGCTGCACCGCCCCGGATAGCGTCTCCCCAGTGAGCCATGTTTCCGTGAAGCAGAGAACGTTACAGTCTCTGATGTCCCTCTGGAATACTACCCTTGCTCGGATTTTATCAACCTTGTTGTCAAGAGACTGGACATTGGCAAGAAGAATGCTAGGAAGTGGTGCACGATGTGCCCGTGTCCGGAGTCTGACCAGAAGACCGCTACGTTTCCCTCTTTTAACGAAGTCGTTTTTTGGGGTCGCTGCCTGGAATCAATTCCGTTGGCCTGTTTGGAAGGCAGAACACAGGATCCGCGTCGCGGAAAACATATTCTTGGTCGTACTGATGGTGAGTTGACGCTGATCTTATATTCAGTAGTTCTTCTCGACTGTATGTAATGAAACCTAAGATGACCTGGGGTACTAATGTAAGAAATAACACGTAAAAAAACAAAAAACTGCATAGTTCCTAGGAACGCCATCACTGTCGGCGCCGCTGCCACTGCTGCCGCTGCTGCTGCCACTGCTGCCACTGCTGCCGCTGCTGCCGCCACTGCTGCCACTGCTACCGCTGCCGCTGCTGCCACTGCTGCCACTGCTTCTGCTGCCACTGCTGCCACTGCTGCCACTACTGCTGCTGCCACTGCTGCCACTGCTGCTGCCGTTGCTGCTTTTGCCACTGCCTGGGTGTTCAGACGCAGGCCCATTCCTCTCCTCCTGTGACAGGGGGCTGTGAAGTTTACAGGTGCTAAAGGAATATGGGCTCCCCAGCCTGCTCAGTCTCACACAGAGAGGCACACTCAGATCCATGCACAGAGACTTACAGGGATATACAGAGGCATATAAATTCAAAATAGAGAGGATTTGCAGCTTGCACAATAATGTAACATATATGAGTAGATATTATCCTTATAGATGTGTGTGTAAGTATTTAGGGCGTGTGTGCATATGCTGGTACGTGCACCCCTCCCCACCCACCCACACACACACACACACACACACACACACACACACACACACTGTGTGCCTTGCACAGCACAACGGAGGAGAGAAGCTAAGGAGATGCTCATTGGTCTCTGCCACGCCTAATCGTGTAAAAGGCTGTCCTCTCTTTTTGTCTCATCATGTTAGGGACTGTCACATTTATTGATGGGCAGGGGGTTGATAGATCTCTTTGTCCATGTTAGAGACTGTCGAGCGGGGCCACAGCAAGGACCGATTGGGCTTATTTAGCCTGGGCACCGGACAGGAAGCCTGGAGGAACGTAGTGGTGCTACTGTAGCCAGGTTTGGAACTTCACAGAATCAATATAATTTAGATACCAATCAGAAATATTCAAAACATAAACAGTTCCATACGATCTCAATTCATGTGCAAACACGGAATCCATGAGGAACTGGTAAAAATCCATCTCCCCCTCTCTCTCATTCTTTCTCTTTCTCCATCTTTCTCACCCGTGGGAGTGTTAACATGTGTGTGCCAGATGTGATGTTGTAACATCCCTGTAGTCAACATCTGTTCCTAGAAGCACTGAATCACATTCACTGTGTGAGACCTGCAGTGTCTGCACAACACAGACTGCAGGCTAGCTAGCTAGTGTACACACCACAAAACATGCACAGTCATTACCATTCCAAAGACCAACACCTTCCTCACAAGGGCGAACAGCCATTTTCATCATCTTCATCATTGTTGTCTAACCTGACATCACTTTGCATTTAGTAGAGAATAGTAGTAATGTCTTTAGTAATGACTTTCTAATCTTAATCTTTCCCCTGAACTCATTGTACCATATATTTTGGCCAATATAATAGTATCATTTATTAGCCACAGTAAGTGATGTTTTTACAAAAAAGAAGGACCTGATGCATAAGTCAATGCATTGCATTTTATGCAAAAAGATGTGTCAAGGGTATATGTCTGTCATTTATAAGCTGATACCAGACTCAAATGGAACACCTGCTTTTTCCATGACATGAAAAAGGTGAATCCAGGTCAAAGCTATGATCTGTTATTGATGTCCACTACCATCAATGTACCATCAATGTAGCTGAAGGGAAGGAGAAACAAGTATTTTTTTTAACTCTTGAGACAATTGAGACATTGTGTATGTGTGGCATTCAGAGGGTGAATGGGCAAGACAAAAAATGTAAGCGCTTTTGAACGGGGTATGGTAGTAGGAGCCAGGCACACCGTTTAGAGTGTTTCAAGAACTGCAACGCTGCTGGGATTTTCATGCTCAACAGTTTCCCGTGTGCATCAAGAATGGTCCACCTCCCAAAGAACATCCAGCCAACTTGACATAAATGTGGGATTCATTGGAGTCGACATTACACAGCATTCCTGTGTAATGATTTCGACACCTTGTAGAGTCCATTCCCTGACAAACTGAGGCTGTTCTGAGAGCAACAGGGGTGCAACTCAACATTAGGAACGTGTTCCCAATGTTTTGTACACTCAGTGTACAGTATATGCCGAATATATACAGTAAATATACAGTACCAGTCAAAAGTTTGGACACACCTACTCTGGTTGAGAGAATGCCAAGAGTGTGCAAAGCTGTCATCAATTCAACTTTGAAGAATCTCAAATATAAAATACATTTTTATTTGTTTAACACTTTTTTGGTTTTGACATGATTCCATATGTGTTATTTCATAGTTTGAATGTCTTCACTATTATTCTACAATGTAGAAAATAGTCAAAATAAAGATAAACCCTGGAATGAGTAGATATGTCCAAACTTTTGACTGGTACTGTAGATAGTCACACATTAGGTCTATGCTAGTTCTGCTGAGGAATGGTGATGACATGCAGTAGCTGCCACAACACCACTATCATGACTTTACATAATGCACACACACACACACACACACACACACACACACACACACACACACACACACACACACACACACACACACACACACACACACACACACACACACACATGCACACACACACACACACACACATGCAGTTTGGAGTGTAATTGTTAAACAACCCAGTTTCCACAGCTCTCAGGGGCCTTGCTCCTCTATGGGGTGAAGTAAGGACTTGTCTTCCTGACTGGACTGAAACTCCAAAGCTCTGTCAATGATGAAGATTGGCATCATCCAGGAGATTTCCACATACATAAGCCTGATAAGCAGCACACACTCTGAATGCTTAAGCGGTTAATGATGCTGGAGATCACGCTGGTGCCATGTTAATAAAGGTACAGATGTAGGATCTTAATTTGATGCTGAAGATTTTCCTGCATAGCAAGAAATGCAAATGTGTAGTGTATTCAAGGTTTAAAAATAATTCAAATTATGTTAATTTCCATTTTAAAATGTCAGACTTGTTTTGCCCTAAGGAAAAATGTATCAAACCCTACAAAAAATGTCCATGAATTATAATCCACATAATAGTTCACATTTGCTGTTGCTGCATGGTTATTTTCCTGCTGTAGAAAACTGTCTCAAAGTAAGATCCTACATCTGTATTCTCCCCTAAACTGACTCATATCTGATCTGTGTTCTGAAAAGGAGACATTTTTGTCTGTCCGAGCATGACTTCAAAGGCTCAGTGTTGATGGAGAGAAGTCAGGTATTGATGCGGAAGTATGGCTTAAGAACTGCAAGAAGCCCTACCACCAGCCTCAGTGACACATTCTTAAGCAGTCAGTAAGAGGGAGAAGGTACCCGACATTTCATTAGAAAACTCATCAATTGTCCAATAAATGAATGTGATCAAACCTGTGAAAGAACTAGATTACTGGCATCCTGCCATTAAAAAGGGATGGGAATAGAGGGTAAAATAGAAGGAAATCTTACAGAGACATCCTCACACTTATCAACTCAAAATGACACTGCTGGTTTTGGGAAGACATATTAATTCCCCTCCTGGGGAATACAAATGAAATCACTGCGTTAATCGTCCTGGGAGATGCGCGATGGTAAAAAGGTTTTGTGTAAATTACCAAAAGATGAGTTCCTCCACTGGCTTTATCTGCATGTCCAAGGTAGAGACGTGCATTCCTTGAGCTCCTTGAATTATTCAAACCCAAGTCAGAAGTATTCCGTTTTTTTGTCTTTCTTCTTTTGCCAAAGATGTCCCACCTGGGTTTTTATAAATCCTCTGATTGTCTCTGTTGAAAAAAAGATAGCGGTGTAGCCCTTTGAAGGTGGTACGACAGAACGTAATACCCTACAATATCTCGTATGGGAAGTTTTGACCAGCCGGTGAGCGGTGTGACTAAGGCCTAGCTCCGTTTTATCATGGAATTAGCGTGCCTTAGCAAGGTTGGTTGCCAATCTGGTTTTATCATGGCATGTGAGGATATTTGAGAGAATAAACAGTACGAAAATATCCTTCAACTTCTCTCTCTCTCTATTTCTCTCTTGCTCTCTCTCTCTGATTGCTTTGGCCTATTTAGCAGAGATTTTTTAGCAGACTTATTCTGAAATTCATTAAAAAAAATGTCTCATCAATCTACACAATACCCTATAATTACAAATCAAAAACAGTTTTTTACAAATTATTGCTAATTTATATAAAAGACATAAACTGAAATTCATACCCTTCACTCAGTACTTTGTTGAAGCACCCTTGGCAGCGATTACAGCCTCAAGTCTTCTTGGGTATGACGCTATAAGCATGGCACACCTGAATTTGAGGAGTTTCTACCATTCTTCTCTGCAGATCCTCTCAAGTTCTGTCAGGATAGATGGGGAGAGTTGCGGCACAGTTATTTTCAGGTCTCTCCAGAGATGTTTGATCGGGTTTAAGTCCGGGCTCTGGCTGGGCCACTCAAGGACATTCAGAGACGTGTCCCAAAGCCACTCCTGTGTTGTCTTGGCTGTCTGCTTAGGGTCATTGTCCTGTTGGAAGGTGAACCTTTTTTCCCAGCCCAAGGTCCTGAGCGCTCTGGAGCAGGTTTTTATCAAGGATCTCTCTGTACTTTGTATTTTGCTCTGTTCATCATTCCCTCAATCCTGACTAGTCTCCCTATACCTGACGCTGAAAAACATCCCCACAGCATGATGCTGCCACCACCATGCTTCACCGTAATGTCATTTAGAGCAGAGAATCTTGTTTCTCATGGTCTGAGAATCTGTAGGTGCCTTTCGGCAAAGTCCAAGATGGCTGTCATTTGCCTTTTACTGAGGAGTTGCTTCCGTCTGGCCAATCTACCACAAAGGCCTGATTGGTGGAGTTTTGCAGAGATGATTGTCCTTCTGGAAGGTTCTCCCATCTCCACAGAGAAACTCTGGAGCTCTGTCAGAGCGACCATCGGGTTCTTGGTCACCTCCCTGACCAAGGACCTTCTCCCCCAATTGCTCAGTTTGGCCGGTGGCCAGCTCTAGGAAGAGTCTTGATCATTCCAATACCGATGTAAGAATGCTGTTCATCAGCATTCAACACCATAATACCCTCCAAGCTCAGCATTAAGCTCTGGGCTCTGGGTCTGAACCCCGCCCTGTGCAACTGGGTCCTGGACTTCCTGACGGGCCACCCCACGTGGTGAAAGTAGGAAACAACACCTCCACTTCGCTGATGCTCATCACAGGGGCCTCACAAGGGTGTGTGCTCAGCCCATGACTGCATGCCCACACATGCCTCCAACTCAATCATCAAGTTTGCAGATGACACAGCAGTAGTAGGTCTGATTACCAACAATGACGAGACAGTCTACAGGGAGGAAGTGAGGGCCCTGGGAGAGTGGTGCCAGGAAAATAACCTCTCACTCAAAGTCAACAAAACAAAGGAGCTGATTGTGGACTTCAGGAAACAGCAGAGGAAGCACGCCCCTATCCATGTCAACGGGACAGTAGTGGAGAAGGTGGAAAGCTTCAATTTCCTCAACGTACTCATCACTGACGATCTGAAATGGTCCACCCATTCAGACAGTGTGGTGAAGAAGGTGTAACAATGCCTCTTCAACCTCAGAAGGCTGAAGAAATTGGTCTTGGCCCCTAAAACTCTCACTTACTTTTACATCACCACCTGGTATGGCAACTGCACTACCCACAACTGCAGGACTCTCCAGAGGGAGGTGTGGTTACTGGGGGAGAAATACCTGCCCTCCAGGACACCTACAGCACCCGATGTCACAGGAAGGCCAAAAAGATCATCAAGGACATCAACCACCCAAGCCATGGCCTGTTCACCCCGCTATCACCCAGAAGGCAAGGACAGTACCGATGCATCAAAGCTGGGACCGAGAGACTGAAAAACAGTTCCTATGTCAAGGCCATCAGAGTGTTACATAGCCATCACTAGCCGGCTTCCACCTGGTCACGCAACCCTGCATCTTAGAGGCTACTGCCCTATTTTACATAGACTTGGAATCCCTGGCCACTTTAATAATGGAACACTAGTCACTTTAATAATGTTTAAATAATGTTTACATACTGCTTTATTCATTTCATATGTATAGGGTGCAGGTCAGGCCTCCTCATGCCTTTTGCACACAATGTATATAGACTCCCTTTTTTTCTACTGTGTTATTGACTTGTTAATTGTTTACTCCATTTGTAACTCTGTGTTGTCTGTTCACACTGCTATGCTTTATCTTGGCCAGGTCGCAGTTGCAAATGAGAACTTGTTCTCAACTAGCCTACCTGGTTAAATAAAGGTGAAATAAAAAAATATAAAAAAATAAAAAGGCAGCAGGCTGTTAGCCAGCCTGTCAGCATAGCATAGTGGAGTCTGCCACTAGCACAGTCAGTGTAGTCAGCTGAGCTATCCCCATTGAGACCGTGTCTGTGCCTCGACCTAGGTTGGGCAAAACTAAACATGGCGGTGTTCGCCTTAGCAATCTCACTAGGATGAAGACCTCCTCCATTCCTGTCATTATTGAAAGAGATCATGATACCTCACATCTCAAAATAGGGCTACTTAATGTTAAGTTAATGTTAGATCCCTTACTTCAAAGGCAATTATAGTCAATGAGCTAATCACTGATCATAATCTTGATGTGATTGGCCTAACTGAAACATGGCTTAAGCCTGATGAATTTACTGTGTTAAATGAGGCCTCCCCTCCTGGCTACACTAGTGACCATATCCCCTGTGCATCCCGCAAAGGCGGAGGTGTTGCTAACATTTATGATAGCAAATTTCAATTTACAAAAAAGAAAAATTAAGTTTTCGTCTTTTGAGCTTCTAGTCATGAAATCTATGCAGCCTACTCAATCACTTTTTATAGCTAATGTTTACAGGCCTCCTGGGCCATATACAGCGTTCCTCATTGAGTTCCCTGAATTCCTATCGGACCTTGTAGTCATAGCAGATAATATTCTAATCTTTGGTGACTTTAATATTCACATGGAAAAGTCCACAGACCCACTCCAAAAGGCTTTCGGAGCCATCATCGACTCAGTGGCTTTTGTCCAACATGTCTCTGGACCTACTCACTGTCACAGTCATACTCTGGACCTAGTTTTGTCCCATGGAATAAATGTTGTGGATCTTAATGTTTTTCCTCATAATCCTGGACTATCGGACCACCATTTTATTACTTTTGCAATTGCAACAAATAATCTGCTCAGAACCCAACCAAGGAACATCAAAAGTCGTGCTATAAATTCACTGACAACACAAAGATTCCTTGATGTCCTTCCAGACTCCCTCTGTCTACCCAAGGACGCCAGAGGACAAAAATCAGTTAACCACCTAACTGAGGAACTCAATTTAACCTTGCGCAATACCCTAGATGCAGTTGCACCCATAAAAACTAAAAACATTTCTCATAAGAAACTAGCTCCCTGGTATACAGAAAATACCCGAGCTCTGAAGCAAGCTTCCAGAAAATTGGAACGGAAATGGCGCCACACCAAACTGGAAGTCTTCCGACTAGCTTGGAAAGACAGTACCGTGCAGTATCGAAGAGCCCTTACTGCTGCTCGATCATCCTATTTTTCCAACTTAATTGAGGAAAATAAGAACAATCCGAAATCCCTATTTTATACTTTCGCAAAGCTAACTAAAAAGCAGCATTCCCCAAGAGAGGATGGCTTTCACTTCAGCAGTAATAAAGTCATGAACTTTGAGGAAAAGATCATGGTTATTAGAAAGCAAATGACGGACTCCTCTTTAAATCTGCGTATTCCTTCAAAGCTCAGTTGTCCTGAGTCTGCACAACTCTGTCAGGACCTAGGATCAAGAGAGACACTCAAGTGTTTTATTACTATATCTCTTGACACAATGATGAAAATAATCATGGCCTCTAAACCTTCAAGCTGCATACTGGACCCTATTCCAACTAAACTACTGAAAGAGCTGCTTCCTCTGCTTGGCCCTCCTATGTTGAACATAATAAACGGCTCTCAATCCACCGGATGTGTACCAAACTCACTAAAAGTGGCAGTAATAAAGCCTCTCTTGAAAAAGCCAAACCGTGACCCAGAAAATATAAAAAACTATCGGCCTATATCGAATCTCCCATTCCTCTCAAATTTTTTAGAAAAGGCTGTTGCACAGCAACTCACTGCCTTCCTGAAGACAAACAATATATACGAAATGCTTCAGTCTGGTTTTAGACCCCATCATAGCACTGAGACTGCACTTGTGAAGGTGGTAAATGACCTTTTAATGGCATCAGACTGAGGCTCTGCATCTGTCCTCGTGCTCCTAGACCTTAGTGCTGCTTTTGATACCATCGATCACCACATTCTTTTGGAGGGATTGGAAACCCAAATTGGTCTACACGGACAAGTTCTGGCCTGGTTTAGATCTTATCTGTCGGAAAGATATCAGTTTGTCTCTGAGAATGGTTTGTCCTCTGACAAATCAACTGTAAATTTCGGTGTTCCTCAAGGTTCCATTTTAGGACCACAATTGTTTTCACTATATATTTTACCTCTTGGGGATGTCATTCGAAAACATAATGTTAACTTTCACTGCTGTGCAGATGACACACAGCTGTACATTTCAATGAAACATGGTGAAGCCCCAAAATTGCCCTCACTAGAAGCATGTGTTTCAGACATAAGGAAGTGGATGGCTGCAAACTTTCTACTTTTAAACTTAGACAAAACAGAGATGCTTGTTCTAGGTCCCAAGAAACAAAGAGATGTTGAATCTGACAATCAATCTTTGTTGAATATGACAATCAATCTTAATGGTTGTTCAGTCTCAAATAAAACTGTGAAGGACCTCGGCATTACTCTGGACGCTGATCTCTCTTTTGAAGAACATATCAAGACTGTTTCAAGGACAGCTTTTTTTCCATCTACGTAACATTGCAAAAATCTGAAACTTTCTGTCCAAAAATGATGCAGAAAAATTAATCCATGCTTTTGTCACTTCTAGGTTAGACTACTGCAATGCTCTACTTTCCGGCTACCCGGATAAAGCACTAAATAAACTTCAGTTAGTGCTAAATACGGCTGCTAGAATCCTGACTAGAACCCCAAAATTTGATCATATTACTCCAGTGCTAGCCTCCCTACACTGGCTTCCTGTAAAGGCAAGGGTTGATTTCAAGGTTTTACTGCTAACCTACAAAGCATTACATGGGCTTGCTCCTACCTATCTCTCTGATTTGGTCGTGCCATACATACCTACATGTACGCTATGGTCACAAGATGCAGGCCTCCTAATTGTCCCTAGAATTTCTAAGCAAACAGCTGGAGGCAGGGCTTTCTACTATAGAGCTCAATTTTTATGGAATGGTCTGTCTACCCATGTGAGAGACGCAAACTCGGTCTCAACCTTTAAGTCTTTACTGAAGACTCATCTCTTCAGTGGGTCATATGATTGAGTGTAGTCTGGCCCAGGAGTGTGAAGGTGAACGGAAAGGAAACGAACCGCCGGTTCCCCTCTTTCCACTGGAAACCGCCCTTGCGGTCTCTGCCTGGCCGGTTCCCCTCTTTCCACTGGGATTCTCTGCCTTTAACCCTATTACAGGGGCTGAGTCTTTGGCTTACTAGGGCTCTTTCATACTGTCCCTAGGAGGGGTGCGTCACTTGAGTGGGTTGAGTCACTGATGTGATCTTCCTGTCTGGGTTGGCACCCCCCTTGGGTTGTGCCGTGGCGGAGATCTTTGTGGGCTATACTCGGCCTTGTCTCAGGATGGTAAGTTGGTGGTTGAAGATATCCCTCTAGTGGTGTGGGGGCTGTGCTTTGGCAAAGTGGTTGGGGTTATATCCTTCCTGTTTGGCCCTGTCCGGGGGTTTCATCGGATGCGGCCACAGTGTCTCCTGACCCCTCCTGTCTCAGCCTCCAGTATTTAAGCTGCAGTAGTTTATGTGTCGGGGGGCTAGGGTCAGTTTGTTATATCTGGAGTACATCTCCTGTCCTACCCGGTGTCCTGTGTGAATTTAAGTATGCTCTATCTAATTCTCTCTTTCTCTCTTTCTTTCTCTATCTCAGAGGACCTGAGCCCTAGGACCATGCCTCAGGACTACTTGACATGATGACTCCTTGCTGTCCCCAGTCCATCTGGCTGTGCTGCTGCTCCAGTTTCAACTGTTCTGCCTGTGATTATTATTATTTGACCATGCTGGTCATTTATGAACATTTGAACATCTTGGCCATGTTCTGTTATAATCTCCACCCGGCATAACCAGAAGAGGACTGGCCACCCCACAGCCTGGTTCCTCTCTAGGTTTCTTCCTAGGTTTTGGCCTTTCTAGGGAGATTTTCCTAGCCACCGTGCTTCTACACCTGCATTGCTTGCTGTTTTGGGTTTTAGGCTGGGTTTCTGTACAGCACTTTGAGATATCAGCTGATGTACGAAGGGCTATATAAATAAATTTGATTTGATATATAGTTTATTATATTCAACTGTATTTAAGGCAATGCCACTCTGACATTTCTCAATCTAATATGTATATATTTCTTAATTCCATTTTTTAACTTTTGGATTTGTATGTATCGTTGTGAATTGTTAGATGCTACTACGCTGTTGGAGCTAGGAACACAAGCATTTTGCTACACCCACAACAACATCTGCTAAATATGTATATGTGACCAATATAATTTAATTTGGTTTGATTTAAGAATGATGGAGGCCAATGTCTTCTTGGGGACCTTCAATGCTGCAGAAATGTTTTGTTATCCTTCCCCAGATCTGTGTCTCGACACAATCCTGTCTCTACGGACAATGAGCTCTACGGACAATTCCTTCGACCTTATGGCTTGGTTTATGTTCTAATAAGCACTGTCAACTGTGGGACCTTATATAGATAGGAATGTGCCTTTCCAAATCATGTCCAATCAATTTAATTCACCACAGGTGGACTCTGACCAAGTTGTAGAAACATCTCAAGGATGATCAATGGAAACAGAATACAAATCAAATCAAATCAAAGGGTCTGAATACTCATGTAAAGAAGATATTTCTGTTTTTATTTGTTGTTTATTGGCAAACATGTCTAAAAACCTGTTTTCACTTCATCATTATGGGGTATTGTGCGCAAATTGATGATGAAAAAAAAGTAATTTAATCAATTTTAGAATAAGGCTGTAACGTAAACAAAATGTGGAAAAAGGCAAGGAGTCTGAATACTTTTCGAATAAAACCGTTCAAATTGTAGCGCGGGTGGTTCTCATTTTAATAGAGTTGCATAAAAAACACCTTACTTGTTTTTTATAGAAATATATATTTTTTATGCCCGTGTGTATAGTACATCCTCTACCTTGATTCTGCAATGAATAGGCCCACATTTATTTAGCAAATATCACAATATATATAAAACATTAACATTTCAACAAACAATATGTTTTCAAGGACATTATATGGTTGTTATGCTGTATTGATTATAAATTCCCTTTCTCACCGTAAAAAAAATCTAATTGTTTCTACTAACTGTTATTAAGGAACTGGTTCCAGAGATTTTTTATTTATTTATTTCATACTTTTCAGTCAAAGTGTTCTCTGAACTTAACATTTTTTAACCACATACTGTATCACAGTCATAGTAAGTACATGTTTTCTTCAATAAAGCAGCGATCAACTAAGTTAGAACTAGTAAGGAGGGAAAAAGTCAAGTGTGAGTGTCAGTTCACACAAGGCACTTTTGTTTCTCACGGTGGGTGCTGCAAGATACTCGTTGACAAGGTTGGGTTTCAGATGTTGACTGTGCTGTTTTAGCTTCAGGGGGATGCTGGTTCCACCAATGGGATGCAAGGACAGAGAATAACTTCGATTGGGCTGAGCAGGAGCAGCCCTCCCATAGGGGTGGGAGGGCCAAAGAGACCAGAACAGAGTACTCAGGGGTAGGGTTTGCACATAGCCTGGAGGTAGAGATGATCTGTTCCTCTTGTTGCTCTATAGGCAATAACATGGGCATGTAGTGGATGCAAGCTTCAACTGGAAGTCAGTAGAGGAGCAAACACACAGTGCTTTCAACTTACATATTTGACACACAATTACATTGTGCATGTTCAATTATACAGCAATTAATATTCAACATGTTCTCACCTGGAATTTGAACTCACAACCTTTAGGTTGACAGCCTTCCAAACTTCCTTCTACACCACTGTCTGTGTCGATAACTGATTTCAACTGTATTGCTATCCTTCGCATCTCAAAGTAAATTTCAGCTCTATTAAAAGTACACTCAAGAAAAGCTATTTTATTTATTATAGTGATTAATGAGTAACATTAAAACAGATTAATATACCCCAAAAACATTAGATAACTATACAGAAAACACACACACAAAAAAAGTAAATCAAATAAATGAGTGAAGAATCAGATAACTGATAGTTGACACAGACATGGTTGTAGCAGGAAGAAGGAAGAATGCCATGAACTAAGAGGTTGTGAGTTCAAATCCCAGGGGATGACATGTCGTGCAATAATTGGTGTATGAATGAAAATGTCAACGTGTGTCAAATATGTATGTATACGTAACATGGAAAATGTTGTTTTCATGATCTGAAATAAAAGATCCCTGAAAATGTCCATATGCACAGAAAGCTTATTTCTCTAATGTTGTTCACAAATGTCTTAACATCCCTGCTAGTGAGCATTTCTCCTTTGCTAATATAATCCATCCACCTGACAAGTGTGGCTATCAAGAAGTTTATTAATTATTACGGCTGAGATCCCGCTAACGGGATCGATATGACAACAGCCAGTGAAAGTGCAGGGTGCCGAATTCAAACAACAGAAATCTCATAATTAAAATTCCTCAAACATACAAGTATTTTACACCATTTTAAAGATAAACTTGTTGTTAATCCCACCACAGTGTTCGATTTCAAAAGGCTTTTACGGCGAAAGCACACCAAACGATCATGTTATGTCAGTACCTAGTCACAGAAAAACAGCCATTTTTCCAGCCAAAGCACAACCACAAAGCGCCCTTCTGTTTAGAAGTGTAGCTTAGTCCAGACCTGAGTTCAAAACTATTAGAAATCTTTATTAGAAGTCTTTGCTCTAGCCTGGGATGCCAAATGGGCAGGGTTTGCCATTTTGGGACTATTGGTCCATTAAGCCAGTCAAGCTTAAGCACAGATAAAGTGTTTGAAATGACTGGTCTAGTCTTTGCACACCGCCATAAAACCCTGCCAAAGTCTAGTCTGGTCTTTTTTAAATGCCTCAGCTTCTGCGTATTGGACACACAGCATTACCACACACGCACACACGCACATGCACACGCACACACACACACACACACACAACCACAACCACAAACAGCGTCATGACTCAGAGCTGATCAACTAAGGGCCTATTGATCTTACATGGAAGCTGCAGGAAGGTAGCGATAGCTGGAGGGAGGAGGAAATCACTTCTCAACAGGCTGCATCTCACAACCTCCATCTACAATAGTTCAAAAACGGAGAAATATTCAATTACGCTATTAAAGACCAAGCACAGGGCGGGTGTGATGTTGTAAATTAATAACCACAGTCAGTAGGACGAGTGCTAGTCAAAGGGAATAGAGCAGGAGGTTACCGAAGAAAAGCTGGTTGTTTTTAGATAACAGTTGTTTAAGAGACTTATCAACCGCACAGTGAGAAAGGTACTCTCCTCAAAATGTCTACACTCGTAGAAAAAAATTTTTTTCAAAAGATTTCTTTGCGGAGGGATATGGTTCTACCAAAACCGTTTTCATCTGATGAACCCTTTTTGGAAGACAAGGGTTCTTTGTAAGGCAAAGAGTTCTAGCTAGAACCTTTATCATCCTCAGAAACATTTTTAGAAGAACGGGTTCTTTGATGATCGTTTCGAAGGCAAGAAGGATTCTTTGATTGGCAAGCGGGGTTCTGCATAGAACCCTTCTGAATCTGAATATGTTTTTTTAATTGTGATATTTTTTAATTCTTTAAATAGTCCCTGAACATTAATGTTAACTTCAGTGTTTAAACTTTAACATCAGGAGTTTGAGTATTGTGACCAATTTTTTAAAGATACAGTGGGGAGAACAAGTATTTGATACACTGCCAATTTTGCAGGTTTTCCTACTTACAAAGCATGTAGAGATCTGTCATTTTTATCATAGGTACATTTCAACTGTGAGAGACGGAATCTAAAACAAAAATCCAGAAAATCACATTGTATGATCTTTAAATAATGCATTTGCATTTTATTGCATGACATAAGTATTTGATACATCAGAAAAGCAGAACTTAATATTTGGTACAGAAACCTTTGTTTGCAATTACAGAGACCATACATTTCCTGTAGTTCTTTGCACACTGCAGCAGGGATACAGACCTTCTCCAGGTCCTTCAGGTTTCGGGGCTGTCGCTGGGCAATATGGACTTTCACCTCCCTCCAAAGATTATCTATTGGGTTCAGGTCTGGAGACTGGCTAGGCCACTCCAGGACCTTGAGATGCTTCTTACGGAGCCACTCCTTAGTTGCCCTGGCTGTGTGTTTCAGGTCATTGTCATGCTGGAAGACCCAGCCACGACCCATCTTCAATGCTCTTACTGAGGGAAGGAGGTTGTTAGCCAAGATCTCGCAATACATGGCCCCATCCATCCTTCCCTCAATACGGTGCAGTCGTCCTGTCCCCTTTGCAGAAAATCATCCCCAAAAAATGATTTTTCCACCTCCATGCTTCACGGTTGGGATGGTATTCTTGGGGTTGTACTCATCCTTCTTCTTCCTCCAAACACGGCAAGTGGAGTTTAGACCGAAAAGCTCTATTTTTGTCTCATCAGACCACATGACCTTCTCCCATTCCTCCTCTGGATCATCCAGATGGTCAATGGCAAACTTCAGACGGGCCTGGACATGCGCTGGCTTGAGCAGGGGAACTTGCGTGCGCTGCAGGCTTTTAATCCATGACGGCGTAGTGTGTTACTAATGGTTTTCTTTGAGACTGTGGTCCCAGCTCTCTTCAGGTCATTGACCAGGTCCTGCCATGTAGTTCTGGGCTGATCCCTCACCTTCCTCATGATCATTGATGCCCCACGAGGTGAGATTTTGCATGGAGCCCCAGCCCGAGGGCGATTGACCGTCATCTTGAACTTCTTCATTTTCTAAAAATTGCGCCAACAGTTGTTGCCTTCTCACCAAGCTGCTTGCCTGTTGTCCTGCAGCCCATCCGAGCCTTGTGCAGGTCTACAATTTTATCCATGATGTCCTTACACAGCTCCCTGGTCTTGGCCTTTGTGGAGAGGTTGGAGTCTGTTTGATTGAGTGTGTGGACAGGTGTCTTTTAAACAGGTAACGAGTTCAAACAGATGCAGTTAATGAGTGGAGAACAGGAGGGCTTCTTAAAGAAAAACTAACAGGTCTGTGAGAGCCGGAATTCTTACTGGTTGGTAGGTGATCAAATACTTATGTCATGCAATAAAATACAAATTAATTACTTAAAAATCATACAATGTAATTTTCTGGATTTTTAAAAAAGATTCCGTCTCTCACAGTTGAAGTGTAGCTATGATAAAAATTACAGACCTCTACATGCTTTGTAAATAGGAAAACCTGCACAATCGGCAGGGTATCAAATACTTGTTCTCCCCACTGTAAGTGTGAGAATATTTTAAACTGTACCTACAGTATATGTGAATATTTGTGCATGATTCTGGTATTCTCTTAATTGTTTTACATATACAGTACTGGCATAGTTGATATCTTTGTCAGGATTTATGTCTTTTAAATGAGTATGTTATTGAGCAGAGAGTAGGAAAATAGAATGCGGTATGAGTGAACCAGCAGTGTACTGTACTGTATGGTACACAGCAAATTCCAGTAGGAATTACACATCACTTTGCAAACCCGTATAATGTGATTTGCAGGCCTGATGTGGCATGTAGACCAGGAGTTTCCCAACACCACTGTGTTATGGTATAACTAGGCCCACAAAGAAAGGCCCCATGGTATATTTTATGAATTGTCATAAGGGCTAATAAGGCGGGTGGAATAGTTCAGAGTGTTCTAGGAAGAACTCTTCAAAGATAAAAGGGTTCTCGATAGAACCCTTCATAGAGGTTTTTAGGCAGAACCCTTCATAGGTATGAAGAACCATTTATAGGGGGTTATACGTAGGACTAGGCTGTGTGTTTCTGTACCAAAGAAAACACTGTATAAGGGCACAAGGCGAGACCCAGATGCAGACACAGGAGGCAGAGTCCAAGATGTTTATTAACAATCCAAAAGGTGTAGGCAAGAGAATCGTGGTGGACAGGCAAAAGCTCAAAACCAGTTCAGAGTTCCAGAGGTACAGAATGGCAGGCAGGCAGGCAGGCTCGAGGTCAGGGCAGGCAGAATGGTCAGGCAGGCGGGAATGGAGTCCAGAAAAACAGGCAAAGGTCAAAACGGGAGGACTAGAAAAGAGAATAGAAAAGCAGGAGCACTGGAAAAACCACCCTGGTTGACTTGAACATACAAGATGAACTGGCACAGAGAGACAGGAAACACAGGAATAAATACACCAGGGAAAATAAGCGACACCTGGAGGGGGTGGAGACAATCACAAGGACAGTTGAAACAGATCAGGGGGTGACACGCCAGATAAATCCAATGGTGTTGATGAACCACAGATTGCTGTGATGTGATCTGAAAAGGGGATATTATTCACATCAAGATGGACGGATGTCTGACTCATGTAGTGATGATGACACACGCACACACCTACACACCTACACACGACTGTACATAAGTCTGCACACACACACAGACACACACTCTTGGAGCTTAATTTGTGATAGAAGACTTCTTCATTTGAATGTCTTTGATGTAGCGTGGCTTTGCTCAAATCGAGTATCTGATCCCAATCCCCTGGAAAGCTCAACGTGAGTGTATCAGTATCAACCCCATTCCCCCCTACTCTTTCCCCCTTTCCTCTCTTCCAACTCATCCATCCTCCCTTCCCTCCTTCCTCCATTTATTTCATTTGCAATTCTAACAAGCATGCTTACGTGCCCCATCATCCAGGTAATTTATGGAGATAGGGCCGCTGGCTTGGGCCCCCAGTGGCCAGGAACCTCAACACCGTGAAAAACTTGTCTTTTGACTGATTGTGCTGAAACGAGAGCCGCTGACAAGGACATGAGGCATAAGAGGAGGCTGCGAGAGAAAGGCAAATGGGAACTAAAGAACCTGCTCTTCTTGAAGATAGGGAACCCAGGTGTATTCATACTGAGATATGACGGAAGTCTGTAGACTAGAGGATGGGGATTTAGGTGAGAAAGCCTACTGTTCCATGACCAGTTTTTCCTTCATTGTTAGTGACTAGAGAAATAGCTAAAATAAAAAAATAAAAAAAAGGTTATTAAAACCTCTTTGGGCTAGGCTTCCCACTAGCGGGACAACTTCCGGTGAAACTGGAGTGCGCACAATTCAAATAAATAATCATAAAAAATATGGTAATTAAACATTTATGTACATACAAGTGTCTTATATCGGTTGAAAGTTTAAATTCTTGTTAATCTAGCTGCACTGTCCGATTTATAGTAGGCCTTACAGTGAAAGCATGCCATGCGATTGTTTGAGGACGGCGCCCCACAATCAAAATTGTTTTCCACCGGCACAGGTTTAATAAATTCACAAATAGCGATTAAAAATGTATGAACTTTTTGAAAATCTTCCTCTGATTTGTCATCCAAAGGGTCCCAAAAAGTCAGTTTTGTTGGAGCCATCGATTTGAGTAATCCACTAGTTCAACATGCCAAGATAGGAATGCAAAAATCTACCCCTAAACTTTGTTTCAACAAGTCAAAATACATTTCTATTTAATTATCAAATACCCTAAAATGTAATTAAACTATAATATTTCATACGGAAAAAGTATGTTCAATAGGAAAACGATATTAGTAGGTGCGTGTCCTCTTCATGGTGTGCGCAAAGAAGCCAGACAACAGAGTATATAAAACTAACAGACGGGTATTACATATCGAGATACATTTTCAATTTGTCAAAAAGCTTAATGGTACGTAATTGCTTTTTTGTTTCTACACTTACTGATAATTTCAAAATAATATTTAAATTCTATCTTAAACAATGGGAAGAAGGGTTTGTTCTCTGTCCACTTAATTTTTATGCATGAAGAATCCGCCATGAAAAATATTTAAATTAACAATGAAAGTCAAATCAGGGTCCATATAATTTGGATCAATATAAAACACAATATCAGAGTCTTTCAAATGAACATTAATAGTAGTTTATGTAAAAATAAATCTTCTAACTCACTCCAAAGTCTTCTGATATAAGAACAGTCACAAAATAAATGGTCAAGAGTCTCTGGTTCACAACCACAAAATACACATTTGTTATCAATAGCTATTTTGGATCTGTGTATAATAAAGGTCTTTACAGGGGTGCTTGACTACTTTTGTTAGTACAGAACACTCATATCATACACTACAGTTGAGGAACAATGGGAAAGTAATTTTGCTTTGAAAGTTGATAAGCCTGTAAATTCATTTTACAGAAAATGGCCTTTAAATAGGTTGGTACTACAACTGGAGAGCCCTCTTTGTCTATACCCATTCAGCATCGTTCACACCCTCTTAAGCTTAACCCCACCATCTCTTGATCTACCATTTTGTAGCTCTGAGTCTCTACTTTTATCCAATGTAAAAAACACAATTTCAAATTTTGCTCATAAAACCAATTTGAGCCGGTCCCTGCCATCCAATACCTCTATACCAGGCAGTGTCAGAGGAAGGCCCTAAAAATTGTCAATACTCCAGCCACCCAGGTCATAGACTGTTCTCTTTGCTTCCACTTGCGGTACCAATGCACCAAGTCTGGAACCAACAGGACCCTTATCAGCTTCTACCCCCAAGCCATGTTAAATAGTTGGCTAAATAGTTCACCAAAAAGCTACCTGGACTATCTGCATTGACCCTTGTTGCACTAACTTTTTGACTCATCATATACCCTGCTGCTACTATTTACAATCTGTCACTTTATTCCTAGGTACATTCAGCATCGACCTCAATTACCTAATACACCTGCACATTGGCTCAGTACTTGTACCTGTGTATATAGCCAAGTTATTGTTACTCATTGTGTATTCATTATTACTTTTATTATTACGTGTTTTACTTTTTTCTATCTACATTGATGGCATGGGCCCGTAAGTAAGCATTTCACTTTTAGTCAACAACGGTTGTTTACGAAGCATGTGACAAATAAAATCAGATTTGATTTAAAGTAGGGAAATAGAGCCTGGGAGGATGGGAAATGTGGGGACCAGGTGTCCAAGTTGGCTACACGCACGTAGCTATGTATGTGGAAAACATTTAATCACAGATAAGACATTTAACTTGTTAAGTATAGTCAGTTTGTAACTCCACTTACTACTTGTAGCTGTATAGTCCAATTGTTTGTATTGCTGGTCTTCGATAGCTTAATGTTCCTGTTGGTAGCTAGCTAGCACCCATTCACATGGCTACTAGCACCGTCATGAAAAGGGGCATGAGGGAAGCCCTACAATATTATGTTTATATAAGTAGTGAGAATGCTCGGGAGTAGGCAATGTTGAAAATAAATCTTTGGACATGTTATTCTTCTTAAAACTTCTTATGGCTTAGATTCCGCTAACGGGATCGATATTGCAACAGCCAGTGAAAGTGCAGGGCGCCAAATTTAAACAACAGAAGTCTCATAATTAAAATTCCTCAAACATACAAGTATTATACATATTTTAAAGATAAACTTGTTGTTAATCCCACCACAGTGTCCAATTTCAAAAAGGCTTTATGACGAAAGCACACCAAACGATTATGTTAGGTCAGTACCTAATCACAGAAAAACACTGCCATTTTTCCAGCCAAAGAGAGTCACAAAAAGCAGAAATAGATTAAATTAATCACTAACCTTTAATGATCTTCATCAGATGACACTCATAGGACTTCATGTTACACAATATATGTATGTTTTGTTTGATAAAGTTCATATTTATATCCAGAAATCTCAGTTTACATTGGCGCGTCACGTTCAGTAATGTTTTGCTTCCAAAACATCCAGTGATTTTGCAGAGAGCCACATCAATTTACATAAATACTCATCATTAATGGTGATGAAAATAGAAGTGTTATGCATGGAACTTTAGATAAACTTCTCCTTAATGCAACCGCTGTGTCAGATTTCAAAACAACTTTACCGAAAAATCACACCATGCAATAATCTGAGTACGGCGCTCAGACACGAAAACAAGCCATACAGATATCCGCCATGTTGTGGAGTCAACAGAAGTCAGAAATAGCATTATAAATATTCACTTACCTTTGATGATCTTCATCAGAATGCACTCCCAGGAATCCCAGTTCCACAATAAATGTTTGCTTTGTTCAATAAAATCCATAATTTATGTCCAAATACCTCCTTTTTGTTCGCGCCTTGAGTTCACAAATCCAAATTCACGACACTCAGGCCAGACGAAAAGTAAAAAAATGTCATTACAGTTCGTAGAAACATGTCAAACGATGTATAGAATCAATCTTTAGGATGTTTTAAACATAAATCTTCAATAATGTTTCAACCGGAGAATTCCTTTGTCTGTAGAAATGCAATGGAACGCAGCTACCTCTCACGGGAGCGTGCCTGAATGAGCTCATGGCACTCTGCCAGACACCTGTCTCAATCAGCTTTCATTCCCCCCTCCTTCACAGTAGAAGCCTCAAACAAGGTTCTAAAGACTGGCCACATCTAGTGGAAGCCTTAGGAAGTGCAATCGGACCAAATTTACACTGTATCTTGGATAGGCAAAGAGTTGAAAAACTACAAACCTCAGTTTTCCCACTTCCTGGTTGGTTCTTTTCTCAGGTTTTTGCCTGCCATATGAGTTCTGTTATACTCACAGACATCGTTCAAAAAGTTTTAGAAACCTCAGAGTGTTTTCTATCCAAATCTACTAATAATATGCATATCTTAGCTTATGGGCCTGAGTAGCAGGCAGTTTACTTTGGGCACCTTATTCATCCAAGCTACTCAATACTGCCACCCAGCCATAAGAAGTTTTGTAATGGACTAAAACAAGCAGAAAATAAGACAATTGTGTTTGAAAAGAGTGAAACTTTTACTGTGAGCCAATGGGGTAACCTAGGTAACCACATCTTTTCCCCCTAACAAGCGGGCAGGGCCGCAACATTCCATCTAATACTGACTGGGACTAGAGGACTAAATCAAATCAAATTAAAACTTTAAAAACATTTAAGATAAAGTTTGATTTGCAGAAGATACAGTGCCTTCAAATGTTGATATTTGGTTGCGTTGACCATCAAACAATTCACTGTCACTAAATATTATTACATTTGTGAAATCAAACAGAGCTTGAAGCCCTAGGCTTATTGTATTCTACATTTTTTGTTGAATTCTGGGTTGAATTGAAACAATAGCTGTTGATGACTTTGCAAATGCTATATAGGCCTAAATAGCATCATTTATGATATACGTGTATGAGTGATAAAGTATGGTCACATTTCATTTGCTCTGTTATACCTACGCTTTGGAATGACTTCGATAGCAACAGTGAATCTATTTCGTTTTAAAGTGGAGATCTCTCAACAATCATTCCCACGATACCACATTCGTAATAGTCAGTAATATATATCATAGCTGGGTTTGGTTAGAATGGGAGAACAAAGGGTATCTGTAGATAGATAGTGGATAGAACGTTGAAGATCTGAAGTTGTTTTAAATGTACAAATTCAAATGTCCCCCTCAAAACAACAGTTTACATTGACGACTCCAAAACAAATGGAATGTATTTTCCACATCAACAATATATTGACAAATTACGTTAATTCAACCAGTTTGTGCCCAGTGGCTATTCTGTTATTTATTTTCTCTCCGCACATCCTGTAAGGCCTGCCGAAAGGCTTACCATTCATAAGAAGATTAAGAGTTTTAGTTTTGATATTGTCTGGGCCTAATTTGCCTGTTTACTAAATGACAATAGTGCTGAGTAGGGAGTCATGCCCGTGACGCCTCTTAGATGTAGGAAACACTGCCTGTTTTGCTAAAAACCCTAGTAGTTATCCTAGTTAGTTTTTCCCTCAATGTTTATGTCTGCTCTTTTGCTCAGGTGATTTTTTGATACCAAGCCTCTCCTCTCTTCCTAGACTGAGACATCTGACGGTGGTTATTCCGCATAGGAATTTAGCGTAGCGGATTGCTATTTATCAATCCCCAGCTGCTCGTCTCTCTCGCTTTCTCTCTTCTTCTCCTGTGTGTTCCCTGAAAGAAAAAAGTGTTCAGACCACGCTAATAGCAGAGCAACGAGATCAGCTGTATTGGATAAGGGGTGAGCCTGTTCAAACATGGTGCATTCAGCAGAGAGAGAGACAGTTATTGACCAGGTGACTGATGCAATAGCCATTGTTTGAAAAAAAAAAAAAAAAAAAAAAACTCCATACAGCGAGAAGTATAACTAACATCTCCTAATTCGATAAATCAGCCTGGAACCCATTAGTTCAGCACCACAGTCATACAGAGGGAGAGAGAGTGAGTAGGGAAAGAGTGATACAGAGAAAGACAAAGGCAGGCAGAGAATCAAAGTAAAAGAGACGTGGAGACAGTGCTGCAATGTTAAAAGGCATTTAGACAGAAGCCCAAGTACCATGTGTCTCCTTAGAGAGAGAGAGAGCATTATTATACTGCAGGGAGAAATCCCTCTCCACAACCAGCGAGGACTGGAGAATAGCCAGGTCACATTGAGTGCCGCTAAAGAATGCATTTGAAATAGCGTTAAAGCTTCTCTCTTGGCATATATTTGGGTAGCACATTATAATAACACTTTGGAATAACGCATTTGTAATGGATTAGTAAATCATTTTTTAATCATTTGTTAATCATTACTCCCACATTTGTAAATGTCAGTCAATTTTAAAGAATTGCATAATGATTCAAAAGATCATTCAAAATTTGTTTAATACACTATATTATAAAGTGGCTGGTTCGAGCCCTGAATGCTGATTGGCTGAAAGCTATGGTATATCAGACCATGGGTATGACACAAAATTACTTTGTACTATTTTAATTACGCTGGCAAACAGTTTATAATAAACTCCCTTTTTGTGAGATTAGGCCTCGCAAAAATGGTAATGAGTAGTAAATTGGCTTATAAGGACCTACAGTATATTTAAGAAATAAGACCTGAGGAGGTGCTTCAACAAAGTACTGAGAAAAAGGGTCTGAATACTTATGTAATGTGATATTTCAGTTTTTTACATTTTGTAATTTTGCAAAAAAATCTAAAAAACTGTTTTTGCTTTGTCATTATGGGATATTGTGTGTAGATTGATGAGGGGAAAAAACTATTTAAACAATTTTAAAATAAGGCTGTAACGTTACCAAATGTGGAAAAGATTCTGAAAACTTTCCAAATATACAAGACCATGAAGGCCTGATTCACGCAGTCTCCTTTGAACAGTTGATGTTGAGATGTGTCTGTTACTTCAACTCTGTGAAGGATTTATTTGGGTTGCAATTTCTGAGGCTGGTAACTTTAATGAACTTATCCTTTGTATCAGAGGTAACTCTGGGTCTTCCACTCTTGTAATGGTCCTGATGAGAGCCAGTTTCATCATAGCGCTTGATGGTTTTTACGATGGCACAAGAAACCTTCAAAGTTCTTTAAATGTTCTGTATTGACTGAACTTCATGTCTTAAAATGTAATGATGGACTGTCGTTTCTCTTTGCTTATTTGATCTGTTCTTGCCATAATATGGGCTTGGCCTTTTACCAAATAAGGCTATCTTCTGTATACCCCCCCTACCTTGTCACAACACAACTGACTACCTCAAACGCATTACGCGTTGTGATGGCCAACTCTAATACCTTGACTTTGTTGTCCTTAAGCCATTTTGATGCCATTTTGGAAGTATGCTTGGAGTCATTGTCCATTTGGAAGACCCATTTGTGACTAAGCTTTAACTTCCTGCCTGATATCTTGAAATGTTGCTTCAATATATCCACATAATTTTGCCTCCGTATGATGCCATCTATTTTGTGAAGAGCACAGTCCCTCCTGCAGCAAAGCATCCCCACAACATGATGCTGCCACCCCCGTGCTTCACGGTTGGGATGGTATTCTTCGGCTTGCAAGCCTCCCCCTTTTTCCTCCAAACATAACAATGGTCATTATGGCCAAACAGTTATATTTGTGTTTCATCAAAACAGAGAACATTTACTCCAAAAAGTACGATATTTGTCCCCATGTGCAGTTGCAAACCATTAGACTTAAATTTTTATGGCGGTTTTGGAGCAGTGGCTTCTTCATTGCTGAGCGGCCTTTCAGGTTATGTCGATATTGGACTCGTTTTACTGTGGATATAGATACTTTTATTTACCTGTTTCCTCCAGCATCTTCACAAGATCCTTTGCTGTTGTTCTGGGATTCATTTGCACTTCTCGCACCAAAGTACGTTCATCTCTAGGAGACAGACGTAATTTATATATCGGCAGGTAAAGGTGCTCTCGAGCGGCTAGATATGCTTTACCATTCGGCCATCACATTTGCCACCAATGCTCCTTATAAGACACATCACTGCACTCTATACCCGTCGCAAGACCCACTGGTTGATGCTTATTTATAAAACCCTCTTCGGCCTCACTCCGCCCTGTCTGAGATATCTACTGCAGCCTTCATCCTCCACATACAACACCTGTTCTGCCAGTCACATTCTGAAAAGGTTCCCCAAAGCACCAACATGCCTGGGTCGCTCATCTTTTCAGTTCGCTGCATATAATGACTGGAACGTGCTGCAACAAACACTCAAACTGGACAGTTTTATCTCCATCTCTTCATTCAAAGATTCAATCATGGACACTCTAACTGACAGTTGTGGCTGCTTCACGTGATCTATTGTTGTCTCTACCTTCTTGCCCCTTGTGCTGTTTTCTGTGCCCAATAATGTTTGTACCATGTTTTGTGCTGCTACCATGTTGTGCTGCTGCCATGTTGTGTTGCTACCATGATGTGTTGTCATGTGTTGCTGCCATGCTATGTTGAGTCTTCGATCTCTCTTTATGTAGTGTTGTGATGTCTCTATTGTCATGGTGTGTTTTGTCCTACATTTTTATTATTATTTTTTTAATCCCAGCCCCCTGTCCCCACAGGAGACCTTTTGACTTTTGGTAGGCCATCATTTTAAATAAGAATGTGTTCTTTACTGACTTGCCTAGTTAAATATAGCGAGGTCCAAACAGAAATGATTTGTCGAGATCAGTGTGGAAGAACTTGACTGGCCTGCACAGAGCGCTGACCTCAACCCCATCTAACACCTTTGGGATGAAATGGAACGCTGACTGCGAGAAGGCCTAATCACCTGACATCATTGTAGAGCTTCTGATGAGATCCAAGCAAATATAGCCCCAATTAAAGTAAGAAAGAGAGTTAACATTATCATTTCTAGTTCAGGTTAGTTACAAGTGAATTGTCCTGGCTTCGCATCAGTTCAAAAGATTTACGAGTGACAGAAGAGACCGCATGAGAGATGTGTGGGAGAGCCGCGCATGTCAGCTCATCAGATCACGCAACTGAAAGATGGTAATTCTGCCAATGAGAAGTTATTTGTTATAGTTTTTCCCCCCAGGGCATCTTGTCTCGTAAACGTCATAGTCAGGAAAAAATTGGTAGTTGAGTTTTTTTCATCATAGTTTAATGTTAGGGCCGTGGTCCCGTGGTGGGAACATCAATCAGCGGAAATGTTCAAGAGCGCCACCTATAGAGGTTGATAAAACTCAAACTTTCATTAAAATGGACATACAATGTACTGAATTAAAGCTACACTCGTTGTGAATCTATCCACCAAGTCAGATTTGTAAAATGCTTTTCGGCGAAAGCATGAGAAGCTATTATCTGATACCATGCACCCTCAAAATACTGCAACGTCACCTAACACGACATATTTTGCGTTAGCCGGCGCAAACCAAAACGCAGAAATAAAATATAAAACATTCATTACCTTTGACGAGCTTCTTTCTTGGCACTCCTAGATGTCCCATAAACATCATTTAGGGTATTTTTCCGATTAAATCGGTCCATATATAGCCTAGATATCGATCTAAGGATACTGTGTGAACAACGAAAAAAAATAGCTTTTTCTAACGTAACGTCATTTTTTAAAATTAAAAAAGTCGACGATAAACTTTCACAAAACACTTCGAAATACTTATGTAATACAACTTTAGGTATTAGTACACGTTAATAAGCGATAAAATTCATCAGGAGGCGATGTAAATTCTATACATGTCCGTCTCGAAAAAATGTCTTGGAGAGAGCTCGACCAAAACATCCGGTCGGAGACCGGAGGGAATCGGTTCCCTTGTGTCGGTTTGACCAAGAATCAAAGCCGAATCAAATGACAAGACTCTAGACATCGTGTGGAAGCTGTAGGCACTGCAACCTCGGCCTCATTTAATTCGGTTCACTTTGAACAATTCCTTGAAGTCGCGCATGGATATTTATTTCCATTTTCAGTGATCAGATTTTCATGCACTTTTCGATGAAACACACGTTCTGTTATAGTCACAGCCGTGATTTAACCAGTTTTAGAAACGTCTGAGTGTTTTCTATCCACACATACTAATCATATGCATTTACTATATTCCTGGCATGAATAGCAGGGCGCTGAAATGTTGCGCGATTTTTAACAAAAAGCTGCGAAAAGCTGCTTGAATTCTCAACTTCTCTAAGAGGTTAAATGATTGAAATGAACACTCTTGCTAACGACACAATGTCAAAATAAACATTATCATGGTGGTGTAGAATAAAAAAGCCATTTCAATTTACTTTGTTTGTAGGTGTTTGTAGGTGACCAAATACTTATTTTCCACCATAATTTGCAAATAAATAAATAAAAAATCCTACAATGTGATTTTCTGGGAAAAAAAATCTCATTTTGTCTGTCATAGTTGAAGTGTACCTATGATGAAAATTACAGGCTTCTCTCATCTTTTTAAGTGGGAGAACTTGCACAATTGGTGTCTGACTAAATACTTTTTTGCCCCACTGTACATATGAGATGAGTAAAGCGGGCAGGTAATTTTTCGCCTGTGATGCGTTGGGCAGACCGCACCACTCTCTGGAGAGCCCTACGATAGTGCAGTTGCTGTACCAGACGGTGATACAGCCGACAGGATGCTCTTGTGCATCTGCAAAGGTTAGTGAGGGTTTTAAGGGCCAAGCCAAATTTCCTCAGCCTCGTGAGGTTGAAAAGGCTCTCTTGCGCCTTCTTCACCACACTGTCTGTGTGGGTTGACCATTTCAGCTCATCAGTTATGTGTACACCGAGGAACTTGAAGCTTTCCACCTTCTCCACTGCGGTCCTGTCGATGTGGATAGGGGCATGCTCCCTCTGCTGTTTCCTGAAGTCTAAGATCAGCTCCTTTGTTTTGTTGACATTGAGTGAGAGGTTATTTTCCTGTCACCACTCAAGCTTAACACCTCTTTGGTCTAGGCGTGCCGCTAGCGCCCCACCTCGACAACATCCGGTGAAATTGCAGAGCTCGAAATTCAAAATACAAAAATCGTAATATTAAACATTCATGAAAATACAACACTTCTTGTTAATCTAACTGCTTTGTCAGATTTCAAAAAGGCTTTACGGCGAAAGCATACCATGCGATTATCTGAAGACAGCGCCCCGCATACACCAGCATTAAAAACATTTTCCAAATCAGCAGAGGCGTTACAAAAATCAGAACTAGCGATAAGATAAATCACTTACCTTTGAAGATCTTCCTCTGTTTGCAATCCCAAGGGTCCCAGCTACACAACAAATGGTTGTTTTGTTCTATAAAATCCTTCTTTATATCCCCAAAGAAAGTTAGTTTAGTTGGCGCTTTTGATTCAGTAATCCACCCGTTCCACTCGTTCAACATGCAGACAAAGCAATCCCAAAAGTTACCGGTAAAACTTCAACCAAAAAAGTCAAACAATGTTTCCAAACAATCCTCAGGTACCCTGATATGTAAATAAACAATCAAATTTAAGACGGAATGTAGTATGTTCAATACCGGAGATAAGGAAGTGCGCGCCCTCATCCATGCACTCCACAAGACTACAGTCCAAATGAGAGCCACCTTCAAAAACTACAACTACTAACTCATTTTTCAAAAACCAAGCCTGAAACCCTTTCTAAAGACTGTTGACATCTAGTGGAAGCCATAGGAACTGCAATCTGGGAGGAATTCATTTGAATATCCCATAACCAAGCAATTGAATGAGTGGTGACCTCAACAACAACAAAACATTTTGGATGGATTCGCCTCGGGTTTTTGCATATCATATCAGTTATTTTATAATCACAGACATTATTTTAACAGTTTTGATTGAATATGTCCATAAACACTCCAGCCATTTGGTCTGCGCATGCTCTGAGGATGCGGCTAGGGATGCCTTCTGGGCCAGCAGCCTTGCGAAGGTTAACACGCTTAAATTTCTTACTTACATCGGCCACGGAGAAGGAGAGCCCACAGTCCTAAGGTAGCGGGTCGCGTTGGTGGCACTGTGTTATCCTCACAGTGAGCAAAGAAGGTGTTTAGCTTGTCCGGAAGGAAGACTTTTGAATTTTACTTTGTAGTCCGTGATTGTCTGTAGACCCTGCCACACACATCTCATGTCTGAGCCTTTGAATTGTGACTCCACTTTGTCTCTGTAGTGCCCTTTTGCCTGTTTGATTGCCTTATGGAGGGAATAACTACACTGTTTGTGTTCAGCCATATTCCCAGTCAACTTGCCATGGATAAATGCCATGGTTTGCACTTTCAGTTTTGTGTGAATGCTGCCATCTATCCACGATTTCTGGTTTGGGTAGGTTTTAATAGTCACAGTGGGTACAACATCTCCCATACACTTCCTGATAAACTCAGTCACCGTATTCTTGTGTTCGTCAATGTTCTTAGAGGCTACCCGGAACATATCCCAGTCAGCGTGATCAAAACAATCTTGAAGCATGGATTCCGATTGGTCAGACCAGCATTGAATAGACCTTAGCATGGGGACTTCCTGTTTGAGTTTCTGCCTATAGGAAGGGAGGAACAAAATGGAGTTGTGATAAGATTTGCCGAAGGGAGGGCGGGGGAGGGCATTGTAGGCATTTCGAAAAGTTGAGTAGCAGTGGTCCAATGTTTTTCCAGCGCGAGTACTACATTACATGTGTTGGTACAACTTCGGGAGTGTTTTCCTCAAATTTGCTTTGTTAAAAATCCCCAGCTACAATAAATGCGGCTTCAGGATATGTGGTTTCCAGTTTGCATGAAGTCCAGTGTCGTTCTTTGAGGGACGTCTTGGTATCGGCTTGAGGGGGAATATACACGGCTGTGACTACAAGTGAAGAGAATACCCCGCCTTTTTTCTTCCCGGAGAGTTCTTTATTCCTGTTTGTGCGATGTACTGAGAACCCAGCTGGCTGTATGGACGGGAGAGCCATGCTTCCGTTAAACAGAGTATGTTACAATCCCCAATGTCTCTCTGGAAGAAGATCCTCGCCCTGAGCTCATCTACTTTATTATCCAGAGACTGAACATTAGTGAATAATATACTTGGAAGCGGTGGATGGTGTACACGCCTCCTGAGTCAGACTGGAAGTCCACTCCAAATACATCTTCTCCGCTGGCGGTGTTCAGGAGCAGCCTCTGGAATAAGTTCAATTGCCCTGGGGTGTACGAACAAAGGATCCAATTTGGGAAAGTCGCATTCCTGATCGTAATGCTGGTGAGTTACCGCCACTCTGATATCCAAAAGTTATTTCCGGCTGTATGTAATAACACCAAAACATGTCTGGGCTAATAATGTAAGAAATAACACACACAAAAAATGTAGGAGCTAGAAGCAGAGCTGCCATATCTGTCGGTGCCATCTTGTCCTCTCAAAACATTTATAAAGTATGAATAGCCCTCAATTTAGAATAGACCTCTCAAAAATATGTTACTTGTGAATAGCAAATGGTTATTAAATTATTTATAAGGGCCTATATTAAACATCATATGAACAATCTTATTAATCATTATTACATATTTTAAAAGCTTACTAACATTTACAAATGTGGGAGTTATGATTCATAAATGATTAGTAAACAATTTACTTATCCATTATAAATACTTTATGAGTTATTAGAAAGCACTACCAATATGGTTATATCGTGCGTTTTGCGTTGTGACAGTCACGAGAACTCAGATGAATAATATTTTGCTAATGAGTGTCATAAACGATGTCCATTTCCATTAGCTTTCTTATGTTTATTTGTAGTGTTGATATTCACCTACATTCTGTAACATGATGAAGAGGTTTCGTATGTACCACCTGTGCTTCGCTCCGGCGAAGCAGACACACTGATTATAGGGGACAGAGTGCATCTGCAGTCAGTGGCATCACACCCCGCTGGCCTAAGTGGTGGTTAAGACAGTGAATTCTGGGTAGTCTCAGACAAGGAAGTCAGCATGTCGATGATGCCACACATTGGATTCAAGCAAAACAAATAAGAGTAGGAAAAAGAAAGAGGGAGATTAAATATTACGAAACATCCAAAAGATGAAGTTTGGATTGGATGTGTATATTGTTTTTGAATGTGTCACAAATGTTTTTAGCCTAGCGCTGCTAGCTAGATTGTGGGTAAGGTTGTTTTGTGAGGTAATGCAGGGTAGCAGATGATAGAGGAGGGTGACGGCGGTAAGTAATAGTGCACATTGGCTTTGTAATCACAGTGTTAGCTCAGAGATCTGCAGGAGGTGAGTGGTAATATTTGTCCTAGCACAGCTTTTGCTTTTAGCCTTGTGTTACAAGACAATGGCCACCCTCTGGTGTGTGGGAGTTCCCTTATGTTCCTTGTCTGTGTGTACATATACACTCGCCTACGTATTTATTTGGACAGTGTATCTAAAACTGTTAATTTGGCTCTATACTCCAGAATTGTGAATTTAAGATCAAATGTTTCATATGAGGTGACAGTACAGCATGTCAACTTTTATTTGAAGGTCATTTCATACCTTTCGTACCATATAGAAACTTAATGTACTTGCAGTTCCATGGAAACAGAGTGATGCAGAGACAAAAAATGTACTTTAAAATGTATGCCAAGCAAAAACCATTGATTGCAAAGTTTAACAAACCATACACCTATATACAGAAGTCTACTTTTAACAATTGCCACTGAACATTTTACTAAAACACATTTACTTGAGGAACAGTGCAGATGCAAAGTTTGACAGTAAAAGTATGTCTTCCAAAAATGTAAATACCTACTCAGAATTGAGATTCAAAGATGTCTGCAGAAAGAACAGGGTGTCAGCTATGATTTGACACCTTGAGCTTGGAAAAAATGGATTTTGGTTATTGAACTACACTAAGGGAAGTGGGTCAACACCCGGTAACAGAATGACAGTAACAGAATGACATCATGGGTCCTTGATCTGTACTATACAGAAATGCATTATCTTCATGGTGATGTATCCTGAATAGGTACACAATGGTAAACAAAAATACATATCCTCCTTTGCATGTGTGACAAAAGCCAAAATGGATCTGCCCACTCCATCAAGAAATGGGGACAGCAACACAGGGCATCCATGGGACCTCCTGGAACCATGGACCACACCTGCAGAAACTGGACAAAGGGGGGAAGCAGAGGGGATACCTATCATAGACTTCTCTCAGATGACGCTTGACACGCCACCTACGCCACCTCCAGTGGTAGAAACAACCAGCTGGTATCATCGAGTAGAATCAGCCAACAGTAACACGGAAGCAGCAATGTGGGAGTCAGTATTGCATGACCTAGATTTGGAATAGGAAGCTTCCGTTTAGACAGAGGTCCAAGATTACGCAATAGAAGCTTCCGTTTTGACACAGGTCTAAGATTACGTAATAGTAGTCTACCGTTTAGACAGAGGTCCAGACCCTTGCGAACTTCCCCTGTAAAAAAAGTATATAAAGTGAACAGAAATCATGAGAGCTCCATGATCCTCGCTGACATATGAGATAGACTTCATATGGAGAATCATCTTAGTTAAATTTACTATTGCACTATAAGCTTTTTGTTGGACTAGAACAATATTTGAGAACTGGATCATTTTGCCTAAGTACTTATTGGATCACTATCTGAATCTACCTGGTTCAACTTTGTGAACCCGAACCTGAGTCTCCGAAACACAGGGGTCTAGACACCTCTTGATCGCGGACAAAGAGGAAATCACACAGTAACAAATCAGGTCCAGAAGTGATTAGCAATAAAAGAAAACAGCCAAATACCAGTTACAATATATTGAGTCTATACACAGGGCTGGAAGTGAATAGTATTAAGATATTGGAATTCGGAATCTAGCGTTATTGCTGTGAGAATACCAATTACAGGAAAAGTGACCAAGGGGCTGAGCATTTAAGGTAATTTAACTATTTTTGCTATTTAGTCAATATTGTTAGAAGTGTTAACACATTTAAAGTTTTGCAACATTATCTGGCATAGCTTAAAGCATTAAGGATTGATTGAGCATTGTTGATGTATTAGGACTGTATAACCATTGAATTGTAATAATGTGTATAAGACAAAAAACAGAGTGACTTAATAAAAGCTTGAAACTGACAACTAGGCCAGATTAACGATCTGAAGAGCAAACGCCTTTGACACTCACTGAACAGAAAGTGACCCTGGTTATAGGTTAAGGTGATTGCACTAAAGAATATTTCATTGTGTGGACAATAATATATTTTTAGGAGAGTCAAAACATATACCAATACTAGTTTCCAAGTGACTACTAGCTGACGAGCATAATAACTAATAGAATAAGTTATTTGGTATTGATATATACATAGGTAAAGAAACTTGAAAGTAAGGAAATATAGGAGGAATCCATAACACTTAGAATATTTAAATAGGATTATATCTATCCAAGACCTCATACTAGACTGGGAAATAAGGGAGTGACAACGTGAACAAAGGAACAAACCCAACTCATGCGAAGGGCCATTACGAATAAATAGAAGGGTTGGTAGGGCCGCACGGCTAGGCCCTTGTTACACCAAAGTAACTCAAATCCTAAAGTACTCTGCCCAGCCAGAGGACGGGGTAGAGGCTTTTGCTTTAGGTATTGGTTAAAAGTCAGCACCGTGACACATGTTTGGGTATTATTCTACACAAGACCAAATTTGGTTGGCCTAAACCGGACCACATTTGAACCAATCATAGACGCCTATGTTTCACAAGTTTGGACATCACAGTGCAGCACAGTAGACCACAGTAGAGTACAGTACAGCAAAACACAGTTCAATACAGTAAAGCACAGTACCATACAGTGCAGTACAGTAGAGTAGAGTTCAGTACAGTACAGTAAAGTAAAGCAAAGTAGAGTAGTGTAGATCAGTACAGTAAAGTAAAGAAAAGTAGAGCAGAATTCAATACAGTACAGCACAGTACAGTAGAGCACAGTACAGTCCAGTAGAGTAGAGTATATTGGATTATACTGTACTCTACTCGTGTGCTACAGTATACTTTCTCACTCATCATACATTATTTACCATTAATTTCTATTGGGTACAACATAATCCGAATCACAACCCCCAAAAACTGCAACTGCAAGTCATTGTTTGCTAGGAATATGAGACGAAATACTACAATTTTGACTCCTTTAATACATTATTAAGTGAATTTGTGCAAATACTTGACGCCTTCAAATGGGGGGACTAGATACATAAAGTGCTTTCATTTCTAAACGGTTAAACATTTGTATGAAAATACCCTCAAATAAAAGGTGACATTCTGTACTGTTGCATCATATGAAACATTTCGTCTCAAATCCAAAATGCCAAATTAACAGTTTTAGCTTCACTGTCCAAATACATGTGTAGGGGAGTGTACATGTCCTAAATCTAACTTAAGAGCAGAGACCACATATCATCTAGATATACCTGCTGTTGGTGGTAGAGATACCTGCTGTTGGGGTAGAGGGGAGGGTAACAGGGTCACTGACTTGAATGATAAAGGACCTGCAGAATAGCAATGTCATGCACATTCTCTCCGTGCAAGGCCCGTGGGAAGGTGTGTGTGTGTGTGTGTGCGCACTGTTAACAACCTGTCTGGATCAATATATCTGACCCAAACTCAAACTGTTAAGGTATCAAACTTCTTGCCCAGGATACCGGATGTAAACAACAGAAATGTGAGATAGAAACAAGAAAAGTAACATGTTACTTGTTATGAAGCTAAATTAGCCAACTACTATATACAGTGTGTATATGTAAGGCACACTGCACAGCTAGAGGCGAAAGAAACGCACACCTGTTTAGGCGAGATGCTGGCTAGCGGAGTAGAACATTGAGAGAAAAATAAAATAAAAGCAGAGCAACACATCTACATATATATTTTTTTACATATATACTTTGGTCTGTCTTGACCCTGGGTCAATTGAATGGATACAACACAAAAGCTAGTAACCAATCATGAGGAGATCAAAGAAAATGACACCTGAGTTGGAAGTAGGTGTGGGAGAGATATTTTGTATTTATTATTAGGATCTGCAAAAGCATCAGCTACTCTTCCTGGGCTCCACATGGAACCTGACACAATACATAGTAAATAACATTATTAGTCAAGGACTGAAATACATACATTTAAAATGTCACACATAGCCTACATACACACAATATCTAGGTCTAATACATAGTACAGTGCAAATACAGTACAATATATATATAACATGGTTGTGTCTCTTCACTGTCCCCTTTGTGCAGTAAAGTGTTCTTTTATAAGTTTTTTAAACTGGTTTTATTGCTTGAGTTACCTGGGGTGGCATGGCTCTATTTAATACTGTGTTTCCCAGCCTCTATTCTGGACCTGGGGACTGTGTTGTACCGATGAGTGTCCGAACTGTGTGCCTACTGCTTGAACGGACAGTTTGGTACCTTCAACCCTTCAATACCTTGCACAAAGACCAATAATGATGCAGTCAATCTCACATCAACTTTGAGCCAGGAGAGACTGACATACATGTTGCCCTTCGTGTACAGTGGCTTGCAAAAGTATTCACCCCCCCTGCTTTTTTTTCCTATTTTGTTGCCGTACAACCTGGAATTAAAATATTTTTTGGGGGGGGTTTGTATCATTCGATTTACACAACATGCCTACCACTTTGAAGATACTACATATTTTTTTACTGAGAAACCAACAAGAAATAAGAAAAAAAAACTTGAGCGTGCAAAACTATCAAGGCACAAGGCGAGACACAGATGCAGACACAGGAGGCAGATGGTTGGAGTCTTACAATGTTTATTAACACAAAAAGGGGTAGGCAAGAGAATGGTCGTGTACAGGCAAAAGGTCAAACCCAGTTCACAGTTGAATAGGTACCGAAGGGCAGGCAGATTCAAGGTCAGGGCAGGCAGGATGATCAGGCAGGCGGGAAAGTAGTCCAGAGTTAGGCAGTGGTCAAAACATGGAAGACTAGCAGAAGAGAATAGAAAAGGAGTATATGGGAAAACACTGGTTGCCTTGAATAAACATACAAGACGAACTGGCACATGGAGGCAGGAAACAGGGATAAATACACTGGAGAAAATAAGCGACACCTGGAGGGGGTGGAGAAAATCACAGGGAAAGGTGAAACAGATCAGAGAGTGACAGTACCTCCTCCCCCTACAGATGCCAGCTGGCGTCGTACCTGGGTGCATATCTGGCAGGAACAGGATGTCGGCAGTGGAAATCTGAAATGAGGGCCAAGTTGCAGGAACCCAGCACCTCTCCTCCGGGCCATAATCCTCCCAGTCAACCAGGTACTGGAAACCCCTGCCCCATGGTCGAACCCTCAAGAGGCGTCTCACCGTATATGCTGACTTGCCCTCGATTACCCGGGGGGGGGGATGGGCCTGGAAAAAGATAAACAAAGGGCAGTGAGACATATTCTGGACACATGGAAAGTAAGGGTGGATACGTAGGGTACGGGGTAACACAAGATGAAAAGCAGTGGAACTAAGGACTCTAGAGATGGGAAAAGGATCAATGAAATGGGGATCAATGAAATGGGGAGACAGTTTGCGGGACTCTACCTGCAGTGGCAGGTCCCGAGTGGTAAGCCATACCCTCTGCCCAATGCGGTAGAAGGGAGCTGGAGTCCGGCGATGGTCCGCTTGTCATGGTCCGCCCGTGCTCTTCTCCAGGTACATTGACAGCGGCGGACAAACATCTGGGCCGAGGGTACGCTGACCTCTTCCTCTTGTTCCGGGAAGAGTGGCGGTGGATACCCCAAAGAACACTCAAATGGAGAGAGTCCTGTGGCCGAACAGGGAAGGATGTTTTGGGCATACTCCACCCAGACCAGTTGTTGGCCCCAGGTAGTGAGATTGGTTGAGACCAGGCATCTCAGGGTGGTTTCCAGGTCTTGGTTGGCTCGCTCTGACTGACCATTGGTTTGGGGTTGGAATCCGGAAGATGAGACGAGACGAGAACTGAGGATCTCCCAATCGGAGTTCATGCATACCGGGTGTCCATGGATCCGGAAGACATTCTGCACCATGCGCTGGACCGTCTACTTGGCAGAAGGTAGTTTGGGGAGAGGAATGAAATGGGTGGCCTTGGAGAACTGATTGACTACCATCAGATTGACAGTGTTGCCATCAGACAGAGGTAGCTCAGTGACAAAGTCCAGGGGCGGCAGGGTAGCCTAGTGGTTAGAGCGTTGTACTGGTAACCGCAATGTTGCAAGTAAAAAACCCCGAACTGCCCCTGAACAGGCAGTTAACCTACTGTTCCTAGGCCGTCATTTAAAATAAGAATTTGTTCTTAACTGACTTGCCTGGTTAAATAAAGGTTAAAATATATATATATATATATATGAGGCCAGGGATGATGAGGGACCGGAAGTGGCTGAAGGAGGCCAGAAGAAGCTTGCCGTGGAGTCTTGTTCTGAGCACACACTGTGCATGCGACGCCGAAGGCAGAGACATCAGGAACCATTGTGGGCCACCAGAAACGTTGTCGGAGGAAGGCTAGTGTATGACGGGACCCTGGATGACAGTTCAACCTGGAGGAATGAGCCCATTGCAGGACCCGGGACTGGACTGGATTAGGGATAAACAGCCGGTTACCCAACCCCCTTCAGGTCTAGGCTGGGAGCGTTGTGCCTCTTGAACCAGTTTCTCAATACCCCAATCCACAGTGGCAGCAAGGCATGAGGTAGTGAGAATGGTTTCGGAGGTCAAGGGTGTGGTATAGGCGGGAGAGAGCGTCATGCTTCTAATTTTTTTGACCCTGGGCAGTAGGACATGGTGAAGTTGAATCTGGTTAACTTGAGGGTCCACCTGGCGTGCCTGGAGTTGAGGAGCTTGGCTGTACGGAGATATTCCAAGTTTTTATGGTCAGTCCAGGCCAAGAACGGCTGTTCTGCTCCTTCCAGCCAGTGCCTCCACTCTTCCAACGCCATCTTAACCGCCAGGAGTTCCCAGTTGCCAACATTGTAGTTCCTCTCTGCAGGATTGAGACGATGGGACAGAAAGGCAGAGAGATTAAGCTTTTGGTCCTGGGCAGATCACTGGGACAGGATGGCCCCCACTCCAACATCTGAAGCATCAACTTCCATCACAAATTGACGAGAGGGGTCTGGATGGATGAGTGCTGTGTGAACCGATGCTTCAGGTCCACAAAAGGCTTTGTTGACAGCTGGAGACCATTTGAACGGTACGTTGGGAGAGGTGAGTGCCGAGAGGTGGGCCGCCAGGGTGCTCTAATCCCGAATGAAACAGCAGTAGGAGTTAGCAAAACCAAGAAACCGTTGCAACTGCACCCTGGACATTGGTTGAGGCCAAACCAACCACTGCTTTTAACATTCCAGAATTCATCTGAATATTGCTCTCAGAAAGGGAAATAGTAGAGCGGTGGAACTCACACTTCTCGCCTTTCACAAACAATTGGTTCTCCAGGAGGCTCTGAAGGACCTGTCTGACATGAAGTACATGTTCATGGGCAGATCGGGAAAAAAACAGGATGTCGTCACGGTAAACGAACACAAAACATGTCCTGGAGCACATCATTAACCAAAGCCTGGACAGTGGGGGCGTTGGTGAGCCCAAATGGCATGACCTGGTACTCATAATGTCTACTGGCTGTGTTGAAGGCTGTCTTCCACTCATCCCCCTTGGATATCCGAACCAGGTGGTAGGCATTTCGAAGGTCCAACTTGAAAAACATGGTTGCCCCCTGGAGAGGTTCAAAGGCCGAGGAGATGTAGGGGGTAACAATTTTAACAGTAATGTCATTAAGTCCATTGTAGTCAATGCACGGACACAGGGTCTTGTCCTTCTTCTCCACAAAGAAAAATCCTTCACCGACAGAAGATGCAGACGGACGACGGCCCCAGTGGCCAGAGACTCTTCCATGTACTCCTCCATAGCTTCGGTCTCTGGTCCGAACAGAGAATACAACCGACCCTGAGGTGGTGTAGTGCCTGGGAGAAGATAAATGGCACGGTGTGGGGGAAGGGAAGTAACACGTGCCTTACTGAACACTTCCAGGAGGTCATGGTTTTCAGTGGGAATAACACTGAATAGCATCCATAGTCTTGCAAACATCCTGAGGAAGACGACATGTGGAAGGCTGTGCTGCTTGAAGGCAGTGGGAATGGCAAAATGGGCTCCAACCCAGGATAGAGCTTGTGGTCCAGTCAATCACAGGATTGTGCTTTTGGAGCCAGGCAAATGTCATAACAACCGGAACATGGGGAGATGCAATGAGGAAGAACTGTATGGTCTCACTGTGGTTTCCAGAAACCCGTAATTGAACGGGCACAGTACTATGGGTGACTTCCCCTATAGAGCGGCCGTCCAGTGCTCTAGCATCCATGGGAACAGAGACAGGCTGTGTGGGAATACCAAGCTCTGAAGCAAAAGTGTCATCCATAAAACTCTCATCAGCCCCAGAGTCAATGTGCACTCGGAGAGACTTAGATTTGTCTCGCCACAGCACAAGAGCAAAAAGGCTGTGCTGGTGATGGGAATTAGGGAAATCCCAGTCTGACTCACCATAGCCCTGGTACACACTAGAGACAAGGATTTCCTAATAGGGCAGGTAGCTGTAAAATGTCCTGCCCCTCCACAGTACAGACAACAGTTACTATTCATCCTCCGTGAGCATTCCCCAATTGATAACCTAGCTCTTCCCAACTGCATAGGCTGAGGAGTATTCAATTCACCTGTCGTAGATTCACGAGAGTGCTCGGGTGGCTTCGAATCCTCTCGGAAAAGCTGGCTTCTGAAACTTCCGGATTCCCAAGAAGGTGCACAAGTGTGCCCGAGACTAGACCTCCTCTCACTCCTGCATTCCCTTAGGCGTCCAGCGATTTTAATGGTTAGGGCGAGGTCCACCGGCAATTCTCGAGCAGCTAGCTCATCCTTTACCTCCTCAGATAATCTATGCAGAAAATTATCGAAAAGCGACTCCGGATTCGAGGCACACTCGGCGGCCAACGTGTGAAAATCAACCGCATAGTCTGCCACACGACGGGAGTTTTGACATAAGTCAAGCAGTTTACTGGCCGCCTTTCTCCCAGATACCAGAGACTCAAATACCTTTTCCCCTCTGCGATGAATTCCTCCAAATGACTACAAATGGCAGGTTGTTGCTCCCAAACTGCCGTAGCCCAGGAGAGCGCCCTTCCCGACACTAGCGTAATAATATACGCTATCTTTGATCGGTCTGAAAGAAACAAAGATGGCTGTAGCTCAAAAATAAGCAAGCACTGAGAAAGAAAACCCCTGCATGTACCAGGATTCCCCGAATATCGCTCCGGAGGAGGTAAGCGGGGTTCTCGGGGAGCCCGGAATAGGCTGTACAAACTCACCACAGATAGGGAAAAAATTCCTGGGTGATTGGAGTTTTTCAGAGGTGGCAGGCAGCCTCTGAGATAACTCCCTGATTTGCTCCACAATAGCCTTTAACCCATGGTTGTGGCGTTCCGTCAAGGACCTGAGCCCTTCCAAAAGACCCTGTAGCAACTCCTGATGTCTCCCAATGGTGGTTCCCTGCAGGGAGACAGCGTGGCGTAGCTGGTCCAAGTCTGCTGGGTCTGTCATGTCCAGTTCGTACTATCAACACACACCGGCGAGACCCAGATGGAGACACAGGGGGCAAATGGTTGGAGTCTCACAATGTTTATTAATCCAAAATGGGGAATGCAAGAGAATGGTCAATGCACAGACAAAAGGACAAACCCAGTTCACAGTCCAATAGGTACTGAAGGGCAGGCATATTCAAGGTCAGGGCAGGCAGGATGATCCGGCAGGCAGGGAAGTAGTCCAGAGTCAGGCAGTGGTCAAAACCGGGAAGACTAGCAAAAGAGAATAGAAAAGTAGTATAGGGAAAAACATGCTGGTTGACTTGAATAAACATACAAGATGAACTGGCACAGAGAGACAGGAAACACAGGGATAAATACACTGAGGAAAAAAAGTGACAACTGGGGGGGGGATGGAGACAATCACAGGGACAGGTGAAACAGATCAGGGTGTGACACATAACTATTCACTCCCCAAAGTCAATACTTTGTAGAGCCACCTTTTGCAACAAATACAGCTGTGTCCCGTTCGTTGGAATGAATATCGGACCAAGGCGCAGTGTATGTTGAGTTCCACATAATTTTAATGATCAAGTGAAACTTAATAAAGACAAAAAACAAATAAACAATAAACTAACAACGGACCGTGACTACAGAGAGTGCACATAGCATAACTCAAAAGCACAAACAATATCCCATAACCCACAGGTGAAAAAAATGCCTCTAATTGGGAATGATACCAAAACCCCAACATAGAAAAAACAACCTAGAACCCCACGTAGAAAATATAAACTAGACCAACCCCCCTAGTCACGCCCTGACCTACTCTACCATAGAAAATAAAGTCTTTCTATGGTCAGGACGTGACAAGCTGCAAGTCTTTCTTGAGGTATGTCTCTATAAGCTTCTGGCCAATGGGATTTTTGCCCATTTTTCAAGGCAAAACTGCTCCAGCTCATTCATGTTGGATGTGTTCCACTGGTGGACAGCCATCTTTAAGTCATACCACAGATTCTCAATTGGATTGAGGTCTTCATTTTGACTAGGCCATTCCAAGAGATTTAAATGTTTCCCCTTAAACCACTCAAGTGTTGTTTTAGCAGTATCCATAGGGTCATTGTCCTGCTGGAAGGTGAACCTCTGTCACAGTCTCAAATCTCTGGCAGACTGAAACAGGTTTCCCTCAAAATTTCCCTGTATTCATCACCATCATTCCTTCAATTCTGATCAGTTTCCTAGCCCCTGACAATGAAAAACGTCCCCCATCCCCCATCCAGGGATGTTGTCCTCGGGGTGATGAGAGATTTTGGGTTTGTGCCAGACATAGCATTTTCCTTGATGGCCAAAAAGCTACATTTTTGTCTCATTTGAGCAGAGTACCTTCTTCCATATGTTTGGGGAGTCTCCCACACACCTTTTGGAGAGCGCCAAACGTGTTTGCTTATTTTCTTTCTTCATGTAATGGATTCTTTCTGTCCACTCTTCCGTAAAGCACAGCTCTGTGGAGTGTACGGCTTAAAGTGGTCAGTTTTTGATTTGTTAAAAAAGTTTGAAATATCCAATAAATGTCGTTCCACTTCATGATTGTGTCCCACTTGTTGTTGATTCTTCACAAAAAAATACAGTTTTATATCTTTATGTTTGAAGCCTGAAATGTGGCAAAAGGTCGCAAAGTTCAAGGGGGCCGAATACTTTCGCAAGGCACTGTATACTGAGATCATATGACAGGTCATGTGACACTTTGATTGCTCACAGGTGGACTATATTTATCTAATTATGTGACTTCTGAATGTAATTGGTTGGACCAGATCTTATTTAGGGGCTTCACAGCAAAGGTGGTGAATACATATGCATGCACCACTTTTCATTTTTTAAATTTTTTATTTAATCTTTTAAAGTTTTTTTTCTTCATTTCAGTTCACCAATTTGGACTATTTTGTGTATGTCAGTTACATGAGATCCAGTTAAAAATCTATTTAAATTACAGGTTATAATTCAACAAAATGGGAAAAACAGCAAGGGGGATGAATACTTTTGCAAGGCACTGTACATCTAAGGGCAATATGTGCTGCTTTGTTCTGGACCAACTGCAATTTACCTATGTCCTTTGCCGCACATGACCACACAGCTGGGATGTAGTCCAGGTGCGACAAAACTAGGGCCT
Organism: Oncorhynchus nerka; assembly: GCF_034236695.1. Lineage (NCBI taxonomy): Eukaryota > Metazoa > Chordata > Actinopteri > Salmoniformes > Salmonidae > Oncorhynchus > Oncorhynchus nerka. The sequence goes on from NC_088407.1 coordinate 37,203,578, forward strand.
GTAGGACCTTTCTGATTGACTGAGATGTCACGAAGGCAGAGCAATGCCCTATCATGGACAGACCTCTTCCTATTTTAGCAACCATTGAGTCTATATGTTTTGACCATGAAAGCTTACTAAACTCAGCAAAAAGGCAATGGCCCTTTTTCAGGACCCTCTTTCCAAGATAATTCGTCAAAATCCAAACAACTTCACAGATCTTTATTGTATTGTGTTTAAACACTGTTTCCCAAGCTTGTTCAATGAACCATAAACAATTAATGAACATGCACCTGTGGAACGGTCGTTAACTTCACTATGGTAAAGGGCAGCATTCGAAATTTTGGATGAAAAGCGTGCCCAAATTAAACTGCCTGCAACTCAGGCCCAGAAGATAGGATATGCATAAAATTAGTAGATTTGGATAGAAAACACTCAAAAGTTTCCAAAACTGTTAAAAATGTCTGTGAGTATAACATAACTGATATGGCAGGTGAAAACCCGATGAAAATCCAACCAGGAAGCACCATTATTTTGAAAGGCTGTTTTTCCATTGAAAGCCTATCCACCATACAAAGACTTGGGACCCAGTTCACGAGCTCTGTGTCTTCCTCTACATGTGACCAGTCTTTAGGCATTGTTTCAAGCTTTTACTCTGAAAAATGAGGGAGAACAGCACTTTCAATCAGTGGCCAGTGGACATTTCCAATCATCAGCCATGCGCCCTGATAGGGAACGCGTCTTTCTTGATTTTCCTTTCCTATTGACAAAGCTTTTGTCCGGTTGAAATATTATTGATTATTTATGACAAAAACAACCGGACGGTTGAGTTTAAACATCGTTTGGCATGTTTCTATGAACTTTTATTGTACTTTAAAAAAACGTTTGGTCTGGAATTAGTGCCCGTGCCTTAAGCATTCGGATTACTGGACAAAAAGCGCAAACAAAAAGGAGGTTTTTGGTCATAAAGAGGGACATTATTGAACAAAATGAACATTTATTGGATACCTGGGAGTGCCACCAGATGAAGATCATCAAAGGTAAGTGATTAATTTTAATGCTATTTCTGACTGTGACACTCTCCTAGGCTGGAAAATGGCTGTATGGGTTTCTGTGGGTATGTGCAGACCTAACATAATCGCAGCGTGTGCTTTCTCCGTAAAGCCTTTTTGAAATCTGACACAGCGGTAACGTTAATAATCGATCAAATTGAAGACGGGTCTATCTGTGGTACCCGTCCTGCAGGCTCATCCTGACATGACCCTCCAGCATGACAATGCCTCCAGACATACTGCTCATTCTGCTCATTCTGATTTCCTGCAATACACGAATGTCAGTGTTCTGTCCAATCCCATTGAGCACGTCTGGTACCTGTTGGATTGGAGGTGAGGGCTAGGTCCATTCCCCCCAGAAATGTCCGGGAACTTGCAGGTGCCTTGGTGGAAGAGTGGGGTAACATCTCACAGCAAGAACTGGCACATCTGGTGCAGTCCATGAGGAGGAGATGCACTGCAGTACTTAATGCAGCTGGTGGCCACACTAGATACTGACTGTTACTTTTGATTTAGACCCCTCCTTTGTTCAGGGACACATTATTCCATTATGTTATTCCATTATTCCATTATGTTCATACAAATATTTACACATGTTAAGTTTTCTGTTAATAAACACAGTTGACAGTGTGAGGACGTTTCTTTTTTTGCTGAGTTTATCTATGGTTACACCCAGCAATTTAGTCTCCTCAACTTGCTCAATAGCCACATTATTCACTTTTAGATCTAAACAAGGTTTAGTGTTGAGCGAGAGATTTGCCCCAAAAAAGAATGCTTTTAGTTTTTGAGATATTTAGCACCAGCCTATTGCTAGTTAGCCATTCTAAATCTGACTGGAGCTATATGTTAAGTGTCTCAGTTATGTATATTACGGTTGCAGCCAATGTGTATACTGTTCAGTCATCCACGTACATAGACATACAGGCTTTATTTAAGGTCAGTGGAATGTCATTTGTTATGAAAAAAAAAACAATAATGGCCCTAGCTGGCTGCCCTGCGGTACACCACACTCAACTGAATTTGCATGAGAGGCTTCCATTAACGAAAACCCTCTGTGTTCTATTAGATAGGTAACTCTCAATCCATAATAAGGCAGAGTTATTTCAAGCATAGGTTATGATCAACGACATAAGTCTTACAAAACAGCTCCCACAATCTCCTTACTATAATTTTTTTCAGTCGTTTGTGTAGTAGCCTAGCATGTTGAGTACCATTCCTTATAAGCATGGTGAAAGTATGTTGTTAATTTGTTTTCTGTAAAATGACTTTGTATTTTATCATTTTACAAAAGTTTGCCAATAATGGTTGAGCATGACATCAACTTATTAATATGATCTTCAACAACCCCAGTGATATTTCAGGTGGCAGGGAAGCCTAGTGGTTAGAGCGTTGGACTAGTAACCGGAAGGTTGCAAGTTCAAATCCCCGAGCTGACAAGGTACAAATCTGATTTTCTGACCCTGAACAGGCAGTTAACCCACTGTTCCAAAGAAGAATGTGCTCTTAGCTGACTTGCCTAGTTAAATAAAGGTAAATATATATATATATTTCACCTTACAGTACAAGTTTTATGAATTATAAATAACCTTACTGAGATACAATACTATAATGCGTTATATACACAGTTCATACAACATGTTTTGTGAAAATATTACAAAAATGTTGCATGAATGTTCTGGGAAGACTTTGTTGCTAAAAAATCCCAATCAATTGATTGCCACAAGAGGTGTGGGTTAATCATGATCATAGCTACCATAAGGCACATGGGTGGGAGTGAATTAAATGAACCGAGAGAGAGCGGGAGAGAGAGAGATTCATGTTGGTCTATGCATACAATACAGAACACGGAATGACAGGAAGGTTGAAAGACATTTACGTAACCTGGGACAAAATAAAAAAAACTGCGAGTGTGAGTGAGTGAGTGGGGGAAGGGGGGAGTGGAGATTAATTAATTATCCTTTCAAGCTTAGTTTGAGGTGATGTTTGAAATTAACCTGTGCAAATGAAGGGGCTACATCACAAAACCACTGTGAGGACTGCAGTGACTCAGCCACAACAAGAACATGTTGGGTATGTTTTCTTCTTATCATGATCGCCAATCCCTCATGTTGCCATTGTTGCACAAGCAAGAGTCCTCAGTGGTTCAGTGGCTAATGAGTACTGTAGTACATTATTTTAGACTTGTAGTTGATAATAAATAAATGGGTTCTGTGCATTAATTGAACTAGCTAGAGTTTATGGACTTTTTTTCTTTCAAACCATGATATTATGCAGGGCTAACATATGGGGAAATATAATAATAATTTAACTTTAGTTAGATTGTCACAGAAGCAGTCTACTGTATTATCATTTACACTAGCCTAAAGTCACTCATGACACTGACTAACCTCAACAACAGTTTAAGGAGAATCCATCCTGTGTGTGCGTGTGCACGTGTGTGTGTGTGTCCAAGCATGAATGCGTATTGTTTCGTTGTGAACAATGAATATTCTTGAAGTGTGTGTGTGTTTACAAGTGAATAATATGTGTGTGTGTTCGCGTTTATGACCGTTTCATCAAAAGCGCTCCTGAGGTGGATTGTAGATAAACAGCGGGCGGGCCAGCGAGCGAGCGGCAGAGAGGGGGCACATGTTTAACTGGAGGAGATGAACTTAAAAGTAGTGATTTCCCTGATGACTGCTCCCTCTCAGCAGATGCTTCCCTCACTTTGTACCGAAAGCTCCCTTTATTTTATTTTTTAAAGGCTGTTTAGCATGCTCTGTTTAGCGTGCTCTCTCGCCATCCGTTAGTTTCTCAATGTCACATCTGCTCCTGCAACGCCCTCTACTGCTCGTCCTGTGTCTCCTTGAACTGCCGCCACTCCCCCAGTACTTTCTCCCCCTCCCTCTCTCTCTCTGTGGGTGATTGTGTGGGTGGAGACAGGTGTGCTGGAGTCCGAGCAGATCCCCCACTGTTCCATAATCAAGACCTCTACAAATGCTCAGCCCTGCCACTTCCACGCTGCCAGATCATAATCTCTGCTCAGTCAGTCTACGTTTCTAGTCGTTTGTTACTATTCAGATCCTGTTATCCTGTTGTGCCTGTTTTCCTGGCCTGACGCTGTTTTCCTCTCCGCTACAGTTCTGCCCACTCTGACTCTGGTCCCTGTGTCCAGTCCCACGTCTCGTCATCCTGCTACTCTGTCCTGGATTCCCCACTCTACTACTCCCTTGGATTCCCCTCCGGACTTGCTTACCCTGTCCCAACCACTCTAGCTCCAGCCTCAGCCTCCACACCTGGTTTCAAGCAACCCATCCGAGCTTCCACTGACCTGCACTCCATCTCCCCCTGTGTTTCAATAAAAATCTTGGTGACTTCATCCCAGTCTCCTCGTCTGAGTCTGCTCTTGGGTTCCCCTGTTCCACTCCGCATAACACTCAATACCCTATAATCCACCACTCTTATTCCCTCCCTCTCTCTCTCTTTACCAAATCCCTTCCACTCAGTACCCTGGTTCAGAACTACTCTTTCTTACCGTCTCTCTCTACATGGGTTCAAATAGTAGAAAAACAAATACCATTTGAACTCAGGTTTTCTCAGTGCTCTGTATATCCACCCAGACCCTTCATCTTTGGGTCACAGAATGAACAGTTTGCTTCTTTCTGATCAGCTTGAGATCCAAATGTTATTTTTTAAATCCCCGCACCTGCCCCACAGGCAACTTTTTGCCCTTACCTGGCTGTCGTTGTAAATAATCATTTGTTCTTAATGATCTGCCTATTAACATAAAGTTTAAATAAAAATTAAACTAATGTAGAAGGGGCGGAGGCTGTCTGAGGAACTTATCAACTCCATCACTGAGTTTGATGAACAGCCCTCAGCATGGGAAGTAAATGGGGAAGTGGGGCAAAGGAGTGATGTAATTAAAATGATTCATTAGTCTTTTAATTTATTCAGACATTTTCTTTTTTATTCGCAGCACTCCTTCTCCAACCTTAAGTGGTCACATTGGTATTCACTCCTGGCAGGGGTGCATTCGAGACCCCATGGTATTGTGTTGCCAACTTTTAGAAGTACACTATATATTCAAAAGTATGTGGTCACTCCTTCAAATTAGTGGATTTGGCTATTTCAGCCACACCCGTTGTTGACAGGTATATAAAATCGAGCATACAGGCATGAAATCTCCATAGCCAAACATTGGCAGTAGAAATTATCTGTCCTCGGTTGCAACACTCACTGTCGAGTTCCAAACTGCCTCTGGAAGCAATGTCAGCACAATACCTGTTCATTGGGAGCTTCATGAAATGGGTTTCCATGTCCGAGCAGGCGCACAGAAGCCCAAGATCACCATGCGCAATGCCAAACGTCTGCTGGAGTGGAGTGGATATTTGTTCTCTGGAGTGATTAATCATGCTTCACCATCTGGCAGTCCACTCGTGGATGAATGGAAGCAAGTAAGATAAGTGCAACTTTGGCGCAGGAAAATGCGCAGGTCTACCTAGACCACCTTTTTTAAAAACTTTCTTTGAAAATCACCCTGATCTGACGTTTTGCACCACAAAGTGTGTTGCGGTGGAAGGAAAGGGAAGCACTGTTTCCCAATGACACCCAAGGACATTCAAGAAATACCCAAACACACAGTATGCTGAACAAACCCATTGAAAGAGAAACTCCACCCCCAAAAAAGTCACTTTTGGTGGAGATGTTTTTATTTTTATGAAAGCAAAATGTAAATGTTGGTCGATTTGCAGCTCGCACCTTTGAATAAATCATGTTATTACGAATCTATGTCGGCCTCGGATGAGGCACTATTGATACAGAATTGATCATCTTTAAAATAATTTTTAGATTTATGTTGTTCTGTTTTTGTCTATTAATGTTCTCTATTATGTCATGTTTCATGTTCTGTTGTGGATCCTAGGAATAGTAGCTGCTGCTTTTGCAACCGCTAATGGGGATCCTAATAAAATACCAAATACCAAAAGGGGCGGTATTTTTCATCCATGCAATTTTTCTCCCTTTTTCTCTCCCTCTCTTTCTGTCTGTGGGTGGTGAGGGTTTAGTGTGGAAAGGTCAGTATGTTCTCATCATGCTCACACATGCCCAGTGACAGCCAGATAGCATTGCTACTGTACCTCAACACCCAACTATGGTACTCATCACAGGTCGGAATCGACTGTAAAACAGCTTTCATTGACACCCTTACCACGTTTATCACACCACACAAACGAGTGGATATAAACGCAAGTGGACACACACACACACACACCATTATGACTCAACATGTTAATAATTTTCCAGGCTTTACTGTGAAGTAGAAATCCCAATCTTTTTGCCTCACAAATTCATTACAACTTACTGAGGACACAAAGATATCAGGGGACATTTGTGAATAAATCCAGCTAGCTTCTGCAACTCTGCGCAAGCCAGTTTTTCCCAAACAACTACATCTAAAAACATTTGCTCTAAAGTTCTAATCACGGAGTGTCAGAGATTCAATTCTAACTAGCACATCAGATGGGAATTCATCATTGTGCTGTTTGGGATGAGAGGCATAGGTAACCGGGGGAAACATATTAACATCAGATTACAACATTGATCGCAAGATCACAATATGCTAATCAGACCGTCTTATCTCATGTATATTACAAATTAATAATGCCACGAGCACAACAGAAGAGAATCAGACTTGTATAATCAATGAAACTAGCTACAATCGTAAAGCCCCCAACTCAAAATAGAAAAATAAAAAGCCAAATGGGATTTTAAATATACGTGGTTTTTGACGTCAACTGCTGCAACATGCCGAACTGAGCATGAAGTCATGGGGAATAGTCGGAACGTAACATAGCATTCGATTAGTAGCCTGTTGGGTAACACTACATTAAGTTGCCCCTATTACTATGTAACTCTACAGTAAAATGTAATAACAACATAGTTTTTACATGGTAATAGGTACAATTTGGCTACATAAGTCTTCAAACATTTTAACTTCTTGATGCATCCATCCCGTTAGCAACACTGAATTGCAGAGCGTCAAATTCAAATTAAATTACTACAAATATTTAATTTTCATGAAATCACAAGTGCAATATAGCAAAACACAGCTTAGCTTGTTGTTAATACACCTGGCGTGTCAGATTTCAATAAAGCTTTTCGGCAAAAGCATATCAAGCATTTATGTAAGCACGTCTCTCTCAGTAGACAAATTATTACAAACAGCTAGCAGCCAAGTATATTGTTCACGAAAGTCAGAAAAGCAATACATTAAATCGCTTACCTTTGATGATCTGTACCTTTTTCCTTCAAACATAACGATGGTCATTATGGCCAAACAGTTCTATTTTTGTTTCATCAGACTAGAGGACATTTCTCCAAAAGTACGATATTTGTCCCCATGCGCAGTTGTAAACTGTAGTCTGGCTTTTTTTGTGGTTTTGGAGCAGTGGCTTCTTCCTTGCTGAGCTGCCTTTTAGGTTATGTCGATATAGGACACGTTTTACTGTGGATATAAATACTTTTGTGCATGTTTCCTCCAGCACCTTCACAAGGTCATTTGCTGTTGTTCTGGGATTGATTTGCACTTTCGCACCAAAGTACGTTCATCTCTAGGAGACGGAACACGTCTCCTTCCTGACTGGTCCCATGGTGTTTATACATGCGATCTATTGTTTGTACAGATGAACGTGTTACCTTCAGGCGTTTGGAAATTGCTCCCAAGGACGAACCAGACTTGTGGAGGTCTTGGCTGATTTATTTTGATTTTCACATGATGTCAAGCAAAGTTTGAAGGTAGGCCTTGAAATACATCCACAGGTACACCTTCAATTGACTCAAATGGTGTCAGTTAGCCTATCAGAAGCTTCTAAAGCCACTACATCATTTTCTGGAATTTTCCAAGCTGTTTAAAGGCACAGTCAACTTAGTGTATGTAAACTTCTGACCCACTGGATTTGTGATACAATGAATTATACAGTGGGGCAAAAAATTATTTAGTCAGCCACCAATTGTGCAAGTTCTCTCACTTAAAAAGATGAGAGAGGCCTGTAATTTTCATCATAGGTACACTTCAACTATGACAGACACATTGTAAGATTTTTTATGAATTTATTTGCAAATTATGGTGGAAAATAAGTAGGGAAGAGTGGAGCAGACGTGACAAAAGCCATTAAATATACAGTACGTTTTCTCAACATTAGGCTATGGTCAATAATATCGAAGGTTGCACTGAAATCTAACAGTACAGCTACCACAATCTTCTTCTTCTTAATTTATTTCAACCAATCATCTGCCATTTGTGTCAGCGCAGTACATGTTGAGTGTCTTTCCGACATCCTCTCTCAATGACTTACAGATTGCTGTCATCTTGCAGTTTTCCTGTTTAAACTTATCGAGCTTACCTTGGTAGAACTGCAAACTGTTCTTCCGGTCCTAGACCTCCCTGATCAGGTCGTCCATTATTAGTTGGCTCCACCAGTATTTGGACACAACACTGGCAGTTATTTTCTTGTTGTTGTAACAACTGCTTGTAGAACTGTTTTTGTTTGTTTAAAAGATCCTTCACCTGTGATAGATAGACACCATTGCTCTCAACAGTACTCCCACCGGCTTTGGTCTTTGTCATGGTAGCAACGTAAGCTACGCTGTTACTCCTCGCAGTTCCAGACAGGAAGGTCGCAGGGAACGTGGAAACAGAAACAATCCATAGGGATCTAGACAGCCACAAGCGTGAACCCTGTCACGGGCTGTTCAAGTCCTCAAGGAAACCCTGCTGGCTTGATAGGCAGCTAACAGTGGCAGCTAGGTTAGCTGCTACGCCAAGCAGCTCATTAGACCCTTGGTCGTCGGGATCCCTGGACAGATAGCAGTGGTCCCAGCAACTAATACCAACCGCATCGCGGTATCCAAACTCAACACTTTTTCAGAGACTTTCAAAACATCAAAAGAAAAAACTAATCAAACTCCCCCTTGTCCTCTTTGAATATGAATAGTTAAAGAAAAGTACAACTGAACGATGTTCTCATGTCTCCTAATTTCTTCTGGTTAGCCTATTGTCTGCAAAGGTTGTTACAATGTATCTGCAAAGTAATTAAAATGTCACTTCACTTTATATTAATATATATCGCTTGCTCTTGGGTAAGTGCTTGCACATTGTTAAGACATGTATGTCCATTATAACAACGTTGTAGTTACATAGTTGGGTGTTACATTTTTGGGATATTGTAAGTACAATGTAACTAAAAAACGTTAATAAATAATGTTCTCCTGTCTCCTAATTTATCCTGGTTAGCCTACTGTCTGCAAAGGTTGTAACATTGTAGCTACATAGTACTTATAAAAGGTTATACCGCACTGGGTTTTTACTTTATATTAAGTCGCTTGCTCCTTACATTGTTCTACATTGTTCTTACATTACACTTTATTCGGTATACCATTTGAGCCAGGTAATAACACATAAACGAAAATAACGAGTAGATAATGACAGGTTGTGCCTATTTACATAATTAGATCAAGACGGTATCAGCCCTGGTATTACTTGTAGTGGCACTGTTTAGTTACATGTAACAAGGTCACATTTGAGTTATTAACATGGTAATTCCCGGGTGACTTTCAAACATGTAATTACAAAACATTAGTTACATAGTTAAACAATAAAATCTATAATAAACATCAGTAATTACCCATGTGGAATAACCTTTAGAAAGTGGATGTATAATTACAGTGCTTGGTCCAATTGTGTAATAACTGATACCGCTAAATCCCTATTGCCATGTAATTACATAGTAATACCTATGTAACTACTATGTTACTGCAGTTATTACTGTGTAGTTAGTAATAAGGGCAACTTAATGAAAAGTGTTGCCACCTGTTGTTGTATGATTACAGCAGTACAGGCAATCCATGTCAGTTAAGTAGCCTCACTTGTTGGTGGGGATGCTTGCGTTGCTAGGCTGGAATAAAACATGTCAAACTGTACAAATATGTACATGCATAATTGAGCAGTTGATGATGCCCTGCTCTGAAGAAAATATATGGAGGGGCAGAGGAAATATATAGAGGAGCAGTGCGTTTGTAAAAACACAAATTCAGCAGCTGGTCTCTCTCTTTTTTCTTTCCCTCTGCCTCGCTCTTCATCGATCTCTCCTTTTATTGATCAAGGTGGGTTTTTATCTCTTACCAGGCGAGATATTTCATAAAATCCACTCCAACTTCCCATCGAGATGAAACTGGGAAGACTAAATGACTTATTCTGTTTGTTCACGGCAAAACAGGGCCTTTACCCACTAATCTCGTACTTCCGTGACACCAGTGTGCTCATCTATTCTCTTTCTGAGGTCCGACATGACAGAAGAATTAGGTGTTTCTTGGTAATATCTTTGTAAAGAGTGGGAACTGATAGTTAGGGGAATGTACTTGTGACCAGGGGCTGTGAAGGCTTGTACAAGGTACTCAACTCAAATCAGTGCAAGGATAAGTGGATACTTGTGTCTGCTTGTCCTTGTAGGTAAGAAGACAACTATTCTCACTCTCTTCAAGTTTGTCTCGCCATGCAGTGTCCACTCCAATGATCTCACTCTCTCACCTAAGTTGACTCCCGTCATAACACATCTTCTCAATATGTTGTTCATATCAGATCATTGTCCCTCTGACTTAGTGGAGGCCATTCTATTCTAATCAGTGAATTTCATTTTTTTTTTTTATTGTTAAATATTAAAAAGTGACCCTTTTTAGATTAAACTATACTAAATACATTAATGTCACCAAGTGACTGAATAAAACTGTTTTGAAATGAAGGTCTACAGTAGTCTCAACAGCACTCTCTAGTGTAGCACCCTGGCATAGCCAGAGGACAGCTTTTTTTGTCCTCCTCTGGGTACATTGACTTCAATAAAAAACCTAGGAGGCTCATGGTGCTCACCCCCTTCCATAGACTTGCACAGTAATTATGATAACTTCTGGAGGACGTCCTCCAACCTATCAGAGTACTTGCAGCATGAAATGTAGCAGAACGATGCAGAATATTAAAGATCACACAGAGATACGTTAGCTAGCTACCAACAACCAGGGGTGAAAGTAAGGCGGTACGGTCCGGCGTACCGGCAAAATAGTGAGGGTACGCTGTACTGGTAAAACATGAGCTTATCACAATAATGACAACAAAATGTCAAGAAAATGTAGGCTATCACTCCAGTATCATTACATAGGCATGAAAAATGAGCAAATGGACTTGAAAACGGGTGGTATAGCTTACACTCCAACATGTGATGTTGTTCGACAAGAAAACTGAAATTTTTCCAAGGCAGAAATGAGTGGCTGACACCCAAGACGCGTACAGACAGCAGAGGCATTCATTCTGGCCTAATGACAATCGTCAAACTTTTTGGTGTTTTGTGTAACAGATGTTTCTGTGGATTAACATGCGCGGGTAGCCAAGTAAAGGAACCCTTTGAAGTGATTGTTTGACAAGCAGATCAAAACATCATTACCTCGTGTTTATGCCACAATAAAAGGTAATATATTTAAAAAGTTAAATGACAAATCTTTACAACTAGGCCCACAGAGAGGCGATTGAATTAACAGGAATTCTAAATATAATTATATAATTAGGACGGACGGCCAGTCCGCCCATTAGGCAGGATTAGGGAGCTGCCACTAAGCAGAAGTTTGACAAGGGCACCATTTTCCAAGCTAAACTGACCAAGACGCACCTCCAACAACACATAAAACCTCATATTATTCTGCCCAAAAACAATGATAACTTCTCTCACCTGATGGCTACTTAGGTGAGCGCTGATGCCGCCCATGATAAGCAGGGTGCTGTTGGAGGGTGCAGGGTGCTGTCTCCAGGGTGCTGGTGGAGAGACGCAGCGCTGCAGGGCTCCAACAACACTCCATCAAATTAATTTAACATAAATGATGCAGCCTACGGTAGAAAGAGTAGTAGCCTATGTCGTTTTTCTCTAGCTTGTAGACTGGAGACCAAATGTATAACAATGTCATGGGGGGGGGGGGGGGGGACACATGAGGTAAGAAATTAAATCTACTTTCATCCCTGGCTACAACAAAATGGTATAGTTACTCAAAAACGAATATGAGTCATTAAGCCAAAGGCTGATTGTGTGCTTAACTCTGTCTGTAAACACGCTGGATGATTCAGAATCCATTGAAGAGCTTGAACGATTCATTGACGAGAGATACTTATGAACTCAAAGAAAGATGTCGCTGCTTTTGGAGGATTCAAGCATTGTTAAGGACAATCAACAAAACAAAACAAAACCAAACCAGGTTGGCCAATAGGTATCAATGATGGAACCAAACCATCCCCTAGTGTGGCGAGTGGGGAGAGGTTTACTGATATGGATGTTGGCTTGTTAAAATCCATCAATGAAAGGCTTGCCAAACATGATATCTTGGATATATTACAAGAGGACATCAATGCATTATTTGCTAGTCTAGAATTGAGCCAACTTCAGATTGATGATCTAAGGAAAGAGAACACGGCGCTGAAAGGTACTGTAGACTCTATTCATTGCAAGGGGGAGGTGGTGCAAAGGGAGAAGAAACAACTTAAAGAAACATTGCTTGATGTACAGTGTCGATCAATGCGGAACAATCTAATATTCTCAGGGATACCCGAGAATGACAACGGCAGAGGCTGTGAGAACACAGTCCGAGACTTTATGTCAACTCAACTAAAACTGCCCACTGATGTAGTGCGTAATGCCACTTTCTCCAGAGTCCATAGAATAGGTAAGGCCTCTGGAAATAGGCCACGGGCTATTATTGCATGTTTTGATCAATTTTACCAAAAGGAAATGACGAAGAACATGGGGAGAGAACTCAGAAAAACTGATTTTGGAATGAATGATCACTTCCCCACCAAGATCAATGAAAGGAGAAAATAACTATATCCCCCATGAAGGAAAAGCGTTGCCTGAATCAACGAGTCTCCATGGTGATGGATAAACTTTATATCAACGGGCAACTGTATCAAGACTCTATAGTAACTCCCTGGCTATTTTAATTTAGTTCAAATCTGAGTTTGTGTGTTGTAGTGTATAATGACAACTTCAACTATAACAAATACATGCTATATTGATCTCCACTTGTTAAGGAAAGGGCTGCATATAGCTCAGGTTAATGTTTCTAGCCTTCCTAACAAAATACATAAGGTTTTTAACTTGGTCAACCTAAATAATATTCATATTTTGGCTGTGACCGAAACACATCTGTAAATGATGGACAAATTAACATTCAAGGATATAGTCTACTGAGAAGGGACAGGAATAGGAATGGTGGGGGTGTTGCACCTTAATGTAGGTCAAATAGAGGCACTATGGGCTCAAGTACATCTGCCTCACCAGGCACCCATATTGGTAGGATGTGTGTATAGACCTCCTAGCTCTAAGGTGTCCTATCTGGATTACTTAAGTACTGGGTTTGACCAGGCCACAGATAGCAACAGAGATGTATTTATCTTGGGTGATTTTAATATAAATTGGAAGGATCACAATAATTCAAATAGAACAAAATTGATGAGATATGCTAAGAACTGTGGTTTGAAACAAATGGTTAATGATACTACTAGATCTTCAATTAAGTTGGGTCATCGTTCAGACACGTCCATTGATCTAAAAACCATTGCAATGCTTAAAATCCAGATCAATGCCAGTGGGCTGGACAGACCATAATATTGTGACCATAACCATGAACACCAAGGTTCCAAGCCACAAGGATTGTGGTCAAAATAAAAATATATTTTTTAATCATGAGTTATTTCTAAATGATTTGGCTGCTGTACCCTGGGAGCTGATTTATGTAGAGAATGATTTAAATCATGCTACAGAATGTTTTATTGATTTGCTCATGGAGGTAATGGACTATCATGCCCCTATAAGAAAGAGTACAGTTGGTGCCCGTCCATCTCCATGGATTGATGATTAACTGGATGAGGCTTTTCCTCAAAGAAATATGGCAAAAGTCTTAGCAACCAAGTCAAAATTAGAAATTGATGAACAGAATTATAGAACATTGCATAATTATGCAGTTAAATTGAATCGAAGGAAAAAAAAGTTATTTTACAACAATGCTTTTATTGATTGTAAAACTGATTCTAAAAAGGTATGGAACACAGTTAAGGGCTTACTTGGTACATCTATCTCATCATGCCCATCCAGTGTGGAGGTTGACGAGAGAATAATAACAAAACCAGTTGATATTGTCAATCATTTTGCAGATTTTTTTTACACAGAAAATTGAATTACTGAGCTACAATGTAGACATACATTCTTCCAAACAAGCTTTTGTCGAATGGATTGATGATCATATTATGAGCAATAAGATCTGCTCTTTTAGTCTACAAACGGTGTCAGTGGAGAAGGTGTTAAACCTATTGAAGTCATTACCTGATGGTAAATCTACAGGTAATGGTCTTATGGACAATTTTTTGCTTCGCTGTGCTGCTCCCCAGATTGCAGTTCCACTGAGATACATATTTAATTGGTCACTGGAAAAGGGGATGTTTGCAAATGTATGGAAGCATGCGAAACTGTGTCCTATTCCGAAGGACAGCAAAGAACTCATTACTCCTGCTAATAGTCGACCAATTAGTCTACTCCCTACACTCAGTAAGATATTGGAGGGTATTGTGAGTAGACAAATGTGGGAGTACATGGAAAAGAATGATCTGATTACAGCCAATCAGCATGCTTATCGCAAAAACCATTCCACCACCACTGCATTGGTTGACATGACTAATCAGTGGCTCAATGCTATGGATAATGGCACATTTGTTGGTGTACTATTTTTAGATTTCAGTGCAGCATTTGATTTAGTGGATCATGAAATAATCTTGACAAAATTAACGCATTATGGTTTTAAGGAGGTAGCATTGAATTGGGTACAGTCATATCTAACTGACAGGAAACAGTCCACCTATATCAATGGTTCTTTTTCTTCCCCTAATGTGAACTTGTTAAGCCTATGGGTTCCCCTACAGGAACTACACCCCCCCTTTCAGCTGAAACTGTGGCGCAGGGAATGCAAAAATATTCTTCAAAATATTTAACCTCCACACATTAACAAGTCCCATACCTCAAATGAAAGATAAACACCTTGTTCATCTACCCAGCGTGTCAGATTTTTAAAATGTTTTACGGCGAAAACACAGCATATATTTATGTTAGACCACCACCAAAACAAAGAGAAAACATAGCCATTTTGTACCACAAAAGATAAAATGACAAAAATCAGGATAAAAAAAAATCATTCACTAACCTCTTGAAAATCTTCATCAGATGACAGTCATATGAAATGTTACACAGTACATTTATGTTTTGTTCGATAATATGCATTTTATATCCATAAATCTCGGTTTACATTGACGCCATGTTCAGAAAATTCTCCAAAATGTCCGGAGGAATTATAGAAAGCTACGCCAGATAACAGAAATACTCATCATAAACTTTGACTAAAGATACATGTTCTACATATAATTAAAAAGATACACTGGTTCTTAATGCAACCGCTGTGTCACATTTTTTTTAACGTTACGGAAAAAGCCTAACATTGCAATAATCTGAGACAGCGCTCAGACGTAACAATATTTCTCCGCTATGTTGGAGTCAACAGAAATACAAAATTACAACATAAATATTCCCTTACCTTTGATGATCTTCGATCAGAATGTAGTGCAAGGAGTCCTAGTTCAACAATAAATCATTTTGTTTCATAATGTTCAATTCTAGTGTCCATGTAGCAGCATTTGCTACCACTTTCAGCTCAAATGCCCCAAAAATGACTTCTGGTCCAGGATAATTTTGCATCAAAACTTACAAATTACATATTACAGGTCGACGAAACTGGTCAAACTAAGTGCAGAATCAATCTTCAGGATGTTATGATCATACAGATCGAATAGCATTCCAACCGGGCCATCCTAGTTCATCTGGGGCTGATTGGAACAGACGAAGCACTCCAACGCATACGCGCCTTCAAGCACATTAATCTTTTGCGACACTAGCACTTTCCTTCCCATTAGGTCAAAGTTCACAGCAAATGCTCCATTACACTTTCTACCGAATGAGGACATCTAGTGGACGACATAGGAAGTGTTTCCAGATCCATAACTTGTTGGGAAGGGAGGGGGCGATGACGTCCAAGTTGCCCCAACTTTCAGGATTTCAAAACTAGTTTGCAAGATTGCCTGCCCTGTGAGTTCTGTTATACTCACAGAGATAATTCAAACGGTTTTAGAAACTTCAGAGTGTTTTCTATCCAATATTATCCAATATTATCCAATTTAGGACAGATTTTGATGCAGTTCACTATGGGCACGCAATTCATCCAAAGGGGAAATACTGCCCCCTATCTTTAACAAGTTTTAAACTGTGGAATACCACAGGGCAGCTGCCTTGGGCCACTTCTTTATTTAATATATACCAACGACCTTCCCTATGCCTTGGTTGAAACTCAATCTACTATATTTGCAGATGATACTACAATTTATGCAGCAAGACAATCGGTTCAACAGGTACAGCAGGCTTTACAAGGAGATTTGGAGAATATCAGGAAGTGGGTTTGCCAAAACAAACTTGTTTTAAACACCAAGAAAACCAAAGTTATGTTGGTCTGTTCAACTAGGAAAAGGCCAAAACAGCATGGGATACAATTAAGTATGGGAGGAGTACAAATTGAAGTGGCAGAAAACAAACTATTGGGAGTGCAGCTAGACAACTGCTTATCATGGTCGTCTCAAATAACTCATCTATGTAAAAAAAATATTAAAACAGCATGCATAATCAGAAGGATAGCTAAATATTTACCAGGAAAAATTCAACAGCAAATAACACAAGCATTAATTGAGAGTCAGGTGAACTACTGTTCGGTGGTCTGGGGAAATGCATCATCAAATAAAGTTAGGAGACTGCAGAATGCACAGAATAAAGCAGCAATGATTGTTTTAAGGTGGAGATATGGTTCTTCTGTTGCAGTCATGCGCAGTATTCTTGGTTGGTCATCAATCGACAAGGTATTTGAAAAAAACATGATTATTTTATTTTATAATATACATAATTTAAAACGGCCAAGTTCTATTCACAAAGGTATTGGTAAGTTGGTAACAGACAGACATTCCGTAAATACTAGGAATAGATTGTCCACCATCTATGCGTTATCCAGACAGAAAAGAGAAATAGGCAAAAAGAACATTTCGATTTAGAGTAATACAGAAATGGAATAAATTAACTGAGAAAACTAGAAACCTTTCAATATATAAATGTAAACATTATTTTAAAACAATGTAAATATAGTATATAGAAATGTTGTGGGATTATAGTAGATGAAGAATCAATATTTTTTTAGATTGTGTATTTATTGGGTCATTATGCTAGTATTATGTACGTTTGTAATAGTGTGTTATATGTGACAGTGTGTTTTTATTATAAATTTTATTTTAATGTTTAAGGACTCTTGGAAGATTCGTCCAAATGGGGACTAAAAGAGATCCAAATAAAAAAATAAAAAATCAAAGCTAAAGAAATTCCTTTAATCTTTGTCATCATCACCAAAAGATTTTTCCATTTCCTAGTGAGACGCTCTGAGGCTAGCTAGCTAACGTTATCTATAACATTAGGCTGCAGTACATTTTGGGTATAGCAAAAAAAGCTAGCTAGCTGAACTGGGCTAGTAATGTTATTAGCAAGCCTCGTTACGTCCAAATCAATCACAACAATGCCTTGTGTAAAAAGAGGGCTTATATTGCTAGCTAGCTACCAACAGCAATTCAACATACTTGTTTGTCATTTGTCCTCTTGGTCCAGGCTGCTGCTTCCAGTTGACCTTGGAGGTTCTGAAGAACATCTCCTGCAGCCCTCTATCCATATATGTGTTGAAACTTTGATGGTCTGTCACACACACATGATCCATGGGGTCTGTAGTGACCCTCACCAGTAAGAACTGTCCGTGATCGAATTTGTTGCAGTACAGACATTCTTTGTCTGTCGGCATGGCTGGACAGCACCTGTATAGGCACCACCAGTCTAAGTCTGAACGTGGCTCCCCATCGCTGCTTACTGGTCTCGTAATTCTTGTTCCTGCTGTCTCAATTCCTCTTCAGCGTATTCCATTAAAAAAAATAGGGATGGGCCTCCCGGGTGGCGCAGTGGTTAAGGGCGCTGTACTGCAGTGCCAGCTGTGCCATCAGAGACTCTGAGTTCGCGCCCAGGCTCTGTCGTAACCGGCCGCAACCGGGAGGTCCGTGGGGCGACGCACAATTGACCTAGCATCGTCCGAGTTAGGGAGGGTTGGCCGGTAGGGAGGTCCTTGTCTGATCACGCACCAGCGACTCCCGTGGCGGGCTGGGCGCAGTGCGCGCTAACCAAGGTTGCCAGGTGCACAGTGTTTCATCCAACACATTGGTACGGCTGGCTTCCGGGTTGGATGTGCGCTGTGTTAAGAAGCTGTGCGGCTTGGTTGGGTTGTGTATCGGAGGACGCATGACATTCAACCTTCGTCTCTCCCGAGCCCGTACGGGAGTTGTACCGATGAGACAAGATAGTAACGACTAAAACAATTGGATACCCCGAAATTGGGGAGAAAAAGGGATAAAATTCACAAAAAATAAATAAATATATAGGGCTGTAATAGGGCCTATGTAAAACAACATACAAAATATTTTGCCACCCAGCTCTTACTGGAAAGAGGAATCATCCACAAGCAGCATATGTAATTATTTAGCAGTCTCAGATAGACAGTGCACTTACGGTGCATGTGTAGAAACTAGTACCGCCCCATTGTGAAAAGCCCGCCTTGGAGGGTGGTAACACAATTGGACAAGGAAGTAGGGCTCCCGTCAGGCTGTAGTCTACAAAGCCAAGGAAAATGAGTCAACCTAGATATCCTGCAATGTCGTGGCAGATAATAACATTTTTGAGACGGCTCTATTGAACAAGCTCTATTAAGGCTCTATTGAACAACCATATATATATTCACCACCGGGGTGGGGTGTTTGTGCAATTGGTGAAACACAAAGGCCATAATATTTTCTACAAAACATGACTGCATTCATTTTTTTGATCAGACAGCACGCTCAATCAACCAAAGGGGCGGTATTTTCACATCCGGATGAAAAGCGTGCCCAGAGTAAACTGCCGCCTATTATTAGTAGATTTGGTTAGAAAAAACTCTGAAGTTTCCTAAAACTGTTTGAATAATGTCTGTGAGTATAACAGAACTGATTTGGCAGGCAAAACCACGAGCACAATCCATCCAGGGAATGTTGTTTTTGTTGAGGTCAATCTGTTTTCCATTGGTTTTCTATGGCAAGCCCATTTTATAGAAATATGCTTGCAGTTCCTATAGCTTCCACTAGATGCCAACAGTCTGTAGAAATTGGTTGATGTTTTTATTTTGAGAAATGAAGAAATAGACATTTCCTTTCTGGGTGTATAGCCATGGGTACTCTTTTGTTTGGGGCGAATGACCTGAAGCTTGCTCCACTTTCATTTTATCCTCTATTGAACGCAGTTTATCCCATCTTAAATTGTATCGATTATTTACGTTTGAAAATACTTAATGTAGGATTAGGAAAGTTGTTTGAAATGTTTGGACAAAGTTTACAGGTAGCTTATTAGATATTTTGTAGTCATGCTGGGCGAGTTGGAACCAGTTTTTCTGAATCAAACGCGCCAAAGAAATGGACATTTTGGAGATATAACGACAGAATTCATCGAACAACAGGACCATTTGTGATGTTTATGGGACATATTGGAGTGCCAACAGAAGAAGCTCTTCAAAAGTAAGGCATGAATTATATTGTTATTTCTGAGTTTTGTGTCGCGCCTGGCAGGTTGAAATATGATTGTCATGTGTTTGTTTGATGGGGTGCTGTCCTCAGATAATCACATGGTTTTCTTTCGCCGTAAAGCTTTTTTGAAATATGAAACGGTGGCTAGATTAACAAGAAGTTAAGTTGACGCCACTCATGGGATTTGATCCACAAGAAGTTACTAAGATGTAAAAGCAGATCCATTTAATAAAGAGTATGTGAACACGAATGTATTGTGTGCTGCAAAGTCAGCTTTATAATTCAGCATTCCCCCTGTAGCTAACAACCTACCTAGCTAGCTAATTTAGCTTGCACTAGCTATTTTGTTTATTTTTTATTTCACCCTTATTTAACCAGGTAGGCCAGTTGAGAACACGTTCTCATTTACAATTGCGACCTGACCAAGATAGAGCAAAGCAGTGCGACACAAACACAGTTACACATGGGATAAACAAACGTACAGTCAATAACAGAATAGAAAAGTCTATATACAGTGTGTGCAAATGTAGTAAGATTAGGAGATAAGGCAATAAATAGGCCATATAGAGGCAAAATAATTACAATTTCGCAATTAAACACTGGAGCGACAGATGTGCAGAAGATGAATGTGCAAGTAGAGATACTGTGGTGCAAAGGAGCAAAGAAACAACAACATGGGGATGAGGTAGTTGGGTGGGCTATGTACAGGTGCAATGATCGGTAAGCTGCTCTGAAAGCTGATGCTTAAAGTTAGTAAGGGAGATATATGTCTCCAGATTTTGTGATTGTTGCAATTCGTTCCAGTCAATGGCAGCAGAGAACTGGAAGGAAAGGCAAACAAAAGAGGAGTTGGCTTTAGGGCTGACCAGTGAAATATACCTGCTGGAGTGCGTGCTGAGATAAGGTGGGGCTTTACCTAGCAAAGACTTAAAGATGACCTGGAGCCAGTGGGTTTGGCGATGAATATAAAGCGAGGGCCAGCCAGTGAGAGCATACAGGTCACAGTGGCACTGTGATAGACCACATCCAATTTGCTGAGTAGAGTGTCGGAGGGTATTTTGTAAATTACATCGCCGAAGTCAAGGATTGGTAGGATAGTCAGTTTTACGAGGGTATGTTTGGCAGCATGAGTGGAGGATGCATTGTTACAAAATAGGATGCAGATTCTAGTTTTAATTTTGGATTGAAGATGCTTGATGTGAGTCTGGAAGGAGATTTTACAGTCTACCCAGACACCCAGGTATTTGTAGTTGTCCACATATTCAAAGTCAGAACAGTCCAGAGTAGTGATGCTAGACGGGTGGGCGTGTGCGCGCAGATATCGGTTGAAGAGCATGCATTTCGTTTTTCTTGCATTTAAGAGCAGTTGGAGGCCACGGAAGGAGTGTTGTATGGCATTGAAGCTCATCTGGAGGTTTGTTAGCACAGTGTCCAAAGATGGGCCAGAAGTATAGAGAATGGTGTCGTCTGCATAGAGGTGGATCAGATAATCACTAGCAGCAAGAGCGACATCATTGATATATACAGAGAAAAGAGTCGGCCTGAGAATTAAACCCTGTAGAGACTGCCAGAGGTCTGGAAAACAGACCCTCAGATTTGATACACTGAACTCTATCTGAGAAGTAGTTGGTGAACCAGGCAGGGCAGTTATTACAGAAACCAAGGCTGTTGAGTCTGCCGATGAAAATGCATTGATTGATAGAGTCAAAGCCTTCGCCAGGTTGATGAATATGGCTGTGCAGTATTGTCTCTTATCGATGGCAGTTATGATATAGTTTTGGACCTTGAGCCTGGCTGATGTGCATTCCATGACCAGCTCGGAAACCAGATTGCATAGCGGAGAAGGATTCAAAATGGTTGGTGATCTGTTTGTTAATTTGCCTTTGGAAGACCTTAGTAAGGCAGGGTAGGATAGATATAGGTCTGTAACAGTTTGGATCGAGTGTCACCCCTTTGACGAGGGGGATGACCGCGGCAGGTTTCTTATCTTTAGGGATCTCAGATGATACGAAAGAGAGGTTGAACAGGCTAGTAATAGGGGTTGCAACAATTGAGGTGGATATTTCTTTAGAAAGAGAGGGTCCAGATTGTCTAGCCCAGCTGATTTTAGGGTCCGGCTTTTGCAGCTCTTTCAAAACATCAGCTAACTGGATTTGGGTGAAGGAGAAATGGGGGAGGCTTGGGCAAGTTGCTGTGGGGGGTGCAGAGCTGTTGACCGGTGTAGGGGTAGCCAGGTGGAAAGCATGGCCAGCCGTAGAAAAATGCTTATTGAAATTATCATAGATTTATCTTACTCTCCATGGACTTTACAGTGTTCCAGAACTTTTTGGAGTTGGTGCTACAGGATGCACATTTCTGTTTGAAAAAGTGAACCTTTGCTTTCCTAACTGCCTGTGTATATTGGTTCTTAACTTCCCTGAAAAGTTGCATATTGCGGGGGCTATTCAAATCAAATCAAATCGATGCTAATGCAGTCCGCCACAGGATGTTTTTGTGCTGGTCAAGTGCAGTCAGCTCTGGAGTGAACCAAGGGCTTTAACTGTTCTTAGTTCTACATTTTTGAATGGGCATGCTTATTTAAGATGGTGAGGAAAGCCATTTAAAGAATATCCAGGTATCCTCTACTGACGGAATGAGGTCAATATCCTTCCAGGATACCCGGGCCAGGTCGATTAGAAACAACTGCTTGCTGAAGTGTTTTAGGGAGCGTTTGGCAGTGATGAGTGGTGGTCGTTTGACCGCGGACCCATTACGGAAGCAGGCAATGAGGCAGTCATCGCTGAGATCCTGGTTGAAGACAGCGGAGGTGAATTTAGAGGGCAGATTGGTCAGGATGACATCTATTAGGGTGCCTGTGTTTACGGATTTAGGGTTGTACCTCATGGGTTCCATGATAATCTGTGTGAGATTGAGGGCATCTATCTTTAGATTGTAGGACGGCCGGGATGTTAAGCATATCCCTGTTTTGCTCTACCTAGCTATGCATCGATGTGGGGCTGCTTGTGCTCATGTCGAAGACCCACGGTGAATGAATGGTTAGCTAGCTAGTGGCAATACTTTCAAATTACTGTCAAACTAAAAACCCTTTTTTTTCGACTATGTAGAGCAGGGCTCTCAATAAATGTTGGCTCCCGAGTGACGCAGCAGTCTAAGGCACTGCATCTCAGTGCTAGAGGGGTCACTACAGACACCCTGGTTCAAATCCAGGCTGTATCACAACTGGCCGTGATTGGGAGTCCAACCGGCCGTGATTGGTTGGTGCACAATTGGCCCAGTGTCGTCCGAGTTTGGCCGGTGTTGGCAGTCATTGTAAATAAGAATTTGTTCTTAAATGACATGCATAGATGCATGATCCTAGGGCTCAGGTCCGCTGGGAAGGGAGAGAGAGAGAGAATTAGAGGGAGCATGCTTAAATTCACACTGAACACCAGATAAAACAGACTGACCCTAGCCCCCTGGCACATAGACTATTGCAGCATAGATACTGGAGACTGAGACAGGGGTGGGTCGGGGGACACCCCGTCTGACGATACCCCTGGACAGGACCAACCAGGCAGGATATGACCCCACACACTTTGCAAAGGAATATCAACAGACCACCAATTTACTACCCTGAGACAAGGCAGAGTATAGCCAATGACGATCTCCACCACCACACAAGCCCAAGAGGGCTCAAGACCGGACAGGAAGATAACGTCAGTGGCTCAACCCACTAGCTTCCTGACTAACTACACTATTTACTTTTTTCACAGCTGTCACAAATGCTGTTGTGCCCCAGAGCAGTTTATTTTTAAGTTTGTTGCAAAAATCAATGTCTAAATAAAAAAGATCCTATATACATCTGTGCTCCCATTTGCCCATGTTTCTTGGAGATCCTGAATGGTTTTATGATACTCTCATCTCATCCTGTGGTATTAAGTCCATTAGAGCATTTGACAACAGGATGAACAGTCATCTATAACACCCATTAAAACTAGTTTTATAGCATCTTATGCCATTACTCATAACGATTTACGACTACAGCTTATGACAACTGTTATAATGTGTTACATAGCTGTTATAAAGACTTTAAGAACACCTACAATAATGCTTATAGAACATGTGACTAGTAATAATCACGAAAACACCAACCGCGTCAACAGCTACGTCAACCGGGATGAGAAATAGCTAAACAAAACACCTCAAACCTTGATGACTGGCCCGGAGCTCTGAAAACCTGGAATACTTTCAAAGTTTAGTATAGTAGCCCATCCTCTATCCTCAAACACAAATAATGAACTAAAAGCATTCAACAGCATCACTTTGTAAAAAAAAACATAAAGTCGGGAGGTATCGAGCACCGAGCCGTCGTTGCCTTAGATCTCTCTAATGGGGCCCAATGTGTGGTGGTTAGCTGCAGAATATGAATGCACCTCCATTGAATTATTAATGTTGTGGTCGCTTCGTATTCTGCCTGGCACTTCCAGGGGTGATCCACCTCCTACGCCGATGGGATGCTGTCACCCGTAATTGGAGGAATCACGACAGAGCGGCGTTAAGTGCTTCGAAGTCCCGGGGTGAAGAATCTGACACCACTGCAGCTCTAAGAGGTGAGAACATTTTTCAACTGTGGTACTTTTTCCAGTACAGTATTTTTCCCACCCCTCATACAAACACGCACACGCACACACGCACACACACACACACACACACACACACACACACACACACACACACTTTTCTGGATTTATGTCATAAAGTAATATCTGTCAGAACATACTGCTTCTTTTCCCTCTCATTCAAGCAGACAGACTAGCCCTGAAAAATAGGGATTTGGCCGAGGTGCCAGTGTACAGTACATCAACAGGGACTTGATTTTAGTTGGGATGTAGGGATGATGGTGCACTGGTTTTGTGGTTTAATGGTAATAGGAATCTTCACAGTCACAGATTGACAGATATCCCACACTAAAGTCAAAGATGAAGACAAACACTTTAGGTCTCAGTGCATCTATTGCTACGTGACTTCTGTAGCATTGTTCCACCTAACCCTGTCAGTGAAGAGGCAGGGGCACAGGCTGTTGTACGACTCCACCGTGACCTTTAAACTCTCTAACCACCCACGTGTTCCGCTCACCCTCTCAAACATATTCCGCAAAGGTGAAATAGTATCCGTTTCATTGTATCCCACAATGATGAAAAGACGAGAGGTGTCTCCGGTTGGATACACTGTGTTGACAGTGCGACGTCTGCCTTGTAGAGGCGCGTTCCTATTTGGTCCTTCAGAACAGCGGGGGAAGCGTCAAACAGACAACTCAGAGCAAAGACGGAGCCTCATGTCCCACAGACGGGAGGGGGGGCAAGGGTGTTGGCATGGCACAGGTTTGGTTGACATGGCCCCCCGAACAGGGGATCCTGTCCATTTTCTGTGACAGGAGCAAAACCATAATGGGTCAACCTCGCCCCCCTGGCATCTCCGGTCCACTGGCAGGTTTGGTTCACGAATGGCATAGCAGCGCCCAAGCTCAGTCTAAGGGGGCATGCTTGTCTATGTTATGTCAAAGATAGGATCTCAGAGATGGAGAAAGGAGGTTGAGCTCCCTACATATCACACATGAACTTTGTCGGTGCTGTGACAGTTGGTTGTGACCTGTGCAAGAGCAGAGAGAGAGAGAGCGAGCACTCTTGAGTCTCTATACAGTCACTGGGGTAGAGGCTTAAATACATCACATTCAAGCAGTCTTTTTATATTCA
The DNA here is from genome assembly GCF_034236695.1 of Oncorhynchus nerka. Classification (NCBI taxonomy): domain Eukaryota; kingdom Metazoa; phylum Chordata; class Actinopteri; order Salmoniformes; family Salmonidae; genus Oncorhynchus; species Oncorhynchus nerka. The sequence continues at coordinate 37,229,128 of NC_088407.1, forward strand.
CATATTTATATAGCATGTGTTTTGAAATGGAATTTGGTAATCCTCCAAAAAGTTTCACACCTTCTATACCTCATCTGTTAAAATATAACATTGTGTTAAATCTTTCATGTTTAATTTAGTTTCATACACCTTTGCAATGACTTCCCTCTCTCCTTTAGATTGATTCATTTCCCTTATCGTCTCCTGACTGAGTTTCATATAATACTTTCTTCTTTTCTATGTTCTATTTCCTCTGCAAAAAAATCGAAGGAAAAAAAATGGGGGTTCTAAGAACAGCTCAAAACAGTAAATTAGGAAATTAAGATGCGAGTCGATCAACCTCGTATCCGACCAAATCATTTTGTTTCCTCTTTTAAGGCAAAGGAAAATCAAGAGATTGTGGCAGATCTGAGAGCCCGGGATGCCAGCGACTCTGTGAAATGCTAATTTAATTGACATGAAAAGAAAAATCGGAAAAAAAGGAGAGGAAAGTTGTGCCACCTCCAGTAAGAAACATATACTGGAAAAGAAACATCTAGAGAAAAAACAAACATTTTAATGCTGTTAAACAGCAAGGTCTAACATGCCTTATTCCCTTGGCATTCTAGCCTATTAAGTAAATCCATACTTCATTTGAATGAGATACTTTGTTATAGGACCTGAGTTGGGAATGTAATTATTGCTATAACCTAAGTGCACCATTAGACAAGGCTGCGTGAAATACTAGCTTGTTATAGCCAATCTGGTTAAGTGCTAAGGTTAAGCATCATGTAAGTATTCCTTACACCTAAAAAATATTGAAACATTTCAAGGATTTGGGTAGAAGACGACGGCAAGAGATAGGACTGGACACATTACGCAAGAGGTCATCAAATGTCACTCTCTTCTCAAATAACGTAACAAAATAAATTATGACTAAATTAACAAATATATATATATACACTTAAAAAAAATGCTAATGTTTCCCTTTGCCTGATTATAATAACAGTTAAAAAGGAGTGAAACAGGTGTTGACTGGAGCTTCGCTTGCTTTTGACCAGCCCTGTTCTCAACATTATTAATGACTGGAGGGGGAACTGCAGAGTTTTCAGCTGGGCGAAAGAGGGATGGATGGAGGGAGGTAAATAAAGAGGGAGGGATGGATCAGGAAGTCATTGTAGATGAAAACAAAATGATTGGTTTCCTTTTAGCCCAAACCCAGATCGAGAGAGACAGAGGGGCAAATGGATTTCAAAGGTTCCTCTAATTAAGTCAATGGATCTTTATTTCGCATGCTCTGATTTCAGCTTTAATGGCAAGGAAAACAAGGACACTCAATGGATAGCATTTTTTCCACTGTGGAAGGCAAATACAGATTACCAGGAAACAGAAAAATACTATAGTATACCATGACATAAATTCTATAGTATTCACTGTGGTGTTTTTGCATACTAAAGTCAGTAAAAACACTACAGTGAACACTGTAGTAGTATTAACTGTAGTGTTGCTGACATGACTGAAGTATACGGTAGTATTAACAATTTACTATAATATAAAAACTGTAGTAAAAAAAGCAGTACTCTATTGTTTTTGCGGACTGTAATACACTGTAATATTTACTGTGGTGTTTTTGCGGACATGAATGCAATATTTACTATAGTGCTTTTGTTTATTTATTTATTATCTTTCATACAGCTCTGGGGGCAACATTTCTCCTTGAGGAGACCTACTGGACAAAATACTTAAAGAGCAGATTTTCCATAACCGGTAGGTAGAACTGAGGTCTGAATGGATAGTTCAGCGCTTCTGCTCTTGTCTGTAGCCTGTACAGAATACATTATGTATATTTTACAGTACCAGTCGAACGTTTGGACACACCTACAGTGAGGGAAAAAAGTATTTGATCCCCTGCTGATTTTGTATATTTGCCAACTGACAAAGAAATCATCAGGTTATAATTTTAATGGTAGGTTTATTTGAACAGTGAGAGACAGAATAACAACAAAAAATTCCAGAAAAACGCATGTCAAAAATGTTATAAATTGATTTGCATTTTAATGACGGAAATAAGTATTTGACCCTATGCAAAACATGACTTAGTACTTGGTGACAAAACCCTTGTTGGCAATCACAGAGGTAAGAAGTTTATTGTAGTTGGCCACCAGGTTTGCACACATCTCAGGAGGGATTTTGTCCCACTCCTCTTTGCAGATCTTCTCCAAGTCAAGTCCAGGTTTCGAACCTGACGTTTGGCAACTCGAACCTTCAGCTCCCTCCACAGATTTTCTATGGGATTAAGGTCTGGAGACTGGCTAGGCCACTCTAGGACCTTAATGTGCTTCTTCTTGAGCCACTCCTTTGTTGCCTTGGCCGTGTGTTTTGGGTCATTGTCATGCTGGAATACCCATTTACGACCCATTTTCAATGCCCTGGTTGAGGGAAGGAGGTTCTCACCCATGATTTGACGGTACATGGCCCCGTCCATCGTCCCTTTGATGCGGTGAAGTTGACCTGTCCCCTTAGCAGAAAAACACCCCCAAAGCATAATGTTTCCACCTCCATGTTTGACGGTGGGGATGGTGTTCTTGGGGTCATAAGGCAGCACTCTTCCTCCTCCAAACACGGCGAGTTGATTTGATGCCAAAGAGCTCCATTTTGGTCTCATCTGACCACAAAACATTTTCCCAGTTGTCCTCTGAATCATTGATGTTCATTGGCAAACTTCAGACGGGCATGTATATGTGCTTTCTTGACCTTGCGGGCGCTGCAGGATTTCAGTCCTTCACGGTGTAGTGTGTTACCAATTGTTTTCTTGGTGGCTATGGTCCCAGCTGCCTTGAGGTCATTGACAAGATCCTCCCGTGTAGTTCTGGGTTGATTCCTCACCGTTCTCATGATCATTGCAACTCCACGAGGTGAGATCTTTTATGGAGCCCCAGGCCGAGGGAGATTGACAGTTATTTTGTGTTTCTTCTATTGATTGACAGTTATTTTGTGTTTCTTCCATAATTGCACCAACTGTTGTAACCTTCTCACCAAGCTGCTTGGTGATGGTCTTGTAGCCCATTCCAGGCTTGTGTAGGTCTACAATCTTGTCCCTGACATCCTTGGAGAGCTCTTTGGTTTTGACCATGGTGGAGAGTTTGGTAACTGATTGATTGATTGCTTCTGTGGACAGGTGTCTTTTATACAGGTAACAAACTGAGATTAGGAGCACTCCCTTTAATAGTGTGCTCCTAATCTCAGCTCATTACGTGTATAAAAGACACCTGGGAGACAGAAATCTTTCTGATTGAGAGGGGGTCAAATACTTATTTCCCTCATTAAAATGCAAATCAATTTATAACATTTTTGACATGCATTTTTCTGGAATTTTTTGTTGTTATTCTGTCTCTCACTGTTCAAATAAACCTACAATTTAAATTATAGACTGATCATTTCTTTGTCTGTGGGCAAACGTACAAAATCAGCAGGGGATCAAATACTTTTTCCCCGCACTGTACTCATTCAAGGGTAGTTCTTTATTTTCGACATTGTGGAATAATAGTGAAGATATCAAAACTATGAAATAACACATATGGAATCATGTAGCAACCAAAAAAAGTGTTAAACAAATCTAAATATATTTTATATTCTTCAAAGTAGCCACCCTTTGCCTTGATGACAGCTTTACACACTCTTGGCATTCTCTCAACCAGCTTCATGAGGAATGCTTTTCCAACAGTCTTGAAGGAGTTCCCACATATGCTGCGTACTTGTTGGCTGCTTTTCCTTCACTCTGCGGTACAACTCATCCCAAACCATCTCAATTGGGTTGAGGTTGGGTGATTGTTAAGGCCAGGTTATCTGACGCAGCACCCCATCACTCTCACTGATCAAGTAGCCCTTACACAGCCTGGAGGTGTGTTTTGGGTAATTGTCCTGTTGAAAAACAAATGATAGTCCCACTAACCGTAAACCAGATGGGATGGCGTAAAGCTGAAGAATTTCTGTGGTAGCCATGCTGGCTAAGTGTGCCTTGAATTTGAATTACATCACAGACAGTGTCACCAGCAAAGCAAAGCAACCCCACACCATCACATCTCTTCCTCTATGCTTCACTTTGGGAACCACACATGTGGAGATCATCCATTCACCTACTCTGTGTCTCACAAAGACACGGCAGTTGGAATCAAAAGTCCCAAATTTGGACTCATCAGATGAAAGGACAGATCTCCACTGGTCTAACGTTTTTGGTTACTACATGATTCCATATGTGTAATTTCATAGTTTTGATGTCTTCACTATTATTCTACAATGTAGAAAATAGTACAAATTTACGTAAATATATTTCTCCGCCATGTCAACAGAAATATGAAATTACATCATAAATATTCCCTTACCTTTGGTGATCTTTCATCAGAATGCAGTGCAAGGAGTCCTAGTTCCACAATAAATTGTTGTTTTGTTCCATAATGTCCATTACTAGTGTCCAATTAGCTGCATTTGCTAGCACGTTTAGCTCTCATGCCCAAAAGCTGGCGCTGGTCCAAGCGAACTCGGATGAAAACTTCAAAAATATATATTCCAGGTCGAATAAACTGGTCAAACTAAGTAGAGAATCAATCTTCAGGATGTTATTTTCATATATATCCAATAACGTTCCAACCGGAGCATTTTTCTCTACAGAGTCATGGAACGCTGGTGATATCAACAGAAAATTGCGCAACCAGGAAATGGCATTCTGCCAGGCCAGTGACTAAATCCCCTCCCATTCGGTCAAACATCACACTAGAGGCTTCATTCCACGTTCTACTGAATGCTGACATCTAGTGGAAGGCGTAGGAAGTGCGAACAGATCCATATCTTGTTTGGATGTATATAGGCGATGACTTCAAATTCGACCAGCCTCAGAACTTCCACTTCCTGTTTGGAAGATTGCCTGCCCTATGAGTTCTGTTATACTCACAGACATAATTCAAACAGTTTTAGAAACGTCAGAGTGTTTTCTATCCAATAGTAATAATAATATGCATATATTAGCATCTAGGACAGAGTAGGATGCAGTTTATTATGGGCACGCAATTCATCCAAAGTGAAAATGCTGCCACCTATCCCTAACTTAATCACTAACATTTGATGATTTTCATCAGATGGCACTCACAGGACTTCATGTTACACAATAAATGTGTGTTTTGTTCGATAAAGTAAATCTTTATGTTAAAACCTCAGTTTAAATTGGCGCCTTATGTACAGTAATCATTGTCTCAACCAAACATGTGGTGAAATTTCAGAGAGCCACATCAAATTAGAGAAATACTCATCATGAACATTGATGAAAAATACAAGTTTTATACATAGGATTAAAGATAAACGTCTTGTTAATCCAGCCGCTGTGTCAGATTTAAAAAAGGCTTTATGGCAAAAGCACACCGTGCGATTGTGGTAGGTCAAGGCCTAGCCACAGAAAACCATACAGCCATTTTCCAACCAAGGAGAGGTGTCACAAAAGTCAGAAATAACGTTAAAATGAATCACTTACCTTTGATGATCTTCATCTGGTGGCACTCCCAGGTCTCCATGTTAGACAATAAATGTTTTGTTCGATAGTGTCTCTTTTTATGTCTATTAACCTCCATTTTGTTGGTGCGTTTAGTTCAGTAATCCAAAGGCACAATGCACACTCTCAACATCCAGACGAAAAGTCAAAAGTACAATAACATTTTGTAAAATCATGTCAAACGATGTTTAAAATCAATACTCAGGTTGTTTTTGTCACGAATAATTAATAATATTTCAACCGGACGAAAGCTTTGTCAATAGAAAAGGAGAAACAAGAAAGGAGCGCTCCCGATCACACGCTGGACTCATGTCTGGAAATTTCCACTGTCCAGTGCTGGAAGTGCAGTATCTCCCTCATTTTTCAGAGTAAAAGCCCGAAACAATGCTTAAAGACTGGCCCCATGTAGAGGAAGCCATAGAGATCGTTAACTGGGTCCTAAGTCTTTGTAAGGTTGATATGCTTTCAATGGAAAAACAGCCTTTCAAAATAATAGTACTTCCTGGATGGATTTTCCTCAGGTTTTCGTCTGGCATATCAGTTCTGTTATACTCACAGACATTATTGTAACAGTTTGGGAAACTTTTGAGTGTTTCCTATCCAAATCTATTAATTATATGCATATCCTAGCTTCTGGGCTTGAGTAGCAGGCAGTTTCATATGGGCATGCTTTTGATCCAAAATTCAGAATGCTGCCCCGTACCCCAGTGAAGTTAAACGATGAGAGAAGTGCTACACCTGGTGGATAGAGATTGTAAGACAGAAATAGTTTCTTTATGCGTGCTGTACGTTATGGCATGACACGTCATAATGTAATGGAGGATCAGTTTTTTGAACTATTCTCCAATAATATAGAGCCATTACCATGTCGATCAGTGCTTGAATAGAAACGTAGTTCACACCCCAGATTTTGAAGTCAACACAGTCGCTACAGTCCCATTAGTTTTCTTTGCAGCCTCGTTTGAATGTCGTGGTTGCGCACATTTGTGTGGAATGGGGTGAGTTTTTTCAAATGGATTGGTTTATTGGTGTTAAAATACATATTCATGCTACTTTGGACCACCGGTCTGCTGTCGTTTTTTGGGGTTATACTTTTCATAACAACAATGACAAGTCTGATGTTGGATGACAAAATAATGTTCATGATGTCACTGTGACAACTGTAAACAGACATGTCAATAGACATAGTATAAACCAGCCTGTTGCCTTGAAATCTTTGGTTCTACACTACCGTACTCACTGTTTAGCACATGTTCTCATATGTGAATCCTTAACCAGTTGCGACGAGCAAACCTGTATCCGGGAGCGTAATCATAGCCTCAAATGCATTAGCATAACGCAATGGACATAAATACCCCTAGAAACTTTTCCTATTCATGAAAATCGCAAATGAAATGAAATAAATATATTCAAATACAAGCTTAGCCTCTTGTTAACAACACTGTCATCTCAGATTTTCAAAATATGCATTACAGCCAACGCTAGACAAGCATTTGTGTAAGTTTATCATGGCATAATGCTATGCTAGGCTCTGCTGGCAGCAGGCAACATTTTCACAAAAATAAGAAAAGCAACCAAATTAAATAATTTACCTTTGAAGAACTTTGGATGCTTTCACTCAGGAGACTCCCAGTTAGATAGCAAATGTTCCATCTTTCCAAAAATATTATTTTTGTAGGCGAAAAAGCTCCCGTTTCTTCACCATGCTTGGCTGAGAAATCGACCGAAAAATGCTACAACTATAACGCCAAACTTTTTTCAAAATTAGTTACATAATATCGACAGAAACACGGCAAACGTTGTTTAGGATCCATCCTCAAGGTGTTTTTAACAAATATATTCGATAATATATCCGTTGATGCAGTTGGTTTCTCATAAGAAGCGATTGGAAAAATGGCTACCTCAGTATTTTACGCAAGGTTTTCTGCGGGAGACACCATGGGACCACATGCCATATATGGTCCCTTACAGCCATTCTTCAAGGGAAATGCCTAAAAAGACGTCACAATGCTGTAGACACCTTGGGGAAAACGTGGAAAACGTAAGCTCATTCGTAGCTCATTCACAGCCATATAAGGAGTCATTGGCATGAGGCGGTTTCAAAAAATGCGGCACATCCTGATTGGATTTTTATCTAGGTTTTGCCTGTAACATCAGTTCTGTGGCACTCACAGACAATATCTTTGCAGTTTTGGAAACATCAGTGTCTTCTTTCCAAATTATATGCATAGTCGAGCATCTTTTCATGACAAAATATCTTGTTTAAAACGGGAACGTTTTTCATCCAAAAATGTAAATAGCGCCCCCTAAATCCAACTGGTTAAAAGAGATGGGTGAGGCTAAGGCTTAAGAGGCTATGAACGATGCTGAATGGGTGTAGAATAAGAACAGCTCTCCAGTAGGTGCACCAAACTTTCAAGGGGCCATTTTCTCAAAAGTGGGGTTACAAGTTTATTGAATTTCAAAGCAGCATTACTTTCCCATTGTTTCTCAACTGTAGTGTATGGTATACCATTTACTAGCTTCTGAGTCTACTTTTATCCAATGTAAAAAACACAATTTCAAATTTTGCTTCGTAAGGCTTTTTACGTGGGCACTGTTGTGGCTACTGTCTCTGTGATCCATGGAGTAATCCATAGAGACTCTGTGCGACAAAGTAAGTGACAAAATGTTACAAAGCATGGCCAGATAATTTCCAGTCATCAGTCTCAAGTCAAAGTCTTGAGGCTCCATGTCAAGTCTCAAGCTCTTTTATTTTATATCAAGTCAAGTCATCAAATTTGTGACTCAAGTCAGACTTCAATGAAATAAAAAGGGGAGCTGTTATTGACATTTGTCAAACACTGACATAAGCCAATGTTTACTTGCTGATGCACTGGAGTTGTGCCTGCTTAGAAATACTTGGAGGAGAAAACAAAAGACAGACCGACCAGGGTTAATGATGCTCACTCCCCACCTTCCCTGACCTTCCTGAGACAGTTGAAAGGTGGTCTATTCAGTAAATTGAAACATTCAAAATGTTCCAGATTGACATACAGCATATAAAGTTGAAATGATTGCCTTTTCTACAGAACAGAAAATCCTATATTTTCTGCACAGTAAATGTACAGTACATTTGAACATCCTGTAATGTTGCATGTTCCTGAACAGACCCCCTAATACTGTTGTCCTGTTGTGGATTGGTTCATCCCATGTCAAAACCTACATACTTCAAATGACACAGAGGTCATCTGCTGCAGCTGTACTTTGGAACTCTGCTCTCGCCAGCCATTTCTGTTCAAAACAAATAAAGAAATTACTGCATTGAATTGGTCCGACAATTGTTTGTCAGCATTTTTTCTTTTTTTCTGGCAGTGTAAGCCAAAGGTTTCTTAGAGATAAACAAGAGATGAATAGATAAACAGTGAAAAGGAGAGTGAAACATCAGCAATGGTTTTGATGTATAGATTGATTTTGTCAGACAAACACAGTAAACACCTTACTCTTCTTCCCACTCTTCGACGTACATGAAGTCAGCACTCTCTCTCCCTTTATACTGAAATTCCTCCCTTTGTCCGTGTCAGCAGAACAGGTGTGTATCTGTTTGTCTGTTAGTAACAGATGGTTTGATCATGTTGATTTGGAATAGGGGTCTGTCACGCCCTGACCTTAGATATTTCTGTTTTTGTATATATTTTGGTTAGGTCAGGGTGTGACTAGGGTGGGTACTCTAGTTTTTTGTATGTCTAGGGTTATTTGTATGTCTAGGGTTATTTGTATGTCTAGGGTTTTTTGTATGTCTAGGGGTTTTGTAGGTCTAGGGGTTTTTGTATATCTATGTTGGCCTGATATGGTTCCCAATCAGAGACAGCTGTTTATCGTTGTCTCTGATTGGGGATCATATTTAGGTAGCCCTTTTTCCCATTTTCTGGTGTGGGATCTTGACTATGTGTAGTTGCCTGTCAGTTTGTTTGGTGTTCATTCTTTATATGAAGAGAATGTACGCATACCACGCTGCACCTTGGTCTCCTTCATACGACGAACGTGACAGAAGATCTCACCACCAAAGGACCAAGCAGCGTGGTCAGGAGGAATGGACATGGGAGGAGATTCTGGATGGAGCAGGACCCTGGACGCAGACTGGGAAGTATCGCCGTCCGAGGGAGGAAATTGAGGCAGCGAAAGCGGAATGGCGACGTTACGAGGAGTATTACCAACGAGGCAAGAACGAGAGGCAGCCCCAAAATATTTTTTGGGGGTGCACACGGGGAGATTGGCTGAGGTAGGTTTTAGACCTCAGCCAACTCCTCGTGCTTAAGGTGGGGAACGTGTGACTGGTCAGGCACCATGCTATGCAATGATGCTCACCGTGTCTCCAGTGTGCATTCATAGCCCGGGGCGCTCTATTCCAGCTCCCCGCATTGGCTGGGCTAAAGTGGGCATCCAGCCAGGAGGGATGGTTCCGGTTCAGCGCTCCTGGCCTCCAGTACACCTCCTTGGACCAGGATATCCTGCGCCGGCACTGCGCACTGTGTCTCAGGTGCGTCTGCACAGCCAAGTGCGTCCTGTGCCAGCTGTTTATCGTTGTCTCTGATTGGGGATCATATTTAGGTAGCCCTTTTTCCCTACTTTCTGATGTGTGATCTTAGCACTACATGGTATAGCTTCACGTTTCATTTGTTATTTTGTTAGTTTGTTCGGTGTTCATTCTTTTAATAAAGAGAATGTACGCATACCATGCAGCGCCTTGGTCTCCTTCATAAGACGAACGTAACAGGGTCGTAGTGGACACTTTTTAAAGTGTTAAATCTAACACTTTTAACACTGTTTGCTACACTCCCAGAAATAAACTAGTGATGCTATGTTTGATACTGGAGCTCCGATGATGTGGCGAAATTGGTAAGCAGTGTACTTCAAAGCAGTGTGCTTATGCCTGTATCAAATACCAGAAGCACATAATCACTGAAGTCCGAAGCTTTGTTTTGTTGAACAGCCACCTGATTGGTTTGGTATTGGTTTCAGTAGAAGACAAAAAGGCTACGCTGTCCACGTGCTACGGCGTTAGGGACGTTGTCTACACTGAGTATAGAAAACATTAAGAACACCTGCTCTTTCCATGACATAGACTAACCAGGAGGCAGATGGTTAGAGTCCAAGATGTTGATTAACAATCAAAAAGGGGTAGGCAAGAGAATGGTCGTGGAAAGGCAAAAGGTCAAAACCAGTTCAGAGTTTCAAAGGTACAGAATGGGAGGCAGGCAGAATGGTCAGGCAGGCGGGAATGGAGTCCATAAAACAGGCAAAGGTCAAAACCAGGAGGACTAGTAAAAGAGAATAGAAAAGCAGCAGCACTGGAAAAACCACACTGGTTGACTTGAACATAAAAGACAAACTGGCACAGAGACAGGAAACACAGGGATAAATAGACCAAGGAAAATAAGCAACACCTGGAGGGGGTGGAGACAATCACAAGGACAGGTGAAACAGATCAGGGCGTGACATGTATAGGGTCCATGCCCCGACAAATTGACGCTGTTCTAAGGGCAGAGATGGGGTAACGCAATATTAGGAAGGTGTTCTTTATCTTTTGTACTTTGTAATTCTTTGTACATTGTAATTTGGCTGCTTTAAATTATTTTCACCAGCAGGTGCTACTAGCGTACATTGTACTCATCAAAACCTTGAGTAATGAACCTATTTTCGACACAATTGGCTGGAAAACTTCGTTTCCCCATCATTAGATACAACAAGTGATGGGAAACCAAGGCTTTTTGAAGGCTTCAGTGCTTTCACCAAATTGTGCCGAAAAACTGTTCATTATTCTGAGCGTCATTATTGGTTCACAATGCAAGTTAGTGACATCTGCTGGTCGGCAATAAATAGCAGAGTGATTTAAAAAAATGTTTTATCCACTGTTGTTATCAAAACTCTGTGGTGCAATGGTAAGTTGTAGGCTTTAGTAGCCTATAAACAGTTGGAATACCAGGTTTGCAGCTTACATAATGCTTCCATTTTGTTGCCTTCAACAAAAAAATGAATATATGGAATTATTTAAGATGCCATAACTAATTGCATCTTGCCATTAGTTATGCCTAAGTTATGCCCTAACTATGCCTAAAGTAAATAAAATACATTTGAACAACAGTGCATAAAGTGTGGTTTTAACAGGATTCAACCTCATACACTCACTTTCCTGAGTTCCCTACTCCACTTGCCTAGCTAACAGTCAGGTGAAACATGTACATGTGTGAAATCCTAACTATATTTGAAAGTACTCTGTCCAGTAGAGGTCAGTGTTTTGAAAGCAGCTTGGAATCAAAGAAAGCACCAGAACCCCAGCGAAATCAGTGAGACATTGCATTTTGCAACAGACGGTTTGAAAACATAATTAAACTAAGCTTTGGACGTCATCGATGACATACTTCTGATAAGTAATACACGCATCCCCACACAGCTTAGAAGTTAGCTGCTTAGCGACTGCAACACAAGCCTCGGGGCTCCAATATCAAATGTAACATCACCAGGTACAACTGCTTGTCACCGGGGTACTACCCTGTAAGCTCTTCCTTTTCCAAAAATCCTGGTTGAACGATGAGGATGTCCAGCTTACCTCCCGTCTCCAGGAACCTTCCAATCCAGGATTTCTGGAAATTTGGGAAAGTGACCAGAATTTTACAACCCTACCTGCAACATATTATGTTAGCTTGCAAAGTGATTTGTACATTCTTTTGGAATACAGCCAGAGTGAGGATATCCAACGGTTGGAATTTGTATGCACTCGCAACCTGCAGTCATAATAACTGTCAGTATTAAGATAATTGTGAGGACACTACCTAACCATTTAAACTGGAACAACCATTTCAGTAACGTGTGCAAAAAATGTTATTTATCTTTGTGTAGTGTAATATTAATCAATCAATGTACATGCAAAAACACATTAAAAACAAGTAAAAAGTTTTACCTGCAGTAGAGCATGCTGGGAAATATGATAATAATTATGGTATAAATTTGCCTTTTTATGGGACCAACACAGCACACTAGAACCGTTAGTTCCTTTTAGGGGCACACATTCATAATTGTACCATATGGTGGGTATTAAGCATATTGAGGGTGCACAAAATACATTTCTGTTTCCCAGGGTACAAATATATCTTAACATTGTACCCCTTTTTTGAGAGTGAAACTGATGATTGTACCTTTACATTCAAAATATGAAGTACAAAATTGTACCATTATACTTTTTACACACATGTACCCTGAACATTTTACCGGACAGTACCATGTAAGATCACTATGGTTACCTATGAAAATACATTGTGTATTTGGATATTTTTGTACCCCAGGGAACAATACCGTAACCTTATTTCTAAGAGTATGGTGAAGCACCATATACAGTTGAAGTCGGAAGTTTACATACACTTAGGTTGGAGTCACTAAAACTTTTTTTTCGACCACTCCACAAATGTCTTGTTAACTTCTTATGGCTGGGGGGCAGTAGTGAGTAGCTTGGATGAATAAGTTGACCAAACTTAACGGCCTGCTCCTCAGTCTCAGTTGATAATATATGAATATTATTATTAGTATTGGATAGAAAACACTCTAAAGTTTCCAAAACTGTCTAAATATTGTCTGTGAGTATAACAGAACTGATATTGCCGGCGAAATCCTGAGTAAAATCAAACCAGGGAGTGGCTTCTATTTTGAAAACTCCATGTTCCATAGCCTGCATTTGCTCTATTTAAAGGGATATCAACCAGATTCCTTTTCCTATCGCTTTCTCAAGGTGTCAACAGTCTTTAGACATAGTTTCAGGCTTTTATTTTGAAAATGAGCGAGAACGATAACACTGCGTCATTGTATGGCCGGGTGCCAGCAGCGTTTTGTATGCGTAACAGAGTTTGTGCTGCCATTGCCTGTCTGTCTCCTACTGATAAAGACAGCTGCGGTTGATATATTATCGATTATATATTTTAAAAACAACCTGAGGATGGATTATGAAAAACGTTTGACATGTTTCTGTGGACATTACGGAAACTATTTGCAATTTGTCTGCGTTGTTGTGACCGCTCTTTCTGAACATAACGCGCCAAACAAACGGAGGTATTTTGGAATTAAAATAATCTTTGTGGAACAAAAGGAACATTTATTGTGTAACTGGGAGTTTCGTGAGTGAAAACATCCGAAGATCAAAGGTAAACGATTAATTTGATTGCTTTTTGGATTTTCGTGACCAAGCTACTTGATGCTAAGTGTACATAATGTTTTGTTGAGCGATCGATAAACTTACACAAACACTTGGATTGCTTTCGCTGTAAAGCATGTTTTCTAAATCTGACACGACAGGTGGATTAACAAAAGGCTAAACTGTGTTTTCCTATATTGCACTTGTGATTTCATGAATATAAATATTTTTAGTAATATTGTTTGATTGTGGCGCTATGCAATTCAGCGGTTGTTGATGACAATTATTCCGTTAACGGGATTGCAGCCCTAACAATTTTAACAAACTATAGTTTTGGCAAGTTGGTTAACCTCTTGATGCTAGGGGGCACTATTTTTATGTTTGTAAAAATAACGTTCCCAAAGTTAACAACCTATTTCTCAGGACCAGATGCTAGAATATGCATATATAATATCATTATATATGCATATAATTGACAGATTAGGATAGAAAACACTCTAAAGTTTCCAAAACTGTCAAAATATTGTCAATTATAAAATGAAAACAGGATCCAAGAAGGAACAAACGGCTAAAATCCACAGACTGACTGAGCAGAGGTTACAATCTGGCAGTGTGGAAGTGGCAGGGCTGAGTATTTGTAGAGGTCTTGATAATGGAATAGGTTGCAGCTGGTGGGGATCTGCTCTGCCTCCAGCACACCGGTCTCCACACACACAATCACACACATGTAGAAAGAGGGAGAGAGCACTGAGGGAGTGGGGGTAGGTTAGGGAGACACAGGATTGGAAGTAGAGGGCGTGACAGGAGTAGATGTAACAGCAAGTCTGTTGGTTAGGTGCAAATCGGTGGGATTGCAATGCGATTTAGACTTGATGCCCCATCCCACACGAGGTGCATATTGGTAGACTATTTAAAAGTATAACCAAATTATAACGAAAAGTAAAACCAAAAGTATAACCAAGAATTAATCAAGGCAGATTAGTAAAATATGTTACATTTAGCACATAATAAAACACCTAATTGAATAACTTGCTCACTTGCCAAATGTATTTTCATCATCTTCTAATTATGGTAGTAATTTTCTAAACATAGCAATTAACATGTATAAGACTACTACGCTCAAGATGGCTTTGCTCATTTCAATTAGGCCCTTAATAAAATACACACACCAATTAATTTCCTCATAGTTGAGATGAGTGTTAACAATTCAATTAATATTCCTGATGGCCTATTTTGTGTGTGAAGATCCCTCATAAAAATATCTATGCAAGAAAAATATGTAGCTAGATAATTAGCTAAACATTGAACAATAATGCCAACTCATGACGTTACTACACTGCATGAATCTGCAGGAAGCTAACCATCTTGGTTCCACGTTAGCTAGCTAACATTAGGCTATAACCAGCCAAGCAAATGGCTCTGAGAAACGAATAATAAGATCATACACGTAGCGTGCTAGCTAACATTACACTTGAAATGAAAACAACGTTCTGTCAAAATTATAACGTGTAATATCTGAAAACGTATTTAGATATTTAGAATATCTTACTTGTATACATAATGGAGGGATGCTTCTTCATAGGGTTGGGCGATATGACCAAATTCTCATGTCCCGATATATGTAATTGCATATCCCGATAACGATACATATCACGATATAGCACATTTTCTGTAAATTCAATGAATAAATATTTAATATAAAATGACCACATGTAAAGGCCTATTTCTTATTACATTTTGAATTAGCCTCCACAAAGAGGTACTTACTCATATTTTTTTTTTCTCATTTTATTTGGAACCTTTGTGCAAATTTTCAATTAAGCACTTAAGAACGTATTAAAATATTAAAGTAAAAAAATCTAAAAAGGTAAATAGAAAACTTTAACTATAGTGCAAACAAAATATATATATCCGTCCCTTTTTCAGGACCCTGTCTTTCAAAGATAATTCATAAAAATTCAAATAACTTCACAGATCTTCATTGTAAACGGTTTAAACACGGTTTCCCATGCTTGTTCAATGAACCATAAACAATTAATGAACATGCACCTGTGGAACGGTCGTTAATACACTAACAGCTTACAGACGGTAGGCAATTAAGGTCACAGTTATGAAAACTTAGGACACTAAGGAGGCCTTTCTACGGACTGTGAAAAACACCAAAAGAAAGATGCCCAGGGTCCCTGCTCATCTGCTTGAACGTGCCTTAGGCATGCTGCAAGTAGGCATGAGGACTGCAGATGTGGCCAGGGCAATAAATTGCAATGTCCGTACTGTGAAACGCCTAAGACAGCGCTACAGGGAGACAGGGCGGACAGCTGATCATCCTCGTAGTGGCAGACCACGTGTAACAACACCTGCACAGGATCGGTACATCGAACATCACACCTGCGGGACAGGATGGCAACAACAACTGCCCGAGTTACACCAGGAACGCACAATCCCTCTATCAGTGCTCAGACAGTCCGCAATAGGCTGAGAGAGGCTGGACTGAGGGCTTGTAGGGCTGTTGTAAGGCAGGACCTAGTGGATTAAAAAAGATTATTTTGCACACACCCTGAAAAATGGTTTGTGTGGAGGTCCCAGGAATTTAATGGGTATTTACCAACGTTTCGGCATCACTCTGCCTTCCTCAGGGTAATGGCATAAATACTTGAACCAGGTTATGTAGACAAACAGTGCAATTAGTGCAACCAATGACAATAGTGAAGGGTGTGTCATAATGAATAAGTTAATTAAAATTATTTTGTGAAACTGTTAAAAAATATCTGGCATATTAAACCTCTTAGTAGTTAGGGTGCATTTTTTCAACTTTTTGATAAAAAGCATGCAAAATTTCAACGCCCTGCTACTAATGCCAGGAATATAGTATATGCATATGATTAGTATGTGTGGATAGAAAACACTCTGAAGTTTCCAAAACTGGTTAAATCATGTATGTGACTATAACAGAACTTGTGTAGCAGGCAAAACCCCAAGGAAAAACTGTTCAGAAAGAAAAAATATATTCCTCCGCCAGTTCCCTGTTTTGTCTATGTCAAGGGAAAATAGATAGTGCCCAGTTTACAGTTCCTACAGCTTCCACACGATGTCGCAAGTCTTGGGAATTGGGTTGAAGTTAATCCTTAGTAAAATTAAGAATAGGCACTTCCTGTCAGGGGGTACACTGTGGATAGTTATGAAAGAGAGAAAATCGTCCATGATATGTTGACTTGCTGCTATTGAATACTGATCACCCCGTCATCAATTTGATCGATTACTAACGTTTACAAATACCTAAAGTTGGATTACAAAAGTAGTTTGAAGTATTTTGGCAAAGTTTATAGGCAACTTTTGTAATGACGTTGCGTTTTGGAAAGCTGTTTTTTTCTGGATCAGACGAGCTTTATAAATGGACATTTTGGGTATACATGGACAGTATTAATCGAAAAAAAAAAAAAAAACAATTGTGATGTTTATGGGACATATTGGAGTGCCAACAAAGAAGCTCGTCAAAGGTAATGCATGTTTTATATTTTATTTCTGCATTTTGTGTAGCGCCGGCTATGCTAATTCTTTTGTTTACACCTCCTTCAGGTACTTCGGGGGGCGGTGCATGCTATCAGATAATAGCTTCTCATGCTTTCGCCGAAAAGCATTTTTAAAATCTGACATGTTGGCTAGATTCACAAAGAGTGTAGCTTTAATTTAGTACCCTGCATGTGTGATTTAATGAAAGTTTGAGTTTTATCGAGTACTATTAGCATTTGGCGCTACGCATTTCCATTTCCTGTTGGCTAGGTGAGATGCTGGCGTCTCAGTGGCTGTAAGAGGTCATATTAAATATATTATGCTATTGTTATCGTATAGAAACATAATGGAAAATTATACATCATAATAGCATCAACATAAGTTATTGTTTCATTCAATTCAACATAATTTCGTATTTCATTTCATAAATGTAATCTTTTGGTTCAACCTTAACCTCTTAAGTCGACCCTCTACTTTTTTGAACATTCTGTTAAAAATCGCGCAACATTTCAGCGCCCTGCTACTCATGCCAGGAATATAGTATATGCATTTGCTTAGTCTGTGTGGATAGAAAACACTCAGACGTTTAAAAAACTGGTTAAATCACTGCTGTGGCTTTACCAGAACGGCATTTACATCGAAAAGCACAGGAAAATGAAAATGAAAATCACTGAAAATGGGAAAATATATCCATGCGCTACTTGAACCCATTGATAAATGTGAACCACAATTAATTGACTGAGGTTGCAGTACCTACAGCTTCCACACGGTGTCTAGAGTCTTGTCATTTCCCTTCGAGTTTTTTCTTGGTCAAACACATGCAGGACACCGTATCTCCTCCGGTCTAGGACCGGATATTTTCGTTGAGTTTCTAGCCGGACATTTTTCCAGACGGACAGCTAATGATCTTTACATCGCCTCCTGATGAATTTTATCGCTTATTAACGTTTACTAATACCTAAAGTTGCATTACAAACGTATTTCGAAGTGTTTTGTGAAAGTTTATCGTCGACTTTTTGAATTTTAAAAAATGACGTTACGTTTTGAAACAATGTTTTTTTCGTTTATCACACAGTCTACATATAACGATATCTAGGCTTTATATGGACTGATTTAATCGAAATAAAGACCCAAATAGTGTTTATGGGACATCTAGGAGTGCCAACAAAGAAGATGGTGAAAGGTAATGAACGTTTTCTATTTTATTGTGCGGTTTGTGTAACGCCGAAATGCTAATTATTTTGTTTACGTCCCCTGTGGGTCTTTTGGGGTGTTGCATGCTATCAGATAATAGCTTCTCATGCTTTCGCCGAAAAGCATTTTAAAAATCTGACTTGTTGCCTGGATTCACAACGAGTGTAGCTTTAATTCGATACCCTGCATGTGTATTTTAATGAACTTTTGAGTTTTAACTAATACTATTAGCATTTAGCGTAGTGCATTTGCATTTCCAGAGCTCTAGTTGGGACGCAAGCGTCCCGAGTAGAAGCAACAGGTTAATGTATAATGAATAATAAGCATCATCAATAGGGGGAACATATTAGGTGTACATTAATCAAATATAAATTTATATATTCTTTCTACTTGTTCAAGACTTGTTCATAAAATAAAGATTTGTTCATAAGAAGGGCCTGCGATCAAAGTCAATATTCAGACCACTAGGGGTCAATGTTTTTAGATAGGATATCCAGTAAGCCTCCCTTTGTAGTAGTAGGATCTCGATGTTACCTCCTCTCCTTGGTAGAGCAAAATGCTCAATGCCTGTGTATTTGAGGGAGGGGATTGAATGGTTAGCTTCAACAAAGTGAGCTGCTACTTGATAGTCAATGTTCTTAAACCTGATTGAGTGTGTTCAGCTATGTGTTGTTTTAATTGTCTTATCGTTTGTCCTACGTCGGCCACACACTTTTCCACATGAACAGAGTTAGATTACTCCCTTGGTCTTGCATACCACTAACAGGGATATTTTGACCTGTATGTGGGTGTCTGAAGAAATACGTTTTTACAGTGCTATTGCATTGTGTGCATGAGCCACATTTGTAGTTCCCATTTGGGATAGGTGTCAAGAGTGTCTGAGTGGGCTCAGGGGGCATGTCAGATCTCACCAAACCATCTCCAATATTGTGACCATGCTTATAGACCACCAGTGGGGGTTCCTTGAAGAGGTGTGCATTTTTTTGTCTGATTGCAGAATATGCCAGTGCTTTTTCAGGATTGCTTTTATTTTCTCCGAACCCTTGGTGTGCTTATTGCAAAAGACGGTTGCGTTGTTTTTCTTCTTTGGTTGAGTTTTTAGTAATTAATCTCGTTTAAAAAAAAATATTTTCATCATTGCAGCATCAAGAGTTTTGTCCTTGTAGCCTCTCATTTAAAATGTATCTGCCATTTTTTTTGCATTGATGTCAAAATCTGACTGGTGGCCACAGATTAATTTAACCCTGCATAACTGGCTATATGGTAGACCATTCTAGGGGGAAGGGAATGCATACTATCCGCACATAGCAAGGCATAGCGATCTGTGGGCTTTGTGTATAAGTCTGTGTGTAATGCATCATTCTCTTTGATAATCCATAAATCCAGGTAGTTAATTCTTCTCTTATCAGTTTGCATGGTGAATTTGAGGTATTCAGAGCTCTCATTTAGTAGAGTTTGGAATTAATTTAGTTCCTGCTGACTTCCTTCCCAGAGTAGAAAGATATCATCTATGTATCTCTTCCATAGAAGTATTTTAGAAAGTAAGGGATGTGTCTCTGTTTTGTAAAGGAGTGCTTCTTCAAATTGTCCCAAATACAGATGTTGCATAGTTGGGGAGGAAAAGGGGAGCCCGTCGCTACACCCCGAATATAAAGGAAAAAGTCTACCTCAAAAACAATGTAGTTATGGGGTAATACCAGTTCAGTAAGTTGTAAGATGCAATCATTGGATGGAGCAAGGGTAGAGTCTCTCTGCTGAAGGAAGTGTTGTAGTGCCTGCAAGCCTCCAGTGTGTGGGATGTTAGTGTCCAAACTCTCCACATCAAACGTGGCCAGCAGGGTGCCCTCTGGTAATCTTCCTAAGACCTCTATCAATGAAATCATGTGACTAGTGTCTTTAACATAAGATGGGAGATTCTCAACCATCGGTTTAATGTGAAAATCCACAAATGTAGAAATGTTGGATGTCACAGAGTAGAATGCTGGTACAATGGAGGAGGAGACACTTGTTTGTGTAATTTAGCGACTGTATATAAAGTAGGCATCTTAGGAAATTCCACACATAGAAATTCAACTTCTTTTTTGGTGATTTGTCCTGATTCCAAACAGCTTTCCACTGTGGATGAGATATTAGGCAGAAATTCCAGGGTAGGGTCACAATTCAGTTTGCGATAGAAGTCACCTTTAGATAGTTGTCGGTGACATTCATTCACACAGTCACATTTGTTTTGTATAGAGGAGGAGACGGAGAGAAAGCCTGTTGCGTGGGGCTGCCACAGGACCCACCAGGCTGGGGAGACCTACAGGAGGCCTGGTGTGTGGAGGAGGCACCGGATGGACCGGGCTGTGGGGTAGCACTGGAGCTCTGGTGCGTAGCCTTGGCACCACTCCTCCAGGCTGGATGACCACTTGACCCTCCAGAGTGCAGGCACAGGTTGAACCGGGCTGTGGGTTACCACTGGAGATCTGGTGCATACCACTCGCACCTCTCCCTTTGGCTCAATGCCCACATTCGCCCGGCACGGGCGGAGCGCACGCATAGGGCGCACTGCATCCTCCCAGCGCCCCGGAGACACAGCACGCAGAGCCGGCGCAGGATACCCTGGGCCGAAACGGTGTACCAGAGACCAAACACGCTGAGGCGGCACAATACGCCCTGGCTGGATGCCCACTCTCGCATGGCACTTGCGGGGGGCTGGCCTATAGCGCTCCGGGCTATGAGCGCGCACTGGCGACACCGTGCGCTTCACCGCATAACACGGTGCCTGACCAGTACTACGCTTCTTCCGGTAAGCACGGGGAGTTGGCTCAGGTCTATCGCCTGACTCCGCCAATCTCCCCATGTGCCACCCCCAAAAATTATTTTGAGGCTGCCTCTCGTGACTATTGCACTACCTTACCTCATATCGCCGCTGCTCAGCTTTCGCTGCCTCCAGTTCTTCCTTGGGGTGGCGATATTCCCCAGCCTGTGCCCAGGGTCCCTTGCCGTCCAATATCTCCTCCCAAGTCCAGGAGTCCAGAACCCTCTGTTCCTGGTTACCACGCTGCTTGGTCCTTGTTTGGTGGTGGGTAGTTCTGTAACGATTGTCTTCCTCTTCTGATGAGGAATAGGATGGATCGGACCAATGTTATATTTATTAGAACAGAAACACTAAACAAAATAACAAACGAAACAGTTCTGTAAGGTGCAGCAACACAAAACAGAAAACAACTACCCACAAATCATAGTGGGAAAACAGGCTGCCTAAGTACAAAAACGTAGAATGCCCATCCCAGCTCACGCCCTGACCAAACTAAAATAGAGACGTAAAAAAGGAACAAGGTCAGGACGTGACAATATTGCTGCATTTCCCCAGCTTTATCCCTGCTGGTTATTGAACTCACACCAAATAAACATTTTAATTGATTTCATGAATTAGGTTATTGATAAAAAAAACTTTTCTGATCTGTTGAAATGTAGGAGTGTGGAGAAAGGGCATTGCTTAAACGCCTATTCTATTCAAAATGCATCGTACTGTGAAAGTTCTATACCATGAAAACTTGATCGCAAAATGTTTTGGAACTGTATCGACACTGGACTAATGAAACAAATACCCAAAGATAGTTTTTGAGTGGAATTTTCCTTTAAGTGGGTGCTATTCTAGGGTGAAATTGTCCTCAATTTTGTCTCATCGCTGCAACTCCTGTACGGACATCCTCCGAAACACAACCCAACCAAGCCGCACTGCTCCTTAACACATCCCTACTGGCCAAACCCTCCCCTAACCTGGATGATGCTGTGCCGATTGTTCTCCACCCCATGGGCCTTAGACCTCTGCGCCAAAGGGGGGTCCCCCTTTTTGAGAGAGGGTCTGGCGGTCCTTGCCCTGAACAATTGACATTTTTAAAACGCATTTCCTGCAATTGTACAAAGTTTGAAATTACTTACTATACCTCTGTTGAGGGGTATTTTGAGGGTATTTTGAAATAAGTATATTTCAAGGCAAGTATTAAGAAGACTGGTTTAGAAAGGTTTATTATCACATACTGCCATTTTGACAATTTCATATATCAGTACAATATACACCTTGAAAGAGACTCCAGTTTTGTGAGACTATGTCTCCTCTTACTTACCTCTACACCAGGCCTGGAAAATTATTTCCCTTGGAGTGCCACATTAGAATACATTTTTTGCCATCGCGGGCCAGAATAATATCACAGGATTATACATCATGTATATGACTGTGTTGACAGATATATATACTGTAAATCATGTGCTACTTATTTTTATCGTTTAACATGCACAGTAGGTATTAGTAGGTATTTTCATTATTAAACATGCAATGAACCACACAGAGGGAAAAGTACACTGTGCATTCAGTACCATGGACAGAACTCTTGTTAACGGGAATACTCAAAAACACAAGAAAGAGAGGGAGCGCAACATTACATTTAAACTACTCAATCAGTGTGAGGAGTGATGTCTCTGATGGGCATTGACTAGAGCAGTGAAGTCAGGTATAGTTTCTGACGTCGCCATGCGCAGGATTGCTGAGAGGTGAGAGTCAGTAAGAGATGATCTGTGCCTTGACCTGTTATATTTCATCACTGAAAATGTCTGTTCACATACATGGGTTGACCCAAACAGTACAAACATCTTCTGAGCGTAACTCCTATTCTTTGGAAAGCTCTGTTCATCGCGAGATGCATAGAACCTCGTCAGTGACATTGTTTTGATTGTTCTCCAATCACTGCATCAGACTGAAGATCGATAAGCTCAAGTTGCAGGTCAGTGGGAGCGTTATCCACATTGAAGGTAAAGGGAGAGAAAACCAACAGCATGTCATTTTCCAACACTTTGAAATCCTCAAAACGATGGGAAAACTCACTGTTCAAAGCATACAGCAGCGATGTGTACTTCGCCCGCTGGTCATCTGATAGGGAAAAGAATAGTAGTGTTGGAAGTTGGGTGAGATTGTTGACTTCTCCTTGACGGGTCAGGAGGAGTAATTTTCCCTTGAAGGCTTTGAGAAGACTGTACATCTGATGTGCATGAAGGCCCTTCCCTTGTTGTTTGGAATTCAGTTCATTCATGAGGGCCATGATGTCCACGGTGAAGCAAAATCAGCCAACCATTCTTTATCTTGCAGTTGAGGGAAATCCACATAATTTCCTTTCATTTGCAAGAATTTAACAATCTCCGACTTAACCCTTTCATGCGTGAGTTCCAAATATCTCTAACGGTCGCCCCAGCGCGAGTTTTTTTATGCACGTGATGTTTCAGAATGTGATTGCTACGCAACAGTACATTTAATCCGCACTGCCCTCAAACCAAGGCACGCAGCCTTTTTTTTTATTTATAGGCTGTTTTCAACTTGTCAATTTCAGATTATTTTCTAGCATGTTATTTATTTTCTAAAAACAGTTTGAATTGAGGTGTGTTCCACCTCATTCATTCACATAAAAGTACACTTCCCAATTGTTTGTGCAGTCCACAGACATTTTCTCATTTCCTGTCCTGCACACACATGTTCACATTTACCGTCTGTTGCCTGCATCGCAGTCATAGTTGTTTTCGTTACAAATAATAACTTTAGAAATGTGTGCGTTTCTATCAAAGTAAGTGCCTTACTAAATTATAATAGTTTCTGCATGTGGTGTTATGTTGTTTCTACTGTAGCATAATATTTTTGTGTATATTCCTTATTACCGCGGACACGCGAGGTTACGTTATTAATTCCATAACCTTTATGGTGTTATACTCAATGCTTAGGGAGCTAGCTACATTATTCTATTAGCTCTAGAAAACAATGCTAATTGTGTCAGAGAAGTATTAGCATGTGTTGTATTTTGAAGCTACCCTGGCCTTGTGACTCCCAAGTGGCTCAGCTGTCTATGGGACAGCGTCTCAGTGCTAGAGGCGTCACTACAGTCACCCTTGTTCAAATCCAGACTGCGTTTTGCCGTGGAAAATTGCAAGATTATGTTATAGTGCATGTAAAATTATATTATAATCTTTGTATTGCATTAGAATGGTTGTTTTATTCGACAGAATAGAGTATTCTGTTAACTATTGTGTGTGTGTGTTCCACTGAGGATGGGCCTCTATGAGATAGCACTGACAGAGGAGATTTACGATGTCTTTGGGTAATAAAGCCTCAAGAGCATTCCAGATAGTAAAGGTAATGTTTTTGTGCTATACCGTACCAGGGTGAGACGGGTTCCAGTTTGGAGTAGGAGGGGGCCAGACACTGGTCTTTACAATGAGAACTGTTGACACAGCAGTAACTGTCTGCTATGTTTTATAGATATCTTTCATACAAATCTTAACCTTTGTGAACTATTCCTAAGATCTGTGGTTTGTCATGTAAGTTGAGAGGGGTGTGTCTTGGCTATAAAAGATCTTTGTACTTTTCTGTATTCACTTTTCAATGGTTCATTAGAGATAGCGCATCATTGAAAGTCAAAAAGGGCTATTGCAAAGCTCTTAATAAAAATATGTAGTTTAAGTGTAACTCTGACTGGTGTGTAGTTTGTAACTCTCCTCATTTGGTAAAGCAGAGTGACTTATTACGTTATAATAGTTTCTGTATGTTGTGTTATACTGTTTCTACTGTAGCTCACTGTGTGTATGGAGCATAATATATTTGTGTATATAACCGCGGACACGCGAGGTAGCGTTACTCATTTCATAACCTTTATGGTGCTATATTCAATCGTACTTATGTAGCTAGCTACATTCTTCTATTAGCGCTGTTAAACAATGCTAATTGCGTCAGAGAAGTATTGGCTTGTTGTATTTACCCTGGAAAAATATCTTCTTATACCACTTGGTCGTTTTTCGAGTGCATTCCACAAAGCTGTTTATCATGTCCGCCTCATCCACTTCCCCTAGTTTGAGGTTATAGTCAAGCACGCAGTCTGGTTTGATTTTTCTCTCCTGTCAGGTGGTCCACCTTCCCTGTGGCTAACATGGTTGCTGTATGGACAGTGGAGAGGACATGGATGTCTCGTTTGTCATGCCACTTTACTGCCAGCTGTTGACATTTCTTATTTTGTATAACGGGTCATTTAGGATGGCAGTAGCATTGTTGATGCAATGCAGTCATTGTAGCAGAACTAGGAAACAGTCTTGAGAAAAGAGGGTGGCAAAGAAGGGAGTTGCACACATAGGATCTGTTCTCAAGTATTCTTTTAGGGAGTTCTTCTTTACTATCCCCATGAGAAGGACTGACACCGGGAAGGTAAACATTTCACTAATTGTGGTTGTTGACCCCCCCCCACTCCTGGCTCTCTCTTCTCCTGTAGCACCAAGGCATAGCAATTGGTCTCTGCTATGTGTCCCACCAGCTCCTCTGTCAGAAACAACTTGAAGTACTCTGCCTCAGATGGAAATGACAGGGGGCATTGCACTCCAGACTGGGACGCATCAAAGCAAACAGCAGGGCCAGGAGGGGTGAAATGCCTGGTAGCCTTCCTGCTACCATAGAACTCCTGTCCTTTATCCACTGTCGGTACCAGCATCTTCAAAGGGGACTGGGACTTTGTCAGTGGACAGGGTGTCCTCAGATGCAGGGATCTCAATGGCTGGGGGGAAGCTCCTCACTGTCACTGTCAGAATTTTAAAAAATCTCTAGAATTGCAGCGTTTGTGAGTTGTCTCCTTTTGAAAGACATTACTAATGCTACAACTTAGCTCACTAGCTACATACACATAAACAACAACACTGAATGGCTCAGAGTGAAAGGTTACGTGAATGACTGTCTGCACGTGCCATTTGTATCAATAAATCACTATCAGAAAATGTTTTGTGTGGTAATTATTGATATATTTACTGTTTTATTCACATGTTTTTCAATTACCGGTGATAAATCATGCATTCCGATTCTTGCATAGATTGTAATGGGCACATAGTATATGTGTAAAATACTTTTTTGAAGGTTGTACTGATTATGATGAGCTAAGCTAATTCCAGCTATGTGTTTGTTGACATACAATGCATTCTGGGTTTTACGTTATCGTCTGTCGGACCAAAGATGCTATGACGAAATGAGATGAGAAAGGGTTCACTCATTTTCTGAGAACTTCAGGAAGTGAATGGTGGGATGTGAACAATGGTAGACGACACACCTCCTTCAACATGCATACTATAAACATACCAAGCTCGTCTTCTCTTATTATCTTTGGTTTCTGTGAGGGGAAAAAAGCATGGCAGCATGCTGAAACTAATCATTGTCTGAAGCAGGATCGATTTGGAGGTGGAGGGTCCGTCATGATCTGGGTCAGTGTGTCACAGCATCATCGGACTGAGCTTGTTGTCATTGTAGGTAATCTCAACGCTGTGCATTACAGAGAAGACATCCTCCTCCCTCATGTGGTACCCTTCCTGCTGGCTCATCCTGACATGACCCTCCAGCATGACAATGCGACCAGCCATAATGCTTGTTCTATGCGTGATTTCCTGCACGACAGGAATGTCAGTGTTCTGCCATGGCCAGCGAAGAGCCCAGATCTCAATCCCATTGAGCATGTCTGGGACCTGTTGGATTGGAGGGTGAGGGCTAGGGCTAGGGACATTCCCCAGAGAAATGTCCAGGAACTTTCAGGTGCCTTTGTGAAAGAGTGGGGTAACATCTCACAGCAAGATCTGGCAAATATGGTGCAGTCCATGAGGAGGAGACGCACTGCAGTACTTAATGCAGCTGGTGGCCACACTGTTGCTTTTGATTTTGATCCCCGTTTGTTCAGGGACACATTGTTCCATATCTGTCAGTCACATGTTTGTGGAACTTGTTCAGTTTATGTCTCAGTTGTTGAATCTTGTTATGTTCATACAAATATTTACACATGTTAAGTTTGAAAATATACTTTTATCTAGCTCCTACAATTCTGTCGTCTGTTGAATGCAGTTTTGTGAAAAATCCTTGCTGCTTTTGCAACTGAGAAAGCAACTCTTTCGATGCACTTTCCCTCTGCTCAGAAGACATATTGCTATATTTCTCTGTATGCTTTCTCAGGAAGTGTCGGGACAAGTTGTAGTCTTTCAAGACAGCGATGCTCTCTTTGCACACTAAGCACACATCTTTCCCTGATACCTCAATAAAGAAATATTTCGATGTCCACTCTTGCTGGAACACCCTACATTCATTGTCTACTTCCTTTTTTTATCTTTGAAAAAATAATTTTTTCGCAATTACTAGCTAGCTACAATCTATAACTGTGATGTGCGTGTCAGTCTGTCAGTCACTGCCTGTCCTCGTGCAGTTGTTATTTATACGTGCCTTCAAAATAAATGTCCCACAAGCTGTGGGAGTTAAATCATTACACAAAGGCAAGTATTCATTGGGCTTTTAATTTGAATAACAAATACGTTTTTCAAAACTTTACTATCGCAAATTCTTTATTTGATCTGAGCATGATTCCGTGTTCCTTATTGAGTCAGGTCGCGGGCTGCATACGTTCTCCGTGCCGCCCTTTGACCTGGGCTGCTCTACACCAACCCTGCCACTGCCTCCGCCTGCACTGACACATCTCTCTTTAATGTTGCTTGCCTGTCTCGCATCCAATCATAGCAGACATGGACAAATACAGTGGCTTGCGAAAGTTTTCACCACCCTTGGCATTTTTCCTATTTTGTTGCCTTACAACCTGGAATTAAAATGTATTTGTTTCATTAGATTTACTCAACATGCCTACCAGTTTGAAGATACAAAGTATTTTTTATTGTGAATCAAACAAGAAATAATACAAAAAAACAGAAAACTTGAGCGTGCCTAACTATTCACCTCCCCAAAGTCAATACTTTGTAGAGTGACCTTTTGCAGCAAATACAGCTGCAAGTCTCTTGGGATATGTCTCTATAAGCTTGGCACAACTAGCTACTGGAGTTTTTGCCTATTCTTCAAGGCAAAACTGCTCCATCTCCTTCAAGTTGGATGGGCTCCGCTGATGTACAGCAATTTTAAGTCATACCACAGATTCTCAATTGGATTGAGGTCTGGGAATTGACTAGGCCATTCCAATACATTTAAATGTTTTCCCCTTAAACCACTCAGGTGTTGCTTTAACAGTATGCCATTGTCCTGATGGAAGGTGAACCTACGTCCCAGTCTCAAATTTCTGGAAGACGGAAACAGGTTTCCCTCAAGACTTTCCCTGTATTTATCACCATCCATCATGCCTTCAATTCTGACCAGTTTCCTAGTCCCTGCCAATGAAAAACATTCCTACAGCATGATGCTGCCACCATCATACTTCACTGCGGGGATGATGTTTTCGTGGTGATGACAGGTGTTGGGTGTGCGCCAGACATAGCGTTTTTCTTGATTGCCAAAAAGCTTGATTTTAGTCTCATCAGTCCAGTGTACCTTCTTCCATATGTTTTGGAGAGTCTCCCACATGCCTTTTGGCAAACACCAAATGTGTTGGCTTATTTTTATCTTTAAGCAATGGCTTTTTTCTGGCCACTCTTCCGTAAAGCACAGCTCTGCGGAGTGTACGGCTTAAAATGGTCCTATGGACAGATACAGTGCCTTGCAAAACTATTCATCCCCCTTGGTGTTTCTCATATTTTGTTGCATTACAACCTGTAATGTAAATAGATTTTTATTTGGATTTCATGAAACGGACATACACAAAATAGTCCAAATTGGTGAAGTGAAATTAAAAAGATAACTTGTTTAAAAGATATATATATATTTTTTTTACGAAAAAGTGGTGCATGCATATGAGATGAGCAAAGCAAAATATGTAAACATTATTAAAGTGACTGGTGTTCCATTATTAAAATGGCCAGTGATTTAAAGTCTATGTATACAGTGGTTCCTCAATTAAAAGTTACAAGGTTATGCTGTGACTGTTTGTGGTAGTGTGGTCATTGTACCACACTATCACAAGTGGGAGTTAGAACGCTGATCTATTAGTAGTCTAAACTGTGTCAATTAATGGAGGCATTTTCAATCTGAGAGTCTCTCCTTTGGCACTATAGTCCTGCATCAGGCAACAACAACAAAAACTGTCAGTGGTCCTGGAGCTAAGAGAGAACTTGGGTAAATACAATGAAGAATTTCACTTGACATGTGGACTGACATTTTTTTTTTTTTTAATAGGCACGGTGGGCTTTTGGTTTCTCTCCCTCTGAAAACAGAAATTAATAATTATAAATAACAAACTGGCTTTATTTACAAATTAGTAAAGATGTCTCAACCCATGTTCAAGAATGGCATTTTTCCCTTTATTCAGATTACAATCTGTAACGCGGTTCTTCCTGGGAAGGAGAGGCGGACCAAAACGCAGAGTGGTTATTTTTATACATCTTTAATAAAGATGATAACTTGGACAATGTATAATACAAAATAAGAAACGTGAAAAACTGAAACAGCCCTATCTGGTGCAACAAACACAAAGACAGGAACAATCACCCACCAAACCCAACACCAAACAGGCTACCTAAATATGGTTCCCGATCAGAGACAATGACTAACACCTGCCTCTGATTGAGAACCATATCAGGCCAAACACAGAAACAGACAAACTAGACACACAACATAGAATGCCCACTCAGATCACACCCTGACCAACCAAAACATAGAAACATACAAAGCAAACTCTGGTCAGGGTGTGACACAATCGCTCACTTTCGGTGATTTGAAACAAAATCATCTCCAAAATATAGTAATTTTTTAAAACAAAGCGATTATTATTATTATTGTTATTAACCCTGCATTATAATTATAATTATATATATATATATATATATGTGTATATATATATATATATATATATATATATATATATATATATATATATATATATATATATATATATATATATATATATATATGTATGTGTATATGTGTATTAGTATTTTGATACTCGTGCAAGGCAATTGATCAGCGTTTTAAAAACCTTGTGGATGGGCCTCCTGAGTGGCACAGTGGTCTAAGACACTGCTTCACAGTGCAAACGACGTTGCTACAGATGCTGGCTCAATACCCGTGCCAGCTGCGACCGGAAGACCCATGAGGCAATGTACAATTGGCCCCTCTAAAAAAAGGGAGGAAAAACAAACGTAGCAGGCTGTGAATTCTGCAAACAACATTTCTAGGATGGGCAGGAGAGTAGACTTTTCCCATTTGTTCTGATTACAACCACTCACTTTCAAAAACAAAATAATCTCCAAAATCTCGTTATTTTTTAACCTCTCTGGTACACGTGGGTACAAGTACGCTAGCGTCCCACCTCAACAACAGCCATTGAAAGTGCAGGGCGCCAAATTCGAAACAACAGAAATCCCATAATTAAAATTCCTCAAACATACAAGTATTATACACCATTTTAAAGATAAACGAATTGTAAATCCAACCACAGTGTCCGATTTCAAATAGGCTTTATGGCCAGATATATTGTGTTGTATTCTCCTACATTCAATTCACATTTACACAAACTTCAGAGTGTTTTCTTTCAAATGGTACCAAGAATATGCATATCCTTGCTTCTGGGCCAGATGATCTTCATCTGGTGGCACTCCCAGGTCTCCATGTTAGACAATAAATGTTTGTTTTGTTCGATAATGTCCCTCTTTATGACCAAAAACCTCCTTGTTTTGTCCTGTAATCCGAATGCACAAGACGCGGGTCCAGTCGAAAAGTTTTTAAAAAGTACAATAAAAGTTCATAGAAACATGCCAAACGATGTTGAAAATCAATCCTCAGGTTGTTTTTGTCATAAATAATAAATAATATTTCAACCGGACAAAAACTTTGTCAATAGAAAAGGAGAAACAAGAATGGCGCGTTCCCAATCAGGCGCATGGCTGATGTCTGGAAATTTCCACTGTCCACTGATTGAAAGTGGTGCATCTCCCTCATTTATTTTGGTGCTACCTGTTCCAGGGTTAGGACTGTAACCAACAGAGGACTTGAAAATGAGCCGGAGGTATTTTGGTTTCAGTGCATGGGCGTATAATGCCTATAAGGTACACATGGGCCTATTTATATAATGCATATTATTTCTGGGGGAAGAATATCAAAGCATTAGAGTTTTAAGAATTGTGTGTGTTCAATTATTTGTGACATTGTGGCATTTAAAGCAATACCCTAACCCGCATGTGGTCAACTATTTCAGCACCGTATTGCGTTGCTCTGAGACAAGCATGGAGACTGGTCTTGATAAATAAATGAGATTTGTATTTTTTGTGTGTTTAGTCTTGGCTGTACTCTGAACTGGTTTTAGGTTGCTGCTACCTAGCTCAATGTATGTGCAGCATTCCAGTCACAGACTGATTTCAGCTGCTGGCTTAACAGTTAGGCACATATTTTGCTCTTAGTACTGTAGCCTACAGCAAACTGGTCAAGTTGTACAGCTCCATATTTTCCTAACAGAAACCCTGAGCGTTTTGTTTTTTGTTTTTCTTGGAATAGAAACACCATAATATTAATCCCATATACTATGTTCTTACAAAAAAAGGTTATAAATTCTCTACTACAGCCAATATTAAAACTGTCAAATGCTTTTCAAAGATGCCCTCTGGTGGTCAAACTAGCACTAACTAGCATTAATGGCAAATATGGCTGTCAACTAAATAACGTGCCATAGAATTCTGTGGCAGCCCGCAAGGTGTTCTGCAGTATGACATAACTTTTACAGGGAGAACTACTGTATAGGGCAGCAGCCTCTACAGTGCTAGTGATGGCTATATAACAGTCTGATGGAAGCTGTTTTTCAGTCTCTCGGTCCCAGCTTTGATGCACCTGTAATGACCTCACCTTCTGGATGATAGCAGGGTGAAAAGGCAGTTTCTCAGGTGGTTGTTGTCCTTAATGATCTTATTGACCTTCCTGTGACATAGGGTGCTGTAGATGTCCTGGAGGGCAGGATGTTTGGCCCCGGAGATTAGGCAGACTGCACTACCCTCTGGAGAGCCTTGCAGTTGCGGTCGGTGCAGTTGCCGTATCAGGCGGCGATACAGTCCGACAGGATGCTCTCAATTGCGTATCTGTAAAAGTTTGTGAGGTATTTTAGGGACCAAGCCAAATTTCTTCAGCCTCCTGAGGTTGAAGAGGAGCTGTTGCGCCTTCTTCTCCACACTGTCGATGTGGGTGGAACATTTCAGTTTGTCAGTGATGTGTATGCCAAGGAACTTGAAGCGTTCCACCTTCTCCACTGCAGTCCTGTCGATGTGGATAGGGGGGTGCTTCCTCTGCTGTTTCCTGAAGTCCATGATCAGCACCTTTGTTTTGTTGATGTTGGGTGAAGGTTTCTATTCCTGGCACCACCTTCCCAGGACCTCCACCTCCTCCCTGTAGGCTGTCTCATCATTGTTGGTAATCAGGCCTACTACTGTGTCGTCTGCAAACTTGATGATTGCGTTGGAGGCGTGCATGGCCACGCAGTCATGGGTGAACAGGTAGGAGCTGAGCATGCACCCTTGTGGGGCCCCTGTGATGAGGATCAGCGAAGTGGAGGTGTTGTTTCCTACCTTCACCACCTGGGGGTGGCTCTTCAGGAAGTCCAGGACTCAGCTGCACAGGGCGGTGTTCAGATCCAGGGCTTCCGAGCTTAATGATGAGCTTGGGGGGGTACTATGGTGTTGAATGCTGAGCTACAGTCAATAAACAGCATTATTACATAGGTATTACTCTTGTCCAGATGGGATAGGGCAGTGTGCAATGCAATGGCGATTGCATCATCTATGGATCTATTGGTGCGGTAAGAAAAGTGAAGTGCTTCTAGGGTGTCAGGTAAGGTAGAGGTGATATCATCCTTGACTAGTCTCTCAAAGTCCTTCATGATGACAGAAGTGAGTGCTATGGGGCGAAAGTTGTTAAGTTCAGTTACCTTTGCTTTCTTGGGAACAGGAACAATGATGGCCATCTTGAAGCATGTGGGCACAGCAGACTGGGATAGGGAGAGATTGAATATGTCCGTAAACACTCCAGCCAGCTGGTCTGCGCATACTCTGAGAACCCGGCTAGGGATACTGTCAGGGCCAGCAGCTTCTCCGTCAGCCATGGAGAAGGAGAGTCCACAGTCCTTGGTAGATGGCCGTGTCCGTGGCACCTTGTTATCCTCAAAGCAGGCAAAAAGGTGTTTAGCTTGTCCGGAAGCAAGACGTCGGTGTCCGCAACGTGACTGGTTTTCCCTTTGTAGTCCGTGATTAGACCCTGCCACATACATTTAATTTCTGAGCCATTGAATTGCGACTCCATTTTGTCTCTGTAACGACATTTTGCCTATTTGATTGCCTTACGGAGGGAATAACTACACTGTATTCGGCCATAATCCCAGTCACCTTGCCACAGTTAAATGTGGTGGTTCGCACTTTCAGTTTTGCACGAACACTGCCATCTATCCACGGTTTCTGGTTTGGATTGGTTTTCATAGTCACAGTGGGCACAACATCTCCAATACATTTCCTGATAAACTCAGTCATTGTATCCGTGTATTCGTCAATATTATTCTCAGAGGCTACCCTTAACATATCCCTGTCCGTGTGATCAAACAATCTTGAAGCATGGATTCCGATAGGTCAGACCAGCATAGTCTGTAGCACGGTACTTCCTGTTTGAGTTTATGCCTATTAGAAACAGAGGAGCAAAATGGAGTTGTCGGATTTGCAGAAGGGAATGCCTTGTAGGCATTTTGAAAAGTTGAGTAGCAGTGGTCCAATGTTTTCTATGAGTGAGTGTTACAGTCAATGTGTAGGTAGAACTTCGGTAGCGTTTTCCTCAGATTAGCTTTAGTTTCCAGTTTGCATTGAATCCCGTGTAGTTATTTGAGGGCCGTCGTGGTTTTGACTTGAGGGGGAACATACACGGCTGTGACTATAACCAAAGATAATTCTCTTGGGAGGTGATACGGTTGGCATTTGATTGTGGGGTAACCTAGGTCGGGTGAACAAAAGGACTTGAGTTTCTGTATGTTAACACAATCACACCATAAATAGTTCATTTGAAACATACACTGCCACCCTTCTTCTTCCTGCAGAGATCTTTATTCCTGTCTGCACGATGAACTGAGAACCCAAATGGCTGTGCGGACTCAGAGAGTATATCCCAAGAGAGCCATGTTTCCGTGAAATAGTGTCCTTGCCCAGAGACTGAACATTAGTGAGTAATATACTTGGAACTGGTAGGTGGTGTGTGTGCCTCCTGAGTCAGACTAGGAGTCTCCCCCGAATACCTGTTCTCCGCCGGCGGTGTTTTGGATCAGCCTCTGGAATCAGTTAAATTGCCCTGGGGGTACGAACAAAGGATTAAATTCGGAAATGTCATATTCCTGGTCGTAATGTTGGTAATGATTGTGAGTTACTGCCACTCTGACTTCCAAAAGTCCTTTCTGGTTGTATGTTATAAAATCAAATCAAATCTGGGCAACAAATTTAAAAATAAGAAAGAAATTTAAAAAATACTGCACAGTTGCTCTATCTGCGCCATCCTTTCTGTCGGGCATTTAAATGTTTATATGTGACATCAATTTTTTAGATGCATACTTTTCAAATTCCAAACTCACTTCCTTGTTTAGCCGCTTGCTTGCAATGCTTGCGCATTGACATCCATAAAGAGGGGGAGGTGCTAAATGACTGGTGATCGACAGAGATCAGGCAAATAAAACCAGCGGTTGTTTTCGCCACTCCTGCCATAGTCTGCAATTCATGTCCCGCTCTGAGGTGCTCTGAAATTAAACATATCGACGGATAGACAGTTGTTTATTGAGTCAACCAGCTAAATACATTGTACATGCAATGAATACATGGATTACATTACACCACTACAACAAAACCTTAGTAGCTGTATTTCCACTTTTATAAAAAACATTTCACAAGGGGTGAGTGGATGTTAAATTGCAATGCAAGCTATTCTGCTTTTTCACTGACGCACACATTGCACACCAATGAATGAAGAGTGTACACATATAGAGCTCTGCATATAGAGATCATTTAGGTGAAATTAACAAATGAACAATGTGATGGTCTAAAGATAGAAGCTTTTTCTCAGTCTCTCAGTCACAGCTTTGATGCATCTGTACTGTCTCTGCCTTCTAGATGGTCGCTGGGTGAACCAGCCTGGTCTCATTGACTAGACGTAACATAGTAAATGTAAATCCGGGACACTCAAATTAGTATGATATGTTACGCTTGGTATGGTTTCATGAGACAGAAGGCAAAAACAAAGGTCGGGGTGGGTGCAGAATGGGAATGTCAAGCAAAATTTGTTACATATTGTACCTTTTGAAAATTCGCAACTATATCATACGACTGGGTGATGGACATCCACAAATCAATACATACCATAACATATCTTACTAGATGGAGTTTCTTGGTATGACGTACAGAATAATACAAAAGGCTCTGAGACCAGGTTGGACAAACAGGCAGTCGCTCTAGTGGCAGAGGTCTTTCAGGGAATTATTAATTTTCAAGATGACAAGAGGTACTTTTTCCAATCAAAGGCAGACTCTGAGAGTTCCCTGCTGAGAAAGAAGGCTCATTGTTTGGGCTTATTTCAATATTTTCTACTCAGGCAACATTAAGGCAGACAGAGTAATTTGCATGCTTTAAAGTCATTCAATAGTGACCTTTAAAAGAGGCAAAGTGTGCTGAACAAATGACCAGAATGTCAGGATGATAATGGCAGCTAGACCTGCAGTGGAATGGGGGATCTTTTAAATTAATCATTCGCTTCATTATTGAGTTGTTTTCTTCAATATGATTTTAAAAAGGCTTGATCGTGACATTTGGCGATGGGATTGGCTGGACGGGGTCCCCGAAAGGTCAAATGTCAAACTATTTCCAATGAGGAAATCGCATTGGTGATGTTATCCACAGTTATCCAGTGCCATTAATCATGCTGCAAGTGACTTGAGGACCTGGGAATAGCATTACTGTTGTAATGAGTATTAATCCCCCTGCTGGTGGTTTTCTATAAGCAGTTTCATCCTTTTTGACC
This sequence comes from Oncorhynchus nerka, assembly GCF_034236695.1. Taxonomy (NCBI): domain Eukaryota; kingdom Metazoa; phylum Chordata; class Actinopteri; order Salmoniformes; family Salmonidae; genus Oncorhynchus; species Oncorhynchus nerka. The sequence continues at coordinate 37,265,416 of NC_088407.1, forward strand.
TAGACCTCACCTGTCATGTGACCTGAGTAAACAGAAAGTTTGTTTCTTTAACCTCTTCAGTCGACCCTCTACTTTTTTGAACATTTTGTTAAAAATCGCGCAACATTTCAGCGCCCTGCTACTCATGCCAGGAATATAGTACGTTCATATGGTTAGAATGTGTGTATAGGAAACCCTCGGACGTTTTTAAAACTGGTTAAATCACGACTGTGGCTATTACATAACGTGCGTTACATCGGAAAGCGCAGGAAAACCTGATCACAGAAAATGGAAATAAATATCCTTGCGCCACTACCGCCATTGTTAACAGTGAGCCGAATTAGATAAGACCGAGCATTCAACTCCCACAGCATCCCCATGTTGTCGAGTATCTTGTGAAATTAATCCTCTTTGATTCTTGGTTGAACCGAAAGAGGGGCACAACGTACCTCCGGTCTCCGCCCAGATCATTCCGGAAGAGCTCTCTCCTGAAATTTTTTCCAAGACGACAGCTAATGATATGTACATCGCCTACGGATGATTTTTATCGCTTATTAACGTTTACTAATACCCAAAGTAGCATTACAAACGTATTTCGAAGTGTTTTGTGAAAGTTTATCGTCTACTTTTTGAATTTTAAAAAATGACGTTACGTTGTGAAATCGCTGTTTTTTTCGTTTATCACACAGTCTACATATAACGATATCTTGGCTTTATATGGCCCGATTTAATCGAAATAAAGACCCAATAGTGTTTATGGGACATCTAGGAGTGCCAACAAAGAAGATGGTGAAAGGTAATGACTGTTTTCTATTTTATTGTGCGGTTTGTGTAACGCCGAAATGCTAATTATTTTGTTTACGTCCCCTGCTGTGCTTTTCTGTTGTAGTGTATTGGTGCATGCTATCAGATAATAGCTTCTCATGCTGTCGCCGAAAAGCATTTTAAAAATCTGACTTGTTGCCTGGATTCACAACGAGTGTAGCTTTAATTTGATACCCTGCATGTGTATTTTAATGAACTTTTGAGCTTTAACTAATACTATTAGCATTTAGCGTAGCGCATTTGCATTTCCAGAGCTCTAGTTGGGACGCAAGCGTCCCATGTAGAGGTAAGAGGTTAAAGGAAGAAGATCGTGGCTGCGGGTCAAACTCATAGAATACACCCCCGTCCACTTACCCTCACCTTATGCCCTTGGGGAATCCCCGTCTCCATCTTTGAGGGTGATCCAAATGATTAGACAAGCAAGGGAAGTTGCAAACATCAGCCCTCATTTTTAGTCGATTTTGCGAGTCTACAGTTATGTTCACTCCAGGGCCTGAAACTCCCCATAATTCAATTTGCGACGATTGTACATCCGCTACGAAAACTTAAAATGAACATCAATGGAGATGTAAACATACAAGTGTAAGTAAAAACAAATGCAAATAAGTTAGAAATTGTGCTACTAATGCACATGACGCCACAAACACGTCTCATAAAAAGAAAATGTGGTTTTGCTTGGTTATCTTTTGGAAATTGTAGAAATAAAACATGTTTCTTCTTCAGAAGTTCCAGCTAGGCAGGCAAACATTAGTTAGCTAATTAATTTGCTAGCTATCATACAGTAGGCGTATACTAATAATTATATATTTAATATAAGTAGACATGCACTCATAATTGACTGTAGTGCATATAAAGCACTCACAAGCTACTGGTGGCTGAAAACACAATCATCGAGGGATGTGTGACAAACTATATGATTATGTTAGGTCAGACCTAGTCACAAAAACACATACAGCCATTTTTCACTCAAAGAAAGGATTCACGAAAAGCAGGAGAGATGAAATTAATCACTAACCTTTGATGATCTTCATCAGATTACACTCATAGGACTTCATGTTACACAATACATGTATGTTTTGTTCGATAAAGTTTATATTTATATCCCAAAATCTCAGTTTACATTGGAGCGTTACATTCAATAGTTCTAAAACATGCGGTGATATTGCAGAGAGCCACATCAATTTACAGAAACACTCATAATAAACATTGATAAAGATACGACTAATATATATGGAACTTTAGATAAACTTCTCCTTAATGCAACCGCTGTGTCAGATTTCAATAACACTTTACGGAGAAAGCAAACCATGCAATAATCTAAGTACAGCCTTCAGACAACAAAGCAGCTCTTTGGCTGGAAAAATGGCTGTTTTTTTCTGTGGCTTGGTGGTGACCTAACATAATCGTTTGTGGTGCTTTCGCTGTAAATCCTTTTGAAATCAGACACTGTGGCTGGATTAACGAGAATTTTATCTTTAAAATGTTGTAAAATATTTGTATGCTTGAGGAATTTTAATTATGAGATTTTTGTTGTTTTGAATTTGGCGCCCTGCACTTTCACTGGCTGTTGCGGGGGGGGGGGGGGTTAAATATCAGAAGAGTGTTTGGAGATTCCCTTCCAAGTGTTGTAATCTGAATAACTACTACGTCCTCTGTCTGTCACGCCCTGGTCTTGGTATTTTGTGTTTTCTTTATTATTTTGGTCAGGCCAGGGTGTGACATGGGTTTATTATGTGGTGTGTTTTGTCTTGGGGTTTTTGTAGGTTTGTGGCTTAGTGGGGTTATCTAGTATAGTGTATGGCTGTCTGGAGTGGTTCTCAATCAGAGGCAGGTGTTTATCGTTGTCTCTGATTGGGAACCATATTTAGGCAGCCATATTCTTTGAGTGTTTCGTGGGTGATTGTTCCTGTCTCTGTGTTAGTTTGCACCAGCATAGGCTGTTTCGGTTTTTCACGTTGTTTGTTTTGTATTATGTTCATGTTTGAGTTTTTCCTTTAATAAAGACCATGAACACCAACTATGCTGCATTTTGGTCCGATCCTTGCTACACCTCCTCTTCAGAGGAGATAGAAGAAAACCGTAACACTGTTGCTGTTACCAAGGGCAATTTGAATTGTTAGGTATTGGTACTGGTACCCAAGGGGGCCAAGCTACCTTACGAATTTATTCCGGAATGTTATCCTACCAGAACACCAGAGCATTTTACGAGTTGCATTGTAGTTGAGACTACACACGGAAAGAGATGATTATTGTTACCATTTTTGCTTTTTTGGAGTGGAAAGTCCACTGGACTAATTTTGCGACCTGTGTGGAGACCTCAGTGATACCTCAGATGTAGTATTTTAAGGTTATCCCCTTCGAGGGTCTTGTCCGCTCCTCTCTGTTCTCATGGGGAAGTTTACAACTTGACTTGTTTCCTGATCGGATAGCCTCGTATAGTATTGCTCGTAGTCTCGACCTCCCCACCCCCACTGGCCTCATCATGGGTCTGGTCTAGTATTCCCCCCCTGCATTTGGTGTTGGTTCCCAAGGTACAAACTAAAAGGTCAAAGCCTTTGTATGAGTTGTCAGCAGCCGCGTTGTTAGTAGATTGGCTGTAACCTTTCAACCAAATCTCCTTGTGTTTGTGCTTCAAAACGCTCAGTGGCTGTCGTGGCCTGCCAGTCACAACACTCTACTCAACAAATTGTATGCAGTATTATCACAGTGCCATCCGTTTTGTCACCAAAGCCACATATATTACCCACTACTGCGACCTGTACGCTCCAGCAGCTATATCTCACTGGTCACCCCCAAAGCCAATTCCTCCTTTTTCCGCCTTTCCTTCCAGTTCTCTGCTGCAAATGACAAACTAACTGCAACAATTACTGAAGCTGGAGACCCATATCTCCCTCACTAGCTTTAAGCACCAGCTGTCTGATCAGCTCACAGAGCACTGTACCTGTACTTAGCCCATCTGTAAACAGCCCATCCAACCACCTCATCCCCATACTGTATTTATTTATTAATCTTGCTCCTTTGCACCCCAGTATCTCTACTTCTATATTCATCTTCTGCACATCTACCATTCCAGTGTCTAATTGCTATATTGTAATTACTTCGCCACTATGGCCTATTTATTGAAATGTATTGCTGTATGTAGATCGATGATGGCTAGAAGACCGCCGAACAGGTAGAGGAACCGACTTCGGCAGAATCGTGACAATACCCCCCCTTGATGTGCTGCTCCAGCAGCACACCGACACCGGCCTAGGGGACCCGGAGGACGTAGCGCAGGGTGATCAAGGCGGAGAGGGTGGAAATCCCCCAGCATAGAAGGGTCCAACACGTCCTCCTCCGGAACCCAGCATCTCTCCTCCGGACCGCACCCCTCCCAGTCCATGGGGTATTGAAGGCCCCTCACCCGACGTCTCAAATCCTGGATGGATTGAACGGAGTATGCTGGGGCCCCCTCGATGTCCAGAGGGGGCGGATGAACCTCCCGCACCTCAGCTTCCTGGAGCGAACCAGCCACCACCGGCCTGAGGAGAGACACATGGAACTAGGGGTTAACTAGGGGTTAACGCACCCCTCCTAGGGACGGCATGAAAGAGCACCAGTAAGCCAGTGACTCAGTCCCTGTAGTAGGGTTAGAGGCAGAGAATCCCAGTGGAAAGAGGGGCACCGGCCAGGCAGAGACAGCAAGCACGGTTCGTTGCTCCAGACCCTTTCCGTTCACCTTCACACTCCTGGGCCAGACTACATTCAATCATATGACCCACTGAAGAGATGAGTCTTCAGTAAAGACTTAAAGGTTGAGACCGAGTTTGCGTCTCTCACATGGGTAGGCAGACCATTCCATAAAAATGGAGCTCTATAGGAGAAAGACCTGCCTCCAGCTGTTTGCTTAGAAATTCTAGGGACAATTAGGAGGCCTGCGTCTTGTGACCGTAGCGTACGTGTATGTATGTATGGCAGGACCAAATCAGAGAGATAGGTAGGAGCAAGCCCATGTAATGCTTTGTAGGTTAGCAGTAAAACCTTGAAATCAGCCCTTGCCTTGACAAGAAGCCAGTGTAGGGAGGCTAGCACTGGAGTAATATAATACATTTTTTTGGTTCTAGTCAGGATTCTAGCAGCCGTATTTAGCAGTAAGGGCTCTTCGATACTGCACGGTACTGTCTTTCCCGGCTAGTCGGAAGACTTCCAGTTTGGTGTGGCGCCATTTCCGTTCCAATTTTCTGGAAGCTTGCTTCAGAGCTCGGGTATTTTCTGTATACCAGGGAGCTAGTTTCTTATGAGAAATGTTTTTAGTTTTTAGTGGTGCAACTGCATCTAGAGTATTGCGCAAGGTTAAATTGAGTTCCTCAGTTAGGTGGTTAACTGATTTTTATCCTCTGACGTCCTTGGGTAGGCAGAGGGAGTCTGGAAGGGCATCAAGGAATCTTTGTGTTGTCTGTGAATTTATAGCACGACTTTTGATGTTCCTTGGTTGGGGTCTGAGCAGATTATTTGTTGCAATTGCAAACGTAATAAAATGGTGGTCCGATAGTCCAGGATTATGAGGAAAAACATTAAGATCCACAACATTTATTCCATGGGACAAAACTAGGTCCAGAGTATGACTGTGACAGTGAGTAGGTCCAGAGACATGTTGGACAAAACCCACTGAGTCGATGATTGCTCCGAAAGACTTTTGGAGTGGGTCTGTGGACTTTTCCATGTGAATATTAAAGTCACCAGAAATTAGAACATTATCTGCTATGACTACAAGATCCAATAGGAATTCAGGGGACTCGATGAGGAACGCTGTATATGGCCCAGGAGGCCTGTAAACAGTAGCTATAAAAAGTGATTGAGTAGGATGCAAAGATTTCATGACTAGAAGCTCAAAAAGACGAAAATGTCTTTTTCTTTTTGTAAATTGAAATTTACTATCGTAAATGTTAGCAACATCTCCACCTCTGCGGGATGCACAGGGGAAATGGTCACTAGTGTAACCAGGAGTTGAGGCCTCATTTAACACAGTAAATTCATCAGGCTTAAGGACTAGGAGTGACTAGGAGTTATAACTGTTCAAATAGTAACGATAGCTACAGGTTTACTTGTTGGCTGTTGAGCAACAACTTAATTTTTAACATGAGACCAGTTAGCTAGCTATTGGTTGTAAATACCAGTGTTAGTGTTCAAACTGTTGCAGGGTATAGACAATACCAGGCATTTCATTCAGTGGCGATCACGGCAGGAGAAATGTGGCAACAAAAAGGTTGAGTACATCATGTGGCCATAACTAGCTCTCTTGCTACTGCACTATGCACTGCCACGTGCTATTGCTAACATTAGTAATGCGATAGCCTACATTCATATTTACCACAGCATTGCTAGTCCCAACCCTTCTTTTTTATTCTAGTTATCCTGATTTGTCATGCCAGTTTATTTGTGTTGAACTGATTTCAATGGTCATGCTATGCAAAATTAGTTTTTACCTGAATAGTTACATGGGTCTAGCTCGTCTCATTGCACTTAACTATAATAAGGGCACAAGGCGAGACCCAGATACAGACACGGGAGGCAGATGGTTTGTGTCTTTCATATTTATTCTTCAATCCAAAAGGGGTAGGCAAGAGAATGGTCATGGACAGGTAAAAGGTCAAAACCAGTTCAAAGTCCAGGAGGTACAGAGTGGCAGGCAGGCTCGAGGTCAGGGTAGGCAGAATGGTCAGGCAGGTGGGTACAGAGTCCAGAAAACAAGCAAGGATTAAAACCGTGAGGACTAGCAAAAAGAGAATTGAAGCAGGAGTACGGTAAAAGACGCTGGTTGACTTGAAAGACATACAAGACAAATTGGCACAGAGAGACAGGAAACACAGGGATAAATACACCAGGGAAAATAAGTGACACCTGTAGGGGGTGGAGACAATCACAAGGACAGGTGAAACATATCATGGTGTGACAATAACCTGTTAAACTTCTTGACACTACCCATCCCTTTAGCGGGATAATTGTCATCAAGAACCGCTGAATTGCATAGCGCCACATTCAAATAATATTACTAAAAATATTTATATTCATGAAATCACAAGTGCAATATTGCAAAACACAGCTTAACCTTTTGTTAATCCACCTGTCGTCTCATATTTTGAAAATATGCTTTACAGCGAAAGCAATCCAAGCGTTTGTGTAAGTTTATCGATTGCCCGACAAAACATTATGTACACTTAGCATCAAGTAGCTTGGTCACGAAAATCAGAAAAGCAATCAAATTAATCCTTTACCTTTGACGATCTTCAGATGTTAAATGTTCCTTTTGTTCCATAAAGTTTATTTTTATATCCAAAATACCTGTTTGTCACGTTATGTTCAGAAATCCACAGGAAAGAGCGGTCACGACAACGCAGATGAAAATTCAAAATAATATCCGTAAATGTCCACAGAAACATGTCAAATGTTTTTTTATAATCAATCCTCAATCAATCCAATTGTTTTTAAAAGATATAATCGATAATATATCAACCGCAACTGTCTTTATCAGTAGGAGAGGGAGAGGCAATGGCTGCCCAAACTCATGCGAACACCTGATGCGATGTTAACTTTCTCGCTCATTTTTCAAAACAAAAGCCTGAAACTATGTCTAAAGACTGTTGACACCTTGAGGAAGCGATAGGAAAAGGAATCTGGTTGATATCCCTTTAAATCGAGCGAAGGCAGGCAATGGAACATGGAGCTTTCAAAATAGATACCACTTCCTGGTTTGATTTTCCTCAGGTTTCGCCTGCAATATCAGTTCTGTTATACTCACAGACAATATTTTGACAGTTTTGGAAACTTTAGAGCGTTTTCTATCCTAATCTGTCAATTATATGCATATTCTAGCATCTGGTCCTGAGAAATAGGCCGTTTACTTTGGGAACGTTAATTTTCCAAACATAAAAATAGTGCCCCCTAGCTTCAAGAGGTTAACTCTTAGCGCACGGATCCCGCTAGCGAGATCAAATTCGACAACATCAGGTGAAATTGCAGAGCGCCAAATTCAAAATAGAAAATCGTAATATTAAACATTCATGGAAATACAAGTGTCTTGCATCATTCAAACGCTTAGACTCTTGGTAATCAAACTGTGTTGTCAGATTTCAAAGGCTTTACGGCGAAAGCATAGCATTTGATTATCAGAGTACAGCGCCCCACATCAACATATTTTCAAACCTGCACAGGTGTAAAAAATCACAAATAGCGATAAAACAAATCACTTACCTTTGAAGATCTTCCTCTGTTTGCAATCCCAAGGGTCCCAGCTACACAATGAATGGTCGTTTTGGTCGTCCTTCTTTATATCCCAAAAAGTCTGCTTATTTGGAGCCATTGATTTCAGTAATCCACTCGTTCAACATGCAGACAAAAGAATCCAAAATGTTACTGGTACAGTTCGTCCAAACAAGTCAAACGATGTTTTTAATTCATCCTCAGGTATTCTAATATCTACAGAAACAATAATATTTAATACAGAGATTAATATGTTCAATTGGGAAGATAAATAATGAAGAGCGCACCCTCATTCACGTGCGCAACAAGACTACTTTCCTAATGAGGGACACCTTGGATAAACTACAACTACTTTGTATAAAGACTGTTGGCATCTAGAGAAAGCCTTAGGTACTGCTATCTGGGGGCTATGTATTTGTATATCCCATAGGCATCCATTGAAAGGGACTTTGACCTCCAAATGTTTTCTCCATTGTTTTCGGATGGATTTTCCTCAGGTTTTCACCTGTTATACTCACAGACATTATTTTAACAGTTTTAGAAACTTCAGAGTGTTTCTTATCAACTTCTACCAATTATATGCATAGTCTAACTTCTGGGCCTGAGTAACAGGCAGTTTACTTTGGGAACATCAGACAGGCAGAAATTCAAAAAAAAAGACTGTGGGCTAAGAAGTTAAAAAGCTGCAAGTATTCCAGAGAAATGTACTGCAATTGGCGTAGTACCTTTTACAGGGCTTTACATATAGTATGTTTGATGCTGAAAGCTATCCTTTTCCATATTTTTCAGGAGTTGAAAGCTCCCCCCACCGGAGTCAGCACGAAGGGAGTGAAGGCCACGGTCTCATCCTGGAAGTGGTATGCGGTAATGGATGAGGCCCTGGAGGGCTGCCACTCCATAACCCCACCGGTCATGATCTCCTCATCCTCCCTAGGTACAGCTGTGGGCTCTTCTACCTCCCTGAAGGGTCCCGATGTGGACGCTGGATAAGGACGCCTTATTTCCACTTTCGAGTCCATGACTAAGAAGTAGTATCTTGTATGTATTTTATTTATACCCAAAGTGGATTTCTGTTCTCATTGAATTATTATTAAAAAAAATTGTAATAAAAAGAAAATCATACTGGACCATCTACGGTTGGTGTGTTTAACTTTCAACATTTCAACATAAAAAATGCACTTGCACATCTGAGCTATCTTGATGCAGGTGCATGCTAACAATTAGATAAGTTGAAGAAACCCGTATACTGCTCTTGCTATTATCACTTTTTTGTTGAAGCTTACGTGTCCGCCTTTCGGCCTTCGTCAGAGCTTTTTGCTCTACTAGACAAAATTAACCATCTTGAGTATAACAAGAATAATCTATTTAATTTCTATTGCACTTCTCAAAACTATCTCGAAGGAAACAAACAAGCAATACATCATGAGTAGCCTAGCTATAATTGGCTAGGTCAACAAATAGTCTGAGCTCATGCATTCTCCAAAGATGGAGCGGGACAGTTCATGGCTTGATCAGAGGAAGCTGGTCAGGGAGATGGTTGATGAAGATGGAGTCTGGTGATAATCTTCATCTTTTTGAGGGCTAGCTACTCTGGAAACCAGACTGAGTCATGTATCTACTGAACTTCTCCTTATCAATGTATGGCACCCACTTGGCTGATGCCTCATCAGCTCTGGTCACCAGAAAGCTCAACACACAGTTCAGAGTAGTAGCTAGCCAGTTGTCCTCACGACGAGCCCCAAGCCTCAGTACTGCAATCCTCCACTGCATCTTCTATTCCTCTCAAGCTTCAGCTGACTTTTTAATTGATACATGCTTAAGCTTACGGTTAAATCAAGTTTACTCCAAATATGTCATGTCGTTCCAAATGATAGTTACTTAGCTAACGTTAGCCCTAAACAACAAAACTCCAGCACTCCGCTGTAGTGAAAGGTCACTGGGTGTGAAGCCATAACTGATGTGAAGCCGTAACTGATGTGAAGCCGTAACTGATGTGAAGCCATAACTGATGTGAAGCCATAACTGATGTGAAGCCATAACTGATGTGAAGCCATAACTGATGTGAAGCAGTAACTGATGTGAAGCCATAACTGATGTGAAGCCATAACTGATGTGAAGCCGTAACTGATGGTGTCTTCAAAACAACAGGGAACTCTTTAAAAAAACATGATCAGACTCTGAAAAATATTTTTCAATGGGTATCCAACTCGGAATTACAAGTCAGAAACTCGGGCATCATCCTAGAGCTCAGACTTCTTTGACATTGTGATTTTACCTAGTTCCCAGTTGTCTTGAACGCACTAAAAGTAGTACCTTGCTGCCGTGGTGTACACCTACTTTTTACTAAACAGTTAGTGCTAAATAGTACGTAGTACGATTAGTACACAGTATGCCGTTTAAGACTGATCTCGGCCACGGCCACTGTGTGTCTCATTGGTTGTGACAACTGTAGGTACTGGGTAGTAGGAGTTGGGAGGGGCTTGCAAGGGATTGAAGGGTAGCGATGGAGGTTTGGGTGCCAAGTTACAACGCACTTCCTCTCATCTGGCAGAGCCTGAAATAGCCAGACGGCAATCACTCACTTTTGTTCTAACCAAGGTGAGATAATGACAGGCCCCAGCCAGGTTTCAGGAGAAATGGAGGACAGGGATTGGAGGAACTTCCACTACAGCATGTATCACCTGGGAGATAGTGTCACACCCTGATCTGTTTCACCTGTCTTTGTGCTTGTCGCCCATCTTTCCCATCATTCACCTTTTATCGTGACAATAACGCTATTATTTGATGTATACTTTGGAATTATTGGAAATAGGCCAATAGATGATCTAAAGGAAATAGCAATGTCAAACGTGATAAATGTCTTTGGAGGTGTTGGCTGAGTGTTTTCTTTTGCTGTGACAGTTGCTCTATCTGACCTTTTCTGTATTGTTGTGGACCTCGAAACAGAGAGTTTGAATTTAATATTGTTTTGAATATACTTTTTACCAATCCTAGGCATGGTGTGTAATGCCCACGAATTCTGAAACATTGTCTACTTAAAGTGGTAGCCTACTCACTTCAATGAAAAATATCAACTGAGCTCCATTTCAGGTGCATAGAGCAAATACTTGAAATGATAACAGCTTATCTAATATACGAGATCATTTGTTGTATGGCTACTTTGGGATTATGAACTCACCATGGACAGAAAGGGAATGTATTGTGTATAATGTTTATAAGCAAAATATTGTATGACATTGCAGTATTCAGACATAGCCTACAAAACGTGAATGGGAAAGTTGAACCATCTGCTGTACCTGCGCTTTGGATCGGATCGCATAGAGGAAAATACTTCAAGTGGGTCCAATTAATGAGAGATAAGACAAAATGGTAGCCTATTCTAACTCGTTGTTGGCCTACAGGCTATTTAGCAAGTATGAACCTATCCCTGTCAGAAAAGGGGATGAATTTATTCTGCGGTGATCATGGAAATGAAATAATAGGAAATATATGTCTAGTTCTAATATTTTAGAATGAAAATATAAAATAAACATATTTTATTATATTCAGTTCCCTGTTTTTTTGTTGTTATGAATAAAAGGGTCAGAATCGGAGGCTATTACTAGGCTACTTTTGCCTTGCAATGCAATACGTCAACCACTAGAAACTGTGCGTATGTGTGGTCTAAAGTTTGTGGAAGGAAAAGTGTATTTTCACATAAAGTTCAGTTTTTATAAATGCCTTTTGCATGAAAACTAGCGCACACATGTTTTGGGGCATATTTTATAAATATGTTTATAAATGAGGCCCCAGGGCCCTATTGAGCACTTCCAGCAGCTGGTAGTCATAAATCCAGATCTGCCACCATATGTGTGTCTACAGCTTAGAGCAGAATCCTCCTTCCCCATCCCTCATTGTCTATTCTCCCTTTCTGTCGCCACCTTGTACCCCTTCGAAAAGCAAAAATATGTCCTAAATATCCGAAAGGGAGATGTTTGAGGGGGGAAGGAGGGAGTGTAGAGGCAAGCCACGAGTTGCAGCCAACTCAAAAGGATGTTGATCGCTTGCGTCTTATCGCGGACTGAGCCAGACCACCTCTTGTGAATTAAAGGATAAATAGTATCTTGCTCCCTCATTTTTCATCGGGCCAAGAGATGGCCGTCTGGTCGGCTGCTTCCTCTCTTCCGGCTCCTGCGCTGCAGAGATAATCCTGGGAACCATTCCAGGCTGCGGAATCTATCTAGTCATAGTGTAGACGGGCCACCGCAGTCCTTGGCTTCGGCGAGGTCATTGTCTTGTCAAGTGAACTGAGGCTCAACGGCAGCAAAGCTTCTTTTTGTGTTGAGACACTAAAGGTGTACAAGGCTGGAATGTTTGAATTGAGTGGTTTTAATAGCAAAGGGTCAGTGGTAATGTCCATGTACCTTTATCTGAGACATTTTTCTTCTCCTAACTGTCCCCCACAGCATGGTTCTGGGGGTTTTCTTCCACCCATGGTCTTTTACTCTATCAATCACTTGTTGTTTTACCTTCAGATACACTTCATCATGGTCTACAACATTTACTCCACTTGGTGTCATAGTATATTAGTTGAAGTAGAACAACATAGTATGTATCTAAATATAACAAAGTCTAGGGTTAGCCTGAGATTCATGGGATAGCAGTGTGTGTTCCTACCCTCTCCACTCTTCTCAGTCTATCACTACTTCTGACAGCAAATAAAACAAAGTGACGTATCAGAGATCTTCGATATCATCAATCATAAAAAAATATTAAACATACGGGAATATGAGGGTGGGCGAAAGGAGAGTACATCAATAGGATTTTTGAGATCAATAGGATTTTTTAAATTTTGCATCTCAGAGAGTATATTTCCTTTGTGAAGGATTATCGGTTGGTCTTGATGGGACTTTAAAGATTCATGAGGCATGCATGGAGAGACATGGATTATGTGTGTGAGTGACTGATGTGTGTGTGTGCATGCAGGGTTGTGTATGTTACTTTCTAAATGTAATCTGTTACAGTTACAAGTCACCTGTACAAAATTGTAATCAGGAACATCTTTGGACAGTGGTGCGTTTTCATGGATGCCAAGGGAAGACAGGCTTCGCCCAAAAATGTACCAAGAAAAAAAATATACATAATGTATATTTCTGTGTTTCATAATCTTCCTTCAATTCACAAGAGGCTGAATGTATCTCACCGGAGAAGGCATCCGAGCGAGTGAAACAGCGTCCCAATATCTCTGTATGTGTAGCCCATCTATTTTATGCTGTCTGGTCAAAGAGTATGAAAAGAGTATGGGAAGCCAGTGAGCATTTGGCCTCACTTGATTAAAAAAGTATGAAATAATAGCCAATCAGCATTGCGCTAAACTGAGAGTGAGCTCAACTGTTAATTAAAGGTCCTGGTGCACCATAAAAAAGTATCAAGGGAACCCAGTTAGGATTTGACTTCACACCAATCACATCAAATGCAAAATTACATTGATTGTTGCATCTTGTTGTCCCATTGTCCTCAGGTGGCTTGCTAGCTAGCTAAAATGGTCACTTTCCTAAATAAGCCATGGATGGAGATAGGGATTTGGACTTTTGGTTTTACTTAATTCTCCGTCCTGGCCAATGATTATAACTGCGATTCTGATCCAACCATAAATTCATACATTGTGCCCCTGGTCTGAGAGGATGGAAGTCCATGAAAGGACTTTAAGCTAGCGAGCAAGCATTTTAGCCAGGTAGCAAAAACTAAAAGTGTGTACTGTATAACAGATTCCTAGACTATTTTGCCAACATGAAGAAAGGAAGATGGCATTGGCATTTCTCTTAAAGTAGAGTGAGCCAACATGTTTTACCACTTGCGTGAACTCACGCACGCACAAACACACACTCAGAAATCAGAACAGCCACATCATATCTAGCTTCTGTTCATTGGACGACATTGTTTTTGGTATCTTTTAGTTGTCACTGTATTAGACTAAGCAGAGGTGATTTGATGATGTTGAAATTGAAATGGTGCTGGAATAGTGGAGCCAGCTCCTGTTTTCTTTTTGGCTTGCGGTAACTCTTTGTGATTCGAAATCAATATTAATTTAGTAGTCCAAAAATGTTGGAACCATTAACTTGCTTGACCATACTGTAGGTCATGTAACTGTTTGATACATGCAATATGCTTTGTGGACTTCACAGGACAGAGGTTGCGCTCCGGTTTTGTAATGAAACAAAGGTTTGGTTGAATTTATTCTGCCACTGTCTCGGCCTATACAATATATAACAGTGGCAAGGCATATGAACTAACAGGTTATAGAACAAACAATGCAATTATCACAACACATAGGTTGTAATATGTTTTTTTTCTGGCTTGGCTTCCCCATGGATTTTACCCATGCACCTCTACTGCTTTTCGATTACACAAACAATATGATTACTTTCCGTTACTTTTGGATGACTTCCCCTTAATAAGAGGCATTAGAAGATGACAAAAGGATCCATTTACCGTATTTGGTGTGTCATCATAGTGGTCTCTGACTTGTGGTCAGACTCAATCAGATAAAACACGCAAACTTGTGCCTTATTAAATGCTGAATTGAATATAATTGAGAAAATACAAAGGTGTTAATGTTTTTTCTTCTTCTCGCTAACATCTTTTCGGAATTTGAAAGTAATACAGGCAGTAATCATCTCGTTTTTCAAAAGCATCTGTAATCTAATTACAATATGTTTGCTGGTAACATAACCGATTACAGTTATTATTTTTTGTAATCAGTTACAATTGCCACAATAGCTATCAACTCAAGATACAGATAACTATTCTATTTCTCTGAGAGAACCAGACATTAAAATCACATGCGTTTATGAATCTGTATACAGTGCCTTAACACCCCTTGACTTTTTACACATTTGTGACCCGTTTCAGGAAACTAGGCATACAGTGGGGCAAAAAAGTATTTAGTCAGCCACCAATTGTGCAAGCTCTCCCACTTAAAAAGATGAGAGGCCTGTAATTTTCATCATAGGTACACTTCAACTATGTGAGCAAAATGAGAAAAGAAAATCCAGAAAATCACATTGTAGGATTTTTAATGAATTTCTTTGCAAAAGATTTCTGGCTCTCTCATCTTTTTAAGTGGGAGAACTTGCACAATTGGTGGCTGACTAAATACATTTTTGCCCCACTGTGTGTCGCAGGTCACGACTTCACAGGAGAGCCATTTGAACCTAAACTTTTTGTATTTTTATAAAAATGTGTTATTTGGCAGAAATGCCTTCTGGAACATGTGAAGTTTCATGTGCCTTAATAACAAAAGTGTATGCCATCTGTAATTATTAATACAATTGTTAAATTACGAGCACAGTTGGTTTAGCCACAGAAAGTCAGCACCCTTCCCGCTAGCCATGATTGTCTGAGATAATGAGTGGGCTGGATATGCTGAGAGATGAGTTTGAATTGATCTGCCATATAGAATGCTTCTGTCTTTTTGAGCTAGTCAGTATGTATTAGAGACCCTCCGCCCCACCTCCACAAAAAATGGTATTGATAATCCTGTCTAACGCTGCTTTTTAATAAATAAATAAAAATGCATTAAGTGGAGTGCATAAGTAATGCACTCCACTTTCTGGAGGACCGAGTTTTGAAATCAATGGAGATGGAGAAAACACCTGTCTCCGGAATACATCTTCAAACTAAGGGCAACCATGGCATTCGTGAACAGGGAGAAGCGTTAATTCTATGTATATGGGTAGGATAGTCTGGCTAGCTACATTTTCAGATATTACACGTTTCTAATTTTGACAGAAAGTTCTTTTAATTTTAAGTTAAAGTGTACTGTTAGCCAGCTAGCTAACATTAGCTGTCTTGATAGCTAACATTACGTGTATGATCTTATTATTCGTATCTCAGAGCCATTTGCTTTGCTAGTTATAGCCTAATGTTAGCTAGCTAACATATAACCTGGTTGGTTAGCTACCTGCAGATTCATGCAGGGTAGTGAGGTCTTGAGTTGGGATTATGGTTCATTGTTTACCTAACTAGCTAGCTACATGTCTTAACACAATACTTGACTATGCAAGTAACCATTTCT
Organism: Oncorhynchus nerka; assembly: GCF_034236695.1. Classification (NCBI taxonomy): domain Eukaryota; kingdom Metazoa; phylum Chordata; class Actinopteri; order Salmoniformes; family Salmonidae; genus Oncorhynchus; species Oncorhynchus nerka. The sequence continues at coordinate 37,281,515 of NC_088407.1, forward strand.
ATAGAATGTCACTGCAACAACTGTTGATATACATAGCTGATAAATTCGCTCTGGCTATGTACTCCGATTTCAGAGTACTCTCGCCTGAGTGTGCCAGAGTGCAGAATAACTGACGAATTTACGAACGCTCAACACCCGTTGAATATGGCCGGTGTCAGTAAACATTGGCAAAAAGTGAAAATTGTTGCCACCAACTCTCTGAGTAACGTAAAAACAGCCTAACCAGCTCTTCAAGAGCGAGGAAAATGGTCTGTGAGCTGTTCTCTCATTTGTGTCTGGAAATAGCTAGTAAGTTACCCAGCTAGCTTCAGTGGTTGACTGCTGTTGTTAGGGGAGAATGCTCAGATAAACCCTTAAAGAGATGAGTGGGGCTAAAGCTTAAGAGGGTGTGAACGATTCTGAATGAGTGTAGACAAAGAAAAGCTCTCCAGTAGGTAGCAAAACATTCAAAGGCCACTTTCTCAAAAGTGAAGTTAGAAGTTTATCAACTTTCAAAGCAGAATTGCTTTCCCATCGTTCCTCAAATGCAGTATATGATATACAATTTTGTAGCTCTGTGTCTCTGATTTTATCCATCGTAAAAAAACACTATTTCAAATTTTGCTACATAAGACTGAATCAAGGCAGTCGGTCACATTTTTTTGCAATACAGCCTTATTCTAAAATAGATTAATTAAAAATAAAAATCCTCAGCCATCTACACCCAATACCCCATAATGACAAACTGAATACAGGTTTTTCACCCGGCCAAACTGAGCAATGGGGTGATGCATGGTGGTGGCAGCATCATGTCCTGGGGAGGTGTTTCAGTGGCAGGGACTGGAAGACTAGTTAAATCAAATCAACGTTTATACCCTTGAGATATGAATGATGTTGCACTGCCTAGGGGTTCCACTAGATGTCAACCATCAATAGAAATGATGATGTTGTGGGAGTGAATGATAGCAGAATCAGTCAGTTGTCTTGCAGCCATTTTCTGATCATGTTTATTCCTCGTGGTAGTCACTTGCGTTCCATTGCTCACAAAGACAAGAAGGAGTACTCCGGATGGAACTTTATTGAAGCTATATGTTAAAAACATCCTAATGATTGATTCTGTACTTAGTTTGAAATGTTTCTTCGACTTGTAATATCACTTTTTGAAGTTTTTGTCCGATATAACGCTGACCAGAATTAGCGTTTGGATATGTACACCAAACGCGCTGACAAAGAAGTTATTTGGACATAAATAACGGACATTTTCGAACAAAACAAACATTTATTGTGGACCTGGGATTCCTGGAGTGCTTTCTGATGTAGATCATCAAAGGTAAGGGAATATTTATCATGTAATATCTTGTTTATGTTGACGCCATCTTTGCGGCTGTGGTGTTTTTACTTTTGAGCGCCGTCTCAGATTATTGCATGCGTTTCTTTTTCCGTAAAGTTTTTTTGAAATCTGACAGAGCAGTTGCATTAAGGAGAGGTATATCTATAATTCCATATGTATAACTTGTATTATCATCTACATTTATGATGAGTATTTGTGTTGAATGATGTGGCTATGCAAAATCACAGGATGTTTTTGGAACTAGTGAATCTAATACCTCAATGTAAACTCAGATTTTCTGATATAAATATGAACTTTATCAAACAAAACATGCATGTATTGTGTAACATGAAGTCCTATGAGTGTCATCTGATGAAGATTATCAAAGGTTAGTGATTTATTTTATCTCTATATGTGCTTTTTTTCTCTCTCTCTTTGGCTGGTAAAATTGGCTGTGTATTTTAGTGAGTTGTTGGTGGGCTAACATAATCGTTTGTGGTGCTTTCCCCGTAAATCCTATTTGAAATCGGACACTGTGGTGGGATTACCAACAAGACTACCTTGAAAACGATATAAGACACATGTAGGTTTGAGGAATTTTAATTATGAGATTTCTGTTCTTTTGAATATGGCGCCCTGTACTATCACTGGTTGTTGTTATATCGCTCCCGGTAACGGGATCTCAGTTATAAGAAGTTATACAGGTAACAAGTTCAAACAGGTGCAGTTAATACAGGTAATGAGTGGAGAACAGGAGGGCTTCTTAAAGAAAAACTAACCGGTCTGTGAGAGCCAGAATTCTTACTGGTTGGTAGGTGATCAAATACTTATGCCATGCAATAAAATGCAAATTAAAACTTAAAAATCGTACAATGGGATTTTCTGGATTTTTGTTTTAGATTCCTTCTCTGACATTTGAAGTGTACCTATGATAAAAATTACAGACCTCTACATGCTTTGTAAGTAGGGAAACCTGCAAAATCGGCAGTATCAAAAACTTGTTCTCCCCACTAAGTGTTCCTTTTGTCCAGGTGGGAAAGGGCAAGGTGGTGTGAGTAGAGATTGCATCATCTGTGGATCTGTTTGTGCGGTATGCAAATTGGAGTGGGTCTAGGGTTTCTGGGATAATGGTGTTGATGTGAGCCATTACCAACCTTTCAAAGCACTTCATGGCTATGGACTTGAGTGCTACGGGTCTGTAGTCATTTAGGCAGGTTGCCTTCGTGTTCTTGGGCACAGAGACTATGGTGGTCTGCTTGAAACATGTTGGTATTACAGACTTAATCAGGGACATGTTGAAAATGTCACTGAAGACACCTGCCCGTTGGTGTTGGCTTTAGTCAGGATCGATGATAAGATGAACGGAGCAAAGTACAGAGAGATCCTTGATTAAACCTGCTCCAGAGCGCTCGGGACCTCAGATTTTGTCAAAGGTTCACCTTCCAATAGGACAACGACCCTAAGTACACAACCAAGACAACACAGGATTGGCTTCGAGACAAGTCTCTGAATGTCCTTGAGTGGCCCAGCCAGAGGCCGGACTTGAACTCGATCGAACATCTCTGAAGAGAACTGAAAATAGCTGTCCAGCAATGCTCCCCAACCAACCTGACAGTGCTTGAGAGGATCTGCAAACAATAATGGGAGAAACTCCCCAAATACAGGTGTAACAAGCTTGTAGCATCATATCCAAAAATACTTGGCTATGATCGCTGCCAAAGGTGTTGCAACAATGTACGGAGTAAAGCACCTGAATACTGGTCATCCCCAAAGCCAACACCTCCTTTGGCCGCCTTTCCTTCCAGTTCTCTGCTGGCATTGACTGGAATGAATTGCAAAAGTCACTGAACTTGGAGACTTATATCTCCCTCACTAACTATAAGCATCAGCTGTCAGAGCAGCTTACCGATCACTGCACCTGTACACAGCCTATCTGTAAATAGCCCACCCAACTACCTCATCCCCACATTGTTATTGTTTTGCTCTTTTGCACCCCGGTATCATCTGCACATCTATCACTCCAGAGTTAATACTAAATTGTAATTATTTCACCACTATGGCCTATTTATTACCTTACCTCCCTAATCTTACTACATTTGCACACACTCTTTGCAGATTTTTCTATTGTGTTATTGACTGTAGGTTTGTTTATCACGTGTAACTCTGTGTTGTTGTTTTTGTCACACTGCTTTGCTTTATCTTGTCCAGGTCGCAGTTGTAAATGAGAACTTGTTCTCAACTCGCCTTCCTGGTTAAATAAAGGTAAAAAAAATTTTATAAAACGTACGTAAATGTGATGTTTTTTATTTAAAAAATGTATCGCATAAATGTCTACAAACCTGTTTCTGCTTAGTCATTGTGGTGTATTGTGTGTAGATTGATGAGGGAAAAAAGGCTGTAACCTAACAAAATGTGGAAAAAGTCAAGGGTTCTGAATACTTTCTGAAGGCACTGTATAAGACAAAGTATTCTGTACTGTATGGTTGCTTATGTTTTGCTGGTTCTCCATGCTTGGCTACAGACGAGTAGTTCAATCTTTTAATTGGGTACCAGACCTTGCATGTTGAACGGCATATGTTTCACAAACTAATGACCCACACCTCGACAAGCTCAGTGGAGGGAGAGGAGATGCCCGCCACCACACTGTTCATAACAACCTGTTCACATCCAAGGTTTTGGTTTACGCTCCTTTTCCTTCGTATTTCTTAGCACATCCTGGGTTGTGTTCAGTAGAAGTGAATGTGAGAGAACAGGTTATAGATCCCAACCATTAACATACAGATAGCTAAATGAAGAATACTTTTAGATGTAACTCAAATTTCAGTTTAGTGCTACTTTCTCTTTATGATCAAAGTCTGGCTATACAGTATAATTGAAGGTTGTCTAAGAAGTGGCCACGGACATGGGCTTCAGAAAATGGATGTTGAAAAAGAGCACTAGAGAGACATTTTCAAGTCTGAAAGGAAGAAAGAACACGCAAATCTTTCAGTTGGACAAGGCTAATTTGAGGATAAATAAGTATTTAATTGATGCTGGAGATAATGAGTTCTCTATTAATCCAGTCAAATACAATTTATAATTGTCTTATTTGCCTTTAAAAGGCAGCTGAAGGACTGGGGAATGTTAATGCAGATGACAGAAAGTGAAAAGAACGGGCAACTGTACTTTGAACCCTCAGAGGTCAATGCATGATATAATGTAAAGCAGGGCTGTTAGGTTTCAGTCTCCTCAGATTAGTAGATTCATATGGTGTTTTACATTGTGATCAACAAAGATTCACTCAAGACACAGACTTCATCCAGAATACTACTTCCCAGAGGTGTGAACTCAAGTCAAATATGAAGACTTTAACACCAATGACTCATGACTTGACTTGGACATGAGCCTTTTGACTCGACCTGACTTGATACCCTACACAAGCCCAAATATGAAAAATTATGCTATTAAAAAAAGTGTGCAGCACATCAACTCTTCATTTAACGGATTACAGTTTGAATCGGACAGCAGCCAATCAAATTGTGCTAGCTGATAAAAAGTTATGCGTGGTAGTGCAGAGGAACGTCAGCGAGTGAATTCAGATGGAGCCCTTGGAAAGATGATACCCAAAAGTATTATTTCCGTATATAAAGACAGCGCTTTATGAACAAAAAATGGATTGCAACTTGCAAAACATGCAGGAAGAAAATTACAGACGGATGCGCAACAATTTCCAACTTTGCTTGACATTTGAAGCTGCACAAAGAAGGGTAAGTTGTGGCTAATATAGCCGACAGCTATATCATTTATAACTTTACTATTGTAGCATGTAGGCTAATGTAACGTTAAATCAATGAGCTTCCACACAGTCAGTCAGTGTGGGAACATGATCATTGCACCCAAGATTGAGCTACAACTGGCTAGGCAGTTGGTAGCCTAAATCATGCCTGATGTTACTGCTCTTCCTAAACCCATTGACATACATTAGCCTACTGTAACCACACAGAAAGTGTGTGTGTGTGTGTAAGGTCGGGATATTGTGTACAAGCCTACATTGCCTGATTGTGCCCCATAGAGATCCTTTATAGGCAATCACTATTGGGGGTGGTCTTTTTCATGGAAATATAACATTTATTTGGAAAGTAATAAATAAATAGATATTTTTAAAAGCTGATTTGCGTAAATGTAATATTCTAACTATTACTCTTGTTAAAAATATGAAATGGTATTACATTTGGGGAAGAGCACAGTATTACTTGTTTAGGGCTTGAGATTTGACTTGATACTTAACGGTCTTGACTTGGGTGCTAAGACTTGAGACTTACTTGTGACTTGTAAAACAATGACTTGGTCCCACCTCTGCTACTTCCAATGGACACAAACATATCAAAACAAAGAAACTCACCTCCCATGGACTGACTACCATTCCATCACCATATCTCAGTAACAGTGGATATGACAAAGCTCTAAAATAGATTACTCATGCATCACGTGTAATCTGGGCAGCAGATTTACAGTGCTTTCAAAAAGCATTCATACACCTTGACTTATTCCACGTCGTTGTTTTACTGCACATCTCATAATGACAAAGTGAAAACATGTTAATAGAAATGTTTGCAAATGTATTGAAAATGCAATACAGAAATATTTAATTTACATAATTATTCACACTCCTGAGTCAATACTTTGCAGAAGCACCATTGGCACCAATTTTTCCACAACTGGATTGTGTAACTGTTGCCCATTTATTATTTTCAAAATTCTTCAAGCTCTGTCAAATTTGTTGTTGATATTTGCTAGACAACCATTTTCAGATCTTGACTTAGATTTTCAAGTAAATTTAAGTCAATACTAATTCAGCCACTCCGGAACGTTCACTGTCTTCTTGGTAAGCAACTCCAGTGTAGATGTAGATTTGTGTTTTCGGTTATTGTCCTGGTGAAAGGTGAACTCATCTCCCAGTGTCTGGTGGAAAGCAGACTGAACCAGGTTTTCTTCTAGGATTATACATGTGCTTCGCTCCATGCCGTTTTTTTTTATCCTGAAAAACTCCACAGTCCTTAACGATTACAAGCACACCCAATACATGATGCAGGCAGCACTATTCTTGAAAATATGGAGAGGGGTACTCAGTAATGTGTTGTATTGGATTGGCCCCAAACATAACAATTTGTATTCAGGACAAAAAAAGTTAATTCCTATGCCACATTTCTCGCAGTTTTACGTTAGTGCCTTGTTGCAATCAGGACGCATGTTTTGGAATATTTTTATTCTGTACAGGCTTCCCTCTTTTCACTCTGTCAATTAGGTTAGTAATGTGGAAAACTACAATGTTGTTGATCCATCCTCAGCAGTCTAGCCAGACACCTAGGTACTTATAGATGTCCACATATTCAAGGTCTGAACCATCCAGGGTGGTGATGCTAGTCAGGCGTGCGGGTGCAGGCAGCGAACGGTTGAAAAGCATGCATTTGGTTTTACTAGCGTTTAAGAGCAGTTGGAGGCCAGGGAAGGAGTGTTGTATGCCATTGAAGCTCGTTTGGAAGTTAGATAGCACAGTGTCCAAGGACGGGCCGGAAGTATATAGAATGGTGTCATCTGCGTAGAGGTGGATCAGGGAATCGCCCGCAGCAAGAGCAACATCATTGATATATACAGAGAAAAGAGTCGGCCCGAGAATTGAACCCTGTGGCACCCCCATAGAGACTGCCAGAGGACCGGACAGCATGCTCTCCGATTTGACACACTGAACTCTATCAGAGAAGTAGTTGGTGAACCAGGCAAGGCAGTCATCAGAAAAACCGAGGCTACTGAGTCTGCCGATAAATATATGGTGATTGACGAAAGCCTTGCCAAGGCTGCAAGTCTCTTGGGATATGTCTCTATAAGCTTGGCACATCTAGCCACTGGGATTTTGCCCATTCTTCAAGGCAAAACTGCTCCAGCTCATTAAAGTTGGACGTGTTCCGCTGGTGTACAGCAATTTTAACCTGTTGCGACTCTACTCTACTCTCTATTTTCATTTTTTGGAGAAAAAAAACGTTCCCGTTTTAAACGGGATATTTTGTCAGGACAAGATGCTAGAATATGCATATAATTGACAGCTCTGGATAGAAAACACTCTAACGTTTCCAAAACTGTAAAGATATTGTCTGTGAGTATAACATAACTGATGTTGCAGGCGAAAGCCTGAGAAAAATCCAATCCGCAAGTGCCCCATATTTTGAAAGCGCTGCGTGCCAATGGGTGCCCATTGAGCTGTGAATGTGCTATGAACCAGCTTAAGCTTTCTACGTATTCCCCAATGTGTCTACAGCATTGTGACGTAGTTTTACGCATTTATGTTGAAGAAGACCCGTAGGGGGCTACATTGCACAAGTGGTCACATGATGCTCCCGGAGAAAATCTTGGGTAAAGTACAGAGGTAGCCATTATTCCAATCGCTTCTACTGAGAAACCAATTGTCCCGGTGGATATATTATCGAATAGATATTTGAAAAACAGCTTGAGGAATGATTCTAAACAACGTTTGTCATGTTTCTGTCGATATTATGGAGCATAATTTGGAATTTTTTTCGGCGTTGTCGTGACCGCAATTTCCGGTCGATTTCTCAGACAAACGTGAAGAACAAACGGAGCTATTTCGCCTACAAAAATAATATTTGGCTATCTACCTGGGAGTCTCGTGAGTGAAAACATCCAAAGGTCATCAAAGGTAAACGATTTCATTTGATTGCTTTTCTGATTTTCATGACAAGGTTGCCTGCTGCTAGCAAGGCATAATGCTATGCTAGGCTATCGATAAACTTACACAAATGCTTGTCGAGCTTTGGCTGTAAAGCATATTTTGAAAATCTGAGATGACAGGGTGATTAACAAAAGGCTAAGCTGTGTTCCAATATATTTCACTTGTGATTTTCATGAATAGGAATATTTATGTCTGTTGCGTTATGCTAATTAGTGTCAGATGATGACAACGGTCCCGTTCACGGGATGGGGTGTCACTAGAAATTAATCTACCCATCGTGTCCGATTTTTAAAATGTTTTACAGCGAAAACACAACATATATTTATGTTATAGATGACCACCAAATTCAAAAACACACAGCGATTTTTCACAGTCACAAAAGCATAAATATAGATAAAATGAATCACTAACCTTTGATTATCTCCATCAGATGACACTCATAGGACATCATGTTATACATGCATTGTGTGTTTTGTTCGATAATGTGCATATATATATATAAAAAATCCCAGTTTACATTGGCGCGTTACTTGTAGTAATGTTTTGATTCCAAAACATCCAGTGATTTTGCAGAAATACTCACAATAAACATTGTTAAAAGATGCAAGTGTTATTCACAGAATTAAAGATAAACGTATCCTCTATGCAACCGCTGTGTCAGATTTCCCAAAAAACTTTACGGAAAAATAATAATCTGAGATTGGCGCTCAGATCCCAAAGAAATAGCCGCCATTTTGGCGTCAACAGAAGCTACGAAAAACACTATAAATATTCAATTACCTTTGAATATCTTCATCAGAAGGCAGTTCCAGGAATCCCAGTTCGACAATAAAATGACTGATTTGTTCCATAAAGTTCCAAAAAGCCCATAATTTAGCCACTTGTTGTTAGCTTGTTCAGCCCAGCATTCCATCCTCAAAAAGCACGATCAATTCCTCCAGACAAAAACTCAAAAAGTTCCATTACAGGTCATAGAAACAAGTCAAATGATGTTTTGAACATTAATCAGCAATAAGGTTCCAACCGGAGAATTTCATTGCCTGAAGAAACGCATTGGAACGCAAGAACAATCTCTTGTGACCGCGCGCAATGAGACCGAGGCTTTCTGCCAGACCACCCACTCAAAGAGCTATTATGAGCCCCACCTTTATAGTAGAATCATACACCCAGAATCTAAAGACTGTGACATCTTGTGGAAGCCCTAGAAAGTGCATGCTCATCCATATCTAAGATGGACATCAAATGGTACCGTTTTCTAAATTGAGTTCTCACTTCCTGTTTGGATTTCTTCTCAGGTTTTTGTCTGCCATATGAGTTCTGTTATACTCACAGACATAATTCAAACAGTTTTAGAAACTTCAGAGTGGTTTCTATCCACCAGTAATAATAATAATATGCATATATTCCCATCTGGGAAAGAGTAGGAGGCAGTTTACTCTGGGCACTCCTTTCATCCAAAAGTGAAAATGCTGCCCCCTAGCCCCAACAGGTTTTAAGTGCTGTGACACACCTGAGCCAAAGAGTGAGGCACAGAGAAGAAACGTAGAGAAAGAGACTTGACATTTTTATACATTGTGAGAACCCAATGTTCTACTACTGTAAAGCTGGTGTATTTGCAGGAAAGAGACTATGAACGATGTTGGGAGAGATAATTTAGGCTTCTGCAAAAGTTTTTATTTTTATTTTTTTAATCTTAAAATAATCTCTCTATATCATTGGCAGTCGGTCGTGTTTAAGATAAGAGAGGCAATATTTTTGTGCATGGCCTTATTTGTATTACGGCACATTTGATGACTGTCATTCATATTACATTCACCCAGCACAATGTAACATTGATATGTTTAGGCTACTACATGATACTCAAATTTTCCCTATACCCATCAATAGGTTGCTACAAGCTAGCCTATGAATGAAAGTTTACAGTGTAGATGCACAGGTCGAGAGAATAATTTGAGTAATCAAGGTGACAGAGACTGACACATTCAATACCGCTGTGCACCCTCTTGCCTGCATATAGCTAATCTAGAGTGTACTCATTAGTCCAAAAGCTGCAAACAAGAGTTTCTATTGGACAGATGTAGGTATGTTTATCCCTGTTTCATTTGTTTTTACGTTTCATTTTTGTATTTTTTTTAACAGTCGGCGGAATTAATACACCCCTGGTCACACACGAAAACAATTCACTTTCATAGCAGCCACATACAAAGCATGATCACTTTTCTCGTTGTATAATTCCTTCTTGCAACTACACGCTCACCTCCTCTCGCTTGTGGAGTTCAGTGCACAACACATTAGCTGTCTGTGACTAGCCGAAAAAACCTTTCCAAGCCAAACCTTCATATCACAACAGCTAACCACTACACACAGCCTACATCATTGTCATCATATTTGCTAACATCAACATAGCTACTAGAACTAACATATTATTAAGTCCGCTACAATCCTGCAGTTGCACCGGCGTGCCCAGGTGACTTGGAAGAGTTCAGGTGTTGGATAGCCATAGCCAGCTAACTAACACAGCATCGCTCTCTGTTTGAGTCAGGTGTTTCAGTAAGCTAAACTAGCTAGCTGCATTCACTAGCTAAGTAAGTGAAAGTACTAGATTAGTACTAGATTAATTATCTGATCCCTTGATTGGGTGGACAACATGTCAGTTCATGCAACAAGAGCTCTGATAGGTTGGAGTATTTACTGTGTAAGTTTATGGCAGGGGGTGAGAACGATGAGCCTCCTAGGTTTTGTATTGAAGTCAATGTACGCAGAGGAAGATGGAAACTAGCTGCTACCCTACAGAGTGCTGTTGAGGCTACTGTAGACCTTAATTTAAAATCAGTGTGTTTTAATCAATTATTTGGTGACGTGAGTATAGTTAGCATAGCTTTCTCGAAAAAGGTTCACTTTTGTAGTGTTTCACTATTTGTGAAACACTATGGTCCTCCCCTTCCTCCTCTGAGGAGCCTCCACTTCTCTGTATAGCAATCATCATGACTGTACATAACCTTCTTTTATTCTGTCCTTCCCCTCTTTCTCCTTTTCATCGTAATGGTGTTTCAAGCTGCAGGGCACACATCCGGGGCAGAGAGAAGCAAGGGCAAAGTGTTGTATGATGGTGCCCAACTCTAGGGCAAAGACACATTCGGTCCAACAGCCATCGTTTGTTATCTCCTTTAGCTATGTTTGGACAAATCCTTCAGAGACTGGAATAAAGACATAATGTAGGCAAGCAGGCAGCATTTGAAACAACTCATGTTTATGTGTGTGTTTGTGGGTGGTTGACTTTTACACCGGACAGAAATATGAACGCAACATGCAACAATTTTACTGAGTTACAGTTCATATAAGGAAATCAGTCTAAATAACCCAATTGAAAACGTGTAATTTGAATTGAAGAGGGCAGTCCATAACCACATTCTTATGGAGAATTGTCACAGTTAAAAAACATGAGCTGGCACACCCAGAAAAAATAGTTTGTGTTGAGCTGCTGACTAATGGTGAATAAACTATCAAAAAAAAAAGTCGCACTGTCCATGTACAAACTCTCAGCAATTTAATGGGTATTAACCAACGCTTCGGCATCAATGTGCACAGTTAGAATAGAAAGAATGGATACATCGTTAGAATGTATCATCGTTAGGATGGATACATCAGAGGTGTACCACACGGTGGTGAGAGGGAAATGTTCTTCCCTTTCATCTTGGTCAATTTTCCTAGACTACTTCCCAATACCCAGTTGCAGACTGAGATAGTTTGGTCTGATATTCACCTTTTTTACTCGTCAAGAGTTTCAAAGGGTCCATTTTCTGGTCTTGTACTTTTAACCATTTCCAGGTGTGTAACCACCTCTCCACGCTGTCTGGTCTGTATGTGTCACATCCTCTTAGTATTTTGTGTTTTCTTTATTATTTTAGCCAGGCCAGGGTGTGACTTGGGTTTTTTGTAGGTATTGGGATTGTGAATTAGTAGGGTTATCTAGAAAAGTCTATGGTTGCCTGAAGTGGTTCTCAATCAGAGGCAGGTGTTTATCATTGTCTCTGATTGGGAACCATATTTAGGTATCCATATTCTTGGAGTGTTTTGTGGGTGATTGTTCCTGTCTCTGTGTTAGTTTGCACCAGATAGGCTGTTTAGGTTTTCACGGTACGTTTGTTGTTTTGTATTGTTCGTGTTTATTCGTTTTATTAAACATGTATCAAAATTACCACGCTGCATTTTGGTCCGCCTCTCCTTCGACGGAAGAAAACCGTAACAGTATGTTACTTATTCATCGAGTCCTTTTAAGCACTCTGGTTGGAAAGGCGGTTCCATCACACTCACACCACTCTACTGACCTCATTAGGGGTGTGGCTTAGTCACTGGCACAAGTTTGCATGAAATGCAATTTCTCATTTAGAAGAATAAAATCGCATTTACATATTTTCAAAAATAGTTTCATATTTAATCATATACATTTTACAGCATGTACATGTAAATCTGACATATACAGTGTGAAAGCTCATAAAGTTACAATGTTTCCGTTTATTGACATCACAATATATACACATACACTTTCCGTATTCATTCTGTCATAATTCCCAACATTTGGATATTGAAATATATTGTCCCAATGTTCGTTGTTTGATTTTTGACGTTTTGGCTATGTCTCTCTCTGTTGTAACAAAGGGATTTTTAACTTCTCCATACTGCAGGGGCCAGAGAGAGAACATTTAAGACCCCGTATTTAAGTCATAAAACCGGCCTAACTTCCCCTGTCCTCTGGGTTTTTCGCTATCTGTTGTCCTGTGATCCTCACCAAGGAGAGAGAGTCATGACCAAAAAAGCAATTATATTAGTATAAAACAATATCATAAAAAAACGTTTTGCATATATAGTTGAAGTTGGAAGTTTACATACACCTTAGCCAAATACATTTCGATTCAGTTTTTCACAGTTGCTGACATTTAATCCTAGTAAAAATGCCCTATTTTTGGTCAGTTAGGATCACCACTTTATTTTAAGAATGTGAAATGTCAGAAAAATAGCAGAGAGAATGATTTATTTCAGCTTTCTTTCATCACATTCACATACACTCAATTAGTATTTGGTAGCATTGCCTTTAAATTGTTTAACTTGGGTCAAAAGTTTCAGGTAGCCTTCCACAAGCTTTCCACAATAAGTTGGGTGAATTGTGTCCCGTTCCTCCTGACAGGACTGGTGTAACTGAGTCAGGTTTGTAGGATGCCTTGCTCGCACACGCTTTTTCAGTTCTGCACAGAAAATGTATATGTGATTGAAGTCAGGGCTTTGTGATGGCCACACCAATACCTTGACATTGTTGTCATTAGGCCATTTTGCCACAACTTTGGAAGTATTCTTGGGTACATTGTCCATTTGGAAGACCCATTTGCGAACCAAGCTTTAAGTTCACTGATGTCTTGAGATTTTGTTTCAAAATGTACACATAATTTTCCTCCCTCACAATGCCATTTATTGTGTGAAGTGCACCAGTCCTCCTGCAGCAAAGCACCCCCAAAACATGATGCTGCCATCCACGTGCTTCACGGTTGTGATGGTGTTCTTCAGCTTGCAAGCTTCCCCCTTTTTCCTTCAAATATAACGATGGTCATTATGGCCAAACAGTTCTATTTTTGTTTCATCAGACCAGAGGAAATTTCTCCAAAAAGTATGATCTTTGTCCCCATGTGCAGTTGCAAACCATAGTCCGGATTTTTTATGGCGGTTTTGGAGCAGTGGTTTCTTCCTAGCAGAGCGGCCTTTCAGGTTATGTCGATATAGGACTAATTTTACTGTCGATATAGATACTTTTGTACCTGTTTCCTCCAGCATCTTCACAGGCTGTTCTGGGATTGATTTGCACTTTTCGCACCAAAGTACGTTCAACTCTAGGAGACAGAACACGTCTCTTTCCTGAGCGGTATGACAGCTGCGTGGTCCCATGGTGTTTATACTTGCGTACTATTGTTTGTACAGATGAACGTGGTACCTTCAGGCGTTTGGAAATTGCTCCCAAGGATGAACCAGACTTGTGGAGGTCTACAATTTTTTTTCTGAGGTCTTGACTGATTTCTTTTGATTTTCCCATGATGTCAAGCAAATAGGCACTGAGTTTTAAGGTAGGCCTTGAAATACATGCACAGGTACACCTCCAATTGACTCAAACGATGTCAATTAGTCTGTCAGAAGCTTCTAAAGCCATGACATAATTTTCTGGATTTTTCCAAGCTGTTTTAAGGCACAGTTAACTTAGTGTATGTAAACTTCTGACCCACTGGAATTGTGATACAGTGAATTATAGGTGAAATAATCTGTCTGTAAACAATTGTTGGAACAATTAGTAGATGCCCTAACCGACTTGCCAAAATTATAGTTTGTTAAAAAGAAATAGGTGGAGTGGTTAAAAAAGTAGTTTTCATGACTCCAAAATAAATGTATGTAACCATCCGACTTCAACTGTAACATAGCTCAGTATTAGCTATTTTATACAGTCGTTTTTGCTCATATTTATCAAGTGACAATTTTGAACCTGACTATATAAACTGTATTTCTGACTCCCTCTCCATCGCTCTCCTTTGATCATCCGATGCATTACTTTCACTTGTCTCTCCACTCCCTCACTCACCCTCTCACCCCCTTCTCCCCACTCTCTTTGCCAGGTCATCATGTGGTTTCCCCCTCAGATCGGATGCCTCTCTCTGCTCACTTTCAATCTGAATTTGTGTGTATATTTGGCTGAGGAGCCACAGTATTTAGAGGCTCCAGCGTGGAGAGACTGCAGTAGGGAGAGGCTGCAATGTGTAGAGGCTGCAGCGTAGAAGGTGCAGTGGGGAGAGACTGCAGCGTAAAAAGGCTGCAGTGTGGAGAGAAAGGATGCAGTGTGGAGTGGGTGCATTGGGCCTAATTGACCCTTAGCTAAGCCCCACCCAGAGTTTGGGGAAACAAATCGCAGGGTTCCAATAGATAGCAACTATTGTTCAGTCCAACACCTTGGACAAGCTCACGTTTTAAATGTATGGAAGCCATTGAGGGTATTGCAAAAACGGAGCTTTTTCATCCCAAAACAAATAGTTTAAATGGCTAAATAATTTAACAGTGCACCAGGGGTACTTGTTACTGTGATTACTGAAATGCAGAGCATGTTGGAGTGTTTTTTGAATCTAAAATTATACTTTTGTTACATTGTTTGCCAGCTCAGCTGGTTATCTAGCTCCCAGTCAGTGTCAACCACCCAATATTGCTAATGCAAGCTAAGCAGCCTTTTAATATAACTTGTATTTTCTAATAATATGTTAGCTAGCTAAGTTAGCCATGTTATAAGTAGAACTCTCATCTGCTGTCAACATCAGGATACGATTTGAGAGCACTAGTTAGATCCAAAAGTGGATAGAAACTTTAGCTACATGCTGACGGTGAAGGTACATTCATTCCGAGCCCTCCAGCAGTGGCTAGCCACAATATAACCTTCAATGACAGTCCACCACAACATACCTGAGAGTCTGCTGATTAGCAAGAAGTAGTCTGTTTAATTCCGTTGTTTATTAAAAACACAGTTTGAGATCATTGTGAGGTCATTTCATCAGTGGTTTGTATGGGGAAATGAGCTTCCTGGCAAAATGTTGACCGAGGTTGCAACAGTAACCGTGGAAAGGGGATGAGGTGAGAGGGAGGGAGGTAGAAAAGGGGGAGGGGGGAATTTGAGGACACTCGTCGAGTCATTGTGCAACAGGAAACTTCACAAAGGTCCCAGGGTTAAAGATGGGGGGATAAAAACACTGCAGGGACGAAGAGAGCAGGTGATGGAAAGAGAAGTCTTCTGGCAAAAAACCTGACACCTCTCTACAGGTTTCCTATCTCACCAATAACAATTAGGCAGTAATTGTTTGGGTAATTATGATTAAATATTTGGTGCGGCACCAGCGAACCACTCTCTTGTAGGTTTTGTATCTTCATTTCCAAACCTGCCAATGGTAGAAGAGGAGATGGGGTTGGAGACTACCACTACTACACATTTGTGCTATATACAATGTAGATACACACACAGATCCATCACCATCCCAGCCATGGTCCTCAATTTGTAACCAGAGCTCTGATGTTGATATTCCTGCAGCTTTGCGCTTATCAAGTTTACCTGTGCTAATTCTGACTTAATTAGGGACAGCATGCCCAAGTGTACAAAGACAGGGGAAGAGAAGGGCATATCGAGTGGAGATACAAATTCCTCTGTGTGAGAGGGAGAAGCTCACAGCTAAATGTCTTGTCAGTGTAACGCTCGTCTGAAGGAGAGGACCAAAGCGTGGTACATGTTCATTATTATTTATTCAAACTGAACACTGAAACAAAGTAGAACGAAACAAAACAGTTCTGTCTGGTGAAAACAGCTACCCACAAACCCAGGTGGGGAAAAGGCTACCTAAGTATGATTCTCAATCAGAGGCAACGATAGACAACTGCCTCTGATTGAGAACCACACTCGGCCAAACACATAGAAAACATAGAAATAAAGAAACTAGACTGCCTAACCAAAATAGAGAATAAAAGGCTCTCTATGGGCAGGGCGTGACAGTCAGGTTGTTTTTATAGAAATCTTGTTTCCCATTGACCTTTGTGAGGGCAGTAACAAGGTGAGCACAATTATTTTTTTATTTTTTTATTTAACCAGGCAAGTCAGTTAAGAACAAATTCTTATTTTCAATGACTGCCTAGGAACCGTGGGTTAACTGCCTGTTCAGGGGCAGAATGACAGATTTGTACCTTGTCAGCTCGGGGGTTTGAACTTGCAACCTTCCGGTTACAAGACCAAACGCTCTAACAACTAGGCTACCCTGCCGCCCAATAAATAGGCCTAGAACATAATATTCTCTGGTGAGTGATTATGACCCATTCGTTTGATTGCCGAAATAATGACAGTTATGTACATTACTTCTATTGAGCTGTTTTTTCCAACTGAATTATTTCATATTAAACATTTATTAGCTGTAACATAATCAATAGCCATATTCAAATCAATTACCTACTGGGACATAGACATAATTAGATGGCTTTTTTGATTTGACATTGATACGACAGCCTCATTTTCGAGTATGTTCAGTATCACAACATTCAGCCAATACAGTGGAGACTGTTTGCTAGAAAACGACAGGATGCAACCTTATAACTCACTGTCTCACTGTGTCCCTATAGCTGATAGGTTCAGGTGTGGAATATTCCTGCTGTTTTTGTGTAGGTTTCCTCCCTTCGCTTTCGGCTTCCTTCTTTTCTTGCACTCTCTCCACTCCTCCGGCTGTTCATTTGGGCTCCTTGTTGCTAGGAAACCCCTGTCTTAAGAACTTCCTGGAAGAGTTTTGAATGTAAAACGATGCCCCAAGACAAAAAGCCACAGGATCCAGAAAAGTCAGAGAAAACGGAGGAAAGAAAGAAAGGGTGACAGAGAAAGAGAGAAAGGGAACAGTCTATACCTGGCCTGTGTCTGGTTCTCTTTGTGTCCATTTAAAAAAGGAACGTGTTATTAATTAACAGTGATAATGCTTCTTCACCAAAGTTTGAATTACATTTCGCTACACCTGCAATTACATCTGCTTAATATGTGTATTCGACCAATAACATTTGATTTTACTTTGATTGCAATGCTAAGAGGGTATTTTAATGGAAGATCTCGTTCATACCAAGATCCTCTATAGGGTAATACTTGTTGTTTTATATTGTTCCAATATAAAGTATAAGCTGATTCTCACCTAGTTATCTTCTTTGGCATAGGGGGCAGCATTTTCACTTTTGGATGAATAGCGTGCCCAGAGTAAACTGCCTCCTACTCAGTCATATTAGATATTACATATTAGTATTCGTATTGGATAGAAAACACTCCGAAGTTTCTAAAACTGTTTGAATGATGTCTGTGAGTATAACATAACTCATATGGCAGGCAAAAACCTGAGAAGAAATCCAAACAGTAAGGAAATCTGAGGTTTGTAGTTTTTGAACTCAGCCCCTATCGAATACACAGTGGGATATGGGTAATTTTAATCACTTCCTAAGGCTTCCACTAGATGTCAACCATCTTTAGAATGTTGTTTCAGGCTTCTACTATGAAGGGGGGCCGAATGAGAGCTGATTGAGTCAGAGGTCTGGCAGCAGCCTCGATCTCAGTCACACGCATTCACATGAGAGGTATCTCCCGTTCCTTTGCTTTTCTACAGACAATGAAATTCTACGGTTGGAATATTATTAAACATTTATGATAAAAGCATCCTAAAGACTGATTCTATACTTAGTTTGACAAGTTTCTACGACCTGTAATATAACTTTTTGAACTTTTGGTCCGACTTTCGGCTTTTCTGATTTTCGTGACCAAGTTACTTGATGCTAGGTGTACATAATGTTTTGTCGAGCGATCGATAAACTTACACAAACGCTTTGATTGCTTTCGCTGTAAAGGATATTTTCAAAAACTGACACGACAGATGGATTAATAAAAGGCTAAACTGTGTTTTGCTATATTGCACTCGTGATTTCATGACTATGAATATTTTTAGTAATATTATTTGTATGTGGCGCTATGCAATTCAGCGGTTGTTGATGACAATTATCCCGTTAACTTCTTATGGCTGCCATCCCGTTAAGGAGAAGTGTATCTAAAGTTCCATGCAAAACACTTGAATTTTCATCAACATTTATAATGAGTGTTTCTGTGAATTGATGTGGCTCTCTGCAAAATCACAGCATGTTTTTGAACTACTGAACATAACATACCAATGTAAAATGAGATATTTGGATATAAATATGCACTTTATCGAACAAAACATACATGTATTGTGTAACATGAAGTCCTCTGAGTGTCATAAGATGAAGATCATCAAAGGTTAGTAATTCATTTTATCTCTATTTGTGCTTTTTGTGACTCCACTCTTTGGCTGGAAAAATGGCTGGGTTTTTCTGTGACTTGGTGGTGACCTAACATAATCGTTTGTGGAGCTTTCGCTGTAAAGCATTTTTTAAATCAGACACTGTGGCTGGATTAACGATAATTTTATCTTTAAAATTGTGCCTAATACTTGTATGTTTGAGAAATTTGATTTATGAGATTTCTGCTGATTTGTATTTGGTGACCTGCAATTTCATTGGCTGTTGGAGAGAGGTTCCCCTAGCGGAATGGGCTTAGACAGTCCTAGACAGGTTATAAGATGGATTCTTTTTTAAGGTGTGTAGCATACTGTATATCAGAATTTTTCAAGGTTATTACAAACTCAAAGTTATGTAAACATATGTTAATGTATTTCTTCAATCTCTATTTTGACAGACAGCCATACACACACTGTGGCTGGAGTTACCGGATGTGTGTTTCATTGACATATGTCAGAATCATTTGACACTACCTCATAGATGTCCTTGCAGAAGATGACCAACCTTTGATTCATAGCCCGACTCACCAGCATCCATTGTGATGCTCCATTTCATTATTGAGTATTTGTTAGGCCATTCTCCAGTATGGACAAACACATTTGGTCTGCTCTATAACATTCATACACACAAATGGCTACACACACGGCTACACACACACACTGGCTGTGTACAAATACCCATACTTGCATCCTTAATAGAAGGCCGTTTGTGTATGCGAAAAGATAAAGTTTAATAGTATGTGAAATTTCAAAATTCAAGTATACTTTAAATGCCCGGATGTCATACTAGTTTCGGCTTTGACAACAGCTGATCAATTAAATATGGGGATGCGCTAACAAAATCAGCAAATAGCAGGAAACAACATAATCGCTCAAGACTCATTCTCATATAAAAATAGTATGCTTTAAATCAAGTATGTTTTAAATGCCCAGAAGTTCTACTCATTTCAGCTTTTCATGTAGTGGAATCCAAGATGGCGTAGCAGTCAGACGTCTTGTCTTGTCGTGTCGTGTCCCTGGTATATATCGTTTTTTTAACATATTTTTCTTTGCATATCTTTTAAAACATTTTGCTAAACCTCAACATCTAAATACTCTACTGCAACCCGCCTCACCCAATGTAGCGTGGATCTGCTTTTTTTTCTAAAGTATTTATATTTACTTCGGATCCGGAACCCCTCAACTGAAGCTAGCCAGCTAACTACCAGCTACCAGTCAGCAAACCATTGCCAGCAGTCATCAGCTAACCTTTAGCTCGGAAAGCTCTCGCCAGTTCGAACAACGCGACTCTAACCAGAGCATAACGGACCTATTATTTTTATCCCCGGATTCCCACCGCAAACGGAACATTTTCATCTGGATCTTCACAACTAGCTAACTAGCTAACCGCAACCCCGGATGACTACTCCTGGCTAGTGTTACCATCCAGACTTAACCCCATCGCGACGTCCCCCATAGGCTAACTTTCTAGCCCTTGCTATCTGCTTGCTTGCTAATTCGGCCTGCTAACTGCTAGCTTGTTTAGCCCTGGTCTGCTAACTGCTAGCTTGTTTAACCCCCGGCCTGCTAACTGTTAGCTTGTTAGCACAGGCCTGCTAACTGTCTGAATCGCCGCGTCCCCAGCCAGCCCAACCACTCACTGGACCCATATTTACTTTCAATCTCTTTTCTATTTTTAATTCGATTATACCTTCCGGTAACCTGCCTCACCCAATGTGATACGGAATCGCTATTTTTAATTTTTAGAACACATTCAAGAACCTCCAGAAGCTAACCAGCTACAAGCTATTTAGTCATTGTTAGCCACTGCTAGTGGCTTTTACCTTCTGCACAGCCAGACAGTTTTTTTTAGCCTGGATAATACTTGCCAGTCTAGCTTCCCTGTCCCATCCATCGCTGGCCCCTGCCCCCTGGACACTGTGATCACTTGGCTACATAGCTGATGCCTGCTGGACTGTCTATTAATCACGGTACTCCATTCTGTTTGTTTTATCTGTCGGCCCCAGCCGCACTCAGGCTCTGTGTGTAGTTAATCCGACCCTCTCTGCCCAGTCAACGCCATTTTACCTGTTGTTGTTGTGCTAGCTGATTAGCTGTTGTCTCACCTACTGTTTTAGCTAGCTCTCCCAATCAACACCTGTGATTACTGTATGCCTCGCTGTATGTCTCTCTCAAATGTCAATATGCCTTGTATACTGTTGTTCAGGTTAGTTATCATTGTTTTAGTTTACAATGGAGCACCTAGTTCCACTCTTCATACCCCTGATACCTCCTTTGTCCAACCTCCCACACATGCGGTGACCTCACCCATTACAACCAGCATGTCCAGAGATACAACCTCTCTTATCATCACCCAGTGCCTGGGCTTACCTCCGCTGTACCCGCACCCCACCATACCCCTGTCTGATCATTATGCCCTGAATATATTCTACCATGCCCAGAAATCTGCTCCTTTTATTCTTTGTCCCCAACACTCTAGGCGACCAGTTTTGATAGCCTTTATCCGCACCCTCATACTACTCCTCCTCTGTTCCGCAGGTGATGTGGAGGTAAACCCAGGCCCTGCATGTCCCCAGGCACCCTCATTTGTTGACTTCTGTGATCGAAAAAGCCTTGGTTTCATGCATGTCAACATCAGAAGCCTCCTCCCTAAGTTTGTTTTACTCACTGCTTTAGCACACTCTGCTAACCCTGATGTCCTTGCCGTGTCTGAATCCTGACTCAGGAAGGCCACCAAAAATTCTGAGATTTCCATACCCAACTATAACATTTTCTGTCAAGATAGAACTGCCAAAGGGGGAGGAGTTGCAGTCTACTGCAGAGATATCCTGCAAAGTAATGTCATACTTTCCAGGTCCATACCCAAACAGTTCGAACTACTAATTTTAAAAATTACTCTCTCCAGAAATAAGTCTCTCACTGTTGCCGCCTGCTACCGACCCCCTCAGCTCCCAGCTGTGCCCTGGACACCATTTGTGAATTGATCGCCCCCCATCTAGCTTCAGAGTTTGTTCTGTTAGGTGACCTAAACTGGGATATGCTTAACACCCCGGCAGTCCTACAATCTAAGCTAGATGCCCTCAATCTCACACAAATCATCAAGGAACCCACCAGGTACAACCCTAAATCTCTAAACAAGGGCACCTTCATAGACGTCATCCTGACCAACTGGCCCTCCAAATACACCTCCGCTGTCTTCAACCAGGATCTGAGCGATCACTGCCTACGGATCCGCAGTCAACCGACCACCCCTCATCACTGTCAAACGCTCCCTAAAACACTTCTGTGAGCAGGCCTTTCTAATCGACCTGGCCCGGGTATCCTGGAAGGATCCTCATCCCGTCAGTTGAGGATACCTGGTCATTCTTTAAAAGTAACTTCCTCACCATTTTAGATAAGCATGCTCCGTTCAAAAAATGCAGAACTAAGAACAGATATAGCCCTTGGTTCACTCCAGACCTGACTGCCCTCGACCAGCACAAAAACATCCTGTGGCGGACTGCAATAGCATCAAATAGTCCCCGCGATATGCAACTGTTCAGGGAAGTCAGGAACCAATACACGCAGTCAGTCAGGAAAGCAAAGGCCAGCTTCTTCAGGCAGAAATTTGCATCCTGTAGCTCTAACTCCAAAAAGTTCTGGGACACTGAAGTCCATGGAGAACAAGAGCACCTTCTCCCAGCTGCCCACTGCACTGAGGCTAGGTAACACGGTCACCACCGATAAATCCTCATGGATTTATGGATTTTCATCGACAACTTCAACAAGCATTTCTCAACGGCTGGCCATTCCTTCCTCCTGGCTACTCCAACCTCGGCCAACAGCCCCGCCCCCCCCCCCCTCCCGCAGCTACTCGCCCAAGCCTCTCCAGGTTCTCCTTTACCCAAATCCAGATAGCAGATGTTCTGAAAGAGCTGCAAAACCTGGACCCGTACAAATCAGCTGGGCTTGACAATCTGGACCCTCTATTTCTGAAACTATCCGCCGCCATTGTCGCAACCCCTATTACCGGCCTGTTCAACCTCTTTCATATCGTCTGAGATCCCCAAGGATTGGAAAGCTGCCGCAGTCATTCCCCTCTTCAAAGGGGGAGACACCCTGGACCCAAACTGTTACAGACCTATATCCATCCTGCCCTGCCTATCTAAGGTCTTCGAAAGCCAAGTCAACAAACGGGTCACTGACCATCTCGAATCCCACCGTACCTTCTCCGCTGTGCAATCTGGTTTCCGAGCCGGTGACGGGTGCACCTCAGCCACGCTCAAGGTACTAAACGATATCATAACCGCCATCGATAAAAGACCGTACTGTGCCGCCGTCTTCATCGACCTTGCCAAGGCTTTCGACTCTGTCAATCACCATATTCTTATCGGCAGACTCAGTAGCCTCGGTTTTTCTGAAGACTGCTTTGCCTGGTTCACCAACTACTTTGCAGACAGAGTTCAGTGTGTCAAATCGGAGGGCATGCTGTCCGGTCCTCTGGCAGTCTCTATGGGGGTGCCACAGGGTTTAATTCTCGGGCCGACTCTTTTCTCTGTATATATCAATGATGTTGCTCTTGCTGCGGGCGATTCCATGATCCACCTCTATGCAGATGACACCATTCTGTATACTTCCGGCCCGTCCTTGGACTCTGTGCTATCTAACCTCCAAACAAGCTTCAACGCCATACAACACTCCTTCCGTGGCCTCCAACTGCTCTTAAACGCTAGTAAAACCAAATGCATGCTTTTCAACCGTTCGCTGCCTGCACCCGCACGCCCGACTAGCATCACCACCCTAGAGTATGTGGACATCTATAAGTACCTAGGTGTCTGGCTAGACTGTCAACTCTCCTTCCAGACTCATATCAAACATCTCCAATCTAAAATCAATCTAGAGTCGGCTTTTTATTCTGCAACAAAGCCTCCTTCACTCACGCCGCCAAACTTACCCTAGTAAAACTGACTATCCTACCGATCCTCAACTTCGGCGATGTCATCTACAATATAGCTTCCAACACTCTACTCAGCAAACTGGATGCAGTTTATCACAGTGCCATCCGTTTTGTTACTAAAACACCTTATACCACCCACCACTGCGACCTGTATGCTCTAGCGTGCTGGCCCTCGCTACATATTCGTCGCCAGATCCACTGGCTCCAGGTCATCTACAAGTCCATGCTAGGTAAAGCTCCGCCTTATCTCAGTTCACTGGTCACGATGGCAACACCCACCCGTAGCACGCGCTCCAGCAGGTGTATCTCACTGATCATCCCTAAAGCCAACACCTCATTTGGCCGCCTTTCGTTACAGTTCTCTGCTGCCTGTGACTGGCACGAATTGCAAAAATCACTGAAGTTGGAGACTTTAATCTCCCTCACCAACTTCAAACATCTGCTATCTGAGCAGCTAACCGATCGCTGCAGCTGTACATAGTCTATCGGTAAATAGCTCACCCAATTTGACCTACCTCATCCCCATACTGTTTTTATTTATTTACTTTTCTGCTCTTTTGCACACCAATATCTCTACCTGTACATGACCATCCGATCATTTATCACTCCAGTGTTAATCTGCAAAATTGTAATTATTCGCCTACCTCCTCATGCCTTTTGCACACAATGTATATAGACTCCCTTTTTTTCTACTGTGTTATTGACTTGTTAATTGTTTACTCCATGTGTAACTCTGTGTTGTCTGTTCACACTGCTATGCTTTATCTTGGCCAGGTCGCAGTTGCAAATGAGAACTTGTTCTCAATTAGCCTACCTGGTTAAATAAAGGTGAAATTATTTTTTCTTTTTTAAAGTTGAATTCGCTGGACACTTTTCGGGAATTTCACAGCCACAATACATTGGAAGAGGGGGGATGTGAGTCATGATAGCTCAATCTCTTGAAGTAAACAACAAAACAACTTGGAAAATGGAGAATAGCGAAGCTTCTGCGGTGGTGTTCAAATAGTAAGTAGTTCATCGTAACATTATATCTTTGAAAAACGATCTGTAGCTTGCTAGGCCTTTAACTAGCTAGCTACATGCTTCAGTAGGAAGATAAGTTATAACTGTTCGAACAGTAAAGTTAGCTACAGGGTTATTTGCTTGCTGTTGAGCGACAACTTCATATTTAGCCTAGCTAGCTAGCTACTAGACCAGGGCTTGTGTTCAAACTAATACAGGGTCTGATGACAATACCAAGCATTTAATTCAGTGGTGAAATGTTGCGACAAAAGGTTTTGAGTAAGTCGTGACTCATGTGGCCATAGTTAGCTCTCTTACGACTGCACTATACACTGCCACTAGCTATAGCTAACGTTAGTAATAATGTAGCTTAGCTACATTCCTATTTTACTCAGCAGTGCTGGTCCCAATAATTCCATTTTATTTTAGTTCTC
This sequence comes from Oncorhynchus nerka, assembly GCF_034236695.1. Taxonomy (NCBI): domain Eukaryota; kingdom Metazoa; phylum Chordata; class Actinopteri; order Salmoniformes; family Salmonidae; genus Oncorhynchus; species Oncorhynchus nerka. The sequence goes on from NC_088407.1 coordinate 37,306,809, forward strand.
CTGATTAGTCACACTGTTTTACTTGTGTAGAACTGATTGTAATGTTGATGCTATGTAATATTAGTTTCTACCTGAACGGTTATAGCCTGAATGGGTCTAGCTAGTTTTATTGCACATAATTATGATGAAAGTAATGGGAAGCAGCATTTTTTTACTATTTCGCCTTGGCACTCCAGCTTGATAAAGTAGGTGGCAGTCTAGCTAAGTTCACACAACTCTACTTTGCTCATGTTTTGGTTAATGTTATAGTTCTTATTTATGTCTATGATCTATGTGAAGGAGTATGAGTAGCAGCTGCCACCTGTATGGGTGAAAAAGAGGTGGAGAACCATAAGCAAAAATAAAGGGTATGCTAGTGTATCTTATCTTGGCATTCATTGCTGTACATGGGTAATAAACTTTCGCTTTTCTGAACAATTTCCCATCTATTTTCTATGCTTCACCGGCACATTCATGTAAGTGTGAAGATATACATTTTATAAAAGTGCAAGAACTCCAGAGAAATGTACTGCAATTGGCAATACCTTTTACTTGCATATTCTTTTGTATGTTTGATGCTGAAAGCTGTCCCCTTCCATATTTTTCAGGAGTTGAAAGCTCCTCCTTCCGTGCTGACTACGGTGGGGGGGATCTTTGAACTCCTGAACAACATGAAAAGGATAGCAGCCACAGCCTGGAAGTGATATACGGTGATGGATAAGGTGCTGCATGGGCTGCCACTCCATCACCCCACCGGTCATCATCTCCTCCTCTCCCTCCCAGAAGGGTCTAGATGTGGAGGCAGGAGAAAGAGGTGACTGCCAGAGGGGCACACCTTACGGACAATTTAAATGCCAAAAGTATGAAGAAGTTTTATATATTTTATTCATAGCTATAAAATGTATTCATTTTCTGCTGTTTTTGTTGGAGTAATTTTTTAAACCCAAAGTGGATTTTTGTTTTCTCATTAAAACGAGTGGTGCAGCGATCTAATGCACTGCATCACAATGATTGAGGCATCACTACAAACCTGGATTCAACTCCAGGCCGTGACCGGTAGAGACTGACCCATGAGACTGTAACTACCAATTGGATATCATGAAATTGGGGAGAAAAGGGGGGGAAGTTTATTGTTTTTAATAAACACCGATACATTTACTGTTGATGTGTTTTACATTCAGCACCTGAACATCTGTGCTATCTTGTTGCAGATGCATCGTAACAATTTGATAAGTTGAAAGAAAAAGAAACCTGCACACTGCTCTTGCTACTATCACTCATGTCAGCCTCTTGGCCTTTGTCAGAGCATTTTCATCTACTGAGCTAAATAAACCATATTTGGTATAATAACTTCTTATGGGCAGGGTGGACGGTAGCAGAGGCCGAAAATCAAACTACAGAATTATAAATATTTAACTTTCATAAAATCACAAGTGTAATATATCAAAATAAAGCTTAACTTCTTGTTAATTCAGCCGCTGTGTCAGATTTCAAAAAAAGCTTTACAGCGAAAGATTATCTGAGGACACATGAAAAACAGGTGCAGGTGCGACACGAAAGTCAGAAATAGCTATATAAAAAATGCCTTACCTTTGATAATCTTCTTCTGTTGTCACTCCAAAAGGTCCCACTTACAACACAAATGGTCCTTTGTTTGATAATATCCTCCTTTATATCCATAAAAACTCAGTTTAGCTGGAGCGCTTCAGTCAATAATCCACCCAGTTTCCCTCCAACAAAATGCATACAAAATGAATCCCAAACATTACTAATAAACTTTTCCAAACAAGTCAAACAACGTTTATAATCAAACCTTAGGTACCCTAATACGTAAATAAACGATCAAAATTAAGACGGAGAATTGTTATTGTCTTTATTGGAGAAAAATACCAAATAACGCGCTCTTTTACACGCGCTTGGAAACACTACAGCCAAAATGGGAGCCACATAGAAAAACTACTATTTCTGGCTCATTTTTCCAAAAACCAGCCTGAAACTCTTTCTAAAGACTGTTGATATTTAGTGGAAGTCCTAGGAACTGCAATCTGCGAGGACTTGGCCTTATAATAAAAGTGATAGCCATTGAAAATAGTGGTAGGCTGAATTTTTGGGGGAGGGGATGGTTTGTCCTTGGGGTTTCGCCTGCCGTATCAGTTCTGTTATACTCACATACATCATTTTAACAGTTTTAGTACATTTTGAGTGTTTTCTAACAAATTATATGCATATCCTATCTTCTGGGCCTGAGTAACAGGCAGTTTACTTTGGGAACACTTTTCATCCGGATGTCAAAATACCCCCTACCCAAGAGAGGATAATAATTGATAAAATTTCAATAGCGCTTTTCAAAGCAAAAAACAATCATGAGTAGCCTATCTATAGTTAGCTAGGTCAAGCAATAGAGGTCAAGTCTAAGTGCATGCATCCTATAAAGATGGAGAGGGACAGTTTATGGCTTGATCAGAAGAAGGTGGTCAGGGAGATGGTCAACGAAGATGGAGTCTGGTGATGATCTTGAAGAGGGCTACCCTGGGAACCAGCCTGAGGCTTGTAGCCACTGAACTTCTCCTTCACACGGTAAGACACCCACTTGGGTGGTGCCTCAGCAGCTCTGGACACCAGAAAGCTCACCACACAGTTCAGAGTAATAGCTAGCCAGTCATCCTCATTACCAGTCCTCATTCCTCTACTGGATCTCCCGTTCTTCTCAAGCTTCAGGTGACTCTTCAATTGATACAAGCATAGGCCTACATTACACTTAAATTTACTTCAAATTAGAGGTTGACACCGGAACAGGACGCAGGAATGGGAGTGAAGCTCTATAGTAATGTGTGGAGCATTTTATTTAAAAAAGCTGTGCAGGCCTAATATAGTTTACTTAATAAATATCAATAAAATGTAAATGGTAATTTCCCCCCTCCATCACTGTCGCGCCTCACCCCAGTTGTAGTCAGTCACTACCTCAGATGCACATGGAGACATACACAATTACACGTCCATATCCATGAATTCATCCGACTGGGTAAGTACAAAGGCTGCCTTCATTGCCAAAATCACGTAATGTGGGTGTTATCAGCTGTGTTCAGGCAACTGTGAGTGCTGAGCAACAGCCAAACGGAGCAGTTGCTATGGCTACTCACACGCAGAGCGGCTGTATCACATTAGTGGAAACCAACGTTGTCCTCTCGGCAAATCTGCCGGTTTAGACTATTGGATGGGTCTTTTCGTAGCAGGTTAGGAGAATTAACGTGACAGCTTAAGGTTAGAAAAAGGGTTATTTAAAATCTTAAAATTGGTCCCGACTTGACTCAAACATACCTAGCAACAACTAGGCCTGCCCTGAGAACAGTCTTGGTTTCCACTCAAGTGATGCTGCAGTAGTGATGAGACAGATGAGCATCTAACAGAGGAAGTTGTGTCTGATATTGGTTGTTCAATGTCTCCAATGTTATAAAAAGGATTAGACAATCAAGTGTGTTTTAATTGAGTGCTGTTCCAATACTTGTTGCTCCCACTTACATGTCCTATAATTTTCAGCTGTATTGAATTTTGGATTCTTCCAGCAATTTTGGAGTCTTCCAGCAATCGTCCTTTCCCTATATCCATGACACCACAATAAATGTGTCATCAAACCAACATTGAGGGGGAAGAAGACAGCAGAAGGAGGTGAAGAATGAAAAAGGAGAAGGGCTTTATAACAAATGACGACAGGGGCCACAAAGCACCAACCTACTCTGTATATACAAATTATGTGGACACCACTTGAAATGAGTGGATTTGGCTATTTCAGCCACACCCGTTGGTGACCGGTCTATAAAATCGAGGACACAGCCATACAATCTCCATGGCACTGTCATTGTCACGCCCTGGCCTTAGTTATCTTTGTTTTCTTTATTATTTTGGTTAGGCCAGGGTGTGACATGGGTGATTTATGTGTTTGGTCTTGTCTAGGTTTTTTTGTAGATTTATGGGGTTGTGTTCTTTTAGGTGTCTAGGTAAGTCTATGGTTGCCTGGATTGGTTCTCAATCAGAGGCAAGTGTTTTTCGTTGTCTCTGATTGGGAACCATATTTAGGCAGCCATATTCTTTGGGTATTTTGTAGGTGATTGTTTCTGTGTCTGTGTTTGTTTCACCACACAGGACTGTTTCGGTTTTCACGGTTCTTGTTTTGTAGTTGTGTTCATGTTGAGTTTTCCTATTAAAACCATAGACACTTACCACGCTGCGTTTTGGTCCGCCTCTCCTTCACAGGAAGAAAGCCGTGACAGTCATAGGATGCCACCTTTCCAACAAGTCAGTTCGTCAAATTTCTGCCCCGCTAGAGCTGCCTCGGTCAACTGTAATTGCTGTTATTTTGACGTGGAAACGTCTATGAGCAACAATGGCTCAGCAGTGAAGTGTTAGGCCACACAAGCTCACAGAACTGGACAGCCGAGTGCTGAAGCGCATAGTGCGTAAAAGTCGTCTGTCCTTCATTGCAACGCTAACTACTGAGTTCAAATTGCCTTCGTCGGGAGCTTCATGAAATGGGTTTCCACGGCTGAGCAGCCACTCACAAGCCTAAAATCACCATGTGCAAATCCAAACTTCGGCTGGAGTGGTGTGAAGCTCGCCCCCATTGGATTCTGGAGCAGTGGAAATCCGTTCTCTGGAGTGGTGAATGTGTGAGTGGTACAAGCTATGAGTGTACATGTGCACCTGTTCAAGGGTGGCGGCCTTGACAGTATCCATCAGTCGTGTAGGTCTTTTGGAACAGACTGATTTGTGACCTGTTGATGAAAGAATCACGCTTCACCATCTGGCTGTCCGACGGACGAATCTGGGTTTGGCGCAGGCCAGGAGAACGCTACCTGCCCGAATTCATAGTGCCAAATTGTAAAAATAACTTTAGTAGAGGAGGAATAATGGTCTGAGGCTGTTTTCCATGGTTTGGGCTTAGTTCCAATGAAGGGAAAACTTAACGCTACAGCATACAATGACATTCCAGACGATTCTGTGCTTCCAACTTTGTGGCAACAGTTTGTGGAATCCCCTTTCCTGTTTCAGCATGACAATGCTCCCATGCACAAAGTGAGGTCCATACAGAGATGGTTTATCGAGATCAGTGTGGAAGAATTTAACTGGCCTGCACAGATCCCTGACCTCGCAGAAAGTCCCTGCAGCTATGTTCCAACATCTAGTGGAAAGCCTTCCCAAAAGACTGGAGGCTGTTACAGCAGCAAAGGGAGGACTAACTCCATATTAATGCCCATGATTTTGGAATGTTCGACGAGATGGTGTCCACACTATTTTGGACATGGAGTGTACAATACAATAGTTTTTTCTTTGAAAAAAGGACAACGTTGAAGACAAGCCTCTAAACTAATCATCAGACATGGCACTCAAAAAGTCGGGCATTCATTTTCATTTTTTATTAATTTCCTCATTATCAATCTGACGGGTGTATTTAGATCATTGTCGTGCAGGAGAGATGTGCGTCTCCCTAATCATAATGCTTATCTTGAGTCTCCCTATTGGGGCATTAGCACATCTTGGAGGCTGAATCTCAGGCTCAAATTGAAAGATGATGAATACAAGACTATATTGAGCCTAGCAAAATAAGGCGGTCCCCAAATTAAAAACATGGTGGTAAAAAAAAAAAATATCTACATAAACTGGGATAGAGAAAATGTAAATGATCAGGGGAGTGAGAGAAGTGGGTGGGAGAGGGGGAAGAAGAGGGATGCTGTTGTTGTCAGAAGGAACACCCAGTATCAGCTCATGAGTCGAGTGGATTTGTCAGTCATGCAACATGCTCTATGTGTGTGCATATGTGGATTAGATTGATTGTCCGTTTGTATATTTGTGTATGCGTGCGTGCATGCTTGTGTGAGTGGTGCAAGCTATGAGTGTACATGTTCAAGGGTAGGGGCCTTGACAGTGTCCATTCTTCCTGTAGGTCTGTTGGAAGACTGATTTGTGAGCTGTCGATGACAGAGCCATCTTTCGGGCCTCTTAGTGCTGAGGCCCGAGAGCCATGCAGGGTGGAGGGAGACAGAAGAGGGAAGCAAGTGACTGACCCGATGCACAGTCTATCATTTTATCATAATTTTTTATCGTTCTCCACTACTCCACAAGATGAGGCATGCCTAGTCTTCCAGCTCTTCTGAGGTGTGATTTTGTGTGTGTCAGTTGGGTTGCGGTGGCAGTGGTGAGTGGGATGTGGGATGTCGACGTCACCAGCAAACCGCATCGCATTAGGATTCTGCCCTCGCCTTGTTCTGTCGGTGATGAGCGCTCCCACCAGCTTCATATGTCCTCAGGTTCACCACTCTCCACTATGTCTGGCATTTGCTATCCGAATTTGCGGAAGTGACACCAGCCAGGAAACAACGTTGCCTCCCTTATCCCTAACCCCGGCAACAAATCACAAACATAACACTGTCAAAAGTTTGACAGTCATATAAAGTGCATTCGGAAAGTATTCACACCCCTTGACTTTTCACACATTTGGATGTGTTACAGCATGAATTTAAAATGGATTACATTTAGATTTCTTTTGTCACTGGCCTACAGAAAAATGGCCATAACGTAAAATTGGACTTATGTTTTCCAAAATGTTTACAAGTCAATTAAAAATGAAAAGCTGAAATGTGACCGACCGGCTCAAATCGGTCTTATGTAGCAAAATTTGAAATTTTATTTTTTACATTGTATAAAAGTATAGACTCCGAGCTCCAAAATTGCACATCATACATTGCATTTTTGAGGAACAATGGGAAAGTAAACTTGTAAGCTCACTTTTGAGAAAATTGATTTTTAATGTTTTGTTAACTAGTGAAGATCTCTTCTTTGTATACACCCATTCAGCATCGTTCACATCCTCTTTAGCTTTAGCCCCACCCATCTCGTTTCACTCTCGGAGCATTCAGAATGCACACTTGATGATTTGTTCACCTCTGGATAACATGAAAACAGCCTAACCAGCGCTGCTGGCAACAATTTCGTTAAGCATTTTTGCTGACACCGGCCATATTCAATGGGTGTTGTGCGTACATAAATTCATCAGTTATTCTGCGCTCTGGCATACTCAGACAGAATTTTCGAACGCACCTGAAATGGTTACTTGCAAAGTGGAGTCTTTTCTTAAGACATCTAGCTAGGTAAACAAAGTGTAAGATCATACTGTACACATCACATAACGTTAGCTAGCGAGCCAGCCAGCTAACATTAGCTAGTTAACCTCTTGCTTCTACTTGGGACGCTTGCGTCCCAACTAGAGCTCTGGAAATGCAAATGCGCTACGCTAAATGCTAATAGTATTAGTTAAAACTCAAAAGTTCATTAAAATACACATGCAGGGTATCAAATTAAAGCTACACTCGTTGTGAATCCAGGCAACAAGTCAGATTTTTAAAATGCTTTTCGGCGACAGCATGAGAAGCTATTATCTGATAGCATGCACCAATACACTACAACACAAAAGCACAGCAGGGGACGTAAACAAAATAATTAGCATTTCGGCGTTACACAAACCGCACAATAAAATAGAAAACAGTCATTACCTTTCACCATCTTCTTTGTTGGCACTCCTAGATGTCCCATAAACACTATTGGGTCTTTATTTCGATTAAATCGGGCCATATAAAGCCAAGATATCGTTATATGTAGACTGTGTGATAAACGAAAAAAACAGCGATTTCACAACGTAACGTCATTTTTTAAAATTCAAAAAGTAGACGATAAACTTTCACAAAACACTTCGAAATACGTTTGTAATGCTACTTTAGGTATTAGTAAACGTTAATAAGCGATAAAAATCATCCTTAGGCGATGTAAAAATCATTAGCTGTCGTCTTGGAAAAAATTTCACGAGAGAGCTCTTCCGGAATGATCTGGGCGGAGACCGGAGGTAAGTGGTGCCCCTGTTTCGGTTCAACCAAGAATCAAAGATGATTCAATTCACAAGACTCTAGACAACATGGGGATGCTGTGGGAGTTGAATGCTCGGTCTTATCTAATTTGGCTCACTGTTAACAATTGCTGGAAGTGGCGCAAGGATATTTATTTCCATTTTCTGTGATCACGTTTTCCTGCGCTTTCCGATGTAACGCACGTTATGTTATAGCCACAGTCGTGATTTAACCAGTTTTAAAAACGTCCGAGGGTTTCCTATCCACACATTCTAACCATATGAACGTACTATATTCCTGGCATGAGTAGCAGGGCGCTGAAATGTTGCGCGATTTTTAACAAAATGTTCAAAAAAGTAGAGGGTCGACAACAATGAACATAGTACCATCTCATGATGTTACTACGCCTTGCATGAATCTGCTGGTAGTGGTAGCTAACCAAACATTAGGCTCTAACTAGCAAAGCAAACGGCTTTGGGATACGAACAATAACATCATACACGTAACGTTAGCTAGGGAGCCAGCCAGCTAATGTCAGCTAGCTAGCTAACAGTACACTTCAGCTTGAAAGGAAACAACTTTCTGTCAAAATCTGAAAAAGTAGCTAGCTAGACTATCTTACCCCTATACCCATCATGCATGATGGACAAGTCTCCCTGTCACGGATGCCATGGTTAGCCTTAGTTTGAAGGGCAACCTATTTAGCTATCACACTCTAATTCCACTCATTTCAAATCACGATCCTCCAGAAGCTTGAGATCAACACTTATGCAGCTCCACTACACGATACATAAAAAAGTTGTGTTCGACTGGATTACCAACACAGAATGATCAGCTCAGATAGACAGAAGCCTTCTACAGTACTTTACAAAAGTATTAATTTCCCATTTTTCCTATTTTGTTGCGTTACAACCTGTCATTTTAAATGGATTTTTATCTGGATTTCATGTAATGGATATGCACAAAATAGTCCAAACTTGTGAAATTTATAAAAATGACTTGTTTCCATAAATACTAAAAAAAAAAAAAAACAGAAAAGTGGTGCATGCATATGTATTCACCCCCTTTGCTATGACACCCATAAATACGATATATTTTTATGGCTTCAGGGGCAGTATTGAGTAGCTTGGATGAAAGGTGCCCTTATCAAACGGCCTGCTCCTCCTTTTTTTAAAATTTGCTCCATAATATCGACAGAAACACGGCAAACGTTGTTTAGGATCTATCCTCAAGGTGTTTTTAACATATATATTCGATATTATATCCCTCGAGGCAATTAGTTTCTCATAAGAAGCGATTGGAAAAATGGCTACCTCAGTATTTGGCGCAAGATTTTCTGTGGGAGACACCATGCTATATATGGTCCCTTACAGCCATTTGTCAATGGAAATGCATAAAAAGACGTCACAATGCTGTAGACACATTGGGGAATACGTGGAAAACGTAAGCTCATTCGTAGCTCATTCACAGCCATATAAGGAGTCATTGGCATGAGGCTGTTTCAAAAAATGCGGCACTTCCTGTTTGGATTTTTATCTGGGTTTCGCCTGTAACATCAGTTCTGTGGGACTCACAGACAATATCTTTGCAGTTTTGGAAACGTCAGTGTCTTCTTTCCAAAGCTGTCAATTATCTGCATAGTCGAGCATCTTTTCGTGACAAAATATCTAGTTTAAAACGGGAACGTTTTTCATCCCAAAATTAAAATAGCGCCCCCTAAATCCAAGAGGTTAAAGGCCAAGGTGAAACAAGATGCCTTTGGTCCAGACAGTGTGTCACAAAAGAGGTTGAGAGGGAGTGTACAATCAAATCAAACTTTATTTGTCACATACGCCGAATACAACAAGTGTAGACATTTCCCATTTTTCCTATTTTGTTGCGTTACAACCTGTCATTTAAATGGATTTTTATTTGGATTTCATGTAATGGATATGCACAAAATATAAAATGAAATTTATAAAAATGACTTGTTTCCAAAAATACTCAGAAAAGTGGTGCATGCATATATCTGTATTCACCCCCTTTGCTATGACACCCATAAATAAGATATATTTTTATGGCTGCAGGGGCAGTATTGAGTAGCTTGGATGAAAGGTGCCCTTATCAAACGGCCTGCTCCTCAGTCATCGTTGCTAATATTTGCATATTATTAGTAGTATTGGATAGGAAACTCTGAAGTTTCTAAAACTGTTAAAATTATGTCTGTGAGTATAACAGAACTCATATAGCAGGAAAAAAGCTGAGAAATTCCACTTCTTGTTTTTTTCTGAAGGTGGCAGATTTTCAACGAAGGTCTCATTGAAATTACAGCCAGATATGGATGAGTTTTCACTTCCTACGCCATCCACTAGATGTCAGCAGTCAATAGAACTTTGTCTGATGACTAATGTGAAGGGGGGTCGATTGACACAGGAAATAGTCACCACAGCCATGAGTGGACCATGCTTTCACCAGGCGCGTTCACAGATGAAGGACCTGCGTGCCATCGCTCATCTGAAGTCATTCTAATTCTCTGATTGGAACTTTATTCAAGATATATGTAAACAACATTCTAAAGATTGATTCAGTACATCGTTTGCCATGTTTCTACTGACTGTTACGGAACTTTTGGACATTTCGTCACATTATAGTGGACGCGCGTTGTGACTTTGAAATGATTTACCAAACGCGCTAACCAAAGTAGGTAATTGGACATAAATAACGGACATTTTGATCTCCATATATATATATATACACCTGTTCTGAAAGGCTCCAGAGTCTGCAACACCACTAAGCAAGTGGTACCATGAAGACCAAGGATCTCTCCAAACAACTCAGGGACAAAGTTGTGGAGAAGCACAAATCAGGTTTGGGTTATAAAAAAATATCAGAAACTTTGAACATTCCATGGAGCACCATTGAATCCATTAAAAAAAATGTAAATAATAGGGCACCACAAAAAACCTGCAAAGAGAGGGCCGTCCACCAAAACTCACAGACCAGGCAAGGAGAGCATTAATCAGAGGCAACAAAGAGACCAAAGATAACCCCGAAGGAGCTGGAAAGCTCCACAGCGGAGATTGGAGTATCTGTCCATAGGACCACTTTATGCCATACACTCCACAGAGCTGGGCTTTAAGGAAGAGTGGGCCAGAAAAAAAGCCTTAGCGTAAAGAAAAAAATTAAACAAACATGTTTGGAAGAAGGTAATCTGGTCAGATGAGACTAAAATGTAGCTTTTTGGCCTGGCAGAAATCCAACACCTCATCACCCCGAGACCCCATCCCCGCAGTGAAGCAAGGTGGTGGCAGCATCATGCTGTGGTGATATTTTTCATTGTCAGGGACTGGGAAACTGGTCAGAATTGAAGGAATGATGGATGCCGCTAAATATAGGGAAATTATTGTTGGAAACCTGTTTCAGTTTTCCAGAGATTTGAGACTTCCCAGTTCCCAGTCGAAGATTCACCTTCCAGCAGGACAATGAACCTAAGCATACGGCTAAAGCAATACTCGAGTGGTTTATTAAAGGGAGACGAAAATGCATTAAAGGCCAAGGTGAAACAAGATGCCTTTGGACAAGACAGTGTGTCACAAAAGAGGTTGAGAGGGAGTGTACAATCAAATCAAACTTTATTTGTCACATACGCCGAATACAACAAGTGTAGACATTACCGTGAAATGCTTACTTACAATCCCTTAACCAACAGTGCAGTTCAAGAAGAGTTGAAGTAAACGTAAGTAAAAAATAATAAAATGGAACACAATAAAAAAAATGAGGACATATACAGGGGTTACCGGTACCGAGTCAATGTGCTGGGGTATAGGTTAGTCGAGGTCATTTGTAAATGTAGGTAGGGGTGAAGTGACTATGTATAGATAATGAACAGCGAGTAGCAGCAGTGTACAAAACAAATGAAGTGGGGGGGTGTCAATGTAAATAGCTTCATGAGGTAGTCACCTGGAATGCTTTATATCGTAAAAATAACTTAATGAATGTCGTAGTCATGGAAATCTGATCATGTGGCAAGCTGTGTCGAATGACATTGAGTCGCTAAATACTGAATCTATGGTAACATTAGCTTACATTGCCTAGCTAGTCAGAATTAGCTAGCTAGTGGGCCTCCCGATTGGCGCAGCGGTATAATGCACTGCATCGCAGTGCCAGCTGCTTTACTACAACTACTACCCGCAAAAACTACCTGCAAAACACCAGTCTCAGCATTAACAGTGAAGAGGTGACAGCAGGATAATGGCCTTCTAGGCAGAGTTGCAAAGAAAAATTTCTCGGACTGGCCAATAAAAATAAAAGATTAAGATGGTCAAAAGAACATAGACACTGGACAAAGGAACTCTGCCTCTTCACTGTTGACGTTGAGACTGGTGTTTTGCCTGTACTATTTAATGAAGCGACCAGTTGAGGACTTGTGAGGCATCTGTTTCTCAAACTAGACACTCTAATGTACTTGTCCTCTTGCTCAGTTGTGCACCGGGGCCTCCCACTCCTCATTCTATTCTGGTTAGAGCCAGTTATCCACAATTCTGTGAAGGGAGTAGTACACCGCGTTGTACGAGATCTTCAGTTTCTTGGTAATTTCTCGCATGGATAGCCTTCATTTCTCAGAACAAGAATAGACTATCGAGTTTCAGATGAAAGGTCTTTGTTTCTGGCCATTTTCAGCTTCCGATTGAACCCACAAATGCTGATGCTCCAGATACTCAACTAGTCTAAAGAAAGCCATTTTTATTCCTTCTTTAAATCAGGACAACAGTTTTCAGCTGTGCTAACATAATTGCAAAAGGGTTTTCTAATGAATAATTAGCCTTTTAAAATTACAAACTTGGATTAGCTAACACAACGTGCCATTGGAACACAGGAGTGATGGTTGCTGATAATGGGCCTCTGTACGCCTATGTAGATATTCCATTAAAAAGTCAGCCGTTTCCAGCTACAATAGTCATTTACAAAATTAACAATGTCCACACTGTATTTCTGATCAATTTGATGATATTTTAATGTACAAAAAATGTGCTTTTCTTTCAAAAACAAGGACTTTTTGTCACGCCCTGGCCATAGAGGCTTTTATTCTCTATTTTGGTTAGGCCAGGGTGTGACTAGGGGGGGCATTCTATGATCCTTTTCTATGTTTTGTTTTTCTTTGTTGTTTGGCTGGGTGTGGTTCTCAATCAGAGGCAGCTGTCTATCATTGTCTCTGATAAAGAACCATACTTAGGTAGCCTTTTCCCACCCGAGTTTAAAAAGGATGAACACGTACCACGCTGCACCTTGGTCCTCATCTTCTTCCACCAACGGCCCCTACACATTTCTAAGTGACATTACATTTGTACTTCTTAAATGTTTGGCAAGTAAATGTCAGCAAACTTTGCTGTTCGTTATATGTCTGTGACGAAACTACTAGTTTGCCTGCTCCATAGCAAGCTGCTATCTTTATACACACTGATTAGTGGAGTAATTTAATGAGTGAGCTAAATGTAAAAATGGTAGTTTACACGGGTTAGAAAAGGAACAGAAATGAACGATATAAACTGGTTCATTTTTTTTCTCTCAAACCATTTTGTGGTCTTCAGAACAAAACATTAGTTACTAATCAGGGTTCCAACCCCTGATTAGTAGATCCTACTTTCAACAGATTTTCGAGTGCTAAGCCTCAACCACATTTCAGAGCCAAATTACTGCCTAATTCGACATTATTTATTTATGCCCATGTACAGTACTTTAGCCATGTCTCATTTCCCAAAGTAGATGATTTGTGTGGGCACGAGGGGTGTAGGAGGGTGTGAAGGGGCTGATCGAAGTGAGAACAGATCTTAGCGGAAAAAGTATGATTTAATCTTGATTAGGAGTTAATACACCATATGCTCCTTGCAATTAAGCTGTCCATGGATAACCCTCCTCTAATTTGTTAAAAGATCAATGTAGCATAAAATCTGGGGCAGGTCAGTCCCCTGTGTTTAATCTGATCTTCAGTTTAAAAAAGAGGCTAGCTATGCAGGCTAATTAGCCAGCCAGATCATAGATGAGAGAGTGCGTTCCATAGCACCTTCAACTTTCCAACCTGCTCCCTCCACATTCAGCAGCAATCGACCGGCTGAGAACAAGGGAGAGGTGAGCCGTGTTAAGGAAAGAGTGAATGAAAGAGGGTGAAATAAAAATACAGAGAGTATGGTGGAGAGAGGTGTAAAATATTGACTCGTGGTAATGGACCAAAGTAGAGTCACTGTCCACTTGTTAAGAGATAAAAACGCCAACTAAGAGAAAATAGAGGATTGCACTGCATGTTGTATTCACTTGATATCAATATGCAGGTTATATGTACTTGATAGCATCCTCTTTTCTTTAAAAGCCCTATTTTGAGTTTAGATTACTGGGTACTGTCAGTTGGCACCACCTTCCTAGAAAACGATAACCGCAATCTTACCCAACACTCTTTCTCCTCTCCTTTCTCCTCTCCTTGTTTGCGCCCGTGTTTAATGGCCTGCCAAATGTAATACATTTACTTCTATCAGCTCTATCTACCCGTGTGGGCTTGAAAGTCTATGCACTGTAAAACTATGCACTGTAGTTAGCTACTCTGTCATTTGAACCGGCAGCATTGTAACAACCACATTTGAGTGTGAAAGTGTGGTACACATTGGCAGAAGTTTCTCTTACCTTTTTATTTTAAAAATCTGACTGTAATTTGGCATAAAATATTGAGCTGTCAGATAATATGTGGCATTAACAGACTTTTTAAAGTGTCCAAAGAGTTTGACATGAGGAGCTGAGTTGTCCTTAATCAAGGTTACGAGTAACATTTGGTAGAGTTTGAGGATCAACCACCTCTCTCCACCACCGCTGCAACTTCTAGGATCGTGTCTGGCTTCCAGTAATGCCTCCCGAACCTCAGAAGCCTGATACATGATTGCATTAAAGCTTTGGAGCCTACTCCCAATTTGTGTCACTCCATGGTTTCACAGATATGTTCACATGCTTCTTCAGAACTCTCCATCTTTGTTTGCCAGCTGACAAGAAGGTGAAGAGCTTTTGCACATGCATCTTTTGAAGATTTGGCAGCATCTGCAATGACAAGGTTTATAGTATGTGCTCCACATGGGATGAACACAGCTCTGTGATTTAAAAAAAACAGTCTGGCTTGTACTCCTTGGTGCTTGCCCTTCATGTTGGCCCCATTATCATAAGCCCCTGCAATCTTCAATTTGAATCTTCAGCTCGTTCAGCTTATCTAAGATGACAGTGGACAGATTCAAGCCTGTTGTAACCTCAACATTCACAAAGCCGAAGGAGGAAGTGCTACTTCATCTCTGGCTTTCCCTTTAAAGATGCACTTCTCAGAATACTGGACATTCGCTCCTTGTGACTAATGTCAGGTGTACAGTCCAAGATAATGGAGAAGTACTTTGTCTCTTACTTGAGTCACTATTGCTTCCAGAATCTTGTCACTCACAATCCTTATCAACTCATTCTGTGTGGACTTCCCAAGGTAATGAGCATGTGTCTCTCCATCTGTCATTTTGCTGAGATGATTTTCCATAACAGAGTCAAATTTTTCCATTAATTCAACCTTTTTTTTAGGAAGTTTCCATTTTCTGGTTGGAAGAGTTTGTCTAATGAACCCCTGAATGCTAGGTTTCTTTCAGCCAGAGACTGGGTGATACTAATTAAACGTGTAAGGACATCCCGCCATCTCTTCCTTTCAACCTCCAAAATTGTAATTTGTATCTGGTCAAGAGGCTGTCCCTGACTTAGGCGCAGATCAGGTTCTCTCCACTTAATCATGTTTGTGTGTTCTGGACTACCCTCAAGGTGTTTCTGAATGGCGTTGATGTTTGACCAGTCATTCACGCCTTCCTTTATTATTTTGTCTTTTATAGAAAAGAGCTTACAAGAAAAACAATACACAGCGTTATTTTTGATTGCGTATGAAATATTTTCCCCAATTTACAACTGTCTCTGTAATAAGGCTGAATGGAAACCTCTTCTAGACTAATCTTTAGGGTAAGAAATAAAGTCCTGGTTTGAATGGACAAACTCAGTCATCATAAATCTGTTAAGACTGGGGGTCAATCTGCTTGGTCAATTGGTGGAGCAACAACTGTTCTATTAGGGTCTGAGCTGCTTGTATCTGATTCTGGCTGTACACCTCTGGTTGTGCTAGTACTGACTGAGGCTGCCTGTACTTCACCCGGGTCTGTGTTAGTTATTGATAAAGCTGCCAGTACTGGATCTGTGTTAGTATTTGCTGAAGCCGGCTGTACTGGGTCTGTGTTAGTACTGGCTGAGGCTGGATGTGGATCAACTGAGTCTGTGCTTGTACTGGCTGATGATCCAGCATCTCCTCCACTGAGAAACTTAAGGATAGCACCTGTAAATTACAGATAACAATACTCTTATTAATTTTATCAGCTGCATCAGGCTCATTCAAATTGGCTCCACCAGATTTCCTTTTATACATTTTCAAATATAAAATATTATTTATAATATGGATTGGCTGAATACTTTATTATTTACTGAGAGATGTGCATCCATATTGCCCAGCATTCGCAGCTAATCAACATTTTAAATTCAATATATAAATTAAATCAATAGTCAATGTCAATCCATTGCTTTCCATCTTGCATTTGTCCAGAGTTGTAACCAAAACTTGACTGAGAGATAATAATTGTCTTGTTTTAAAATTATGTGCGCCTATGAGGAGTTCCATCACACCCATATATTGTCTGGACTGGTCCTCAGAGGTTGTAGCTGGAAAGCGCGAGTTTAATTTCGCATGTTCACGCACAATGAGTCTTTTCCGAGCTGCAGTTTATAAACACAGTTGCCCATTGGCGTTTATCAAACGTAATAAATAGTTGTAATTCACTCTCACTTTTGTCAGGCACAATGTCACAGAACACAGCCCTGGAAGTGGCTGGCAAGCAAGCAAGACACATACAGACCAAGAGATACACTGCCCAGCTAGGTTAGCAAGACGGACAGACTAGAGAGAGAGATGCACTGCAAGCTAGCCTATCAACTTAAAGTTACTGTTATTTGCTGACATCAAACTTGGAGAGGAGAGAACACATGTTTACCTGATTGCTGTTCCCGCAAGTCACTCTCATTGTGTTTTTTTTCTCTTTTCGTGATCAGAAGGATAGTTCCGCTTCATCCTCGAAGTTGTAAACATTGACACCCGCATTGACATGAGGGGGAGGCGGGGCCCTTGCGAAATTTTCAGGGCCCTATGCAACTTGCGTAGTGAGCATGTAGGGCCGCCCGGCTCTGACCAACACTCAGACATAATTTATAAACTAAGCATGTGTGTTTAGTGAGTCTGCCAGATCAAAGGCAGTAAGGTTGACCAGGTATCTTCTCTTGATAAATGCATGAATTGGACAATTTTCTTTGTATTATTTTCTTGTCCTGCTAAGAATTTAAAATGTAATGAGTACTTTTGGGTGTCAAGGAAACTAAGTGGAGTAAAAAGTACATTTTCTTTCGGAATGTAGTGAGTAAAAAACTAGTAAACTACAGATACTCCACAAAAAAATTAAGTGTTAAGTATTACTTTAATAAAGTATTTTTTCTTATGTACTTTACACCACTGACATTCGCACCCCTCCTCCACTTATGTCAGTGGACCGATCATCCTCAGCCAAGCCAGCACTTGCTCACAGTCAGGGCAGCCTCATTCAATTTCAGATACACATGTATCTCTGGAATAGAATGCACCCCTCTGGTGTTGTGCCCCTCCCTCTCCCCTCCTTGAAAGAAAAGCTTTTCCAAACAATCCTTCCACCTGTTCTCACAACTTGACTCCAGCAACCAACAAGCATAAACACAAAGTTCTGAATCATAAGGTAAGATTAGGTTAAGAAAATATATTCTGTAGTGGAGCTGCATAAGTGCTGCTCTACACTTTTTGGAAGATTGAGTTTTTAAATCAGTGGAATTAGAGTAAGATAGCTAAAGAGATGGAAAAACCACTTGTCTCCGGATTGCATCATCAAACTAAGGGCAACTGTGGCATGGCATCCGTGACAGGGAGACTAGCTACATTTTCAGATATTACAAGTTTCTAATTTTGACAAAGTGGTTTAATTTCAAGCTAGAGTGTACTGTTACCTAGCTAGCTAACGATAATTGGCTGTCTCCCTAGCTAACGTTACATGTATGAAATTATTTGTATCCCAGAACCGGTTGCTTTGCAAGTTAGTGCTTAATGTTAGCTTGCTAACATTGAACCTGGTTGTTTAGCTCCCAGCAGATTCATGCAGGGTAGTAACGAAATGATTTGGCACTATCGTCATTGTTGTTTAACCTGTTGCTCCTACCCTCTACTTTTTTGAACATTTTGTTAAAAATCGCGCAACATTTCAGCGCCCTGCTACTCATGCCAGGAATACAGTACGTTCATATGGTTAGAATGTGTGGATAGGAAACCCTCGGACGTTTTTAAAACTGGTTAAATCACGACTGTGGCTATTACATAACGTGCGTTACATCGGAAAGCGCAGGAAAACCTGATCACAGAAAATGGAAATAAATATCCTTGCGCCACTTCAGGCAATTGTTAACAGTGAGCCGAATTAGATAAGACCGAGCATTCAACTCCCACAGCATCCCCATGTTGTCTAGAGTCTTGTGAATTGAATCCTCTTTGATTCTTGGTTGAACCGAAAGAGGGGCACGACTTACCTCCGGTCTCCGCCCAGATCATTCCGGAAGAGCTCTCTCCTGAAATTTTTTCCAAGACGACAGCTAATGATATTTACATCGCCTACGGATGATTTTTATCGCTTATTAACGTTTACTAATACCTAAAGTAGCATTACAAACGTATTTCGAAGTGTTTTGTGAAAGTTTATTGTCTACTTTTTGAATTTTAAAAAATGACGTTACGTTGTGAAATCGCTGTTTTTTTTGTTTATCACACAGTCTACATATAACGATATCTTGGCTTTATATGGCCCGATTTAATCGAAATAAAGACCCAATAGTGTTTATGGGACATCTAGGAGTGCCAACAAAGAAGATGGTGAAAGGTAATGACTGTTTTCTATTTTATTGTGCGGTTTGTGTAACGCCGAAATGCTAATTATTTTGTTTACGTCCCCTGCTGTGCTTTTCTGTTGTAGTGTATTGGTGCATGCTATCAGATAATAGCTTCTCATGCTGTCGCCGAAAAGCATTTAAAAAATCTGACTTGTTGCCTGGATTCACAACGAGTGTAGCTTTAATTTGATACCCTGCATGTGTATTTTAATGGCAAGAGGTTAACTAGCTAACGTTAGCTGGCTGGCTCATTAGCTAAAGTTACGTGATCTTACACGTTATTTACCTAGCTAGCTAGCTACATGTCTTAACCTGTTGCGATGAGCCATCCTGGATCCGGGATCGTGAATACAGCCTCAAGCTCATTACCATAACGCAACGTTAACTATTCATGAAAATCGCAAATGAAATGAAATCAATATGCTAGGTCTCAAGCTTAGATTTTTGTTAACAACACTGTCATCTCAGATTTTCAAAATATGCTTCTCAACCATTGAAAAACAAGCATTTGTGTAACACTATTGATAGCTAGCGTAGCATTTAGCGTAGCATTTAGCGTTAGCATTCAGCAGGCAACATTTTCACAAAAACCAGAAAAACATTCAAATAAAATCATTTACCTTTGAAGAACAGATGTTTTCAATGAGGAGACTCTCAGTTAGATAGCAAATGTTCAGATTTGACAAAAATATTATTTGTTTAGGACAAATCGCTCCGTTTTCTGCGTCACGTTTAGCTACGAAAGAAACCTGTATCCAGGATTGTGTAAATCTATCCGCAAGCTCATTAGCATAACACAACGTTAACATTCATGAAAATCGCAAATGAAATGAAATCAATCTATTTACTCTCAAGCTTAGCCTTTTGTTAACACTGTCATCTCCGATTTTCAAAAATATGCTTCTCAACCATTGCAAAACAAGCATTTGTGTAACACTATTGATAGCCTAGCATAGTATTATGCCTGACATTCAGCAAGCAACATTTTGACAAAAACCAGAAAAACATTCAAATAAAATCATTTACCTTTGAAGAACTTTGAACAACTTCAGATGTTTTCAATGAGGAGACGTTCAGTTTTTACAAAAAGTGTAACGGCGTTCGTCGTTTGTCGAAAGAGAGTCGGACCGAAATGCAGCGTGGTGGTTACTCATGACTTTAATGAAAAAAGCGATACATGAAATAACTATACAAATACAAAACAACAAACGGAACGTGAAACCCAATTACAGCCTATCTGGTGAAAACTACACAGAGACAGGAACAATCACCCACAAACACACAGTGAAACCCAGGCTACCTAAATATGGTTCCCAATCAGAGACAACGAGAATCACCTGACTCTGATTGAGAACCGCCTCAGGCAGCCAAGCCTATGCTATACACCCCTACTCAGCCACAATCCCCAATGCCTACAAAAACCCCAATACGACAACACAATAAACCCATGTCACACCCTGGCCTGAACAAATAATAAAGAAAACACAAAATACTAAGACCAAGGCGTGACAGAACCCCCCCCCCCCCCTAAGGTGCGGACTCCCGGACGCACCTCAAAACCATAGGGAGGGTCCGGTTGGGCGTCTGTCCATTGTGGCGGCTCCGGCTCGGGACGTGGACCCCACTCCATAAATGTCTTAGTTCCTCCCCCTCGCGTCCTAGGATAATCCACTCTCGCCACCGACCATGGCCTAGTAGTCCTCACCCAGAAACCCACTGGACTGAGGGGCAGCTCGGGACTGAGGGGCAGCTCGTGACTGAGGGGCAGCTCAACTCTAAGGGGAAGCTCAGCACTGAGAGGAAGCTCAGGCAGGTAGTTGGCTCCGGCCGATCCTGGCTGGCTGGCGGATCTGGAAGAGTCTGGTTGACTGGCAGATCTGGAAGAGTCTGGTTGACTGGAAGAGTCTGGTTGACTGGCAGATCTGGAAGAGTCTGGTTGACTGGAAGAGTCTGGTTGACTGGCAGATCTGGAAGAGTCTGGCTGACTGGCGGATCTAGCTGCTCTGGCTGCTCCATGCAGACTGGCAGCTCTGGCTGCTCCATGCAGACTGGCAGCTTTGGCTGCTCTATGCAGACTGGCAGCTCTATGCTGACTGGCAGCTCTATGCAGACTGGCAGCTCTATGCAGACTGGCAGCTCTGGCTGCTCGATGCAAACTGGCAGCTCTGGCTGCTCCATGCAGGCTGACAGCTCTGGCTGCGCTGAACAGGCAGGAGGCTCCGGCAGCGCTGAACAGGCGGGAGGCTCCGGCAGCGCTGTAGAGGAGGAAGGCTCTGGCTGCGCTGAACAGGCGGGAGGCTCCGGCAGCGCTGTAGAGGAGGAAGGCTCTGGCTGCGCTAAACAGGTGCGGGAGGCTCCGGCAGCGCAGGAGAGGAGAAAGGCTCTGGCTGCGCTAAACAGGCGGGAGACTCCAGCAGCGCTGTAGAGGCGAGGCGCACTGTAGGCCTGATGCGTGGTACTGGCACTGGTGGAACTGGACCGAGAACACGCACAGGAAGCCTGGTGCGGAGGTGGCACTGGATAGACCGGACCGTGCAGGCGCACTGGAGCTCTTGAGCACCGAGCCTGCCCAACCTTACTTGGCTCGATGCCCACTCTAGCCCGGCTAATACGAAGAGCTGGTATGTACCGCACTGGGCTATGCACCCGCACTGGAGACACCATGCGCTCACTAGCATAACACGGTGCCTGCCCGGTCTCTCTAGCCCCCCGGTAAGCACAGGGAGTTTGCGCAGGTCTCCTACCTGGCATATCCATACTCCCTGTGAGCCTCCCCCCAATACATTTTTGGGGCTGACTCTCAGTCTTCCATCCGGGTCGCAAAAAAGCTTCATTACATTTTTGGATAGGCTGTTTTCATGTTAAACATAGGTAAATAAATCATCGGCCAGAGCTTCAAGTTTGCACTCTGAATGCTCGGGGAGCGAAATAAGATGGGTGAGGCTAAAGCGTGTGGGGGTGAACAATGTTGAATGGGTGTAGACAGAGCTTTTCACTAGATACCAAAACATTGAAAGGCCATTTTCTCAAAGTGAGTTTACAAGTTTATCAACTTTCAAAGCAGAATTACTTCTCTACTTTTATCCAATGTAAAAAACTACATTTCAAATGTTGCTACATAAGATCATATCCAGGTGAGTCACATATGC
Source organism: Oncorhynchus nerka (assembly GCF_034236695.1). Classification (NCBI taxonomy): domain Eukaryota; kingdom Metazoa; phylum Chordata; class Actinopteri; order Salmoniformes; family Salmonidae; genus Oncorhynchus; species Oncorhynchus nerka. Next base: position 37,328,863 of record NC_088407.1, read on the forward strand.
ACACTCTATATATAATGATGTAATATGTCACGCCTGATCCACCGTCTTGTGCTGGTATCCACCACCCCACCAGGTGTCTATCATTTGTCCCCATTATCACCTGTGTATTTATATTTACCTGTGTTTTATGTTTGTCTGTTTTCAGTTTGTCTTGCTCCGTCAAGTCTTACCAGTGTGTTTTCCCAGTTTAGAATCTTTCTAGTTACTGTTTTCTGGTTCTGACCATTCATGAACCTCATTGACTCTGCCCTGGATTACTGACCTCTGCCTGTCATCGACCTGCCCTGGCCTGTCCCCTTGTATAATACATATTATGAGAACTGTACTATCTGCCTCCTGTGTTTGCATCTGGGTTCTATCCTGAGTCGTACAATGTACATAATTGAAAAAGCACAGCTGCTAGCATTACAAATATTTAACTTTAACTTATTAATAAGGTAAGAACCACTGTACTTAAAATATGCAATCAGATTGCAAAACAAAACATTTAAAATAATTGTCCCTACAGAGCAATACCAATTAAATGGGATCGATTGTGGGGCAGAATCTCACCCAGTGTCATGTATACCGGCAGCATGTTGTGATTTTTTTTATCTGAGCCTAGAGGATTTGCCACTTCAAATGCATTCTGGTAGAGAATGATGAGGGGGACTCTTGTAACAGTACATTTTCCTTAAAACATTATCCATCTGTCTCATCCTCTAAAACATTGGCAACAGAGACATGCATTTTCACCTGTTTGTATTGGTCTTTCATAGTTGACTGTCCCAGGAGAGATTTCAGTGTCTCTTTGATAGGGATGCATTGACAGAAAAATGCCTTGCCACTAGCATCTGAACAAAGGTAAATCTGAGTGGGCTCAACATAGCTAAAGTAATTTTTTTTAAATGGACTTTCGTGTTTTGTTCGACCTTAAGACTCCTTCATTATGTATTGTAAGCAGATCTTCTTGTGATACTTCATCAATGATTTGCTTTATCTCACTGTCCTGCAAATTATGCATAGACAACTTATCGTGGAGTTTTGAAAGCACACCTTTCATTCCACAGATATGGACCTCCTGGAACTCCTCTGTCATGGACTGTATTGTGCTGGCCGGCAACAGCATTTTAACTTATTATGGGCAGGTGGTAGCCCCCTACCCAAGAGAGGTTAAGTAAAACAAGGCTAAGTTACTCAAGAATGCCCCTTGGTCAACTTCATCAACTACATAATCTTTATATCGACATGTGAATCTGTGAGTGTGACAGTCTCATCATCTACTGTGTTTTCTGCATTTTGTCTGACATGACTGTGTTCTGCAACATGCTCCTGATGTTTTCTCCTCGGATGGGAGTTAAAATATGACCCTGACGCGGGAAAATCTGGAGTAGCCTCTTTGGAGACGTGCCACGTTTTTCCAATCTCAAATATGCCCTTTTCAAATGAACACACAACACTTTAAAAAATGGGGTTCTGAAATGAGCATCCCTGAACCTGGCAGGTCCATGGGAACACCCCTTGTTGAGTCACCTCATTCTGAGGTTATATCATTTTATGATGCCTATAAACATGGGTTTTAAAAGCAGAGTTCTTAAAAAGGCAAGGGCACTCCTCTACCCCACAAGCAAAATGAGGTTTGCCACATTTCTATGTTTTTTTGCATGAGTAATGAATGCTTTAATATTTAAGCAACATAAATTGAAGGATTTACAGCTATTCATTCCTTTTAAAGCTACTTCCAGCTACCAGCCAGCTTGAAATATGTAAATTCTACTACCCCCAGCCACCAAATTGCATGGACACATCTGAAGAGCTATCTAGCTACAGTTGAAGTCGGAAGTTTACATACACCTTGGCCAAACACATTTAAACTCAGTTTATCACAGTTCCTGACATTTAATCCTAACAAAAATACCCTGTTTTACGTCAGTTAGGATCACCACTTTATTTTAAGAATGTGAAATGTCAGAATAATAGTAGAGAAAATGATTTATTTCAGCTTTTATTTCTTTCATCACATTCCCAGGGGGTCAGAAGTTTACATACACTCAATTAGTATTTGGTAACATGGCCTTTAAATTGTTTAACTTCCACAAGCTTCCCACAATAAGTCAAGTTTGTAGGCCTCCTTGCTTGCACAAACTTTTTTAGTCCTGCCCACAAATCTTCTATAGGATTGAGGTCAGGGTTTTGTGATGGCCACTCCAATACCTTGACTTTGTTGTCCTTACGCCATTTTCCACAACTTTGGAAGTATGCTTGGGGTCATTGTCCATTTGGAAGACCCATTTGCGTCCAAGCTTTAACTTCCTGACTGATGTCTGGAGATGTTGCTTCAATATATCCACATAATTTTCCTCCCTCATGAAGCCATCTATTTTGTGTAGTGTACCAGTCCCTCCTGCAGGAAAGCACCCACACAACATGATGCTGTCACCCCCGTGTTTCATGTTTGGGATGTTGGTCTTCGGCTTGCAAGCATCCCCCTTTTTCCTCCAAACATAATGATGGTCATTTTGGCCAAACAGTTCTATTTTTGTTTCATCAGAACAAAGCACATTTCTCCAAAATGTATGATCTTTGTCTCCATGTGCGGTTGCAAACCGTAGTCTGGCTTTTTATGGTGGTTTTGGAGCACTGGCTTATTCCTTGCTGAGCGGCCTTTCAGGTTATGTTGATATAGGACTTGTTATACTGTGGATATAGATACTTTTGTACCAGTTTCCTCCAGCATATTCACAAGGTCCTGTGCTGTTGTTCTGGGATTGATTTGCACTTTTCACACCAAATTACGTTAATCTCTAGGAGATAAAATGTGTCTCATTCCTGGGCGGTATGATGGCTGCATGGTCCCATGGTGTTTATACTTGCATACTATTGTTTGTATAGATGAACGTGGTACCTTCAGGCATTTTGAAATTGCTCACAATGATGAACCAGACTTGTGGAGGTCTGCAATTTGTTTTCTGAGGTCTTGGCGGATTTCTTTTGATTTTCCCATGATGTCAAGCAAAGAGGCACTGAGTTTGAAAGTAGGCCTTGAAATACATCTACAGGTCCACCTTCAATTGACTCAAATGATGTCAATCAGCCTATCAGAAGCTTCTAAAGCCATGATATCCTTTTCTGGAATTTTCCAAGCTGTTTAAAGGCACAGTCAACGTAGTAGTGCATGTAAACTTCTGACCCACTGAAATTGTGATACAGTGAAATAATCTGACTGTAAACAAATGTTGGAAAAATGACTTGTGTCATGCACAAATTAGATGTCCTAACCGACTTGCCAAAACTTTAGTTTGTTAACAAGAAATGTGTGGAGTGGTTGAAAAACTAGTTTTAATGACTCCAACCTAACTGTTTGTAAACTTCCGACTTCATCTGTCTGTATTTAGCTAACGTACTTTTGTACATCGCTCTGTAACGTACAATTTACCTTTATTTTAGCACGCAAAAAACATAACTTCCAGATCTACTGTAATATGAATACCATTCTAAAGCACAATTTCTCCCCTTTCCAGCAAAATCAATGACGAGACCTCCATGCTGCCCATCTCTGCATGATTTAAGAAGGCAATGAGCTCCATCGGGTCTTTTTTTAAATGGCAAGTGGGGAAGCAAAACCTACTGCGAGATTGGGAAAGAGGGAGATAAGCCGTGTGGGAAAACTGCATTTTTCACCAGATCTGTCCAACTTGTCACCTCTAAAATGTAAAAAAAAGAGTTTATATAATGTGTCATTACATACCTATTTCATATGTGTCGAATTTGAATCAGGGTTTTAGGACGGGGCTAAAGTTATCTTCAGAAGTAAACTGTGGCTGTCGCGACTTTTGAGATTTAAATTGGCTTGCAGTGATGACACAAAAAATGAATGAATTCAGTTCTACAATTGACTAGGTATCCCCCTTTACCCTGTCCCTTTCTTGTTTTTATTCTGTGAGAGAAGCGCTACACCTGGCTGTACAACACAGAATGAGTTGCATTATGCGTCATCAAAGGGGCCAGTTTTTTCAACTTTTTTCCAATGCTATCGGGCCATTACCATGTTAATCAACGCTTGAATAGACACTTAGTTCACACCCCAGATTTTGATGCCAACACAGTTGCTACAGTCCCATTAGTTTTCATTGCAGCCTCGTTTGAATGCCGCGGTTGCACAAATTTGTACGGAATGGGGTTAGTATGCAACTCTTGCCAACCACACATTCTCAATATTTTTTTGTTGTAATAGACTACAAGGCTAAATAAAACATCAGCCTGTGCCTGATGTTTCAGATATAATTCATTTAACATTGCCTAATTAATGGATGGATAAGGATAACTTCTGAAAGATTAGCAAAAGCACGAGGAAAATTCAACTCACGAGTGTAAATGCAACGACCATCGCCATGAATAATGCTAGCGAGCTAACCACACAATCTGAAGAAAGTGAAAATAAAATAACTTTTATATAAAATATAAAATATCAGTCTGTGTCTGTTGTTGCCATATTCATTAGTTGAATCGATTAACAATGATAACAAAAGCAATGGAAATATTCCACTACAATCCTTCTAAATCACACACCCTCAGACTGAAAATAGCTAACCAGAGATATTTAAAGAAAGGTGTCCAATGGAGTCCCAAACTCTGAGCTATAGTTAATGTTAGCAAGCACCATTCCCCTTTCATCTGAGACGCCTCTCATTCCAACTACAGAATCCCCCAAAAATGATGCATTCCAAGGAAAAATGTCAGTCCATGCCTCCTGAAAAATTGAAGGTCATTCAACCTAGCTAAGCTCTCGCTCCCTCCCTATACGGACAGTATTTTTGTCCGGTGTAGCCTACGACAACTTAGCCACTAATACCATAGCGTTAGCACCATGCCACCCATGTCATGCACCCACTGTAAGTAGCCTATCCAAAGAAACACATTGTTAGAACTAAAATAATTTGCTCTATAGCTACATTATCACTTATTTTACCATCAAGAAAAATCAATACAACAGACCGACATATCAACTTGGCTAGCTAACAAAATCCAAACAAGCTAGCTAGCTACTAGCTTAGTTAAGAAAACCTGCTGTAGGTATATTGGAGTTAGTACATACCTAGCAGCTGCTCAAAAATATTTAGGAGACTTTTCCCTGAAAAGAAAAGATAGCTTGAGTATAACAGCAAGCTTATTTTCTTATGAGTCTTATCTAACAGACCCATTGGTACGGAGCATCGAATTAGTGAAAATCAAGAATGTTCTCAGGGCAGGCCTGGTTGTATAGGTTCGAGTAGCATCGGGGACAATGTTAGCATTTTAGCTTTCCCTACACTTCGATCCCACTTACAGCGTCATTGCATTTCGGTACACCAGAATTACATTCTTTTCCAATGAAACGCTGCGCTTGCCTTGCAACATTGCACTGCAGAGGCAGTTGCGTTGCGTTTGGTAGGGTGCATACATTGGATTTATCGAACGTATGCATCAAGCTGAATGCTTAGACAGCTTGATAGAAATGGTAGCAGAAGGTGAATGTTGAAGTTTTGTTGCATACATATCCAGATGATGCTGCGTAGTATTTTGCGTAATTACACTGTCGGTGTGTTTGAAGCGTTATCTAATTATCCTAACCGGCTACGTATAGGTTTGAGTATCCTAACATGCTGCGTTAATTCTCGTAACTTGCTACGAAAAGTCACTTCTGCTAGTCAAAACCGGCAGACCTGCCCTAAGAACAGTCTTATTTGAAACTATACGATTACAGCTCTCTTTCAGACCACAGGTCTGTGGTGTGCGTGAGAAAGAGAGCTGTAATCGCATAGTTTAAACCAAGACTGTTCTCAGGGCAGGTCTGCAGCAAAGAAATACAGTAAGTAAGAGTAATTTTTAAAGGAGGCAATTATAGTTAATAACAGTATTTTTCAGCATTTTACCCATAATGAAGTGCAATCTACAGCATTAATGCTGTAAAACACATTTAAGGTATATTACTGTGCATTATGCAGTGTTGTACTGTTGAAATTACAGAAAACTCTTACAGTGCACCAAGTCAGAACAGTAGGCTAAGTTATAAGGTGGAAATTGAGCAAATTATTTGGTTGAGACACATGGGCTACTAACAGCTTACTACACAACTTTCTTAGCTACAGTATACATTCCTCCCTGGCATATTACATCATTTATGCAGCAGCATACAAGGCATTTTTGGACTCACCTTGTTGTGCTGTGCTCACTTGAACAGGAAGGTGGCACGGCACGGCGGTCTTTTTTTGTGGGCTCTAAAAAGAGGCCTGAAATCCCGACTTGGAATTCAGAGTTGGATGACCGTTCAAAATTATATTACATATTTTCCCATCCTGAGCTAGTGTTATCCGAGTTCCCAGTTGTCTTGAACACACTGAAGTCTGAGATTTCCCAGATCCGAGTTTCCAATTGTTTCGAATGTGGCAGAAGTCATGCTGGACTGACAGCATGGCCAATCTATTCAAACTTTTCTAGCCCATGGCGTTACCCCCTTTTTCGCGATATCCAATTGGTAGTTAAGATCTTGTCTCAATTCCTCTATGGACTTGTCGCAGGTCAAGAGACAAGCCACACTGCTTCTTGACACCCTGCTCGCTTAAACCGTAAGCCAGCTGCACCAATGTGTCAGAGGAAACATTGTTGAACTGATCACCAAAGTCGACTGACTGGCCAGCCACAAGGAGTCGCTAGAGCACAATGAGACACGGACACGGCCGGCTGTGACATAGCCTGGGCTCGAACCCGGGGCTGCAGTGGCGCCTTAAACCTCAATGTTAAATTTGTAATGTTCAATGTGCATCGATACATTTCATCTATAATAAAGTATGACGTTAGCATGATCAGTCCAATCAAAGCTAAGGTACATATAACATGATTTGACGTCATTTATTCTGTGGCCAATGACCTTGAGCCTCCTAGGATGGGCTCTTCTAATTTAAGTCTATGGCAGCACCCAAGGGGCATTTTGGAGCTGCCTTAGTCAAGAAAGCAAAAAAGAGACCATGTTTGTATGCAGCTTTATTAACTCAATTATAATTTTATTTCTTTACATTTTTGCAAACTGATATGTGACACGTATTAATTCCCAAAAACATCAAAACGGTGCCCTGAATGACTACGGTTATATAATTGAAAAATTATGCAGGGGTAGAGAAAAAAATATATTAACTCAACAAAAAAAGTGTCGCTTTTTCAGGACCCGGTCTTTCAAATATAATTTGTAAAAATCCAAATAACTTCACAGATCTTCATTTGTAAAGGGTTTAAACACTGTTTCCCATGCTTGTTCAATGAACCATAAACAATTAATGAACATTCAACAGTCATTAAGACACTAAAAGCTTACAGACGGTAGGCAACTTAGTACTCTAAAGAGGCCTTTCTACTGACTCTGAAAAACACCAAAAGAAAGATGCCAACGATCCCTGCTCGTCTGCATGAATGTGCCTTAGACATGCTGCAAGGAGGCATGAGGACCTCAGATGTTACTGTGAGATGCCTAAGACAGCGCTACAGGGAGAAAGGACAGACAGCTGATTGTCCTCGCAGTAGCGGACTACATGTGACAAATTTGTCATTGCAGGCATTGCAGGCAATCTCAACGCTGTGCGTTACAGGGAAGACATCCTCCCTCATCCTTCCAGCATGACAATGCCACCAGCCATACTGCTCGTTTGTGCGTGATTTCCTGCAAGACAGGAATGTCAGTGTTCTGCCATGGCCAGCGAAGAGCCCGGATCTCAATCCCATTGAGCACGTCTGGGACCTGTTGGATTGGAGGGTGAGGGCTAGGGCCATTCCCCCGAGCAATGTCCAGGAATATGCAGGTGCCTTGGTAGAATAGTGGGGTAACATCTCACAGCAAGAACTGGCAAATCTGGTGCAGTCCATGAGGAGGAGATGTACTGCAGTAGTTTATGCAGCCACACCAGATATTGACTGTTACTTTTGATTTTGACCCTCCCTTTGTTCAGGGACTCATTATTCCATTTATGTTAGTCACATGTCTGTGGAACTTGTTCAGTTTATGTCTGTTGTGATCATACAAATATTTATACATGTTAAGTTTCCTGAAAATAAACGCAGTTGACAGTGAGAGGACATTTCCTTTTTTGCTGAGCTTACATGGATGGGTGTATCACTTTAAAGACCTACCTGTTAAAATACATTTTGAGCGTTTTCCTGTTTTTCCTGTTTGCTTTTGGCAGAACAGCTATGGAAAATACAGATGAAAACTCTCTGGGTAGATAGTGTGGTCTATCCGACCTGCAACCGTTTTCTACGTTTATATACAGTTGAAATTGCTCCTTTTTTTGCTGAGCTTACATGGATGGGTGTATCACTTTAAAGACCTACCTGTTAAAATAAATTTTGAGCGTTTTCCTGTTTGCTTTTGGCAGAACAGCTATGGAAAATACAGACAAACTCTCTGGGTAGATAATGTGGTCTATCCGACCTGCAACCGTTTTCTACGTTTATATACAGTTGAAGTCACCTTAGCCAAATACATTTAAACTCAGCTTTTCACAATTCCTGGCATTTAATCCTAGTAAAAAAATCACTCTTTTAGGTCAGTTAGGATCACCACATTATTTAAAGAATGTGAAATGTCTGAATAATAGTAGAGTGATTTATTTCAACTTTTATTTCTTTCATCACATTCAGAGTGGCTCAGAAGTTTACATACACTCAATAAGTATTTGGTAGCATTAGCTTTAAATTGTTTAACTTGGGTCAAACGTTTCAGGTGGCCTTCCACAACCTTCCCACACTAAATTGGGTGAATTTTGGCCCATTCCTCCTGACAGAGCTTATGTAACTGAGTCAGGTTTGTAGGCCTCCTTGCTTGCACATGCTTTTTCAGTTCTGCCCACACATTTTCGATGGGATTTAGGTCAGGGCTTTGTGATGCCCACTCCAATACCTTGACTTTGTTGTCCTTAAGCCATTTTGCTTTACAGTTGTGATGGTGTTCTTTGGTTTGTAAGCCTCCCCTTTTTTTCCCCTCCTAACATGGCCAAACAGTTATATTTTTGCTTCATCAGACCAGAGGACATTTCTCCAAAAGTATGATCTTTGTCCCCGTGTGCAGTTGCAAACCGCAGTCTGGCTTTTTTATGGCAGTTTTGGAGCAGTGGCCTGTCAGGTTACGATGATCTAGGATTTGTTTTACTGTGGATATAGATACTTTTGTACCTGTGTCCTCCAGCTTCTTCACAAGGTCCTTTGCTGTTGTTCTGAGATTGATTTGCACTTTTCGCACCAAATTGTGTTAATCTCTAGGAGGCAGAACGTGTCTCATTCCTGGGCGGTATGACGGTTGCGTGGTGCCGTGGTGTTTATACTTGCAAACAATTGTTTATACAGATGAACGTGGTACCTTCAGCGTTTGGAAATTGCTCCCAAGGCTTGTGGAGGTCTACAATTTTGTTTCTGAGGTCTTGGCTGATTTCCTTAGATTTTCCCAAGATGTCAAGCAAAGAGGCACTGAGTTTGATGGTAGGCCTTGGAATACATTCACAGGCACACCATCAGTTAACCAGAAGCTTCTAAAGCCATGACATAAATACCTGGAAATATCCCAGCTGTTTAATGGCACAGTCAACTTAGTGTATGTACACTTCTGACCCACTGGAATTGATACAGATACATTGAATTGTCTGTAAACAATAGTTGGAAAAATTACTTGAGTCATGCACAAAGTAGATGCCCTAACAAACTTTCCAAAACTATAGTTTGTTAACCAGAAAGTTGTGGAGTGAAAAAATAGTTTAAATGACTCCAACAGTGTATGTAAACTTCCGATTTCAATTGTATGTGTTCCCTTTCTTGTAGTGTATCTTATTGCCCGAATTACTATCATCCTGCGCTTACAGATCGAGTCAATCCTTCATCAGATGAACCGCAACATGTCGGCTAGAGCGATTTAATTTGTGAATGCATTTCAACGTTTTTAATATTGTGATGGTGAAGAGCAACATTAACTTTGACAGTTACAACAACTGGTAGGCTAATCACACAATTGTACAAAATGGTAAGAGAACTGGTGAAGAAAGTTACCCCTCTACGTACACATTTATATACTGGAATCTTTAAATAAAAATACTGGCAGAACCATAAAATGTCCTTGCACAGTAGTAGATCTAAGTAGAGAAACGGTACTGAAATAGTTGCACACAGGATTCAGGTTGCGACAGGGGATGGGGAAACTCTTAAAAGGTCATTGATCGCCATTGTTGGAGAAAATCTTGGGTCCCACTGTATTGGTGGGTTTACAGAACTTTAACTGTAGTAAGTATTTCTGCCGATACTGCATAGTTGACAGACCTTTCAAAGAGCACCTCACAAGCTTGGCCCAAAGAGAACACTATCAAGATAGTGTTGAGGAGCTGTCCTCTACTGACCAAGACATTATTAAAGTGATCAAGTTTGATTCTGTGTTCAACACTTTGAACCACTTCCATGTGTGTAAAGGGCTTCCTTGTAAAGGCTTCTAAGAGTAGTGGGTGGAGGAGCCAAGCGCAGAGAGCAGAGTAGTTCAAAACTTGGATCTTTATTCCAAGAACAGAGTAACGGTCACGCCACACACAAGGGCACTTAAATACCCAGTCCAACAAACAGGACGAAAAACGGAATCCACAATAATCCACACACCATGAACTGAAAAACAAGCCTGCACCGGTTTAAATAGCCCAAAACAAAACCCAAACAAGAAACAGGTGAAACTTATCAGACAAAACTAACTGAAACAGAAAAAGGGATCGGTGGCAGCTAGTAGGCCGGTGACGATGACCGCAGAGCGCCGCCGGAACAGGAAGAGGCACCATCTTCGGCGGGATTTGTGACAGTACCCCCCCCCCCCCCTCCCCCTCGATGTCCAGAGGGGGCGGAGGGACCTCCGGCACCTCAACTTCTTGTAGGGTACCAGCTACCACCGGCCTGAGAGACACATGAAACAAGGGGTTAATGCGATAGTAAGAGGGGAGCTGTAATCTATAACACACCTCGTTTATCCTCCTCAGGACTTTAAATGGCCCCACACACTGCGGCCCCAGCTTCCGGCAGGGCAGGTGGAGGGGCAGGTTTCGGGTCGAGAGCCAGAACCTATCCCCTGGTACGAACACAGGGGCCTCACTGCGGTGGCGGTCAGCGCTCTTCTTCTGCCGTCCACCGGCCTGCTTGAGAGCGTCCTGGACTGCCCTCCAGGTCTCCCTAGAGCGCTGCACCCACTCCTCCACCGCAGGAGCTTCGGTCTGACTCTGATGCCACGGAGCCAGGACCGGCTGGTAGCCCAGCATTCATTGGAATGGCAACATGTTCGTGGAGGAGTGACGGAGTGAGTTCTGGGCCAACTCCGTCCATGGGACGTACCTCGCCCATTCTCCTGGCCGGTCCTGGCAATACGACCGCAGAAACCTACCCACTTCCTGGTTCACTCTCTCCACCTGCCCATTACTCTCGGGGTGATAACCAGAGGTCAGGCTGACCGAGACCCTCAGACGTTCCATATAAGCCCTCCAAACTCGGGACGTGAACTGGGGAACTCGATCAGTTATGGGTAAATAGAGCCTCCGCAGTCTGTAGGGCCGTAGAGAGACCAGGCAATCGGAGGAGACGGCAGGACTTAGAGAACCGATCCACAACGACCAGAATGGTAGTGTTCCCCTGAGATGGGGGAAGATCAGTAAGAAAGTCCACTGACAGATGAGACCAGGGCCACTGTGGAACCTGGAGGGGCTGTAGTTTCCCTCTAGGCAGGTGCCTAGGAGCCTTACTCTGGGCGCACACCGAACAGGAGGAGACATAGAGCCTCACGTCCTTGGCTAAGGTGGGCCACCAGTATTTCCCCCTAAGAATGTCCTCACAATCCCCGGATGACCTGAAGAGGGTAGTGTGTGAGCCCACCGTATCAATTGGTCACGGACACCAAGCGGCACGTACCTGAGACCGGTAGGACACTGTGAAGGCAAGTGTTCCAACCACAACGCCCGCTCGATGTCCGCATCCACCTCACATATCACCGGAGCCATCACCGGAGCCACCAGCCTAGAAGCTGGATTGATAGGAGTAGGATCGATGGACCGGTCCTCAGTGTCATAGAGACGGGACAGCGCATCGGCCTTAGTGTTGACGGAACCTGGTCTATAAGAGATCATGAATCTGAATCGGGTAAAGAACATGGCCCACCTAGCTTGACGAGCATTCAGTCTCCTCGCCGCCCGGATATACTCCAGATTGCGGTGGTCAGTCCAGATGAGGAAACGGTGCTTAGCCCCCTCAAGCCAGTGTCTCCACGGTGGTGGCAACATTATTCTGCGTGGATGTTTTACATTGGCAGGGACTGGGAAACTGGTCAGAATTGAAGGAATGATGGATGGCGCTAAATACAGAAACATTTTTGAGGGAAACCTGTTTCAGTCTTCCAGAGACTTGAGACTGGGACGGAGATTCACCTCCAGCAGGACAATGACCCTAAGCATACTGCTAAAGCAACACTCGAGTGGTTTAAGGGGAAACATTTAAATGTCTTGGTATGGCCTAGTCAAGCAGACCTCAATCCAATTTAGAATCTGTGACATGACTTAAAGATTGCTGTACACCAGCACCCATCCAACTTGAAGGAGCAGTTTTGCCTTGAAGAATGGGCAAAAATCCCAGTGGCTAGATGTGCCAAGCTTATAGAGACATACAGTGGGGCAAAAAAGTATTTAGTCAGCCACCAATTGTGCAAGTTCTCCCACTTAAAAAGATGAGAGAGGGCTGTAATTTGCATCATAGGTACAATTCAACTATGACAGACAAAATGAGAAGAAAGAAATCCAGAAAATCACATTGTAGGATTTTTAATGAATTTATTTGCAAATTATGGTGGAAAATAAGTATTTGGTCACCTACAAACAAGCAAGATTTCTGGCTCTCACAGACCAGTAACTTCTTCTTTAAGAGGCTCCTCTGTCCTCCGCTCATTACCTGTATTAATGGCAACTGTTTGAACTTGTAATCAGTATAAAAGACAACTGTCCACAACCTCAAACAGTCACACTCCAAACTCCACTATGGCCAAGACCAATGACCCAGCCACGTTTCATCTTCAATGCCCTTGCTGATGGAAGGATGTTTTCACTCAAAGAACCCTTTTTTCTAAAAGTGTACACACACACACACGAGGTTAAAAAGGTTCTATAAACAGTTCATTTGTTTGTCCTCAAAATAAATGGTTTATGCTATGAGGGAGCAAGGCATATGTAATAAAATGACAAAAATAACAAAAATAGATGACAGTAAAAAAATGTTTCTGTAAATTGTATATTTGTTCTCTTGTGCTGGGATGGAGTGCATAACATAGTCTTACAGACAGTTTTATCTTAGTTTTTTTTTTAAAGAAAAAGAATGAACGGATAGGCTGAATTGTTTTGATCTGTAAATAGTTTGTTTGTCGGTGTATTTTCTAACGATCTGTCCCTCGACAAACATGTGTAGCCGGCGAAAAGATGAAGAAAGATTATTGGTTCATTTTGATTGCACAATGTTGTGGCATAAGTGTCAGGAGAAGAAAAGTTTTCCTCTTCTCGGAAGTGAAACAATATATGGGGCAATCAAATACCTTTCTGTGTCTGAAAATAATGCAGGCATCAGTAGCCAGCCATGCAGGGCTCTACGCTGACCTTCCTTACAAGGATTACATGTGCGCCTATGTTGAAAAATGTAAGCGCACACAAATTTAGGAACACAATGACAAATGAAGTGTTAAATCTAGAATCCTTTACATTTTTCTAGGCACACTGGTGCACCTAAATTAAAATTTGCTTAGCAAAATATTTAGGCACATACGTGAGTAAAATGGTCACACTGTAGTGCCCTGCCATGCATTATTATTTAGTCTATTTCATTGAAAATTGAATAGGACTAAGTAAATCATATGCATTTTCAGCTGTTGTTATTATTTCTTACCTTTGAACCATGTGTGAATGAGTAGGAACATACCATCCCAATATTTACCCTCAAATAAAAGGCAACATCTAGTTTCACATCATATTCATCATCTGATGTCAAAACCAAGATGCTGGAGTATAGAGCCAAAGCTCTACTCTTCACTGTTCAAATACATATAGTGATCCCTGTAAACTGCAACGGTGCGCAGCTCCTACACAGAATAAATATCAGCCCACGAAGAGAAGCGTGAGATTGAACTTCACTCAACTTTCTAGAGTTTCAGTTAACACTATCAATGTTTTCCTTTACTCTGGAAATTGTGATTGAATCATCGCAAAATTAGCCACTTTCAATGCAACACACTGAAACAAACGAGCTTACGCAAGAGATTTTGTTTTCGGCAGAACACATTAGAGTGGGATTCTATTGCATTGACACTCAGGACTCAGCTCATACTCTACACCAGTGCGGCATAACCAATCAGAGCTGCAGTAGATTATATACAAATAGACCATTGCCATATATGAATCTGTGCCATTTTACTTTTAACTGAACTGTTCTCATGAGTAGATGGGCTCGTTTAGAGATCAAAGCGAGAGCTGCATGTAGTGTGTACATATTTTGCTGGTTAGTGAAATATTTTCTCAGTTATAGATCATTTGTAGTCCACAATGTGGGAGTGATTGCTTCCTACAAGAGCACAAAACATGGGCATTTATTTGAAAAGCCAGTGCTTTTTTTGTCTTCAAGGGGCAGTGTTGTATTTTGACACAGGCTTGAGTAAGCTAAGTAGCCAATAAGCAAAGGGTAGCAACATTTGTCTGATTCTCTGTAATAATGATATGGGAATCATTGTATTTTGTTAAGTGGTTGGTTGCATCAACATTTTCAGTCACCACCTTGTCTGAAGGACAGGTGGATTAACAGGTTAATATCAAGCCCTGCATGTTTTTTTTCCAAAAGTATCATGGAATATACAGTCGTGGCCAAAAGTTTTGAGAATGACACAAATATAAATTTTCCCAAAGTTAGCTGCTTCAGTGTCTTTAGATATTACTATGGAACACTGAAGTATAATTGCAAGCATTTCATAAGTATCAAAGGCTTTTATGGACAATTACATGAAGTTGATGCAAAGAGTCAATATTTGCAGTGTTGACCCTTGTTTTCAAGACCTCTGCAATCCGTCCTTGCATGCTGACAATTCATTTCTGGGCCACATCCTGACTGATGGCAGCCCATAATTGCATAATCAATGTTCGGAGACTGTCAGAATTTGTGTTTTTGTTTTTGTCCACGCGCCTCTTGAGGATTGATCACAAGTTCTCAATGGGATTAAGGTCTGGGGAGTTTCCTGGCCATGGACCCAAAATATCGATGTTTTGTTCCCCCGAGCCACTTAGTTATCACTTTTGCCTTATGGCAAGGTGCTCCATCATGCTGGAAAAGGCATTTTCTGTCACCGAACTGTTCCTGGATGGTTGGGGGAAGTTGCTCTCGGAGGATGTGTTGGCACCATTCTTTATTCATGGCTGTATTCTTAGGCAAAATTGTGAGTGATCCCACTCCCTTGGCTGAGAAGCAAACCCACACATGAATGGTCTCAGGATGCTTTACTGTTGGCATGACACAGGACTGATGGTAGTGCTCACCTTGTCTTCTCCGGACAAGCTTTTTTCCGGATGCCCCAAACAATCGGAAAGGGGATTCATCAGAGAAAATGACTTTACCCCAGTCCAATCCCTGTACATTTTGCAGAATATCAGTCTGTCCCTGATGTTTTTCCTGGAGAGGAGTGGCTTCTTTGCTGCCCTTCTTGACACCAGGCCATCCTCAAAAGTCTTCGCCTCACTGTGCGTGCAGCTGCACTCACACCTGCCTGCTGCCATTCCTGAGAAATCGAGGAGCGAGATCCAGTTTGATGGCTACATCAGAGGTAATGACAATCTAACAGCCACTGCTGCCATTCTTTTGTTGTTGACCCACTTCAAAGAGAAGGACGGATCTCTCTTCCCTTTGGCAGATGCAAGGAATAGTGTTTTTATACTTATAAAGTGTATGTATGATTAATGGTGTTTATACTGTACTATTTATTACACATGATTTGAATCTTTTTTTTAATGTATTTATTTGTAATTTTAGGTCACTGCAACTCGAGTTGATGTCAGGGACTAATTCCTTTGCCAGACACACCAAGGCTGATTATGCTTGGTAATACAATTGTTTGATTTAAGGTGGAACAGAAATATATAGTTTTGTGGTACCTATTTATAGATATGTAGTATGTATGCACTAATACTCTTACTTTGTGTATTTCAGGAAATACTCTATTGGGTTCCTCAAAATGGATGGTGTCGATTGAGGGGAGAGGGGTCTGTGTTTTGAACAGTGAGTCCAACTTTGCTGCTGCACTCTCTGTGCTCTTCAGCACTTTCTATGCTTTTAACGTAGAATACCAGGAGTCGGCCTCTACAAACTTGGAGCTGATACGGTGTAAGCATTGAACATTCATTGATCCAACAGTTAAATTTAGCATCTGTTAGTTACATTGCAATGATATTTGTTATTGTTATTTTTTCAATGCCTCAACTGATTTCATATATTCTATGTTGGGTTGTGCAAGTTTTGAATAAACCCTGAAGGAACCAAATGCACAGCAAAAGGAGTGCGCAGCAAGACCGGAAAGGTCGTTCAGAGGAAGCCATTGACAATTAACCCACATGTTACACCCTTCCTCGCAGACCTAAAGTGGAAAAACTCCAACATGTAAGTACACAAACACACACACCTGATGAACACAAACTTTGTTTGTCAATTGTCATCTGCCTTTTTACCCAGTGAGTAATAGCAATCTCTCTCTATCTATTCTTTCCATTTCCATGTTTGTCCTAGTTGACGTATCAAATCTAAGGAGGATCAGATCAGGTGATAATCTGCACGCCACCAAGATGTATTCGAGACTTGTTTGCATCTCTCATTCTCTCAGCAGATGCTCTGCTAGCGCCATCCCAGAGCCTGTGTTGGCTTGTGGTAGCGTGCCTCTCTGGCTCCAGTCAAGCACTGCTCACTCCTCTCTATCCATCCCTCTCTCTCATTTCTCTCTCAAAGACAGGCAGGCAAGCAGTTCCTGTTAACATTTCTCCCTGCTCGACAGTTGTTTTCCTATATTTAGATATTTTTTCTTTCTTACATAGTTGAGTATTTTCAAGAATGAATGATGTCTTGGTTTGTGTCTGGTGAAGTACATTATCGGCCAGTATTTGTCAACGTTCTTTGTGGTTAAAGTGCAATTAATGTGAAATTCATGTTAATTTATGATAAATTCATGTGTATTTATATATATATATGTATATATATATGTAAATGTGTGTTTACAGCAGGGATACTGTCATATGTTTTACAGTAAGGAAAATAGTACTGAACTATTACAGCTTCACTGCTTTATAGCAAAATTACAGTATTAAACTGGCCACTGTAGTGCCAATATAATGCTGTAAATTTACAGTGTGGTGCATATTTAGCTTATAGCCTGTTTTAGAAAAATGTCATCATTGAATATTGTAAGAGCTTTCAATGTCTCCTTATATGCACCCTGTATCTATCCTACGGTTTTGATGTGGTATACAGGGAGAATGGGGTGGGAATGGCCTATGATCTGAATTCTGTTGATGTACATTTCAGGGTGTATCACAACCTGGCGTGAATGAGAGTCCTATAGCGTGCCCAAAGTAAACTGCCTGCTCCTCAGGCCCAGAAGCTAGGATATGCATATAATAGAAAATACTCTAAAGTTTCCAAAACTGTTAAAATAATGTCTGTGGGTATAACAGAACTGATTCGGAAGGCAAAAACCTGAGAAAAATCCATCCAGGAAGTGGGATTTTTTATGTTTGTAGTTTTCTATTGAATGCCCTTACAGTATCCATATTGACTTAGGACTCAAATTGCACTTCCTATGACTTCCGCTCAATGGCAATAATCTTTTATAAATTGTTTCAGGCTTGTATTCTGAAAAATGAGAGAATAAGACCACTCTGAATGATTGGACACTGCAGTGTCCCAGAGATTTTTCATGCGCACGACAGAGTGCGCC
Source organism: Oncorhynchus nerka (assembly GCF_034236695.1). Taxonomy (NCBI): domain Eukaryota; kingdom Metazoa; phylum Chordata; class Actinopteri; order Salmoniformes; family Salmonidae; genus Oncorhynchus; species Oncorhynchus nerka. The sequence continues at coordinate 37,346,870 of NC_088407.1, forward strand.
TTTCTTGTTTACCTTATATTGATGACGTTGTTGTCCGGTTGAAATATTATCAATTTTGTTAGGCTAAAAACAACCTGATGATTGATTATAAAGATAGTTTGTCGCTTCTATGAACTTTATGGATACTATTTTGATTTTCTGTCTGCCTGTTGTGACTGCGTTTGAGCCTGTGGATTACTGAACAAAATGCGCGAACAAAATGTTTTTTGGGATATAAACAGGGACTTTATTGAGTAAATGGGAGTCTTGTGAGTGCAACCATATGAAGATCATCAAAGGTAAGTGATTAAATCTATCGCTATTGCTGACTTGTGTAACTCATCTACTTGGCTGGTAACTGTTTAATGATTTGTCTGCTGGGCGCTGTTCTCAGATAATCGTAAAGCCTTTTTGAAATCTGACACTGTAGTTGGATTAACAAGAAGTTAATCTTTAAACCAGTGTATAACACTTGTATGTTTTATGAATATTTCTGTTTTTTAATTTGGCACTCTGCAATTTCACTGGAAGTTGGCCAGGTGGGACGCGAACCCTAGTGAGGTTTAATGTCTTAATTGAAATTATGGATTTCCTATTATCCTCTTGTTGTCCCCTTATGCCATAGTGTGTACATCTCAATTGTCAGTAGAAACCACATTTGTTTAAGCAAGTCGGCCATATCAGCTATTTTTTTAAAGGCAGTAATTTAGGCTGATTTAACTGTTTCGCTGCCAGACAAGGTGCCGCTGATAGCCAGGTGTAGCAGTGGTAAGCTGTTGGGACTGCTTTATTTAGGCCCTAATAGTTTGTCCGTTTGTCACCGTTATAGTGCAATTAATGGATTGTTTAATGTTGTGTAATGTCTTTGCTGGCATGCATCTAACAAAATGTTGGGAAGTTTGCCCCACCAAAATGTACATGCTAAAGTCGCCACTGAGTAACCCTTTAGTCATGTAGAGTTGGACCTACAGTGGGAATGGGAAGCACATTTCTGGATCCAAAGTACCTGTCATTGTTTCATATAATTCACACACATCCATCCATTTAGTAATATGCCCCAGTCGGTAGTCAGTGTCTATTTGCATATTTCATTGAAGACGGATGGATACCTAATCTTAGCTCCAAGATGTGACGTTTTGTCACCAATCTATTTTCCAATCAGGCAGTCTATCTACTCCATTTCTTTCTCCCTCGCTCAGACTCTTTTCAGCTCCCTCCAACTCTGTCACCCATCTCTTTCTCTCTCTCTCTTTCTCTCTCTACTCCTATTTTTCTCTCCAGGATATATCTGTATTAGTCGAGCAGTTGAAAAGCCAAGCATAACTCGAAGGTTAAATAAAGTCTTGTACATCATGATATTTTGCTTTATTTTTATTTCTTAACCTTTATTTAACTAGGCAAGTCAGTTAAGAACAAATTCTTATTTTCAATGGCGGCCTAGGAACAGTGGGTTAACTGGCGGTTCAGGGGCAGAACGACAGATTTGTACCCTAACCAATTGTACAGAGAGAATGTGGGGCTACATTCATCTGATATACTGTACTTTATTAAGTACGACTTCTGTTCACAGTCAGACTGGAGGGGACATATTCTTAGTTCGAATTAGAATCCAATTTGTACTCTCTACACATTCATCAACAACGGATCAGAGCAGCGGGATCAAAGGTTCTCCTGGTAATTATGCATTAGAACAAGCTTATCCTAAAGATTAGATCTGTGCATTATGTTTCATTTATCTACGGTTTGCCATAGATCAAAACACAGAGTTGGAATCTCCTGTGTGAAGACAGAAAACAATGAATTACCATGAGACTAATACAAATTGTTATATTTAATGTGCTTGTCCTCCTACACATCACTGCAGCGGCTTTCTGCCAAATTGGCTTTTACAGCAAAGAGATGCTTTTCGGGGATTTCAAAATGCTAACTTCATTAATAGTAATGATTCTTCTCTCAGTCAATATTCTTCATACAGATATGATTCTAGTATAACGTTAAAATGGCACTCTTTTATATTCTGGAACCGATGAATGTAATTTCGCTACTTGCTATGATATTATATTACATCATAATCAAGATAAAACGCACTGGAGTAATTAGATAATTGACACGTTCATTACGATGTGCACTCACTTTTGCCAGTTGTTTTATGTGTTGATATTTGTGAGCGAGAACGTCACTCATTCATCAAAAATAACTGGTAAAATCCCTGTCATAGTCATCTCATTTCTCTCAATTTTTTCGTTTCATTCTTTCTTCTTTTCCTCTCAACATTAGATGGATCAAACCCATGTTAAACTCAAAGTGAACTCTGATAAAATTACTGAAACATGTGTAAGCAAGTTCTCAGGAAGTGTATTACTACAAACAGACAGGACTTTTCTTTGGTACATTTCCGACCCATACAATGGTAAACCTGTATTGCATAAATGGTAAACCAATACTGCATAAATGTTTTGTTACCCTTCTCCAGATCTGTGCCTCGACACAATCCTGTCTCAGAATTCTACGGACAATTCCTTTGACCCCATGGCTTGGTTTTTGCTCTGACCTGCACTGTCATCTGTGGGACATTAGATGTACAGGTGTATTTCAGGGAGGTGACCAAGAACCTGATGGTCACTTTGACAGAGCTCTAAAGTTCCTCTGTGGAGATGGGAGAACCTTGCAGAAGGACAAACATCTCTGCAGCACTCCACCAATCAGACCTTTATGGTAGAGTGGCCAGCTGGAAGCCACTCCTCAGTAAAAACCACATGACAGCCCACTTGCAGTTTGTCAAAATGCACCTAAAGGACTCTCTTACCATGAAAAACAAGATTCTCTGGTTTCGAAGAACCCAAGATTGAACTCGTCGGCCTGAATGCCAAGGGTCATGTCAGGAGGAAGCCAGGCACCAGTCACCACCTGCCAAAACTATCCCTACGGTGAAGCATGGTGGTGGCAGCATCGTGCTGTGGCAATGTTTTTCAGCGGCAGGGACTGAGAGACTAGTCGGGATCAAGGGAAAGATGAACGGAGCAAAGTATAGAGAGATCCATGAAATCCTGCTCCAGTGCGCTCAGGACTTCAGACTGGGGTGATGGATCACATTCCAACAGCACAACAACCTTAATAAACAAATTAGGCACATTTGGGCAGTCTTGATACAACATTTTGAACAGTAACGTGATGGTTCATTGGATCAGTCTAAAACTTTGCAAATACACTGCTGCCATCTAGTGGCCAAATCTAAATAGTACATGGGCTGGAATAATACATTCTGTCCTTTCTCTCGCATTTCAAAGATGATGGTACAGAAGAGCGGTTTGTTTTTTTCTTTGTATTATATTTACCAGATCTATTTTGTTATTCTCCTACATTTCCACAAACTTCAAAGTGTTTCATTTCAAATCCTTTCAAGGTTATGCATATCCTTGCTTCAGGTCCTGAGCTAGAGGCAGTTAGATTTGGGTATGTCATTTTAAGCAAAAATTGAAACACTTGGGGCGGATACTTAATTAAGCACAAAGTCGAGGCAACGCACCAGTGGCTTCAGAACCTGTCTCGGAATGAACCCAATCGAACATCTCTGTAGAGACTTGAAAATAGCTGTGCAGCAACGCTCCCTACCCAACCTGATAGAGCTTGAGAGGATCTTAAAAGGATGGGGAAAAACTCCCCAAATACAAGTGTGCCAAGCTTGTAGCTTCATACCCAAGAAAACTCGAGGCTGTAAATCCTGCCAATGGTGCTTCAAAGAGGTACTGAGTAAAGAGTCTGAAAACATATGTAAATGTGATATTTCATTTATTTTATATACACATTTCCAACTATTTTTATGAACCTGTTTTAGCTTTGTCGTTATAGGGTATTTTGTGTAGATTGATGAGGGGGGGGGGGGATAAATGTAATCAATTCTATAATAAGGCTGTAACTTAACAAAATGTGGAAAAAGGGAAGGGGTCAGAATACTTTCCGAATGCACTGTATAACCCCTAAATTGAGTTCAGTCTTCACCAATGACAACCAATAGGAGCCTAGCTTAACCTCTTCAGTCGACCCTCTACTTTTTTGAACATTTTGTTAAAAATCGCGCAACATTTCAGCGCCCTGCTACTCATGCCAGGAATATAGTACGTTCATATGGTTAGAATGTGTGGATAGGAAACCCTCGGACGTTTTTAAAACTGGTTAAATCACGACTGTGGCTATAACATAACGTGCGTTACATCGGAAAGCGCAGGAAAACCTGATCACAGAAAATGGAAATAAATATCCTTGCGCCACTTCCAGCAATTGTTAACAGTGAGCCGAATTAGATAAGACCGAGCATTCAACTCCCACAGCATCCCCATGTTGTCGAGAGTCTTGTGAATTTAATCATCTTTGATTCTTGGTTGAACCGAAAGAGAGGCACCGCTTACCTCCGGTCTCCGCCCAGATCATTCCGGAAGAGCTCTCTCCTGAAATTTTTTCCAAGACGACAGCTAATGATATTTACATCGCCTACGGAAGATTTTTATCGCTTATTAACGTTTACTAATACCTAAAGTAGCATTACAAACGTATTTCGAAGTGTTTTGTGAAAGTTTATCGTCTACTTTTTGAATTTTAAAAAATGACGTTACGTTGTGAAATCGCTGTTTTTTTTGTTTATCACACAGTCTACATATAACGATATCTTGGCTTTATATGGCCCGATTTAATCGAAATAAAGACCCAATAGTGTTTATGGGACATCTAGGAGTGCCAACAAAGAAGATGGTGAAAGGTAATGACTGTTTTCTATTTTATTGTGCGGTTTGTGTAACGCCGAAATGCTAATTATTTTGTTTACGTCCCCTGCTGTGCTTTTCTGTTGTAGTGTATTGGTGCATGCTATCAGATAATAGCTTCTCATGCTGTCGCCGAAAAGCATTTTAAAAATCGGACTTGTTGCCTGGATTCACAACGAGTGTAGCTTTAATTTGATACCCTGCATGTGTATTTTAATGAACTTTTGAGTTTTAACTAATACTATTAGCATTTAGCGTAGCGCATTTGCATTTCCAGAGCTCTAGTTGGGACGCAAGCGTCCCAAGTAGAGGCAACAGGTTAATCATTAATGACTGGCAAGGCCTCAATTCTAGGCCGTGGAGAATCCTACATCCATCTTATTAGCTCAGAACAGGATCAGAACATTGTGTTGATTCAACAGAGACTCAATTGAATGGTTTTCTTCCTAAAAAAAGGATAGTTTTGTTTTGCTACTGTTAACCTCTCTGCGCACGGAACCTACATAAATAGTCATATTAAACATTCATGACAATACAAGTGTCTCACTTGTATCGAAAGCCTAGAATCTTGCTAATCCAACTGCATTGTCAGATTTGAAAAAGGATTTACTGCGAAAGACTACGATGTTATTATCTGAGCATAGAGCCCCATAAAAAACAACAATTTTAACCAGCACAGGCGTAACATAATCACAAACAGCATTAAAATAAATTGTTTACCTTTGACGATCTTCGTCTGTTTGCAATTCCAATGCTCATTGTTACACAATGAATTATCTTTTGTTTGATAAAATCCATTTTTATAGCCTAACACGAAACATTTTGTGAACCGCTTGTGTCGTGAATTTCGACACATTCCAGGTAAATAACACACACAAAACGTGACTTTTCCAGTCATGTTTGGTTTCACTGCAATCAACTGGTTTGTTTGTAACACAATCAAACGTGATGGGCCATTTCGTGGGACGTATTGACTGAAAGACAACAAGTCATGACATCATTGTGCACCAATGATTTGCCCGCTGTTTCGTTGATTGACTGTCTTTTAACCCAATGACCACTGATCGTCTTGAAATCTAGCTGGGTAGATAGCCAATGAGCTGAGCTAAACGGCAATACGCCATGTTTATGTGTTGCAAGACCAACCCATGTAGTAAGCTTCAGCGTAAGTGAGTCATTCGCTATTGAATTTTCATACCGGAAGGAGAAACACATATTACGCACTGCATTGTTTGGTAAACGCACAGATTCAGCTGTTTATATATCAATCAGTTTGGCGACTAAGTCAGGGAAAGCTACATCTATGTCTAGATATACAGATGTACATACAATTTTAGAATAAATTGATTGGGAAAGTGAGACAGAGATTGTTGTAGGACGATTAATTTAGCGATTGTGGAGGAATATTTTTTGAACGGGAGAGGACATCGTTTTGAACTGGTAAGTTCTTATCATGCTAATGCCCTTGTTGGAAATTAATAATATAAAATATTATTTGTGATTTTTTTTTTCCATTTTAGAAGCAATATATAAACATGTAATGTCATGAAATGTGAGATGCGTGTGTCTGCCGCCCCACCCCAACCCACATGAAATAGCCTATTTGAGGCTGTTGAGGGGAGGGCAGGCCCACAACAATGGCCAAAGTGAAATGGAGACAGTAGATACAGCTGGTCTATTGTAATATAATAAAGAGAGTAGATCTAGCTGAAATGTCATAATATAATAGAGACAGTAGATCTAGCTGAAATGTCATAATATAAAAGAGAGTAGATCTAGCAGGTCATAATAATATATTCAACCTTATGTTCCCTGTACTCCATATATATATCTGTTTATTATACCTGTTGATACAGGGCTCATATGTGAAACTATTCTAACTGAACATTGTCTTTCACAGTGACACTGACTCCGAATGGGAGTCTTATCCGGTGTCCTGTGTGAATTTAAGTATGCTCTCTCTAATTCTCTCTTTCTCTCTCTCGGAGGACCTGAGCCCTAGCACCATGCGTCAGGACTACCTGGCATGATGACTCCTTGCTGTCCCCAGTCCACCTGGTCTTGCTGCTGTTCCAGTTTCAACTGTTCTGCCTGCGGCTATGGAACACTAAACTGTTCATTTTTACTCTTGAGGTGCTGTCCTGTTGCACCCTCTACAACCACTGATCTCCACCCGGCACAGCCAGAAGAGGACTGGCCACCCCTCATAGCTTGGTTCCTCTCTAGGTTTCTTCCTAGGTTTTTGCCTTTCTAGGGAGTTTTTCCTAGCCACCGTGCTTCTACACCTGCATTGCTTGCTGTTTGGGGTTTTAGGCTGGGGCTATATAAATATATTTGATTTGATATAGGACTGAGGGTCTTCCAAATAGTGAAAGTGTTTACATAGTTACCCATGTTATTTTGTAAATGTATATATCAATTTTGTTTCCATATTCTTTTATCAATAATTATATTTTTTCTCCCATTTTTTTCTAAAAAATGTTTTTTTGGGGGGGGGGTTTGTTAGAATACCATTTTGGTATTTTGTATATAGTTATTTTTTCAAAATGTATACCTTCACCAATTTGGCCACTTGGGTACATTTGGGCTACTTGTGTGGGACACCTGGGTGACTTCATGATAAATAATTATTTTGCACAAGTACTGTTGCCCTCTTATATTTTTCACTGAAATTGTCCCCATCATCCTATCTGAATGTTTGTTTTATCTTGTTCATTTTAAAGATGATGATACAAAAATAAAAAACTTTGGGATTTTTCCATTGTTTTATCTAAACCAGATATATTGTGTTATATTCTTCTACATTCAATTCACATTTGCACAAACGTCAGAGTGTTTTCTTTCAAATGGTACCAAGAATATGCATATCCTTGGTTCTGTGCCTGAACTAGAGGCTGTTAGATTTGGGTATGTCTTCAGGCGGAAATTGCACAAAGTAGGGGGGGAGCTCTAAGAGGTTTTAATTAACACTTCTTTGGGATAGGTGTCCCTTCCACGGGACAGTTGAGCTAACATGGCTAATGCGATTAGCCTAAGGTTGTAAGTATCAAGAAATTTCCCAGGACATAGACATATCTGATATTGACAGAAAGCTTAAATTCTTGTTAATCTAACTTCACTGTCCAATTTACAGTAGCTATTACAGTGAAATAATACCATGCTATTGTTTGACGAGAGTGAAAAACACCTTGAGGATTGATTATAAAAAACGTTTGCCATGTTTCTGTCGATATTATGGATATCATTTGGAATTTGTCTGCGTTTTCTTGACCGCTATTTCCGGTGTATTCCTAGGCATAACGCATAAAACTAACGGAGGTATTTGGATATAAAAAATATCTTTATGGAACAAAAGGAACATTTGCTGTCTAACTGGGAGTCTCGTGAGTGAAAACATCCGAAGCTCATCGAAGGTAAACGATTAATTTGATTGCTTTTCTGATTTTCGTGACCAAGTTACCTGCCGCTAGGTGTACGTAATGTTTTGTTAGTATATCGATAAACTTACGCAAAAGCTTGTATTTTTTTCACTGTAAAGCATCATTTCAAAATCTGAGACGTCAGGGTGATTAACAAAAGGCAAAGCTGTGTTTCGCTATATTTCACTTGTGATTTCATGAATATGAATATTTTCTAGTAAGATTATTTGACCGTTCCGCTATGCTATTTAGCGTAGTTGATGACAATTATCCCGGATCCGGGATGGGTGGTTCCAAGAGTAAAGTACGTTATTTTACTCAGTTCTGTGTCCTGCACTTGACTCCGTCCTCATGGCAACGGCCATTAGAGCTCACTTTGCCACGTATGAGCCCTGGTTAGAATCCCAGTTGCAGCTTTCACTTTCTTCCGCTACACTGGTGGCAGCATTGGGATCATGTTCAGCTCCAGTCTAGTTATGTGATCTAGTGGTGGCAAGCATTCTGTTTTTCAACATTATGTTGGCTGTAATTACATTGATATATCTAGTGAAGAATGAATAAGCAACAATGGGCATGAGGGTTAGAAGCCTTACATCAAGCCTTACATCAAAGTTGCCTGAAGCTGAATGGAAAGTGTTAACCTGTTGCGACGAGCAAACCCGGATCCGGGATCCCATTTATAGCCTCAAGCTTATTACCATAACGCAACGTTAACTATTCATGAAAATCGCAAATGAAATGAAATAAATATATTAACTCTCAACCTTAGCCTTTTGTTAACAACACTGTCATCTCAGATTTTCTAAATATGCTTTTGAACCATAGCTAAACAAGCATGTGTGTAAGGGTATTGATAGCTAGCATACCATTAAGCCTGGCATTCAGCATGCAACATTTTCACAAAAACAAGAAAAGCATTCAAATAAAATCATTTACCTTTGAAGAACTTCAGATGTTTTCAATGAGGAGACTCTCAGTTAGATAGCAAATGTAGATAGTTTTTCCAAAAATATTATTTGTGTAGGAGAAATCGCTCCGTTTTGTTCTTCACGTTTGGCTGAGAAAAACCCCCGAAAATTCAGTCGTAACAACCCAAACTTTTTTCCAAATTAACTCCATAATATCGACAGAAACATGGCAAACATTGTTTAGAATCAATCCTCAAGGTGTTTTTCACATATCTATTCGATGATAAGTTACTCCTGGCAGTTTGGTTTCTCTGTTCAAAATGGAAAAAATGCGCGCACCTGGAGATTGCGCAATAGTTTCGACGGAGGACACCCAGCGGACACCTGGTAAATGTAGTCTCTTACGGTCAATTTTCCAATGATATGCCTACAAATACGTCACAATGCTGCAAACACCTTGGGGAAACGACAGAAAGTGTAGGCTCTCTCCTTGCGCAATCACAGCCATATAAGGAGACATTGGTACACAGCGCCTCAAAAATCTGGCTCACTTCCTGTATGAAATTTCATCTTGGTTTCGCCTGTAGCATTAGTTCTGGGGCACTCACAGACAATATCTTTGCAGTTTTGGAAACGTCAGAGTGTTTTCTTTACAAAGCTGTTATATGCATAGTCGAGCATCTTTTCGTGACAAAATAGCTTGTTTAAAACGGGAACGTTTTTCATACAAAAATGAAATACTGCCGCCAGAGTTTCATGAGGTTAAGCCCTGACCAGTTATTCCGAAGAAAATACTCCGTGACTTACACAAGTTAACTAACTTACCAGTGTGGACCCAAAACTAACACATTCTACACATCTACAAACTACCTGTTATTACAACTGTGATATTATTTTGTTACTGAAGCTTATATATCAAATAACCAGACAATGATCCACATCATATAGGTAAATAATGTGTGTTTTAATAATAAGATAATCAGGGGGGAGCTGTAACCTATAACATACCTCGTTCAGTCTCCTCAGGACTTTAAATGGCCCCACAAACCACGGACCCAGCTTCCGGCAGGGCAGGCGAAGGGGCAGGTTTCGGGTCGAGAGCCAGACCCGGTCTCCCGGTGCATACACCGGAGCCTCACTGCGGTGGCGGTCAGCGCTCGCCTTCTGTCACCTGATGGCCAGTTGCAGGCGTACATGGGCAGCATCCCAGGTTTCCTCCGAGTGGCGAAAACATTCATCCACCGCAGGTGCCTCGATCTGGCTCTGATGCCACGGTGCCAGAACTGGCTGATAACCATGGAGACAGGTTAGTGGAGGAGTGGAATGCGGGGAAAAACTCTGGAAATTCTATAGATATATACATGTGCGCAACAGGAATCTCTGGGTGAGTTGGGTGCATACTCACCTGGGATGATCCACCAGTGCCTTGCCTGCCATCTCGACTTCCTGGGGAACCTCTCCAGCACTGACCAGCAGTGTGTCCTCTGCGGCCACAGGTAGTGCAGGCAACAGCGCCCCCTCCGGTCACCCTTAGAGCAGCACCTCCGAGCTCCATAGGTGTAGGATCGGAGGTGCTGGGCAATGGAATGAAACGGACCCCGATCTGGACGTCCGCGGGTGGCCAACAGGTTATCCAGCCGGATAGATAAATCCACCAGCTGGTCGAGGGTAAGGGTGGTGTCCCTGCAGGCCAGCTCCCGACGAATGTCCTCACGTAGACTACATCGGTAATGGTCGATTAGGGCCCTCTCATTCCATCCTGCGCTGGCAGCCAGGGTCCTGAATTCCTGTGCGCTCCCCATCCCCTGTCTGAGATGGAACAAGCGTTCCCCCACCGCTCACCCCTCAGGTAGATGAACGAAGACCGCCCGGAAGCCGCGGGTGAAATCCTCATAGTGGACCGGGGCTGCATCTATACTTGCCCATACAGTGTTGGCCCACTCAAGGGCTTGCCCCACTGACAGGAGATGAGGGCGGACACGCTCTCGTATCCCGAGGGAGCCGGGTGGACAGTCGCCAGGTAGAGCTCCAACTGGAGCAGGAACCCCTGGCACTCGGCAGCCGTCCCATCAAACGCGTTTGGGAGAGAGAGCAGAATACCACTGGGTCCAGGTGACGGAGGGGTTGTCAGCGGTGTGGGTTGTGGTGTTGGTTGGAGTGAAGTTGATGGGGTTGTGGACCCCCTCCATGTTTAGCAGCACGCGATCCCATGGCTGTGCCAAGATGTTGGAGCATCGTGCTAATGGATGCGTTCCTCAACTGGTACCGGAGGACTGGGTGCACCTGCTGACTCCATATTATGGTGCGTGATTTTGTCATATGTCAGTTGTGGAGAGTTGAGGCCCGGAGTCAAGTGCAGGACACAGAACTGAGTAAAATAACGTACTTTACTCTGAAAATAAATCTGCCAAAATAATCCACGTAGGGATAACAACCCTAACACACACGACTAACACAAACCGGGAATATTCACGCACAAAACATAATGGGAACCAGAGGGTTAAATAGGGAAATAATCATAACTTAATGGGAACCAGGTGTATACACAAGTCATAACAAATGGAAAACAGAAACATGGATCGGTGGCAGCTAGAAAGCCAGTGACGACGACCACCGAACGCTGCCTGAACAAGGAGAGGCACCAACTTCGGCAGAAGTCGTGACAGCTGGGCAGCAGTAGTTCCCTGGGCAGAGGCAGTAGTTCTACAATGCCAGCATATGCCTTTTTGCAATAGCCTAAGTTTATAACATGATTGGCACAACTATAATGATCATAATGAAATGGCCTTGGGAGTGCCATACGTGTAAGCCAACATAAATCATTATTTTACATCTACTTGCTAAATTGATCATAGTACAGCCTCGTTATAGTTGCAAATACCATGCAGTTGCACCAAGGGAATTTAAACCAAACAGATTTTTTTTCAGGCCTCTCCACATTTATTGATGAATTAATTTCCCATCATGAAAATGTATCCACATTTCCCCCCAAAAAACAGACAAGTACAGATTTTTACTCCAACCTGGCAACCCTCATAAAAACTGAAATAGCACCAGTATCCCAAAGTATTAATCAAAAACAAGCATAAAAAACAGCATTGGCATTAATAAAAACAAAAAGGTAAAGCTACGTTGGTTAACAATGTTGGGTTGTCAACATGTTTTTTTTATATATAAATACATGTGTGACACGAAAAAAGCAGTGAACACAATTGCCCAAAATGCATGGCTCCAATACCTTTCAAAAAATAGTCCAGAAGTTTGACCACAAAATGGGGATCTTTTCCTGTTAAATAAATCGCAAAAAAAAATGTTTATTTTCACATGAATTAAACCACACAAAATCGCACGACATCTGCTGAAATGCTTTTTGTACATATTTGCACAAATTGAGCGTGAGATTGTGTTGATTGAAAAGACAATCACAGCACCACACAGGCGATCTGTCTTAATGAATAACATTTTAATGAGGATCGGCTATGGAGCTTAAACGACAACCCATTAATTGGTAGGCTGTAGCCGTGATCTATTTGTTTAAGTGACGAACTGACAAGTGAATAGGACAACATGATGATTGCTATGATCTGGACAATTATTTTCTAATGCTCCCCAGCTGACAGACTATAAAGGCCTGAGTAGGTGGGATGAATTGAAATCGGCCATATGTGAAAAAAGACTGGGAGAGATCAAATGTTATACAGCCAAAGACGTTGAAATTGTAAGCACACAGTACTTTAATTTCCGTTGCTCTCACTCCCTTCTTTTTTCTTATTTTATTTACTTCAGCTCGATTAAGGCATGACAACAGTAAAATGTATTTACTGTGTGTATTGAAAAATGTGACTGATGGGCTCGATTTGTTCTTGTGTAGCAAATTTTGAAATTGTGTTTTTTTGAATTTGGATAAAAGTAGACTCAGAGGTAGAAAATAGTATATCATACACTACAGTGGAGGAATAAAGGGAAAGTAATTCTGCTTTGAAAGTTCATACATTTGTAACCTCAATTTTGAGAAAATGGCCTTTGAATGTTTTGGTACAACTACTGGAGAGCTCTTGTTTGTCTACACCCATTCAGCCTTGTTCATACTCTCTTAAGCTTTAGCCCCACCCATCTCTTTAAGGGTTGATCTGAGCATTCTGTACTAACAACAGCAGTCAAGCACCCAAGCTAACTGGCTAAAGTTGGTCAGACACAAATGAGAGAACAGCTCACTATGGCCATTTTATTCACCCTAGCAGAGCTGGTTAGGCTGTTTTTATGATATCCAGAGCATTGTTGACTGCAACTGTGCTGCTGGCAACAATTGCTCAGACAAGAGTGCTCTGAGGAGATAGCCAGAGCGAATTTACCAGCTACGTCTATCAACAGTTGTCACAGTGACATCATGAACATTAAATTAAAATGGATACTTGCATAGTGGAGTCTTTTGTTAAGACAGGAACTGAAGCACGGATATGCATATTCTTGATACCATTTGAAAGGAAACGCTTTTATGTTTGTGGAAATGTAAAAATAATATAACACATTGGAATATAACACATTGGATCTGGTAAACAATAATACCAAAAAAATGTTTGTTTCATCATCTTTGAAATGCAAGAGAAAGGCCACAAAGTATTATTGCCATTTAGGTGAACTGTATATTTTGGCAACTAGATGACATCAGTGTATGTGCAAAGTTTTAGACTGATTCCAATGAACCATTACATTACTGTTCAAAATGTTGTATCAAGTCTGCCCAAATTTGTCTAATTGGTTTATTGATACATTTGTCAAGTATGTAACTGTGCACTATCCTCAAACAATAGCATGGAATTATTTCACTGTAATAACTACTATAAATTGGGCAGTGCAGTTAGATGAACAATAATTGAAGCTTTCTGCCCATATCAGATATTTCTATGTCCTGGGAAATGCTCTTGTTACAAGTCATGCTAATCACATTAGGGCACGTAAGCTCAACCGTCCCGTGCACACACACACACACACACACACACACACACACACACACACACACACACACACCGATCCTGTAGAGGCACATGAAGGTTAACAAAATGCATTTTGATTTAAAAAAATAAAGTTTACATTCAAATGGCTCTCCTGTGAAGTAGTGACGTGTGACACACATATAGTTTCCTGAAACAAGTCACAAATATGTGTTACCAATGTGGACAACATGATATCATCATGTGTCGATTAACTTTTATTTTTCTTGTCCCATAGAAAGTACAATGAATAATGTTAATGAATTGGTTAAATGAATGTGGGGAAAAAAATTGGCAACTGCAGAGTTTATGAAGAGAATGGCAGATAATGCACCTTTCAATTATTGTTTCCAGCTCTTTGTTGCACAATTATATAGACAATTCTTAACTAAATCCCAAGGTGGAATTTACAAGAAATGTACAGTAGCTAGGGCAACTGAACATGTAGCCGATAAATTCCAAAAATGTAATAAATAAATGGACACACTCACTTCCTCACATGTGGTTGCGTGCCGTACAACGGAACTGTAGGCTGCTCTAGTAGGCCTGCATCTGTTTGTATCAGTGGCAGTCAGTGCCTTATAATGATCAGGAAGACGACCTTTATTTTTCATGAACATAGCCTAATTCTATACAGCAGATTGGAGGACTGTCATTCATATTCCATTCACTCAGTTCAATGTAACAATGATAGGATTTGGCTACTACATGACACTCAAATTTTCCCTATACCCATCATGAGGTTGCCTCAACCTAACCTATGGATGAAAGTTTACAATGTAAGGGCACACACATCTAGAGAAAAATTTGCAATGGCAGACAGTGACACATGGACAGATAGTGACACATTCAATACCGCATTGCACACTCTTACCTGCATCTAGCATATCTAGGATGTAATCATTAGTCCAACAATTGCAAACGAGAGTTTCTATCGGACAAATTCATGTATTTTTATCCCAATATGGTTTGCTTCTGTTTCAGAAAAGAAAATTCAACAGAATCAGTGGAATGAATACACACCTAATCACACGTAAAACAGCTCACTTTCATAGCGGCCTTGTTATAATCATTCTGGCCTCTATGCATTCTCCTCTCACCTTTTCCCTTCATTTGTGGACATCAGCTGTATGTGACCAGGCGAAAACTTTTCCAAGCACAAACCATGTTATAATCGCTACACACAGCCTTCATTGTTATCCCCATATCAGCTAAAGTAACATCCTAGTCAACATATCTAATAGAACTGATGCGTCAGTAAGCCCGCTACAATCATGCAGTAATGTTAGTGCATTGTCAGCAAGCAGTTACACCAGCGGGCCCTGGGGCAATAAATTATGACAACTAAAAGCTTACCTTGACTTGGAAGAGTTCCAGTGTTGTGTTGGATAGTCATAACCAGCTAGCTAACGTTAGGTCCCTCTGCTCGAGCAGTGTGTTTGAGTAACTAAACTAGCTAGCTGCATTTGCTAGCTAAGTAATTGAAACTAAACAAAATAACACTCCCTCTCTCTCTCTTGCTTCTCATTTTTTGAAAACTGTTCAATTATTGTCTTTCTCTTTGAGTCAACTACTCACCAAATCAAATCAAATCAAATTGATTTATATAGCCCTTCGTACATCAGCTGATATCTCAAAGTGCTGTACAGAAACCCAGCCTAAAACCCCAAACAGCAAGCAATGCAGGTGTAGAAGCACGGTGGCTAGGAAAAACTCCCTAGAAAGGCCAAAACCTAGGAAGAAACCTAGATAGGAACCAGGCTATGTGGGGTGGCCAGTCCTCTTCTGGCTGTGCTGGGTGGAGATTATAACAGAACATGGCCAAGATGTTCAAATGTTCATAAATGACCAGCATGGTCGAATAATAATAAGGCAGAACAAATGTTATGCACTGCAGTGCTATCTTTCTGTAGCTTATGCTTTCAGTACTAGATTCATTCTCTTATCCTTTGATTGGATGGACATGTAATTTCATGATGCAAGAGCTCTGATAGCTTAGAGGACGTCCTCCGGAAGTTGTCATAATTACTGTGTACGTCTATGGAAGGGGGAAAGAACCAAGAGCCTCCTAGCTTTTGTACTGAAGTCAATGTATCAAGAGGAAGACGGAAGCTAGCTGTCCTCCGGCTACACCATGGTGCTACCCTACAGAGTGCTGTTGAGGCTACTGTAGACCTTCATTGCATTGTTTTAATCAACTATGTGGTGACGTGAATATATTTAGTATAGCTTTATCTAAAAAGGATAACCATATGGCTGCACATAGCATTGACACACAGTAATGAAGTTCAGTCCGCAGTGGTTGCGAATGAGTATGGAAGCTGAAGTTGCAGCAACCCAGACCATTCTACTATCGGCAATTACAAATACTGACAAAAAAAACAAGAAGAAACATTAATAAAAATAAAAAAATGTCTCATTTAGTCCTGATTGGGCAATATATATTGGATTTAGCAATGGAATCATAAGTCGTATTATTGTAGCTACACAATATTTCTTTCTGTTGTATACACATCTCCTTCATAACACATCTTATTTAAAATAGGCATTTGTGGTTGACTAGAGAACATAAGTCCGGACAAGACTATGTATATATTTCTATGTATTGCATAGAGACACAGCCACTGACCAATAATCTGCATTAAAGGGAATGACCACCACGGAGGCACCAATAAGGTCGCACTCTCACCTGTGCAACAGTACTGGACAGATTCATGCGGGAAGCATCTAAGGGGAAAGGGGAGGGATTGATTGTTTTGTTTTTATGTCTTATGTGTTTTATGTTATTGTTTTTGTGGGAGTTGTATTGGAGGACAACTGGAGGTTTACTTACTTGGACGAGTTGTGTCCCATTATGTCTGTTGAAAACCATAAGCTGCATTCACAGTAAGAACCTCATCCCAATGTTCAGGCATGGTGATGGTAGTGTGATGGTTATGAGGCTGCTTTGCTGCCTCAGGAACTGGACGACTTGATTTATAGAAGAAAACATGAATTCTGCTCTGTATCAGAGAATTCTACAGGAGAATGTCAGGCCATCCGTCTGTGGGCTGAAGCTGAAACGGTGCTGAGTCATGCAGCAAGACAATTATCCAAAACACACAATCAAGTCTAAATGAAAATGGTTAAAAAGCAACAAATTTGAAGTTTTGGAATGGCCTAGTCAAAGTCCAGACCAGATGTTGTGGCAGGACTTGAAACGAGTAGTCCACAAATGCAGCTGAGTTAAAGCAGTTCTGCATGCAAGTGTGGGCCATAATTCCTCCACAGCAATGTGAGAGACTGATCAACAACTACATTAAGCATTTGGTTGCAGTCATTGCAGCTAAAGCTGCCACACAAGTTATTGAGTGAAATAATAATTGAATTAGTCTTCAAGATGCAAACAACTATATTTAACTATATTTAACTATATTTAACTCTATTTTAACTCTATTTTTTTTTATTGTAGGGGACTACAATGGAGTTCTAAGTAGGTCAATGGACCGTAAAGGCAATCATACTACACACTATCACCCTATGACGCTCAAATAAATTACAAATATGTAACCCATTTCAGGAAACTAGGCGTATTTCGCATTTCGTATTTTCGTTTTATTTAATTCTCGAACATGTGAACTTTCATGTGTCTTAATAACAAACTTGTATGCCATCTGTAAATATGAATAAATTGTTAAATTATGAGCCTAGTTGTTTTAGCCAAAGAAAAAGTCAGCAACCTTTCCACTAGCCATGATTGGCTGAGATAATGAGTGGGCAGGACATGCCAAGAGATGAGTTTGGATTGGTCTGCCATATAGCACACTTCTGTCTATTTGAGCTTGTCAGTATGTGTAGGCAATCATGTCTAACGCAGCTTTTTTTATGTATCGTGTAGTAAAACTGCATATGTGTTGCTCTCCACTTTCTGGAGGAGTGAGTTTTGAAATCTGTGGAATTCGAGAAGGATAACTAAGGAGATGAAGAAAACACCTGTCTCCAGATTACATCTTCAAACTAAGGGCAACATATGATCTATGATGTATAAAGGGTAAGATAGTCTAGCTAGCTACATTTTCAGATATTAAAGTATTTTCATTTCCAGTTAAAGTGTACTGTTAGCTAACTAACAGCTAACTAAGATGGTGCCAACAGAGATGGCAGCATTGCAACTAGCTCTTAGAAAACTTTGTAGTATTTTGTTTTTTTATGTTCTATTTTTTTACAATATTAGCGGAGAAGAGGCGGCCTGCTGGTTCGACTTAGGAGGCACACACACCACCCACCGCTTCAAGTATATTACTGGTTAACTTCTTGAAGCACCCTTCCTGTTAGCGGGATCACTTTCATTAACATCCGCTGAATTGCAGAGAGCCAAATTAAAATTAAATTACTAAAAATATTACATTTTCATGAAATCACAAGTGCAATATAGCAAAACACAGTTTAGCTTGTTGTTAATCCACTTGGCATGTCAGATTTCAAAAAAGCTTTTCGGCGAGAGCATACCAAGCGTTTATGTAAGGACATCTCTCTCAGCAGACAAAACATTAAAAACAGCTAGCAGCCAAGTAGATTGGTCACGAAAGTCAGAAAAGCAATCAAATTAATCGCTTACCTTTGATGATCTTTGGATGTTTCAATTCACGAGACTCCCATTTACACAATAAATGTTCCTTTTGTTTCATAAAGATTATTTTTTATATCCAAAATACCTCCATTTCGTTGGCGCATTCTGTTCAGAAATCCAGAGGCTCGAGCGGTCACGACCGGGCAGACGAAAATTCCAAATAGTATCCGTAAAGTTCGTAAAACATGTCAAAAGTGTTTTTATATTATATATAATTGATAGTATTTCAACCGGACTGTATCTTCTTCAATAGGAGAGAGAGAGAGGAAATGTCTGCTCCAAACTGTTGCACATGCAAAACGCTGCTGTCACCCAGTCATACAATGACGCGATGTGATCTTTCTTGCTCATTTTCAAAATAAAAGACTGTTCACAACATGTGGAAGCCAAAGGAAAATGAATCTGGTTGATATCCCTTTAAATGGAGCAAAGGCAGGCAATGGAACAGAGAGCTTTCAGGAAAAACAACACTTCCAGGTTGGATTTTTGCCTGCAATATCAGTTCTGTAATACTCACAGACAATATTTTGACAGTTTTGGAAACTTTTAGTGTTTTCTATCCTAATCTGACAATTATATGCATATTCTAGATTCTGGTCCTGAGAAATAGGCAGTTTCATTTGGGTACGTTTTTCATCCAAACATCAAAATACTGCCCCCTACACTCAACCGGTTAATGTTCAGTCTTTGGATGACAAAGTTGATGAGCTTCGAGCAAGGATTTCTTTCCAGAGAGACAACGGAGCCTGTAACATACTTTGTTTCACGGAAACATGGCTCTCTCGGGATACTTTATCGGAGTCAGTAATGCCAGCAGTATTCTCAGTACATTGCGCAGACAGGAATAAATATCTCTCCGGAAAGCAGAAGGGCAAAGGGCTGTGTTTCATGATTAACGGCTCATGGTGTAATTCTAGGAACGTACAGGAACTCAAGTCATTTTGCTCACCCGACCTAGAATACCTCACAATTAAATTCCGACCAAGATAATTATCTTCCGTCATCGCCACGGCCGTTTATATCCCACACCTCAACGGCCCTCACTGGACCTTATGCAAACTGGAAACCACATATCCTGAAACTGCATTTATTGAAGCTGGGGATTTTAACAAAGCAAATCTGAGGACTAGGCTGCCAAAATTCTTTCAACATATTGACTGTCCTACTCGCCCTACTAAGACTCTCAACCATTGCTATTCAAACTTCCAAAACGCTTACAAGGCCCTCCCCCACCCTCCATTCGGCAAATCTGACCAATAATCCATCTTGCTCCTCCTGTCCTATAGGCAGACACTAAAACAGGAAGTGCCCGTGCTTCTTACAATTCAACGCTGGTCTGACCAATTGGAATCCACGCTTCAGGATTGTTTTGATCACGTGGACAAGGATATGTTCCGAGTAGCGTGCAAAATAATCTAGATGCATACATGAATACGGGATGAGATGAGATGTATATGAGATGTAGTACCCACGACTGGAGTCGCAATTCAACGGCTCAGACACGAGACGTACGTGGCAGGGTCTTCAGACAACCACGGACTACAAAAGGAAAACCAGCCGCGTCGCCAAGACCGATCTATCGCTTCTGGACGAGCTTAGCACATTCTGCGCACGCTTTGAGGATAACACTGTGCCAGCTACACAGCCCACTACCAAGGACTGGTGGCTCTCCTTCTCCGTGGCCGACGTGAGTAAAACATTTAAGTATGTTAACCCTCGCAGGGCTCCAGGTCCAGACGACATCCCTAGCCGTGTCCTCAGAGCATGCACAGACCAGCTGGCTCGTGTGTATACAGACATATTCAATCTCTCCCTATCCCAGTCTGCTGTCCCCACATGCCTGAAATGGCCACCATTGTTCCTGTACCCAAGAATGCAAAGGTTACTTGAACTTAACAACTATCGCCCCTTAGCACTCACCTCTGTCATCATGAAGTGCTTTGAGATACTAGTCAAGGATCATATCACCTCTACCTTACCTGCCATCCTAGACCCACTTCAATTTGTCTGCCGCCCGAATAGATCCACAGATGATGCAATCGCCATCACTCTGCACACTGCCCTATCCCATCTGGACAAGAGGAATACCTTTGTAAGAATGCTGTTTATTGACTATAGCTCAGCATTCACACCATAGTACCCTCCAAATGTATCATTAACCTCTTGCTTCTACTCGGGACGCTTGCGTCTCAACTAGAGCTCTGGAAATGCAAATGCGCTACGCTAAATGCTAATAGTATTAGTTAAAACTCAAACGTTCATTAAAATACACATGCAGGGTATTGAATTAAAGCTACACTCGTTGTGAATCCAGGCAACAAGTCAGATTTTTAAAATGCTTTTCGGCGAAAGCATGAGAAGCTATTATCTGATAGCATGTAACAATACACTACAACACAAAAGACCCGCAGGGGATGTAAACAAAATAATTAGCATATTCGGCGCTACACAAACCGCACAATAAAATAGAAAACATTCATTACCTTTCACCATCTTCTTTGTTGGCACTCCTAGATGTCCCATAAACACTATTGGGTCTTTTTTTCGATTAAATCGGTCCATATATAGCCTAGATATCGTTATATGTAGACTGTGTGATAAACGAAAAAAACAGCGTTTCATAACGTAACGTCATTTTTTAAAATTCAAAAAGTCGACGATAAACTTTCACAAAACACTTCGAAATACTTTTGTAATGCAACTTTAGGTATTAGTAAACGTTAATAAGCGATAAAATTCATCAGGAGGCGATGTAAAAATCATTAGCTGTCCGTCTGGAAAAATGTCCGGCTAGAAACTCAACCAAAATATCCGGTCCTAGACCTGAAGAAATGCGCTGCCTTGCATGTGTTTGACCAAGAAAAAACTTGTAGGCAAATGACAAGACTCTAGACACCGTGTGGAAGCTGTAGGTAATGCAACCTCAGCCAATTAATTGTGGTTCACCTTTATCAATGGGTTCAAGTAGCGCAGCAATATATTTTTCAATTTTCAGTGATCAAGTTTTCCTGGGCTTTCCGATGAAACGCACGTTATGTTATAGCCACAGCCGTGATTTAACCAGTTTTATAAACGTCTGAGTGTTTTCTATCCACACATACTAATCATATGCATATACTATATTCCTGGCATGAGTAGCAGGGCGCTGAAATGTTGCGCGATTTTTAACAGAATGTTCAAAAAAGTAGGGGGTAGGAGTAACAGGTTAAGGACTGGTGAGTTTTAGACAAAAAAAAAATGTAACGGAATGGAGCTAAGCACTGGCAAAATCCCCAAGGAAAACCTGGTTCAGTCTGCTTTCCACCAGACACTGGGAGATCTATCAGCAGGACAATAACCTAAAACAGAAGGCCAAATCTACCCCGGAGTTACTTACCAAGAAGACAATGAATTTTGAACAGTTTGATTTAAATCTACTTGACAATCGCTAGACCTGAAAATGGTTGTCTACCAATGATCAAGGACCAATTTGACAGAGCTTGAAGAAGTTTGAATAGAATAATGGGCAAAGGTTGCACAATCCAGGTGTGAAAAGACTCACAGCTGTAATCGCTGCCAAAGGTGCTTCTGCAAAGTATTGACTCAAGGGTGTAAAAATGGAGGGAGGTATTGCAAAAGGAAATAGCAAAATGGCATTATACTGGGATGGATGGGTTCATCTGTGGACATTGGAGGGTTGGAGTTAGGATCAGAATGAATGGAGGATTGGCCGCTGTGGGTGAAAATCCAGCACTTGGAGAAAGATGGAAATTAGGAATGCATGTATAATTATTTGACTACAGGTACCGTAGATGTAAGCGAAATAGCTGTAAGTAGCAGTAGAAGTATTGTTGTCTGCTAGTTTACTCTAATCAGGGTAGGGATGGTATGGTAGGGGGCAGTATAAAGAAAAAACAATAATAATAAGGGGGATTGGGGATTAGAAATGATGCAAACAATTAAATTGATAGATTCTAGGTTCTGTCTGCAATACTAAGGCTGATAAATAAATACAAATAAAGATTCTACATTATATTTTGGCGACATAGATTTTCAGTTGTGTTTCATTTCTAAGGTTATTACTTTTGGGGAAGGGTGGTCCCTATCTTGAATAGAATAACAAGGGACAATATGAACGGAAGATTAACCAAAGATAATTTAGGTTGGATGTTGTTGATTAAAGCAGACTGTAATCAACTGCAGTAGCTACTAACAAAAAGAGGCTATGATGAGGGCAGTAATGGATTTTTACATTTAAAACAACTAAAGAAGATAGATATCCCATATTGGCTTTAAATTTAGCCATAAAAGCAGTTGCATATAAAATCAAAAACACATTTTCACTTTTTTAACTTAGTGTAAGTACATTTTGCCATCAACAAAAGCAATCAGCCATACTGTAATGAACTTGTGGAAGAGGATCAAGGGCAGGTGCTTGTTTTAGATAAGATTCTGTTTCTTCTGGAGGATTTCAAGGAGGAAAGTGAGAACTTTTCCAATCAGTCAGGTTCAGACACTTGGTCTTTATTCAGATAAGGCTTTGCTTATTCAACTCTCCAATGTTTCTCCGATGAGCTGCTTAATCCGCTTTGATTAATTATCAGTGCTTCATTTGGGGGGTGAGAAGCTTCCAAACAATAAGCCACCTCATTTTCAAACTCTGAACAATGTGACCACCAGGGTGCGCATTGATTTAACTCAAAACTTGAATAACTATATATAACGACATTGATGGGGCGTGAGCCTTTTACACTGTTAAAGCTTTGACACCTTATGTTAAAGCATCCATTTCTTAACTATGTCTCAAAAAAAGCTAACATTTGACGTTTTTTCTACCCCCTGATCTTAGGCGAGGGTGACAAAGTAGCAATTGAAACCGAAGTGAGGTGTGTTTTGTATGTGAGTGCATATATTTGTGTGTGTGTGTGTCTATAGGTGTGTGTAATTGTGTGTGTACATCTGGATTGTCAGATCCTGTTAATTGCCTCCTTCCTGCAGCGTTACATTTGTGACACGCCTCACCACCCGACTGTCTCATCACTTCCATTATTTGCCCATTCAAAAGAGAGAAACGTTTTCCATGTCGACATTAACGACTCGCAAAAGGGAGAAGGGGAAATATAACTAAACTAATTAAGCAGACTGACTCACCTCGTCCAGTGCTAGGACACTTATTGGGGTATTACGAGTCCCCCCTCCCTCCCCTGCATCTCTGTTAATTACTGTAAAAGTAAGTCCGGTACTTTCGCCGTTAGGGAAACAACTGCAGTGCGGTGCGGGTGAGAGGCTGTCTGGTTTCTACCTCTACGGAAAGGATGGGACCTTTTGGTGCCTCTGTCTCCACTCTCCGATGTGATTATTGAAGTTCGGGGACTTCTAACGGGGAGGCTGACCAGAGTCCTCCACCTGGAATAAGGAGGACATTGAATCATTGAATAATAAGAGCAGTATGCCTCCATAGTCACTAGTTGTGGCATAGTCTTGCCTAGCTTACTGATCCTGAGACTGATCAAGGTGAAGCTATGAAGTCCAATGGATGTGTCCACACAATACTAGGAGTGAGTCATTTATGAGTAGCTTTTCAAACACACTAGTTTTTCCTTCCAGGCAGAACGCTTTATGTCATTAACTGATCTCAGGCTTTCTCTAACCTTGGGAGAGATTGACTGGACACATAGTATCCCTTCACCACAGTAATAGAATCAACATGGAAGGGTCAGAACTGAGTGGACTGATATATGAACCATAAATATTATGGGCTTAACTCAGGCACATCTATTTTAACGGGAGCGTGTTAAATATAAATGCCCCCGTAAGACAGATCTACGAGGTGACTTGGAGCTCATGAATAAAGGCGACTGGACGGGCGTGGATGAAATGGTGATCTGAGCCCGACGCTTTGACTGATCTCTTCTTTCAGCCACGGTGACTCTAACATTTGTTTCACTCTACCCCTCCCCCCAAACACTCATGCCCATTTCTCCCCAGCAGCTCTTTTCAGAAAATGTCAAGACCAGCACTTTAACCCCCTTAAATCACATCACTTGATTTGCAAGCCTCACGCTTTTTAAAAGGCTGGCCTTTACAGAAATTAATCTTGGTGGTAAAAAAATGGACAGAGACAATTAATAGGGACGTTGTGACACTTTATCCTGGCTATTGAGCCACTGGTAAATTGGCAATTAGTGTGTACTTCATTGTAGTGTGAGGCATATATACATGTAAGAGGACTTTCATCTATTGTACGACTGGCTGCCAGTTAAATATCACCTAGGGCGAGTTAGTATTTCATTAACTCATAATTAACGGGCAGGGGTATTATGTCTCTCTGTGGGGAAGAGAGAATGTGGATTTCCATTGAGATCCAACTTCTCATTATGGAACAATAACTCCAAAGAAATTGTGGGGCAATGGTTTGAAACCAGCCCCTAATTATTTACGGTGTGTTTCCGTCACTTTTGATGAGTTGCAACATGAGTTGTAACATGAGTTGTAATATGTATGTAGCCTGTGTGTGTGTGTCCATATGTGTTAGAGAGAGAAATACTGCGTGTGTGTATGAGAGGTGAAATGCGATCAGATTTAGCCTAACATAGCTACTGATGCGTCTCACCATGTCACCTAACACATAACTGGCCGCCTAAGAAACGGCATTGAATTAATATGGAGTGTCATCGGAGACATGTTTTTTTTCTTAGGCACATTTACACATTCACACACTAACACGTTCACCTGCCTTGTTGAACAAGTGAGTGAACATGTCAACACACGTGTGAACGCACTTGTGAATAAATTAAAACACATAAAACTTGCATCACATATAGCACCCATTAAGGTTCTATAATTATCCTCAACTGGAACCATATAGAACCCTATATTGAACCCAAGGATTCTACTGAACAAAAACACAAACACAACATGTAAAGTGTTTGTCCCATGAGCTGAAATAAAAGATTGCAGACATTTTCCATACGCACAGGTCCACTTTGTGCTGGGAACAATAAAAGGCCACTATAAAAATGTGAAGTTTTGTCACACAACACAATGCCACAGATGTCTCAAGTTTGACGGAGCGTGCAATTGGTGTGCTGATTGCAGGAATGTCCACCAGAGCTGTTACCAGAGAATTGAATGTTAATTTCTTTACCATAAGATGCCACTTCATTTTAGAGAATTTGGCAGTACTTCCAACTGGTCTCACAACCGCAGACCACATGTAACCGTGCAGGGCCCAGGACCTCCACATCCGTCTTCAACACCTGCGGGATCATCTTTGACGATCCACTCGGACAGCTGATGAAACTGTGGGTTTGCATAACCAAAGAATTTCTGCACAAACTGACAGAAACCATCTCAGGGAAGCTCAACTGCATTCTTGTCGTCCTCACCAGGGTCTTGACTGCAGTACAACGTCATAACCGACTTCAGTGGTCAAATGCTCACCTTCGATGGAAACTGGCAGGCTGGAAAAGTGTGCTCTTCAAATCAAATCAAATCAAATCAAATGTATTTATATAGCCCTTCGTACATCAGCTGATATCTCAAAGTGCTGTACAGAAACCCAGCCTAAAACCCCAAACAGCAAGCAATGCAGGTGTAGAAGCACGGTGGCTAGGAAAAACTCCCTAGAAAGGCCAAACCTAGGAAGAAACCTAGAGAGGAACCAGGCTATGTGAGGTGGCCAGTCCTCTTCTGGCTGTGCCGGGTGGAGATTATAACAGAACATGGCCAAGATGTTCAAATGTTCATAAATGACCAGCATCGTCCAATAATAATACGGCAGAACAGTTGAAACTGGAGCAGCAGCACGGCCAGGTGGACTGGGGACAGCAAGGAGTCATCATGTCAGGTAGTCCTGAGGCATGGTCCTAGGGCTCAGGTCCTCCGAGAGAGATGAATGGATGAATCCTGTTTTCAATTGAACCGTGCAGACAGCGTCTTGTGGGTAAGCGGTTTGCTGATGTCAATGCCTTGCCCCATGGTGTTGGCGGGGTTATGGTATGGGCAGGCATAAGCTACAGACAACGAACACAATTTTATTTTACTGATGGCAATTTGAATGCTCAGAGATACCGTGATGAGATCCATTGTCGTACCATTCATCTGCCGCCATCACCTCATATTTCAGCATGATAATACACAGCCCCATATGGCAAGGATCTGGAAGCTGAAAATGTTCCAGTTCTTCGATGGCCTGCATACTCACCAGACATGTCCCCCATTGAACATGTTTGGGATGTTTTGGGTCGACGTGTACGACAGCATGTTTCAGTTCCCACCAATATCCAGAAATGTTGCACAGCTATTGAAGAGGAGTGGGACAACATTCCACTGGCCACAATTGACAGCCTGATCAACTCTATGCGAAGGACATGTGTCGCGATGCATGAGGCAAATGGTGGTCACACCAGACACTGACGATCAGTTTTCCATACATTTCTATGGGCTACTAGCAGTAAGGCCAAATTCATCCATTTATTTTTAAATGTATTATTTTTCTTCTCCCTAAATGGGTCTTAAAATTAAAATGCAAATAGCAAAATGATACTTGGTATGACAATCTTAAAACAATTGGGGGAATTGCTCTCGATGTTGCAGTTGTAGAGCCTTTTGAGGATCTCAGCACCCATGCCAAATCGTTTTAGTTTCCTGAGGGGGAATAGGATTTGTCGTGCCCTCTTCACAACTGTCTTGGTGTGTTTGGACCATTCTAGTTTGTTGGTGATGTGGACACCAAGGAACTTGAAAGTCTCAACCTGCTCCACTACAGCCCCGTCGATGAGAATGGGGGCGTGCTCAATCCTCCTTTTCCTGTAGTCCACAATCATCTCCTTAGTCTTGGTTACATTGAGGGTGGTAAGGGTAGGCAACAACACATCTGCCACAGTGATCCTCAACACCGGGGCCCCTCAGAGGTGTGTGCTTAGTGCCTTCCTGTACTCCCTGTTCACCCATGACTGTGTGGCCAAGCACGACTCCAACAGCGTCAATAGGTTTGCTGACTACACAACAGTGGTAAGGCTGATCACCGACAACGATGAGACAGCTTATAGGGAGGAGATCAGAGACTTGGCTGTGTGGTGCCAGGACAACAACCTCTCCCTCAATGTGAGCAAAACAAAGGAGATGACCGTGGACAACAGGAAAAGGAGGGATGAACAGGCCCCCATTAACATGGACGGGACTGTAGTAGAGCTTGTCGAGAGTTTCAAGTTCCTTGGTGTCCACATCACCAACAAACTGTCATGGTCCAAACACACCAAGACAGTCGTAAAGAGGGCCGACAAAATCTTTTCCCCCTCAGGAGACTGAACAGATTTGGAATGGGTCCTCAGATCCTCAAAAAGTTCTACAGCTGCACCATTGAGAGCATCCTGACTCGGTTGCAACACAGCCTGGCATGGCAACTGCTCGGCATCCGACCGTAAGGAGCTACAGAAGGTTGTGCGTGCGGCCCAATACATCTCTGTGGCCAAACTTCCTACTATCCAGGACCTATATACTAGGCGGTGTCAGAGGAAGGCCCAAAAATTGTCAAAGACTCCAGTCACCAAAGTCACAGACAGTCCTCTCTGCTACCGCACTGCAAGCTGTACTAGAGCACCAAGTCTAGGTCCAAAAGGCTCATTCACAGCTTCTACCCCCAATCTATAAAACTGCTGAACAATGAATCAATGAATCAAATGGCCACCCGGACTATTTACATTGACACCCCCACCCCGCCCCTTTGTTTTTACTCTGCTGCTATTCGCTGTTTATTATCTTTACCCCAACCTACATGGACAAACTATCTCGACTAACCTGTACCCCCACACATTGACTCGGTACCGGTACCCTCTGTATATAGCCTCTGTATATAGCCTCGCTACTATCGTAGTTTTATTGTGTTACTTTACATTTTTTACTTTAGTGTATTTAGTACATTTTTCTTAACTCTATTTCTTGAACTGCATTGTTGGTTAAGGGCTTGTAAGTAAGCATTTAATTCAAAGTTCTACTACACCTGTTGTATTCGGCGGATGTGACAAAAAATAATTGATTTGAGATTGCCATAATTGACCTATTATTACCAAAATTACAGAAGACTTTTTGGTAAATTACCAGTAGCTTTGCAACCCTAGACACACAAACACGCACACACACACGCACACGCACCAAACATGCACCACACCCACACGCACTGTATCTGACATATATCAACGGATTCACCTCATGTCTGAAATATTCTAGGTAGGTATCTTGCAATAATCCTATCATATAAATGTGATATTCAAATTAATGTGAAGAGGTAGAGATAGAGATATAGATTTGAACAGAAGACCACTAATTACTCATTTTTTTAAAGATATTCGGGGCGGCAGGTATCCTAGTGGTTAGTGCATTGGACAAGTAACCGAAAGGTTGCAAGATCGAATCTGTTGCAACGTAAAAATCTGTTGTTCTGCCCCTGATCAAGGCAGTTAACCCACTGTTCCTAGGCCGTCATTGAAAATAAGAATTTGTTCTTAACTGACTTGCTTAGTTAAATAAAGGTAAAAACATGAGTAATGCAGGGATCTTATCACAGCATTCATACCTCAATAAAAAGTAGAACCTCTCCGTTTATACTCTCCTCCTGTCATCCTCCTCTCTCTCATTACCAGGGGGGCGCTAGTCTAGATGTTAAAAGTAGGCCCTCTTCTCATTCCCTTCTCGTGGCCACCGCCCTCTCCTCCTTTTGTCATCCCCCTCTATCTCATGACCAGGGGGGCTCTAGACATTGAAAAGTAGACACCCTCCCTCCTACTTTCCTCTCCTCATCCCCCTTTCTCATCTCTCTTGTGTCTGAGGGTGCTCGAGACATTTACCATCTGTAAGGTCTGAGTTGGTCTGCATTGGCCTCCTGTGTCCCAGCATGCTCCACTGTGCCCAAAGAGTACATTCACAACCATCCCAGTCGGCCCCCTCTTCCTCTATGGTAGGTGGCGACAGTGACAAATCTCCCTCATGCCACTAAAGAGCTCTTCTCTCTTTTCTCTCCCTCTCTGATGGCGCCCCTGTTCCTCCCTCCCTCAGCGGGTTGCATATTTAATCCGTTCGACTTCTTAACTTATCTGGGTCAGTAACATACATGCATGTGTGTGCCTGATGAATTGTGTGGGCTTGTGTATGCGTGTGTGACGAATTGAGTGCGTCTGAGCCACTTATGCAGAAAACACATCACCTACCATTACCCTACACAGAAGGCTAGTCACATGGTTTGTCTTTCTCTTGTCTTTCGTTGATGCCATTGTGGCAAGTTAAATTAAACGTGCAACAAGGGTGGTTTCATTATTTTTGTCTCCCCTGACATTTATTGTTCTGTTTTCTCCCACCCAAAGCCCTGCTAACCTTTCAAAAATATGAGCAATTGTTTGTGTCTTTGTGAAACAGTAGAGAGAGATTCATTCGAAGCCGTCGGTTTAAATCTGAGTCAAACCCCATCTCAACCATTGAATGTTAAGTGAATTCGTACTGGCAGACAACAAACAGTGTGGTTCCATCTTTTTTTTTTTACTTTTCTTTTGGTTCATCCTTCTGCTCCTTAACTTTGAGTTGAGTGTGAAATGTAACCTCCAGGTTCACCTTTAAATTGCTGTGAAGACGTTTGATACCTGCATGAAGCCTTTACACATTTGGCTCCCTGTAAGTATTAGACTTTATGTGAGAAAGCAATCTGATCTGGGAGAGCAGCAGCCTGCGTAGCGCAGAGCCGGAGGGGAAACATGCTAACCTTGATTAGCTCGTCTTAGGGCTTATAGTCAGTCTGTGGGAATACATTCGCTCTGCTACATCCTGTCGGCGCCTGTGGAAGTGTGGATGACTAAGGTTAATACATTTTTTTTGTGCATAGTTTTCTTTAACATCTTCACGGTTCTGAGAAGTGATGATGAGGGTTAGCTTGTAAAACAGTGAATATACCCTAAACCCACTTGGATTTCATGAAAAATTGGTGTATGTGATTAAAATGTTGATATTTTGTCTTCTGGTCTTATGGGTTATTGCACGGCATTAAACAATCGTCTTTAACCTCCCAAAATAATCGAGATAAGCCATTTTACTGCGCATGAAATGGAGATGCATTCAAGTTTAACAACAACAAACAGAGAGAGGAGACCTTTTAGTGGCCACAACACTATTACATGGCCTGACGATGCAGACTGAGGCAGAAATATAGCTCTTTCCCTTTTCATGTCATCCTTTAGGCGATAGCGGAACACTCAACACCGCCTTTGATCTTTGAATAATAAACCCTGCCTATATCGCTGCTGACCAGTCCCATTATACAACAGGGAGGGATGGAGGGAAATGGAGAAAGAGAGATGGAGCGAGAGTGTGAGAGAGAGAGGACGGGATATTGAGAGAGGGAGAGAGACAGAGACGAATTGAGAGAGAGTGAGGGAGGAAGGGTGATGGGTAGAGAGAGGGAGATTGAAATAGAGGGAAAAAAGTGAGCGAGAAAAGGGGGTGAGAGAAGAAGGGGAAATATACTCTGCAGCAGAAAATTAATTCCTTGGTGCAAAAGGAGCTTGGCTCCTATTGGCCGTTATAAATGAGAGTGTGTGTGTGAGTACCCGGGGAGTTCCAGACATGTAGCTTACGCACATCCAAAACACCATATCGCCTCATTGCATGTTCCTGGCATTACTAGCCCCTTAATGAAGAGTGTGGCTTATACACATACGTTCTCTCCCCATAAAGCCAACAAGCAGCCAAGACACACTGGCGTACAGGCGGAAAGTGACCAGAATCCAGAAATCAATGTCATAACAGAGGATCTTGTGTGAAAATATGTGTCCCCGTTATCTGATAGCAGTAGTTCTGATTTTCTTTATTGTCCCAATCATTTATCCAATGCATCCCCCAAAGAAAATGGAGAAATGTTCCATAACCTCAGGCAACATGTTTGTGGTCCGTGTGCATGGTCCATCAAATTACATTTGAAAAACTTTAACAGTAATGTTACTTAACTAAAGCCATAGGCATCCCCTTTTAGTAGTGGCCAGCCATCCCCATTTTGTCGTGTTGGTTTGCAATAATCAAGCCATACTACGCGGCAATTAGGTTCAGAGAGCCCTATCACTTGCCACTTAATGTGACTCTATTGAAATGTCATACCAACACAGAGAGGAAGAGCTTTTGTAGTTGCTATTGTCAAATCTGGAATAAATGTCATGGATATCTGTTAATGGAAAAATTAGACCGTATGACCATGCTCCTTTTTTTCTATGGATTTGTTATGTATTAAAATGTGAAAGTTATTTGAGTGGTTTGTGATTAAAACCGGTAACACTTTACTTGACACCCAGCCTCATAACACAGTCATAACTATAACACTGTTATGACATATATTGTGTTATTTTATGGCTGGTTATTACATCTACATAAGAATGTCAAGACCCACTAAACCTACCACACAAAGCAAAACATTCCATTACACCATAGCCTACTTGTCAACAGCATGTTTATGTTATATAGCATTTTCTAAAATTGACCATATTAAATTAGTATTGTAAATATGCACACATTGAAGTCAGACATGCACCTACCCCAATGCTCTTTTGCTGATGACTGGGATGAATGCAGGAGCAGATTTTAGGAGCGCGACAAGACACCCTCTTTTTGACTGATAACTGACATAAGGGCATATACGTGATAGGCCTATCTGGCTTATATGATGATGGTCATAATGCTTCTTGACAGTGTCTTGAAGAACATTTTCTTAGTCCAAGTAAAGTGACACAGGATTGTTAAAATGCTTCATGAAAGTGTCAAAGTGTATTTTCTACAAGTTATTTAAAATTGAAATGACATGACTGTAAATAAATAATTACAACAACAAAGGATTTAAGAAACACATTTTCAAACGAAAGGAAAATTCTTGGCAGCGAGAAACACATTTGACTAATGTTTTGTTAGCTCTCTATATATTTCTTAGAAAATATATAAAACTCAAAGAGTCAAAATCAAAAGTAACAGTCAGTATCTGGTGTGGCCACCAGCTGCATTAAGTACTGCAGTGCATCTCCCCCTCATGGACTGCACCAGATTTGTCAGTTCTTGCTGTGAGATGTTACCCCACTCTTCCACAAAGGCACCTGCAAGTTCCCGAATAGTTCCCAGACAATGGCCCTAGCCCTCACCCTCCAATCCAACAGGTCCCAGACGTGCTTAATGGGATTGAGATCTGGGCTCTTCGCTGGCCATGGCAGAACACTAATTCCTGTCTTGCAGGAAATCATGCACGGAATGAGAAGGATGGCTGGTGGCATTGTCATGCTGGAGGGTCATGTCAGGATGAGCCTGAAAGAAGGTAAACATGTGGGAGGAGGATGTCTTCCCTGTAACACACAGCATTGAGATTGCCTGCAATGACAAAAATCTCAGTCCGATGATGCTGTGACACACCGCCCCAGACCATGACGGATCCTCCACCTCCAAATCGATCCGGATCCAGAGTACAGGCCTCAGTGGAACGCTCATTCCTTTGGCGATAAACACGAATCCCAACATCACCCCTGGTAAGACAAAACCGCGAATCTTCAGTGAAGAGCAATTTTTGCCAGTCCGGTCTGGTCCAGTGAAGGTGGGTTTGTGCCCATAGGCGACGTTGTTGCCGGTGATGTCTGGTAAGGACCTCCCTTATAACATGCCTACAAGCCCTCAGTCCAGCCTCTCTCAGCCTATTGCGGACAGTCTGAGCACTGATGGAGGGATTGTGCGTTCCTGGTGTAACTCGGGTAGTTGTTGTTGCCATCCTGTACCTCTCCCGCAGGTGTGATGTTCGGATTAACCGATCGTGTGCAGGTGTTGTAACACCTGCCACTGCGAGGATGATCAGCTGCCACTGCGAGGATGATCAGCTGTCCGTCCTGTATCCCTGTAGCGCTGTCTTAGGTGTCTCGCAGTATGGACATGGCTATTTCTGTCCCTGGCCACGTCTGCAGTGCTCATGCCATCTTGCAGCATGCCTAAGGCACGTTCATGCAGATGAGCAGGGACCCTAGGCATCTTTCTTTTTGTGTTTTACAGAGTCATTAGAAAGGTATCTTTAGTGTCCTAACTGTGACCTTAACCTCTTAAGTCGACCCTCTACTTTTTTGAACATTCTGTTAAAAATCGCGCAACATTTCAGCGCCCTGCTACTCATGCCAGGAATATAGTATATGCATTTGCTTAGTCTGTGTGGATAGAAAACACTCAGACATTTAAAAAACTGGTTAAATCACTGCTGTGGCTTTACCAGAACGGCATTTACATCGAAAAGCACAGGAAAAACTGATCACTGAAAATGGGAAAATATATCCATGCGCTACTTGAACCCATTGATAAAGGTGAACCACAATTAATTGACTGAGGTTGCAGTACCTACAGCTTCCACACGGTGTCTAGAGTCTTGTCATTTCCCTTCGAGTTTTTTCTTGGTCAAACACATGCAGGGCACCGTATCTCCTTAGGTCTAGGACCGGATATTTTGGTTGAGTTTCTAGCCGGACATTTTTCCAGACGGACAGCTAATGATCTTTACATCGCCTCCTGATGAATTTTATCGCTTATTAACGTTTACTAATACCTAAAGTTGCATTACAAACGTATTTCGAAGTGTTTTGTGAAAGTTTATCGTCGACTTTTTGAATTTTAAAAAATGACGTTACGTTTTGAAACTATGTTTTTTTCGTTTATCACACAGTCTACATATAACGATATCTAGGCTTTATATGGACCGATTTAATCGAAATAAAGACCCAAATAGTGTTTATGGGACATCTAGGAGTGCCAACAAAGAAGATGGTGAAAGGTAATGAATGTTTTCTATTTTATTGTGCGGTTTGTGTAACGCCGAAATGCTAATTATTTTGTTTACGTCCCCTGTGGGTCTTTTGGGGTGTTACATGCTATCAGATAATAGCTTCTCATGCTTTCGCCGAAAAGCATTTTAAAAATCTGACTTGTTGCCTGGATTCACAACGAGTGTAGCTTTAATTCGATACCCTGCATGTGTATTTTAATGAACTTTTGAGTTTTAACTAATACTATTAGCATTTAGCGTAGCGCATTTGCATTTCCAGAGCTCTAGTTGGGACGCAAGCGTCCCGAGTAGAAGCAACAGGTTAATTGCCTACCGTCTGTAAGCTGTTAGTGTCTTATCGACTGTTTCACAGGTTCATTAATTATTTTTGCATGGGAAAACAGTGTATAAAACCTGTTGTAACTACCCATCCCGGGTCCGGGAGCGTTGTCATCATCTGACACGAATTAGCATAACGCAACGGACATAAATATTACTAGAAAATATTCCTATTCATGAAATCACAAGTTAAATATATTGAAACACAGCTTAGCCTTTTGTTAATCACCCTGTCATCTCAGATTTTGAAAATATGCTTTACAGCCAAAGCAAGACAAGCATTTGTGTAAGTTTATCGATAGCCTAGCTAGCAGCAGGCAACCTGGTCACGAAAATCAAAAAAAGCAATCAAATTAAATAGTTTACCTTTGATAAGCTTCGAATGTTTTCACTCATGAGACTCCCAATTAGATAGCAAATGTTCCTTTTTTCCAGTCGAAATAGCTCCTTTTGTTCTTCACGTTTGCCTGAGAAATCGACCGGAAATTGCGGTCACGACAACTCCGAAAAACATTCCAAATTAGCTCCATAATATTGACAGAAACATGGCAAACGTTGTTTATAATCAATACTCAAGGTGTTTTTCAAATATCTATTCGATAATATATTCACCGGGACAATTGGCTTTTCAGTAGGACCGAGAGGAAAAATGGCTACCTCTGTATTTTACGCAAGAATCACTCTGAGAGCCATCAGGTGACCACTTACGCAATGTAGTCCTTACGCTCATTCTTCAACATAAAGGCGTGAAACTTCGTCAAAATGCTGTCGACACCTTGGGGAATACGTAGAAAAAGGAATCTGGTTGATTGCCCATTCACTGCTCAATAGGGACGCATCGGAATGTAGATCTTTCAAAACATGAGTCACTTCCGGATTGGATTTTTCTCAGGCTTTCGCCTGTAAAATCAGTTCTGTTAAACTCACAGACAATATTTTTACAGTTTTGGAACTTTAGAGTGTTTTATATCATAAGCTGTCAATTACATGCATATTCTAGCATCTTGTCCTGACAAAATAGCCCGTTTACTTTGGGAACGTTATTTTTCCAAAAAGGAAAATACTGCCCCCTAGTTACAATAAGTTTAAGCCCTTTTCAATGAAGATCAGTGAAGTTTTGGGGATTTTTACGAATTATCTTTGAAAGACAGGTTCCTGAAAAAGGGATGTTCCTTATTTTTCCTAGTTTAGATTGATGTCCTGTAATCCTGCGAGCTGTGATCAGTAAGCATATCGTACGTACACATCTCCAGAAATAGACGCTTAAATTGACACACAAACAAACAGATATGGAATGTGTGAAAGCGATACTTACTCAATTGTTTCCCCACCAGTACAGAACAGAGGAAGATGGTATAAGGAGAAGGTGTCACGCCCTGATCTGTTTCACTTGTTCCTGTGATTGTCTCCACCTCCTCCAGGTGTCACTTATTTATCCCTGTGTTTCCTGTCTCTCTGTGCCAGTTCGTCTTGTATGTTTAGTCAAGTCAATCAGCATCTTTTCCCATTCTCCTTTTTCTAGTCTTCCCGGTTTTGACCCTTGACCCGCCTGCCTGACCATTCTGCCTGCCTTGACCACGAGTCTGTCTGCTACTCTGTACCTCCTGGACTCTGATCTGGTTTTGACCTTCTTGCCTGTCCACGACCATTCTCTTACCTCTTTGGATTATTAAACATTGTAAGACTCCAACCATCTGCCTCCTGTGTTTGCATCTGGGTCTCGCCTTGTGCCTTAATAGAAGGAGGGGTGGAGGTTTGGGGGGGTGATGCAGAGGCGACAGCATCCTAACAGGCATATTGCTTAGGTGATGTGTTAAGAGTGACAGGGCCCCATCTCTGTCAACAAAATATGTTAACTCAGCGCAGAGGATCACCTCTGCTGATACTGGAAATGGAGCCAGCGTACGCAGACACACACACACACACACAGCGATAAGCCGTTCTATCTCTGCCTTTATTTTAGCTCCCACATCCCTGCAATGGATTATATCAAATTGGAAGCTGTCTGTTTACAAAACTGGAGCGGTGTTGAACAGTATGTCTCTGTCAAAGAGGCCTCCCACTGGGCACAGATGTCAATTCAACATCTATTCCACGTTGCCTCAACGTAATTTCATTGAAATGATGTGTAAACAATGTTGATTCAGCCAGTGTGTGTCCAGTGGGCTCGCTCCCTGACATTAGGCCTGTACCAATGAGCTGTGGCGGCTAGAGCAACCGGCAGCCAATTTGGGGAAGGAGAACATAAACAAGCCTAAAAGGCAATTTATGCTTGATCCGTAAATGTGGTCGGACGCTTCTTAAGGAGGGTGTGAAGCAATTGCGGAGCCTCCGGAGCCATGCAGAGGTCAAATCAAGCTCTGTACCGCGTCTCACATTTTTTTAACAAAGTATAACTCCTTCACAATTCTCTGCAATGCGCAATAAGTATGTTGGCTCTGACTTCTGCGATGGCTGCATCTCAGTAAATGCTGTACGGCCACTGCAGAAGTCAGATTGACCCTGAAACACCTTCTAAGCAGATGGCGAATTAGGAAACTGATACAGTATCACATCATCACTCATTCGGAAATAAAAAAGCATAAGTTGTCCCCCTGTTATGATCAAAAAGTGTTTACCCCATGGATGTGTCATGTGGAATTTACACCAACATTCGCTAATTCGTGTGATGGGACAGAATAAAAGGATCAATTATTTATCATTCATTTTTTCCCCCCTCCAAAACATATCACAGCAGCCGGGATGAAAATCGACCACGGAAATCCTTAATGCGACACCATCACAATCGGAATAGAACAAAAAAGTGACTGACATCAAAATATTTTCAACTTGACAGTTGCGTTGCATTAGCTGTGTCAGTTTTGTCGCCTATTTGGAGAGGTCTCTGTTTGGAATAATTGAAAGGGTGAACGCGTTTCAGGCTTCGCCAATTTTTTTTCTCCATTTCATCCCGGTAAAAAATAATGATACAGGACTGCCATGAGACAACAGATCGAGCTACTACAGATCTGGGGTTTGAATTATGCATAATTTATGGGAAAAAAACGTAACTATTGTAAAATGGAAAAAGAGACATAAGATGTTGGCTGTATTATTTTAGAATCTGCTGACATAGATGTTTTGTTCCTGGATATGAGTGATGTTAGGGGTTAGACTCAGTGTTGAAGCAATCTTGCAGATTATTTGGCATCGTCTGTAGTACAACGTATGTTGTGAGACTACTGTACAGTATGGGCCCAACACTCAAGCACACACAGCACCAGAATCCATTGATCATACTACTGTTCACTTATATGTGCACACACACACACACACACACACACACACACACACACACACACACACACACACACACACACACACACACACAACATCCCTCCACACACACCACACATACCCACCCCTCATCCTCTCACCCTGAGACAGATCTGTCAAACACACAGTGGTGTATGTGCACGCTTCATTAAGCCTGTG
Organism: Oncorhynchus nerka; assembly: GCF_034236695.1. Classification (NCBI taxonomy): domain Eukaryota; kingdom Metazoa; phylum Chordata; class Actinopteri; order Salmoniformes; family Salmonidae; genus Oncorhynchus; species Oncorhynchus nerka. The sequence continues at coordinate 37,385,133 of NC_088407.1, forward strand.
TCCAATCCACGCTGTCCAATCAGTCACACACACACACATCTTTTTCCTGATCTGGAGAATTACACAGGCGCATACAGCTCCCCCCCATGAGACACAGTGACAACTCCTGCTGAAACAGACCTGCTACATGGAATATACAGGGAGTTAAGTTAACCCTTGAATCAATGTCCACGCCCCTCTCAGAATTATAATTAGCATAATAAGTCCCCATCAAAATCTTTCTGTTTAAGCTTGAGATACCTAGCCGTGTCTCTGCCGAGCTACAGTGGTGTTTGTCAAACCATGAGACATCCCGTGAATTGGTCTTCTCACGAAAATGTATTTAGCGTCCGAATGGTTTGGCTTACAAACTAATATGGGACTCTCACGAACACGACGGTGTTCTCTGTTTTGTTCTATGACCCCCACAAGCGTCACAGGACTTGTTGAAAGTTGGTACCTACGATCTGTCAATATCTGTAGTGTCCGAACAGTTTGAGCTACACACTATGACCCCTCTAAAGAAAGGTGAAACGCTCACAAACACTTACAGGTTGTTTTGCTCTAGGGCATCCACAAGCCTCACAGAAAGTTGCCTGGTACCAGCTTAAAAATTTATGGAAGTATAACCTGAGTGTACAAAACATTATGAACACCTGCTCTTTACATGGCATAGACTGACCAGGTGAAAGCTATGATCCCTTATTGATGTCACCTGTTAAATCCACTTCAGTCAGTCTAGATGGAAGGGAGGAGACAGGTTAAAGAAGGATTTTTAAGCCTTGAGACATGGATTGTGCATCTGTGCCATTTATAGGGTGAATGTGCAAGACAGAAGATTGCAGTTCCTTGAACGGGGTTTGCTAGTAGATGCCTGGTGTACCGGTTTGAGTGTCAATTGTGTCAAGCTGCTGGGTTTTTCATGCTCAACAGTTTCCCGTGTGTATCTAGAATGTTCCACCACCCAAAGGACATCCAGCCAACTTGACACAACTGTGGGAAGCATTGGATTTAATATGGGCCAGCATCCCTGTGGAATGCTTTCGGCACCTTGTAGAGCCCGTGACCTGACACATTGAGGCTGTTCTGAGGCCAAAAATGGGTGCAACTTAGTTTTAGGAAGTTGTTTCTAATGTCTAATGGACTCAGTATACTCTATATGGAAGTAGTTTAGTGTCCACAAAATGTGGTGAAATGTATATCCTGATCTTTCTTATATCTGAAATAAAAGTTTCATAAAAAAATACACTACAGTTCAAAAGTTTGGGGTCACTTAGAAATGTCTTTGTTTTTTTGTCCATCAAATTGATCAGAAATACAGTGCAGACGTTAATGCTGTAAATGACTACTGTAGTTGGAAACGGCAGATTTTTTAATGGAATATCTACATTGGCGTATAGAGGCCCATTATCAGCAACCATCACTCCTGTGTTCCAATTGCATGTTGTGTTAGCTAATCCAAGTTTATCATTTTAATTAAAAGGCTAATTGATAAATAGAAAACCCTTTTGCAATTAAGGTTAGCACAGCTGAAAACTTTTTGCTGATTAAAGAAGCATTAGAAATGCAACAACATCTCCTCCCGCTGATCCTCAACACTGGGGCCCCACAAGGGTGCGTTCTGACCCCTCTCCTGTACTCCCTGTTCACCCACGACTGTGTGGCCACGCACGCCTCCAACTCAATCATCAAGTTTGCGGACGACACAACAGTGGTAGGCTTGATTACCAACAACGACGAGACGGCCTACAGGGAGGAGGTGAGGGCCCTCGGAGTGTGGTGTCAGGAAAATAACCTCACACTCAACGTCAACAAAACTAAGGAGATGATTGTGGACTTCAGGAAACAGCAGAGGGAACACCCCCCTATCCACATCAATGGAACAGTAGTGGAGAGGGTAGCAAGTTTTAAGTTCCTCGGCATACACATCACAGACAAACTGAATTGGTCCACTCACACAGACGGCATCGTGAAGAAGGCGCAGCAGCGCCTCTCCAACCTCAGGAGGCTGAAGAAATTCGGCTTGTCACCAAAAGCACTCACAAACTTCTACAGATGCACAATCGAGAGCATCCTGGCGGGCTGTATCACCGCCTGGTACGGCAACTGCTCCGCCCTCAACCGTAAGGCTCTCCAGAGGGTAGTGAGGTCTGCACAACGCATCACCGGGGGCAAACTACCTGCCCTCCAGGACACCTACACCACCCGATGTTACAGGAAGGCCATAAAGATCATCAAGGACATCAACCACCCGAACCACTGCCTGTTCACCCCGCTATCATCCAGAAGGCGAGGTCAGTACAGGTGCATCAAAGCTGGAACCGAGCGACTGAAAAACAGCTTCTATCTCAAGGCCATCAGACTGTTAAACAGCCACCACTAACATTGAGTGGCTGCTGCCAACACACTGACACTGACTCAACTCCAGCCACTTTAATAATGGGAATTGATGGGAAATTGTGTAAATATATCACTAGCCACTTTAAACAATGCTACCTTATATAATGTTACTTACCCTACATTATTCATCTCATATGCATACGTATATACTGTACTCTATATCATCGACTGCATCCTTATGTAATACATGTATCACTAGCCACTTTAACTATGCCACTTTGTTTACATACTCATCTCATATGTATATACTGTACTCGATACCATCTACTGTATCTTGCCTATGGTGCTCTGTACCATCACTCATTAATATATCCTTATGTACATATTCTTTATCCCCTTACACTGTGTATAAGACAGTAGTTTTGGAATTGTTAGTTAGATTACTTGTTGGTTATTACTGCATTGTCGGAACTAGAAGCACAAGCATTTCGCTACACTCGCATTAACATCTGCTAACCATGTGTATGTGACAAATAAAATTTGATTTGATTTGAGTATCTGGAGCATCATCATTTGCGGGTTCTGGCTCAAAATGGCCAGAAACGAAGAACTTTGAAAGTCGTCAGCCTATTCTTGTTCTGAGAAATGAAGGCTATTCCATGCGAGAAATTGCCAGAAACAGAAGATCTCGTACAACACTTTTTACTACTCCCTTCACAGAACAGCTCAAACTGGTTCTAACCAGAATAGAAAGAGTAGTGGGAGGCCCGGTGCACAACTGAGCAAGAGGACAAGTACATTAGTGTCTAGTTTGAGAAACAGACGCCTCACCAGTCCTCAACTGGCAGCTTCATTAAATAGTACATGCAAAACAGCAGTCTCAATGTCAACAGTGAAGAGGCGACTCTGGGATGGATGCTGGTCTTCTAGGCAGAGTTCCTCTGTCCGGTGTCTGTTTATTTCCCGATCTTTTCTTTTTATCGGCCAGTCTGAGTTATGATTTTTTCTTTGCAACTCTACTTACCACCTCAGACCAAATGTGTTTCTGTGTAGGGAGTAAAGGTGATCTAGAGTTTTGTCTCCTCTACTTGCACAGGTGACATGCTGGTAAAAATGAGGTAAAACGGATTTCAGTCTGCATGCATTCAATTAATTGGCCACTAGGAGTGCCGCCTCTGGATGAGCATTTTCTTGTTTGTTTAGGGCCCTATACCGCTCGTTGTGTGCAGACTTAGTTCCAGCATTGGTTTGTGTGGTAAATAAACATCTATGAAAAATATAGATAAAAACTCTCTTGGTAAAAATAGTATGGTCTACATCTTATCAACTTCTAACTCCGGTGAGCAGAACATTGAGACTTCCTTAGAGATTGAGCAACAGCTGTTGTTGACAAAGGCACACACCTCTCCCTTGAACTTACTGCCGTTTGATCCTGCCAATGCATAGAAAATGCAGCTAGATGTATATTCTCCATGCCCTTGTTCAGCCATGATGACCCCGAGATTACAGTTCTTCAGGTCCGATTGATAGGATAGACTTGAATGGAGCTTGTTCAGTTTGTTATGCAGTGATTGTATGTTCGCCAACAGAGGGTATAGGTGTTTTATTTAGTCTTCGGTGTAGTTTGAGGTTGCCCGCACATCGGCCTCTCTTACGCCAGCTCTTCTTTTTCTGAGTCTCGGGATTAGGGTCTGTTCCAATGCTGCCGACTCCTTGAAGTAGAAATCTTGATCCAAATCGAGGTTAGTGATCATTGTTCTGATGTCCAGAAGCTCTTCTTGGTCTTAGGAAATGAAAGTCCTACAAAGACACAAAACCCTTTAGACCCTTTCTTATGAATATGATTAGAACGGCTTGGCTTAATAATAATAAATGGAGGTTGGCACGCCGACTCCCGCTCCCCCTCTCCAGCGCTCGACATCGCCTGTCTTCTAACCACTGGTCCTGGCACCTGCTCCCCATCATTATGCACACCTGGACCTCATCATCACCTTGATTACTATCCCTTTATTTAGCCCTCAGTAGCCTCAATCATTAGGCAGTATTGGTTTTGTGTCATTCAGTACGCTTCTCCTGTTTTGTTTTATCTGCCTTTTATTATTATTGAACTCACCTTCTGCACCGGCAATTACATTACATAGCTATTAAAAATGTTTAAAAAATGTAATGTATGTACATTATGTAGAGTGCACAAACAAGCTATTTTATGAATATATAGACTTCTGTATTGAACAAAAATATAAACGCAACATGTAAAGTGTTGGTCAAATGTTTCTTGTCCTGAAATAAAAGATCCCAGAAATGTTCCATATGCACAAAAAGCTTATTTACTCTCAGATTTTGTGCACAAATTTGTTTACATACCTCTTAGTGAGCATTTCTCCTTTGCCAAGAAAATCCTCCAACTGAGAGGCGCGGCATATTAACCTGTTGCTTCTACTCGGGACGCTTGCGTCCCAACTAGAGCTCTGGAAATGCAAATGCACTACGCTAAATGCTAATAGTATTAGTTAAAACTCAAAAGTTCATTAAAATACACATGCAGGGTATCGAATTAAAGCTACACTCGTTGTGAATCCAGGCAACAAGTCAGATTTTTAAAATGCTTTTCGGCGAAAGCATGAGAAGCTATTATCTGATAGCATGTAACACCCCAAAAGACCCACAGGGGACGTAAACAAAATAATTAGCATTTCGGCGTTACACAAACCGCACAATAAAATAGAAAACATTCATTACCTTTCACCATCTTCTTTGTTGGCACTCCTAGATGTCCCATAAACACTATTTGGGTCTTTATTTAGATTAAATCGGTCCATATAAAGCCTAGATATCGTTATATGTAGACTGTGTGATAAACGAAAAAAACATTGTTTCAAAACGTAACGTCATTTTTTAAAATTCAAAAAGTCGACGATAAACTTTCACAAAACACTTCGAAATACGTTTGTAATGCAACTTTAGGTATTAGTAAACGTTAATAAGCGATAAAATTCATCAGGAGGCGATGTAAAGATCATTAGCTGTCCGTCTGGAAAAATGTCCGGCTAGAAACTCAACGAAAATATCCGGTCCTAGACCTAAGGAGATACGGTGCCCTGCATGTGTTTGACCAAGAAAAAACTCGAAGGGAAATGACAAGACTCTAGACACCGTGTGGAAGCTGTAGGTACTGCAACCTCAGTCAATTAATTGTGGTTCACCTTTATCAATGGGTTCAAGTAGCGCATGGATATATTTTCCCATTTTCAGTGATCAGTTTTTCCTGTGCTTTTCGATGTAAATGCCGTTCTGGTAAAGCCACAGCAGTGATTTAACCAGTTTTTTAAATGTCTGAGTGTTTTCTATCCACACAGACTAAGCAAATGCATATACTATATTCCTGGCATGAGTAGCAGGGCGCTGAAATGTTGCGCGATTTTTAACAGAATGTTCAAAAAAGTAGAGGGTCGACTTAAGAGGTTAAGAAGCTGATTAAACAGCATGATCATTAAACAGGTGTACCTTGTGCTGGGAATAATAAGAGGACACTCTAAAATGTGCAGTTTTTTCACACAATGCCACAGATGCCTCAAGTTTTGAGGGAGGCATTAATCTTCATTTCTCTACCATAAGCCACCTCCAACATTGTTTTAGAGAATTTGGCAGTACGTCTAACCAGCTTCACAACCGCAGACCACATGTATGATGTCGTGTGTGTGAGCAGTTTGCTGAAGTCAACTTTGAAAAGAGTGCCCCATGGTGGTGTTGGGGTTATGACAACATTTTGTGACGGTTTTGTTCGTTTTGCACTTTCTTCGGCTGTTCGGGCCACACAATTTTTTGGGGGGAGGCAAGGCCAAGTTCGGAGCCAAAGTCTACGCCCCTTCATCAGTGATTGTTCAACAGTAGAGATTCTTCAAAATAGCTTTCTTGTCATTCAACGAGAGACGACTCATTTTCATGCAAATTTTTTCATTGCAAAATACTGCACCAAACATTAGATGTAAAACTCTGTCACTAAGATCTCTTCGGCAAAAACGTCAACATTTATGACAGACTTCTTAAGTTTGTTTAAAAAACTAGACAAAAATACAGGGTCAGCCATAGTAGTAAAGTGCCCCTGTAGCACATTAGGGTTAAATGCCTTGCTCAAATGCACATAGACAGATATTTCACCTTGTCGGATCGGGCATTCAAAGAATCCCTCCTCCACTCCTCAGTTAAACTGATTGCAGGAGGGAGCCGAAAAATGGGGACAGGGTCAATAATTTAAAGCATGGAGTCCAATTTAAATATATCATCCTGAGATGTGAATACAAATTGTCAAAGGTAGGCAGAGGGAAGGATCCTTCATGTGATTAATGTTCCACAGGAAAAATGTGTTTGATGACACATCATAATTTAATAGATTTTAAAGAACTTGGTTTGACTACGCCGGCTGGGGGAGAGAGCAGGAGCAGGGACGCTGAGAGTGAATGAGTGAGGGGAGAGAGAGAGAAAAGAAAAGAGAGAGAGAGAGATGAATAAATAATGTGATATTAAATTATGGAGCACCTTAACAGTGCAATCTGTCTTGTGCAGACATGATTGCCTTACCAATGTGGTGTGATGATCATCTGTTTGTCAGGGTTATTAGTACAGCGAGGAGGTTAGAGCTGTAGAGGCTGTAACAGATTGGGGTTGGGGCATGGCCCATGACAGGTGGGTGGAGAAGACTATATTTAAGCAATAACACCGGAAGGGGTGTGGTTTATGGCCAATATACACCACGGCTAAGGGCTGTTCTTAAGCATGACGCAACGCGAGGACACAGCCCTTAGCTGTGGTAAATTGACCATATATCACAAACACCCGAGGAGCATTTGTCACACGCTGATCTTTTTTACCTGTCTTTGTGCTTGTTTCCACCCCTCTCCAGGTGTCACCCATCTTCCCCATTATCCCCAGTGTATTTATACCTGTGTTCTCTGTTTGTCTGTTGGAAGTTTGTTTTGTCCGTCAAGCCTACCAGCAGTTTTCCTCTTGCGCCTGTCTTTTTCTATAGTTCCTGTTTTCTAGTTCTCGGTTTTGTCAGTTCTGCCTGCCCAGACCCTGAACCTGCCTGCCATTCTTAACCTTGTCACACCGCCCTGGATTATTTACCTCTGCCTGCCCTGACCCTGAGACTGCCTGCCGTTCTGTACTTTTTGACTCTGATCTGGATTACTGACCTCCGCCTGCCCTTGACCTGTCGTTTTGCCTGCCCCTGTTCTAGTAATACACTTTTGTTACTTCGAAACTGTCTGCATCTGGGTCTTCTGTAAAACCTGATAGATTTATTGCTATTTTAAACTGGTTACTAATGTAATCAGGGTAGTAAAATTAAATGTTTCGTCATACCCATGGTATATGGTCTGATATACCATGGCTTTCAGACAATCAGAATTCAGGGCTCAGACCAGGCAGTTTACAATAAGGAGTTTCCAACATGGGTCAGAAGAGGACATAGCAAAGTGTTGAACTCACCCCTGGGGGTCCAAAATACAAGGGTACAGTTTGTCGGACTTGTGCCTCATTATAATAACTCATGACTTGATGCATAAGCCTAGCTTTTTTGGATACAAATATCACCTCAAACATGCACAATCAAATGCGCATAAGGAAAAACACATAGTGTCCATTTTGCATTCACCTGCAGTAGAGTTCCCTGCCCATTGATGGCACTGATGAGGCTATTTCAAGCAAAGTCTTCGACTAGCATGCCTGTATGCAATAATCCCAGTTGCCTAGGTGAGTAGTTGTCTGTATGTGGGTGATAAGCAGTCCGTGAGTTCTGGCTATACCTAAAGTTACACACTGTCATTGGCATAAGGCTTTGGATGTTTACTTGTCCTATCCTAGGCCTTTCCTTTATTCTATGTGGGCGTGTTTCTCCTCTATTTCTCTCTGTGAAACAACTACCCAAATCTCCCCCAGGCTGTGTGAGAGGCATTGATAGAAGGTGCTCTTCTCTTCTGACATCTAAGGTGAACTTTTTTCCTTTCATTTTTGGTCCTTTCCTTTCCTCCATATTTTTATTTGTCACTGTCAACTCTTTTTACTTATTTTAAAGTATTTTAAAAAAGTATATGTTTTCTTTACTATTTTCCCCTTACCCTACCACCCCTCCCCTAATTGGAGTAAAGTAATGGACAACATACTATATACATTTTACAGACACAGTATATTTTACATTACTTATATTTCATTTGTTTTTAGTCCCATCCTTCAGGTACTCTCAACCCCTCCCACCTATCTCTGAAGACCATCCAGTTTTGAATTCTATTTGCCATATATTTTTCAACTGTGCTGTGATGTTTCACAAATTTCTGAACCTTTATCCTCATAGTTTCTAAATTTTTACTAAGAGTATTATTGTATTATTAATTGATTGACAATTACTTTTCAGATTCCCCAGCAGTGCTAGCTCGCCTCTCTTAGTGACTTCCACCTCAGGTGGTGGGATGTCTACGAAACAAGGGTCATCTCTAACCCCTGATTTTTTTCTGGGGTTTTGGCTGTCACTGGATCTTAGGATCAGCTTTCTAGAGGGGGGGATACATCAATCTGCCAGAGAGACGTGGGGACTCGGGTCAATTGCTCTGAAAATAAAATAATTAATGCAGGCAGTTATCCAGTATGGTTTTAGTTTGAACTACTTTCTATTTGTGTTTTATTCCACCACTCCATTTGAAGTTGGATGCTGTTGAGTTCTACTTGCTGTGAAGGAATGTTATTTGTTTAAAAGACTAGATCTAAATAGCTGGTGGTTTGTAAAAATACCAAATCCATCAACAAGTTAAACAGAATGTCATGCCAAACTGCTTTTACAGAATAGACTGTATGTGTATGTACTTTTTATTTTATAAATGTAATTTATTAAAACAATTTATTTCACCTTTATTTAAAGCAGGTAGGCCAGTTGAGGACAAGTTCTCATTTACAACTGCGACCTGGCCAAGATAAAACAAAGCAGTGTGACAAAGCAACAACACAGAGTTACACATGGAATAACCAAACGTACAGTCAATAACACAATAGAAAAGTCTATATACAGTGTGTGCAAATGAAGTGAGATTAGGGAGATAAAGGCAATAAATAGGCCATAGTGGCGAAATAATTACAATTTAGCAATTGAACACTGGAGTGATAGATGTGCAGAAGATGAATGTAAAAGTAGATATATTGAGGTGCAAAGGGGCAAAAAAAACAATATGGGGATGAGGTAGTTGGGTGGGCTATGTACAGGTGCAATGATCTGCAATGATCTGTAAGCTGCTCTGACAATTGATGCTTAAAGTTAGTGAATGAGATAAGAGTCTCCAGCTTCAGTGATTTTTGCAATTAGTTCCAGTCATTGGCAGCAGAGAACTGGAAGGAAAGGTGGCCAAATGAGGAATTGGCTTTGGGGGTGACCAGTGAAATATACCTGCTGGAGCGCGTGCTACAGGTGGGTTCTGCTATTGTGACCAGTGAGCTGAGATAAGGCATGCTTTACCTAGCAAAGATTTATAAATGACCTGTAGCTAATGGGTTTGACGACGAATATGAAGCGAGGGCCAGCCAACGAGAGCATACAGGTTGCAGTGGTGGTTAGTATACAGGGCTTTGGCGACAAAACGGATGGCACTGTGATAGACTGCATCCAATTTGCTAGGTAAAGTGTTGGCGGCTGTTTTATATATGACATCACCGAAGTCAAGGACCGGAAGGAAAGTCAGTTTTACGAGGGTATGTTTGGCAGCATGAGTGAATGATGCTTTGTTTGCGAAATAGATTTAATTAGCTGATTCTAGATTTCATTTTGGATTGGAGATGCCTAATGTGAGTGTTACGTTCCCCAGTTTATGTGTTGTGGGGTTGTATGTATGTGTAAGGATGGATTCCTGGATTCCATGCAGCTGATTGGTTGGCCCCATTGCAGATTGGAGCTCTGACCCCTTCCTCTCGTCAGGGGATACAGCTGTCTGTAATTACCGACTCCTTCTGCAGCTTGAAAATCCAGTGTTCCTTTGTTAGGAGAGAATATTTGTATGTGCTGTGCTGGTTGTTGGTCTGGTAAATAAATTGTAAAGTATTTTGTAGCCGGTCCTGCAGAGGTATGTGAATGCTATAGGACATAATGTTTTTGGTTTATTCAAATTATTCACTGTTTGGTGACTTCTGTTTAATTTGTTCCCAGGGGGGAAAGGGAAGACACCTTGGGAATGTTTAGGCAAGAGGCCTTCGGGCATACATATAAGACATGTTGACAGAGATCAGACAGGGATTGCGAACAAAACTAAAACGTGATCCCCTGGTGCAAAAGAGAGGGAGCACTGTCTGGAAGGAGGGTTTGCAGTCGAACCAGACACCTAGGTATTTGTAGTTGTCCATATGTTCTAAGTAAGAACCGTCGGGAGTAGTTATGCTAGATGGGCGTGCGGGTAGCAATCAGTTGAAAAGCATGCATTTAGTTTTACTTGCATTTAAGCTTGTTTGTAGGTTTGTTAACACCGTGTCCAAAGAAGGGCAAGAAGAATACAGAATTGTGACGTCTGCGTAGAGGTGGATCAGAGAATCACCAGCAGCAAGAGCGGCATCATTGATGTATACAGAGAAAAGAGTCAGCCTGAGAAATTAACCCTGTGGCACCCCCGTTGAGATGGCCAGAGGTCCGGACAACAGGCCCTCCTATTTGACACACTGAACTCTGCCAGAGAAGTAGTTGGTGAACCAGGCGAGGCCGTCATTTGAGAAACCAAGACTGTTGAGTCTGCCGATAAGAATGCAGTGATTGACAGAGTCGAAAGCCTCGGTCAGGTCAATGAATACGGCTGCACAGTATTTTATTTTATTGATGGCGGTTATGATATAGTTATAGTTTAGGACCTTGAGCGTGGCTGAGGTGCACCCATGACCAGCTCGGAAACCAGATTGCATAGTGGCGAAGGTACGGTGGGATTCGAAATGGTCGGTGATCTGTTTGTTTACTTGGCTTTCGAAGACCTTAGAAAGGCAGGGTAGGATAGATATATGTCTGTAACAGTTTGGTTCTAGAGTGGCCCCCCCTTTCAAGAGGGGGATGACCGCGGTAGGTTCCAGTCTTTGGGGACCTCAGACGATACAAAAGAGAAGTTGAACAGGTTAGTAATAGGGGTTGCAACAATTGTGGCGGAGAAATTTAGAAGAGAAGGTCCAGATTATCTAGCCCAGCTGATTTGTAGGGGTCCAGATTTTGCAGCTCTTTCAGAACATCAGCCATCTGGATTTGGGTGAAGGAGAAATGGGGGAGAACCAGGCATCCTCTACTGACGGAATGAGGTCAATATCCTTCCAGGATACCCAGGCCAGCTCGCTGAAGTGTTTTTAGGAGTGTTTGACAGTGATGAGGGGTGGTCGTTTGACCGTAGACCCATTACGGACGCAGGCAATGATCACTGAGGTCCAGTTTGAAGACAGCAGAGGTGTATTTAGAGGGCAGGTTGGTCAGAATGATATCTATGAGGGTCCCCGTGTTTACGGATTTGGGGTTATACCTGGTAGGTTCCTTGATGATTTGTGTGAGCTTGAGGGCATCTAGCTTAGATCACCTAACAGTATGAACTCTGAAGATAGATGGGGGGCGATCAATTCACATATGGTGTCGAGGGCACAGCTGGGGGCTGAGGGGGTCTGCAACAAGTGGCAACAATGAAAGACTTGTTTCTGGAAAGGTGGATCTTTTAAAAAGTAGTAGCTTTAACTGTTTGGTCACAGACCTGGATATCATGACAGAACTCTGCAGGCTGTCTCTGCAGTAGATTGCAACTCCACCCCCTTTGGCAGTTCTATCTTGGCGGAAAATGTTGTAGTGGGGGATGGAAATTTCTGAATTTTTGGTGGCCTTCCTAAGTCAGGATTCAGACACGTCTAGGACATCAGGGTTGGTGGAGTGTGCTAAAGCAGTGAAAAATTCAAACTTAGGGAGGAGGCTTCTGATGTTAACATGCGTGAAACCAAGGCTTTTACGGTTACAGAAGTCAATAAATGATAGCGCCTGGGGAATAGGAGTGGAGCTGGGGGCTACAGGGCCTGGGTTAACCTCTACATCACCAGAGGAGGAGTAGGATAAGGGTACGACTAAATGCTATAAGAATTGGTCGTCTGGTGCGTTGGGAAGAGAGAATAAAAGGAGCAGATTTCTGGGCATGGTAGAATAGATTCGAGGCATAATGTACAGACAAGGGTATGCTAGGATTTGGGTACAGTGGAGGTAAACCTATTTGTTGCGTGACGATGAGAGGGGTTTCGTCTCTGGAGGCATCAATTAATCTCGGTGAGGTCTCAGTGTATGGGTTGGGACGAATGAGCTATCTAAGGCATTTTGAGTGAGACTGAGGTCTCTACAGTGAAATAAAACAAAAACTATCCAAGACAGCAGTAGACAAGGCATATTGACATTAGAGAGAGGCATAAAGCAATCACAGGTATTGATCAGGAGAGCTAAGACAACAACAGAATAATGTCAATGAATGGGCAGAGCAGGTCAGTTGGGTACATACAAGACCTGAGTTCGAAGTTGGGGCCGATTGATGAACAAAGTCAGGTACCGTGTTGTTGAAACAGTCCAGGGGGCATCAGCTGTGTAGCCGAGTGATCATAGGGTTAAATGAGCAACAATAGGTTAATCAGGATGCTGCTCAGTAGTCTACTAGCTGGGCGAGCAGGGGACACTAGTTGGGCGAGCAGGGGGCACAGCATTCAGAAAAGCTAGTGGGCCGGGCTAGTAGATGGTTCTGTTATGATATCATTGGCAGTCCAGACGTGATGGATCGGCGGGGCTCTGTGTCAACAATAAAGGGTCCAGGCCAATTGGCAGAGGATGTATTGTAGCCCTATAATTAGCTGGTATTTAGGCCTAGCCTGAGGTGCTTGCTTCGGGACAGAGGCGTTAGCTAAGTAATCATTTGTTTGCAGCTAGCTTGCTGCGATGATCCGGAGAAATGGTCTCGTGTGATGATCCAGAGCGGGCAGGAATCCGGTGATATGGTAGCAGCCCGATGGGCTCTGGGTTGATATCGCACTGTGCAGACTGGCAGGTGATTGTCTGAGTTAATTAAGGCTGGCTGATTCCGGGGGGAAAAAGGTGAGGACCGCTAGCCGTGGCTAACAAAGACTAGTAGCTCGTTAGCTGACTAGCTCCTGATAGAAGTTCCAGTTCAAAGGAATAACAATAGCAGATCCATACCATATTGGGTGAGGCGGGTTGCAGGAAAGTATATTTAGTTCGTAGATAGAAAGTAAGTTTTAGATGTATTCGAAAAAGACTGACTATTTACACGGGAAAAGACAGAGACAGATATACCAATCCTACTGTGCCGCCATCTTTGGCAACTCTGTGACAAAGCGCTCTGCATTTGAGAAAATATGGCAGGTTGACATATGGGCTAATTAGCATGTTTAAAATCTCACCTCCTCACTAACACAAATAGAACAATGTGGAACTTTTAGTGAATGTCAAGCCCTGATCTGTTTCACCTGTCTTTGTGATTGTCTCCACCCCCTCCAGGTGTCTCCCATCTTCCCATTATCCCTGTGTCTTTACACCTGTGTTCTCTGTTTGTCTGTTGCCAGTTCGTCTAGTTTGTCAAGCTTACCGGCATTTGTCCCGTCAGCTCCTGTCTTTTCCCAGCCTCTTTTTATCACCCTCCTGGTTTTTGACCCTTGCCTGTCCTGACCCTGAACCTGCCCGCCTGACCACTCTGCCTGAGCCTGCCTGCCATCCTGTATCTTTGCCCCTATCTGGATTTCCTACCTCTGCCTGACCTGAGCCTGCCTGCCGTCCTGTACCTTTGCCTCTGTTGCTGTAATAAACATTGTTACTTTGACATGGTCTGCATCTGGGTCTTACCTTATCCTGATAGCACGAACTGGCCATGACTGACCCGGCAAACCCGAGCCAGCTGCGCAATGCCATCTCGCGCAAAGCCACCATCGAGAGGCACGAGGAACTGCTTCGTGGCATTATGGAGGGGGTCCAAACATTAGCTGAATGCCATGACCGGGCATTGGACGGTTTGCTGGAGAAATTCTTAGGTTGTCTGGGAGGCAGCCGGCGATGGTGATAGCCCCACAGGCTCTCAGTAACCCAGCTGCAAGCAGCGCCGTCTCATTGCCCACTCCACCTTCTCGGGCGTTTCTAGATCCGTGTGCCCTCATTTTCTAGCTTCAGCCCTCCTCCTTCCTCTTGAATCACTCCAAGATAGCTAATGTCCGGGAGGGCTCTCACCTGTGCTACTGCTGTATGGGAACAGCAGCCAACCTTATGTGTAATTCTGGAGGGATTCGTGGCAGAGGTTAAGGTTTTTTAGACTCTGTTCTTTGAGAGAAGCTGCCCGGAGGCAAATCGAGTTTCGGCATTCCTCATGCAGTGTGGCTGACTATGCAGTGGAATTCCGCATGTTGGCAGCGGACAGTGCTTGGAACCAGGAAGCACTGTTCGATATGTTCCTGCATGGCATCTTCGAGGAGGTCAAGGACAAGCTTGCTGCTCGGGAGTTACCTACAGATCTCGATGCACTCATCGCTATGACCATCCAAATCTATGGGCGACAATGGGAATGACGGAGGGAGAGGAAATTAAATTTCGCTCGCACGCCCAGTGATCCCACCTTGCCTCCGAGTCAACCCGCAAGCTCCTGGCGGTCTCATTGTTGAGAGGACCCGAGGCCGCCCAACCTGCCCTGAGGCCTGCCGTAGACTGCCGAGTCACCGCTTCTTGAGCCTAGCTGGGTTGTCGCCAGTGGAACGGCCAGTGGAACGACACGAAGAGTTGTCTGTATTGCGGGACTCTTGGTCATTTCATGTCCTCTAACGAAGCCAGGCTCACTGGTAGGAGGAAGGACTCTGGTGGACCCCTTTTCTTGCTATTCTGCTGTGGGGAGACCAGTCCAAATCTCCCCGGGTTCTCATTGACTCTGGGGCCGATGAAAGGTTTTTGGACGATACCCTGGCGTCTGAGCTGAACATCTCCTCTCCATTCCCATGGACATTAGAGCACTGGACGGGCCCTCTATAGGCAGAGGCACCCACAACACCACTCCCATCCACCTACGGGTATCCAGGAACATCTCATCAAGTCCCCACTGATTCCTGTGGTATTGGGATTCTCCTGGCTCCAACGACACAATCCCTGCGCCTGTGCATTGACTACCGGGGACTCAACGACATTACGGTTAAGAACCGTTACTCGCTACCACCATCATCTCTTCGGCCTTCGAGCCGCTCCAGGGGGCCACTGTGTTTTCGAAGCTGGATCTATAGAACGCCTACCACTTGGTGCGGATACAATTAATCATAATGTTTTGTTACTTCAATGCCACAATAACCACATAAATGCATAACAACACAAGCTATTTGGTTAACTATTTAACTGACTACTTAGCAGTCTTACTGCTTGGGGGTGGTAGAAGCTGTTCAGGGTCCTGTTTCCACACTTGTTTCATCGGTAACGCTTGCTGTGCAGTAGTAGAGAGAACAGTCTATGACTTGGGTGTCTGGAGTCTTTTGACAGTTTTCAGGGCCTTCCTCTGACACTGCATGGTATAGAGGTCCTGGATGGAAGGGAGCTCTGTTCCAGTGATGTACTAGTATGTATGCACTACCCTCTCTAGCACCTTGCGGTCTGATATCAAGCGTTCATGCCATCAAGATGCATTCAATGGTGTGGCTGTATAACTTTT